>NC_083339.1:60521935-61171488 GCF_019175385.1 Lycium barbarum
TTTTTTGAATCATAAGGTGCTCCAAACGATTAAGGGAGGCAGCAAATGAACATGGCAAGCTAACAAGGGAATTGAGGACGAAGAAGCGGTGCGATTGGTGCGGGAAATTGTAGAATCTGTCCTAGCTAATTTGAGGTAAGATCTTCTCAGTTTATGGTATAATTGGATTAATGGTGTTGTAATGGAAAGATTAAAATTGTATTCTATGAAATTAGAAGTAAGAAATTGCATGAATTCGTTGATAGTAGGAGTTGTGGTTGTTTTATGGAATTGTTGAGTTGAATGATTAAAAGTATGGGTTATGATCACATGTTGCTATTCGTGTTGTTGTCGTGTTGTTGTTGATATGGCTTCTAAATTTGGAAGAAAGAAGTGTATAACGTATCGTGTACAAAGTGTATGTTGGTCTGTTTGGTGTATAATCTTAAATATCAAGGATTTGGATTGGTAAAGGATTAAGAAAGGTCATTGGGTTGTTTGAGTTGTTTATGGGCTGGATTGTAAGGATTTATATGAATATTTCTATTACTGTGGTCGTTGGTATTGCTGTGATAACAGGAGGTTAATTGGAAGTTCGGCTTAGGCGAGTCATATAGGGGAAATGCTGCCCGATTTCCGTTAAGTTCTTAACTAATAAAAATCCTAATCAAGAAAGTACGAACTAAATAATGATTCCTATAAGCGATTGGTTGTAGAATTATAAGCTAGAAAGTATAGTTTACTAACGATAGCGTTACTTTCATATTAAATAGGCTAAAGAAGCGACGAAGTAAGCTTGGTTACGGTTGATCTACGACAGGTATGTAAAGTTAACCCTTCTTTCTTTTTGGCATGATCTTTATGAAATGAACAGACGATGTGTATATGATTCCAAAGAAGTTCCTATTCTTAGAGCCACTAGGATGGCTAATGTTCTTTATTTCCAAAAGCTATTTCATTATGTCTTAATACATGTCTATGATTCCAGAAGTTCTATTTTGATATAATCCATTGTGACATTCGAAGGGTAATTGATATGACTATTGTCTTGATTTTCAAATGATAGTTCGTTTTGACTATTCTATTGAGTCTCAAATATGATTTAATTTGCATATGGTTGCTCACTACTCTACTCGTGCATGCCTCAACATATCTTTCACTGAGTCCCCAGCCAGGATACGTTTTCGTGCACAGTTTCACTGCACTGTTCACCGAGTCCCTCACTAGAGGGCCGGGATACGATATATATATATATATATATATATATATATATATATATATATATATATACATATGATGGTGTTATGATGTGTTTATGGCGCCAAGGATGGTATGTGGCGACCTTATTCACCGAGTCCCATAATGGGCCGGGTATGATATAGGATATTGACATGCATGATTTATGTTTCAAAAGGCAAGTGTTTTGGTATTCTGGATGTTATATTTGTCTCCTATACTCCCTATTTCAATATGATTCTCTTTACTGTATTTTATGCTTTATATACTCTGTACATATTCCGTACTGACCCCCTTTCTTCGGGGGGCTGCGTTTCATGCCCGCAGGTACAGATAGTCAATTTTGTGACCCTTCAACATAGGACTTCTACTCAGCTGTCTTTGAAAGCTCCGTTGTTCCGGAGCCTAGACTTTTGGTACAGATCTTATGATGTATACGTATATGTTTATCCAGGGGTACGGCGGGGCCCTGTCCCCTCATATTTTGCTATCGATACTCTTAGAGGTCTGTAGACATATGTGTGGGTTGAGTATAAGTTCTGTTCAGCTGTGTCTATACGATGTGCTATGATATGATGTTCGTCTGTAGTGGCAGCCTTGTCGGCTTGCATATGATATTGATATGTAGTGGCAGCCTTGTCGGCTTGCGTATCATTTTATGATTTGATTAGTTGTGACTCCTCAGGAGACAGTTTATCTTGATATATATATGTGACGACGTTATGAACCTTAGAGTTCTTCTCCAAGTTTCCATATTATTCTTAGATTTAGTTTGACAATATCTAACAGGTACGTACGAGTGTCCAGGTCGGGCACTAGTCATGGCCCACGGGGTTGGGTCATGACAAAATTGGTATCAGAACAGTTCATCCTCGGAGTGTCTACAGACCGTGTCTAGTAGAGTCTTGTTTATCAGTGTGTTGTGCACCACATCTATAAACAGGAAGCTACAGGACATTTAGGATGTTACCTTTCTTTCATATCTAAGATCGTGCGATAGAGCCCAGCCATAGGAAATGAAATTCCTTATACTAACCCTTGATTTCAGCTGAAGAACGGCATGGACAGAAGAAAGTGACTGATAATACTGGAAGTTACGAAGTACACAGGTAAGCAATGGTGCGAAAGATTCATATCGGATAAGGTTAGAATATTGAAGTATGATTGAAATGTAAAGTTGAAGAATGAAAGGGGAGGTAGATAGGAAGGTATAACAAGACAGATCGTTAAAGGATCAGGTACGTCTTGAGGTGTGATACGTGAGGTAAGTTTCGACAACTTTATACTTTTACTTGAAATTGGAAGCCCTGTGTGGCTATGATATGATATGATATATACGTAAATATGTTGGCCCTGTGAGGCATTGTTGGTATTTCCTGCGTGCAGGTTTTGGGATAGTAAGAAGTACAGAGGAAACTCTGCCCAAATTTTCCCAGAAATAGAAAAAAAAAAAAAGAATGAGATTGTTATAGCCCGTATCTTGTACGTTTGGAAATTTCAAAGTCGTCGTGGAAAGTTAAGGGTGACACCATTTTCAAAAGTTATTTTAATGTACGGGTTGTTGTAAATATTATTTATGAACATTAGTATTATGGAAAAATTGATAAAGGTTAAGGGTAAAAAGAGAAATTCATAAAACGGTACACGGTGACAATGTGGAAGGCTAGGGGCGAAATGGTAATATTGAGAAAAGTCGAGGGGCAAAACGGGAATTTCACAAAAGGCTCATGAAAGTTCCAAAAGGGGCCACATTGGCCATGTGACAAAAAAAAAGGAGGAGAAGAAAAGATGATGACAAAATAATAAGTCATCTTTTATTTTAGAAAAATTCAAGAAAAAGAAAGAATAATCTAGAGAAATGGAGAGAGGGGCATGTGCCCCTCACATGCTTGAGGAATCATATATATATATATATATATATAATATTCATCCTTAATTCAAGACATTTTTTGGAGAGAGCAAGAACAAAAGAGAGGGAGAGAAACTTAAGGGGGCCATTCGGCCAAGGTTCCAAGAAAGGACCCTATGGAAATTGATCAACAAAAATTTTGTTCTTCTAGTATTTCCACTAAATGGAGGCCCCTCATTAAAATGGAGTGGTTGTTGGAGCAAGAAAAGCATTGGTTGTGCAAGTTGGAAGCTCTAGCCAAGTTGAAGAAGCAAGTGGAAAGAGGTAAGGACCAATCTTCTTTTATGTTCTATGGATATTTGGTGCATGTTGTAGTGTGTAGAGATGGATAAGAGTCATGAAAATGTGAGTGTTATGTTGTAGCCGTGCATGGCTGGTGTTGGCCGTGTATGTGTGATGTTGTATAGAAAGAATGAATTAATTGTTCTTAGTGTGTTGCTTGTTGTTGTAATGTATGGAAATAGATGAAAAATTCATGAAAATATGGAAGTTGTTGATATGGCCGAATGTGTAGGGTGTTGGCCGTGTGTAATGTTGTGTGAGAGGATTGAATTAATTTTGTGTAGCATATTGCTTGTTGTTGTAATGTCAAGAAATGAATGAAAATTTATGGAAATGTGCATGTAGTTGTTGTGGCCGAATAAGAGGTGGTGTTGTGTAAATGTGATGAACTGATTCTACTTGGTATATTAATTATTGTTGTGATAGATTATACGATGAATAATGAGGATTTAATGGTTGGGGATGAAGTAGAGTGTGAATTGAATTGAATTGAATATAAATAGAATGTTGTGGTAAGATTGTTGGTATTGTTGATATTTTGGCCAGGTTGAATTCCCGGATTGTTGTTGATTAAAAATTTGGCCGAGTTAGAATCTCGGGGACGGTGTATTTACAGGGGAGGTGCTGCCGAAATTTCAGCAGACCATAAGTGAACGAACTTGAAAGGTCAAGACAAGATGAATCTAATGAATATCGATTTTCTTGAATGTAGACTAACAAGTTGGACAAATAAGCGTAGCTAGTAAGGCACGACACAGGTATGTTAAGGCTCGTCCCTTTCTTTCAAGGCATGATCCCGATGTTATGATTTCATAATTGTTTCCATATCTTATTTGTTTTTCAAAAGTTAGATGGTTATGATTCCAAGGCATAATTCTCTTTTCCGATCAATGTTTTCCAAAATGTTCGTATTTCTCCAAAACAAAGGTTTGTGGTATTGTAAGCTTTTATGATAAAATAATGGATATGTTTTACGACGATATTGATGATATTAAGGATGAAAATGTTTTTTAAGAAGACCACGACAAGAATGATTTTCGAAAAATGGCTTCTGAAATGATCGTAGAAAGTTCTGTACTTCAAACGCTCCTAACTTTCTTATACTGAATCGGATTGACCCGAAACTTGTTTTTGAGTGTTCAGAGTAAACACATATGCTGTTATTCATTGCTCGCCTCATCTTATAAAAATTGTTCCTTCAAGGTGAGACACGACGATCCTGATTGTTCAATAAGATGATCGGAGGCTGCCGACCTTACGTCACTCCGATAGATACATGACTTTCCTTGGGCTCTCCTGCATGCTACTATATGATATATGTATATGTATATGTATATGGGGAAGATGGGAAAAGGGCAGAGCGTTATATACGCGTAGCCACCTGATCAGTTGGTATCGGAGCCGGTGGTGGGGCAAACCTCAGCAAGAACGCAGAGTTAGGCAAATCCCACATTGGTTTAGGCAAATCCGACATCGGGTAATATCGTCCCGGACGCGGGAGATACGTGAGCGAGCCGACGTTGTTCGGCACTATGATATGATATGATATGATAAGATATGATATGATATGATATGATATGATATGATATGATATGATATGATATGATATGATATGATATGATATGATATGACATGATCAGATAAGCATGCATGGCATCCGCCCTCAGAGGCACTCACATGTACAGGTTACTCTCTTATCTTATGACATGTTCTATATCTCCATACAGTTAATATTCATATGTTTCATCTCTTACTATGTTATTATTCATGCCTTACATACTCAGTACATTGCTCGTACTGACCCCTCTTCTTCGGGGGCTGCGTTTCATGCCGCGCAGGTACACCCAGATGAGCAGAAGCTAGTATAGAAGAGGTTCCAGCGAAGTTGGAAGACCCCACTTGTTCCTGGGAGTGCTGCCGAGTCAGAGCTTGCATGTTAGGATTTCTGGATTGATGTTAGAGACTTTGCAGACCGAGTCGTAGGTATAGAATGTCGGTTCTGTAAGCGGCTCCATCAGCCGACGTGTCTTTATGTGTATACTATAAAGTTTCATATGATTACAGATTTTGAGAGCAACAGAAAGAGAGTTTTTTTGAAAGTCTTATTATGTATTTCATGATTTTTTTTAGTTTAGAGTCTAGAGAGATTAAGTACGTAATAAGAGTCAGCGGGTTCGCTCGGCTCCGAGTGTGGGGTCGGGTGTCCATCACACCCTAGTAGAGTCGGGGTGTGACAGAGATATAGGTTCATAATATGTCTTGAAAGTCGATACCGATAGGGTAAATTTATTATGTTGGATTAAAGCTTTAAGAGATACCCTCCATGTCATCCGTAAAAGGCACCATTCTTACTTGGGAAATTTTATTTCGAAGAAGTATATATGAGCAACAAAGTTTGGAATTCATTTACGGACCAGAATACTTTCCAGCCACATTTTTACCTTAGAAAAGCTCATATTGAAGGGCAAAACGTCCAGCAATTAAGTTTCACTTCATTGGAAGAATACAGAGCATACAACAGGTAGTTTATGAACTAAATGATTCGTTCACGACTCAAGAATAAATCTGGAGGTAAACCATGTGAATCAAGCACTAGAAGTCTTGTGGTGCATGTCGGATTCTAGTTTTTCTTCTTGTGGTGGTTGGAGAATGCCTCACGGTGACATTTTATTAGTTCTTAATAAACTAATTAGAGATGGAATTTATGGGAGGAAAACTCAAACTTGTGGGTTGTCTAGGATCATGTGTTTCATATGTTGTTGATGAAATGCTAGGATAACTTGGAAGGGCTTGTGACACTAAAGAATGATTTAGAAAAAGGTGACAAATTATGAAGGTATTGATAAGACAGCTTGTGAGATCTTAAGGATAAGATTGATCAGAAAGGGTGAAGGGTTAAATACACCTACTCCATAGAGTGCAATTAAAACACAGTAAGAATCGGGAATAAGGTTAGGAAGTGTTACGTTATAGGATGGATTACGAACAGGATGTAATGTGAATACCATAAGGATTGTTATAGAAATGAGTAAAGCCTAGCAAGGAAGTTACTAAAGGATATGATGTGATCTGTGTGAAACGGAAAAGCAAATATAGAACAAAAAAAACCTACAAAGTCCTATAGGGAAAGTTCAGAATAGAGATCAAATGGTAACGAAAGTGAAAGCGAGCACAAGAAGTGAAGGAGTTAATAGAAAGAAGAAGATAAGAAGAAAGCAAGTGGGATTACAGTGTAGCAATGCGTTATGACGTGTATAGCTGAGAAAATGAGTAATATAAGCGACAGAATTGTGAAGGACCGAACTAAGGGAAGATGAGCAACGAGACAGAATGAATGCCAGAAGTGGCTGGTATGATAAGAACAAATAGGGATGAACAGAATATGTTTTGAGAATGAGAAGGGGTTATGTAGAAGTAGTGTTTTCTGAAGGATACAGGAGTAGCATGAGATTCCTCGTACATAAAATAAAAGATGGACATAGACTGGAGAAATGAAAGGAATACTAAAGGAAGCACTCAAGACAGACGTAATTGGTTGAGTATGAGTAGAGGATAAAAGGGAAATATATAGCTACAAACTTAAGGTGTAGTATGACGAGAAGGTGGTGAGACAAGACCACTACGAAAACGAATTTGATATGATTTTGAGTAAGTCAGAAGTTAACGTTGGGTATACAACAAGGGTGAAAGAGCATGAGGCATAAAGGAGTACTGTGTATGTGACTTCACCTCGGAAATAGTGAAATCCTTAAAGGACAAGGATTGTGGATTTCCGAAACAACTGACGTATTGTGAATTTATTAGAAGAAACAGATGATATCCGTTGGGATAAAGATAGTGTTATAGGAAAGCTTGGGACACTTATCATCAGAATATAAGTGCTACTTAATTGAGAATTTGAAACAACTATAAGCATTAGCTAATTACTGATCGGAATAAATGGAATGTGGCTTTGGATAAATCGTTACATTAATTATATTACTCGAGTACCAACCATCAGATAAGATTTTGTACTACATATCGAGAGTTCTCATCGCTTCGTGATTTAGTTAAGGTTTCGTACGTGGGGAATCAAAGTTGTAAATGATAAAGAAAAGACATGGATATGGTATAAGTACAACCCCAAAGGGGGGAATCTGGTGAAAGCAAAGTAAGTATAAATGGAAACAATTGACACTGAAATATATTTGATATAGATGCTTAAATTTCAATTGAGATCCCTTGCTAGAACAAGTTAATATGCTCTGATAGCCAGCAATGAATAAATAGAAGACAGGATGGTATTTGAGACAAGACTAAGGATCATTTGTAAAGATTCTTTATAATATGACATTAGAAAGTGAATGCTTATAAAAAGGAAGAATACGAAAAGAAAATGGTAACGAGTAGCTTAAGAGATATTATAAAGGATAGCAACGCCACACTGGATTAGAGGTTAAGGCGTTGGCAATGGGGTTGCTTGCTAATGATACTGTAACTTATAAGTAGCAAAGGAGGAAGGACAGGAAATCTCCTATAGTAGGATATCAGAAAATCAAATGGTGAATAAAGAAAGGGGAAGGAGCATGACAAGATAGACCTCAAGTGAGTTTTAGTACAAATAAGATATGTAAAACAGAATGAATCAGGAGAGGGGAAAACTATGACTAAGATTGGATATACTCTATACAAGTTGTACAAGAATAGTTATGCAATCGACGAATATTTCTATGCTAAAAATGAGACCAAGTGAGTACTTGATAAGAAGAGTAAGGATTTAGTAATAACAATGTGGTTATGATATTTTGGATACATTAGGGAAAGGTGTAAGACGGTTTGAACCCAAGTACCGAGATGAAATTAGTACTCAGGGCAAAAGCCATAGTTAAGGACTAGTTATATCAATTGAAAAATATAAGAGAAGAATATAGGGTCTGCATAAAGACTAGCGAGGCAACGCTAAGGTATTTTCCGGGCTGATTTGAGCACCTACACATATTCTTGTAAAGATTGCAATAGGATGTGTGATAGGAGAACTAAGAACAAATTTGAGTAGAGGGGCAATAGAAGAGTTTGAGTCAAAAATAAAGAAACGATACGAGATAATATGCCTAAAGTATTGCCAGTTAGGTTAAGGGAAATTACGAAATGATTTAACTGGGACAATCAGAACAAGCAAGTTACGGGATGACAGTGAAGTTATAATATGAGGGAACTCTAGCGCTATTTGATAGCCAACCCTAAAGATCGAGATCAAGAACTAAAAGCAAGTGAAAGTTAAAAACCTTTAAAAGAAAGTCAGAACGTGACACATGATGCTGAAGATTCCAGAATACAGACTATAACAACATAGCAAAGCAAGGTTATCGGAGTAGAATAATATTACACTCTAGGAAATTTCATATTATCCGTAGATTCTGTGAAGGGTCAACAAGTACCAGAGGTATGAAATACTCCAAGAATTGTAAAGTCTAATAAATCGATGAGGGATGTCTATACGATGTGCTATGATATGATGTTCGTCTGTAGTGGCAGCCTTGTCGGCTTGCATATGATATTGATATGTAGTGGCAGCCTTGTCGGCTTGCGTATCATTTTATGATTTGATTAGTTGTGACTCCTCAGGAGACAGTTTATCTTGATATATATATGTGACGACGTTATGAACCTTAGAGTTCTTCTCCAAGTTTCCATATTATTCTTAGATTTAGTTTGACAATATCTAACAGGTACGTACGAGTGTCCAGGTCGGGCACTAGTCATGGCCCACGGGGTTGGGTCATGACAAAATTGGTATCAGAACAGTTCATCCTCGGAGTGTCTACAGACCGTGTCTAGTAGAGTCTTGTTTATCAGTGTGTTGTGCACCACATCTATAAACAGGAAGCTACAGGACATTTAGGATGTTACCTTTCTTTCATATCTAAGATCGTGCGATAGAGCCCAGCCATAGGAAATGAAATTCCTTATACTAACCCTTGATTTCAGCTGAAGCACGGCATGGACAGAAGAAAGTGACTGATAATACTGGAAGTTACGAAGTACACAGGTAAGCAATGGTGCGAAAGATTCATATCGGATAAGGTTAGAATATTGAAGTATGATTGAAATGTAAAGTTGAAGAATGAAAGGGGAGGTAGATAGGAAGGTATAACAAGACAGATCGTTAAAGGATCAGGTACGTCTTGAGGTGTGATACGTGAGGTAAGTTTCGACATCTTTATACTTTTACTTGAAATTGGAAGCCCTGTGTGGCTATGATATGATATGATATATACGTAAATATGTTGGCCATGTGAGGCATTGTTGGTATTTCCTGCGTGCAGGTTTTGGGATAGTAAGAAGTACAGAGGAAACTCTGCCCAAATTTTCCCAGAAATAGAAAAAAAAAAAAGAATGAGATTGTTATAGCCCGTATCTTGTACGTTTGGAAATTTCAAAGTCGTCGTGGAAAGTTAAGGGTGACACCATTTTCAAAAGTTATTTTAATGTACGGGTTGTTGTAAATATTATTTATGAACATTAGTATTATGGAAATTACGAAATGATTTAACTGGGACAATCAGAACAAGCAAGTTACGGGATGACAGTGAAGTTATAATATGAGGGAACTCTAGCGCTATTTGATAGCCAACCCTAAAGATCGAGATCAAGAACTAAAAGCAAGTGAAAGTTAAAAACCTTTAAAAGAAAGTCAGAAAGTGACACATGATGCTGAAGATTCCAGAATACAGACTGTAACAACATAGCAAAGCAAGGTTATCGGAGTAGAATAATATTACACTCTAGGAAATTTCATATTATCCATAGATTCTGTGAAGGGTCAACAAGTACCAGAGGTATGAAATACTCCAAGAATTGTAAAGTCTAATAAATCGATGAGGGATGTCTGCACGTTACAAGGTATTACTTAAAGATTAGAAGTAAAGTGAAGTGAACGATACATCATCTTAAGGGAGTAACTATAGAAGAAGAAAGAGTCGAGTTAGGACTACGTGTACCAGGAGAGAGTAAGATTTCAGCGGAAGATCTCGCAATACAATCGTCAACCAACTGCGAAATGAAAAGGAGAGTAAGGAAAACGACATGGAATCATTATCTCGAGAAGCAACAGAAAGAGGAAATATTACAGGAATGGTTACGTAGAGATCTGAAATGCATTATAACAGATTGGAGGAAATCGACCAACGAAAGAGGCATGTGAGGAGTATAATTCAGTAAGAGAACATTCGAGGACGAATGTTCTAAAAGGGGGAAGGATGTTATATCCCGAATTTTTATACGTCGAATTATTCGTAAGCTAATCAACAGAAGTTCAAGACAAGATTATTTTAGGATATGAGACAAGGACTTTCTAAACCCGATTTTTAATAAGTGCACGATTGTTGTAAATTATAATTAGTGTAGAAATATTATTGGAGATTAGGGATTAATTAACCATGATTAAATTATTAAGTGGGGATTAGTGATTAATTAAGATTAATTAAGTAGCTAATTAGGTAATTAGGGTGGACCCCACCGATTTAAAAAAATAATAATAATAAATAATGAAATACAATGAAATGGATGATGCATTGTGGGGCACGTGTCATAGGTATGGGCAGCCTATATAAATCATTGATGACTAAGGAATTCTCATTCCATCTTCACAAAAGAAGTTAATTGAAACAAAAGCATGAGCAGCCATGGCTGCCCATGCCCACGGCCAGTTATGGCTTTAGAAAAAAAATCTTTTTTTGAATCATAAGGTGCTCCAAACGATTAAGGGAGGCAGCAAATAAACATGGCAAGCTAACAAGGGAATTGAGGACGAAGAAGCGGTGCGATTGGTGCGGGAAATTGTAGAATCTGTCCTAGCTAATTTGAGGTAAGATCTTCTCATTTTATGGTATAATTGGATTAATGGTGTTGTAATGGAAAGATTAAAATTGTATTAGATGAAATTAGAAGTAAGAAATTGCATGAATTCATTGATAGTAGGAGTTGTGGTTGTTATATGGAATTGTTGAGTTGAAAGATTAAAAGTATGGGTTATGATCACATGTTGCTATTCGTGTTGTTGTCGTGTTGTTGTTGATATGGCTTCTAAATTTGGAAGAAAGAAATGTATAACGTATCGTGTACAAAGTGTATGTTGGTCTGTTTGGTGTATAATCTTAAATATCAAGGATTTGGATTGGTAAAGGATTAAGAAAGGCCATTGGGTTGTTTGAGTTGTTTATGGGCTGGATTGTAAGGATTTATATGAATATTTCTATTACTGTGGTTGTTGGTATTGCTGTGATAACAGGAGGTTAATTGGAAGTTCGGGTTAGGCAAGTCATATAGGGGAAATGCTGCCCGATTTCCGTTAAGTTCTCAACTAATAAAAATCCTAATCAAGAAAGTACGAACTAAAGAATGATTCCTATAAGCGATTGGTTGTAGAATTATAAGCTAGAAAGTATAGTTTACTAACGATAGCGTTACTTTCATATTAAATAGGCTAAAGAAGCGACGAAGTAAGCTTAGTTACGGTTGATCTACGACAGGTATGTAAAGTTAACCCTTCTTTCTTTTTTGTATGATCTTTATGAAACGAACAGACGATGTGTATATGATTCCGAAAAAGTTCCTATTCTTAGAGCCAGTAGGATGGCTAATGTTCTTGATTTCCAAAAGCTATTTCATTATGTCTTAATACGTGTCTATGATTCTAGAAGTTCTATTTTGATATAATGCATTGTGACATTCGAAAGGTACTTGATATGACTATTGTCTTGATTTTCAAATGATAGTTCGTATTGACTATTCTATTGAGTCTCAAATATGATTTAATTTGCATATGGTTGCTCACTACTCTACTCGTGCATGCCTCAACATATCTTTCACTGAGTCCCGGGCCAGGATACGTTTTCGTGCACAGTTTCACTGCATTGTTCACCGAGTCCCTCACTAGAGGGCCGGGATACGATATATATATATATATATATATATATATATATATATATATACCTATGATGGTGTTATGATGTGACGGTGTTATGATGTGTTTATGGCGCCAAGGATGGTATGTGGCGACCTTATTCACAGAGTCCCATAATGGGTCGGGTATGATATATGATATTGACATGCATGATTTATGTTTCAAAAGGCAAGTGTTTTGGTATTCTGGATGTTATACTTGTCTCTTATACTCCCTATTTCAGTATGATTCTCTTTACTGTATTTTATGCTTTATATACTCAGTACATATTCCGTATTGACCCCCTTTCTTCGGGGGGCTGCGTTTCATGCCCGCAGGTACAGATAGTCGATTTGGTGACCCTTCAGCGTAGGACTTCTACTCAGCTGTCTTTGAAAGCTCCGTTGTTCTGGAGCCTAGACTTTTGGTACAGATCTTATGATGTATACGTATATGTTTATCCAGGGGTACGGCGGGGCCCTGTCCCGTTATATTTTGCTATCGATACTCTTATAGGTCTGTAGACATATGTGTGGGTTGTGTATAAGTTCTGTTCAGCTGTGTCTATATGATGTGCTATGATATGATGTTCGTCTGTAGTGGCAGCCTTGTCAGCTTGCATATGATATTGATATGTAGTGGCAGCCTTGTTAGCTTGCGTTTCATTTTATGATTTGATTAGTTGGGACTCCTCAGGAGACAGTTTATCTGGATATATATATGTGACGACGTTATGAACCTTGGAGTTCTTCTGCAAGTTTCCATATTGTTCTTAGATTCAGTTTGACTATATCTAACAGGTACGTACGAGTGTCCAGGTCGGGCACTAGTCATGGCCCACGGGGTTGGGTCGTGACAAGGTAGGTGCTCGCACGGTCGCGAATTCGGTCGTGACAAGTTGGTATCAGAGCTTTAGGTTACGGATCTCACGAGTACAAGAGCAATGTCTAGTAGAGTGTCGTGGAATGGTACGTAGAGATCCATACTGGTCCACGGGAGGCTATAGGGAATCTAGGAAAACTTCCCTTGTTTCTGTCAAATCATGCTACTTTGGTCAAATTGGTATCTCGGTGGGCCCAATTGGTATCTAGACGATTCCAATTGGTATCTATGCACGGAAAGAAAATCATAGTCGGAATCAAGTCTAATATGCGTTGAGTGTGGTCGAGTAAGATTTTAGTTGCGAAATGACCCAAGGATGGTATGAGATCACTGCCAGGTATTGCGCCCCAGTGGTCAGCCAACTGCTGTAGCGTTACTGCTGCAGCGGGTTAGCCACCGCTGAAGCGGTTCCTTCTATTTCCCCTAGACCACTTCTGCGGTCCTTCTACCGCTGTAGCTGTTTGAGAGACCGCTAAAGCGGAATCCCTGAAATCAGAGAACTAATCTTTTCCCCTGTCCTAACCTGTTTCCACCTTTTGACAGAACAGATAAAAACAGCAAACCCCAAACCAACCTCAATACAAGACAAGCCCGACGAGGGCAAGCATCACTCAATCATTACACAAACATCATTACCATTACCAAACCAAGGAAATTAAATAGTGCCACATTCAAACAAACTATGCGAATATTAAGCCCAAACAAGGCTAGCCAAGGACCAAAATTAAAAACATCATCCAAGTAAAGGAAACAACACAACCCAAACAAAACAAAAGAAATTGTCTAAACAGCAGGCCCAACATGGGCAACTTATGGAACATTCCCACCATCTCGTCAAAGCACGCATCCATGCGCTCAAATGGCCCCTAAAGGCGAGAAGCCCCAACCCCAGTCTCTTGACCGCCCTCATCATCGGCCTTATCATCAGCCCAGTCCCACTGCCTCCCTCTCGGGCCTCACTAACCTTCCTCTTTTCCTACCCTCCCTGCTAACAACAGCGGTACCCCAAACCCTTCACAAGTAGTGGGTGGAATAAATTATCACTGGGGACCCACTCGTCCGTCACATTCTCTCTCGGCACCTTAAACCTCTTGTAGAGTGAAGTGATTAAGGATGGGAACATCAAGCTTGCACTCCCGTCTCTCAGGAAGTCCTTCCATTCGACAACCACCCGAGCACCTACATTGACAGGAATGTCTACAAGGACACAAGCAACAACGAATGCACGAGGAAAAGTCACATCCCGGACATTCTTCGACAGCCGAACCCTACGAAAAACAATGTTCAACCACCGCTTTGCCTCCGCAGTGAATCGATCACTAGAAACTGCAACCTTACCATCAGCCCAAATGGCATACCTCATCTCACACTCATGAACCAGCACTGAAGCCAACCACCTTGAATCCTGCTCCACGGCCTTAGCTGCAAAGGGCGCCTCTGGGTGATTATCAAGTTTGTATACCCTATTGATGGCTTTTGGCCCCACCTTTACCCTGGTACCCCGAACAACAATCTTTGGGTTAGGAGAATCTCAGTCCACCGTAGGCAGCATACCGTAAAACTCCCTCACCCAGGTTTCATTGCAAAACCCAGGATCCTCAACCAAACGGTTTCACTTGATTCACTTGAATCGGGAAAGAAAATCCGAAGCCCATTTTTCCACATTGGTCATATCGAAACCCCGCTATAATATTAAGGACATTGACAGCTGCTGTAAGTACAACTATTTACTCTGGGTAGTCGAGAATTTCTCGTACGCGGGAACCTCCTCCCCGCCTTGAACTTGGGGAATTTCTTCTTGGTTCTGTGACATCTTACCTGCAAGGGAATAAGGAAATTGGTAGATTCACATCTTAACTATTTTGTATCAGCATAGAAGAGAACAACTTGAAAAAATGATCGAAATCCCTCCCCGTCGCAGAATCTGCTAGCTGCAGACACTACATGCATCGCTACAGCGGTCTACAGCGATGCCGCTGTTACTATCCGCAAACCGCTACAACAGTCATATGAAAATCTCTCTTGACCGCTAAAGCGGTAGGACGAACGCTATAGCGGTAAGCCAACAGCTGAAGCGGTGTTATCGTTCCCAGAAAACCCACTGAAAAATGGCAGTTTCACACCACTAAAATTTGACTCAAACATCATTTTTAAACATAGATCGAGTAAGAGACTAGTGTGCATGCGGTCCAAGCCTGTTGAAGAACTATTCTTACAACAAACCAACCTAGATTTCGAGGGAGTCTGAAAAATTGCTTTAATGAATTATCTTTACTATGTTTGAGTTTTATGGCCCAAATCGATGCTATAACCACGCTGTATTTGATGGGAAGTCTATTCTAATGATTAAAGGGTTCTAATACCTCTTAAATTTCACCCTATGAGTTTATCAACCAAGACCTAAAAACCCTGACTTTGGGCCAAAATTTCTCGACATGCATGCATTATTCATGAAATTCGAGTCTACTATCTATATACAAGTAGGGGAATTATGATTTCTTACCTTATTGTGGAGAATCAAGTGGGTAGACGAAAATTTGAGTTTGCCCTTCTAGTCGTTTCCTCTTCGGATTGTCCTTGGAGATCGAGGAAAATGTGAGTAGTTGGTGTTTATCTTGAAGTAGAGAGGAAGAGTAAGGATTGTGTTTAGGTAGGTTAAGGAGGGGAAGTCCAAATTTTAAAGGATAGGGAGAGTTTTCGTTTGGAAGTTGAAGGGGAATGGGAACAAATAAGGTTGATGCCACTTAATATTCTGGTTCCAGTGATACCGATATAGCGGCAGACATGCTGCCACTGCGGCAACGCTGAAGCGGTAGTGTATGTCGTTGAAGCAGTGCCCTGGTCTTTTGATGTTCCACCATAGCGTCTTCCTGACCGCTGTAGCGGTCATGCCAAGTTTTACATCTAAGAATCTCGATACAATTCAAGGTACTCCGAGCTTTACAGGCTGGTAATGGACCCCTAGTCATTAACACACTGTTTTTGAATTCTACTCAGTAGATTATTCTGGAAACATACGAAAAGCCCTCGACTACGTTAGTCACCCTATCCCTTCTGCTGGGTTCGAGATACGAAGGTATGGACGTACGCGCTACAATCCTAACTACGGATTACACTAGCCCATCCACGCTTGTTCGTCTTCTTGCCATTCGGGGATAAACGGTTGTTTAATTGGTATCTGATGTGACGACCAGTTTTGTCGTTAATGTGAATTCTGAAATATTTGTGATGCTGACACCTTGAGACATACTAAAACCCTATTGTACGTTGGGGAACCTGCTACACCCCTGAGAAATTTCGCGTTACCATGACTGTAGACGGCTTACTATGAGCTCAAGGGAGAGTAAAGTTATACAAGGATTAGGGATGAAGATTATATTTTATGGGTATAAGAATAACATATATATAACATTTGGAGACCGTATGGTGTAAATCAGTTAATACGTTACTTGATGAATAGCCCTCGTAACCGTAAGTTAAGGTGGGGCCCACATGCTGGGGTTTTATAAAGGACATATGAAAATTTATATGAGTAGTACATGGGAAGTTGAGCAAGTCGTAAGAAGGACCCTTATGTCAAATATGGGCATAAGCCCTCCAAAAGGATGATTTAAGGATACGTTTTCGGATGATCTAATTTAAAGGGGCCAAAATGCCATTATAAGTTTGGAATTTGGAAATACACCAAAAATTAAAGTTGTATATAATTTAAATAGATTTCCAACCATAGGTCTTGGGCCCTCATATAATATCGGGATCAAGAGTTATGACCTTTTTACTGAACAAACGCGCAGATA
This sequence comes from Lycium barbarum, assembly GCF_019175385.1. NCBI lineage: Eukaryota > Viridiplantae > Streptophyta > Magnoliopsida > Solanales > Solanaceae > Lycium > Lycium barbarum. The sequence goes on from NC_083339.1 coordinate 60,538,944, forward strand.
GTAAAATAAGCCTGCGCAAACTCGCTAGGAGGCAGCACGATCGCGCTGAGCAAATTCTGAGTCGGTGCAAGTATATTCTTGAACATTATATAAGGGGGCTTACCCCCTCTTTCTTCATCCAAACACACCAAAAACTCCTCCAAACCTCTAGAAATTTCCCCCAAACTTCCAACATCAAATTTTAAGCCCAAATAAAGTATAGTCTCTGGATTCAGATCCGATAGCATATAGTTGTGATTTTAATATCGTAGTGCAAGGAATCTTGCTGGATTTAAGATAATAATTGAAGATATTTCAGTTCTAGCGGGTGAAAGGTATGAGTCTTTCCTTATTAATATTGAATTAAGCTTATTTACGGAGGAAAAGCTATTGAATGTCGTATAATGAATTTGTTAGTTGAGGAATTTGGAAAACATCGTGTGGGATATTTTATGGAATAGATTGGTATGGATAATGGTGTTGTTGATGCTGGTACTATTATTGTTGTTGTTGGTTGTGGTATTGCGATTTCGGACTAGGCATATAAATAGGGGAGATGCTGCTCTAATTTCGACAGATTTTAAATAAATTTAAATTGAAGGCTTAAGACAAGCGTATGAAGATGAGCCTAACAATAGCATGAATGGTTTTATATGTAGATTTCAAGATAGTAGGTAGGTTGGAAAGTCGAGAAGTGAGCTTCCAGGTATGTTAAGGTTATCCTTTCTTTGATTTTGGCATGATCTATGATAGGTGCGAAACGTAACGATATCCATAATGAATCCACTCCTAGATATAGAAGCTCATGTCCTTAAGTTTATATGGGTGTTGTCCATATCCTGAGTTCCTTGACCTCTTAAGTCCCGAAGGGGCATCCATAAGTTGTACGTTTTCATAATGATGTCTAAATCCCGAAGGGGACATTCATAAGGTTTCTTTATTCATATGCGTTTCATATTTAATTTTAAGTCTCGAAGGAGACAACTGAAAAAGGGAACAAGTTCCCATTTTGAACTAAAAGTTGCTCCGAAAGGAGTCTTTTGATGTTTTACAACAATTATTATGCATTTGCACATTTATATATGTACAACATGATATTATGGGGCATGGGAAGGGCTATGACGTTATATATGCAAACCACCTGATCAACCAGTATATGATGATTGAGATGCCCGAAGGGGCTGCTCGATGGGGCTATTATGATATGATGGCTGATGGGGCGAAGCTCGAAGGAGAGAATGGGTAAAGGTGCATATACATATATACATGTTTTCAAAAGTACATTATGCTATTATGCTAGAAGGGGCTACGAGCAAGGCGAAGGCATGCATTATATACATATACATATTCATGACGCATTAAAAGTTCATATGCACATACATGATTCGTAGTGTTGCTCACAGGTAGAGACTGAGTCTGTTACACTTTTATCATTTGAGTTGAGATATATTGTTTCAGTTCTGCCTTACAGACTCAGTACATTATTCGTACTGACGTCCCTTTGCCTGGGGATGCTGCGTTTCATGCCACGCAGGTGTATATAGATGGGTAGAGGACATTGGCTATAGGATATTCCCAGGCTATCAGCTGGATTGGTGAGCTCCATCTCAGTTCGGAGTGTTGCCGAGTCAGAGTACTTATGTTATGGTATCTCGTGTATGTTAGAGACTTTTGCAGACACTGTCCTGTGGATAGTGCGACGAGATGTCGACACTTGTGTAAAGCGACCATGTAGGTCGATGTGTTTTATGCTTTGTTTTTAACGATTTTATTGTAACTAAAGATTTTCTTTGAATTAACGATAAGGGAGAAGTCCGTGATTTGACGAAAGAGTTTTATTGAATATTTTGTCATGTTTTCCTTGACGGAAGCGTCATTTAATGATTTAAAGGTTCACAAAAAGTTATGACTCATGGATAGAATTGTAGTATGGCACTCAGCCAAGTAGGGTCTTAGGTGTCAGTTGCGGCCCTTCGGTTTGGGTCGTGACAGAACCATTAACTTGATTGGGAAATCGCGCAAGTTGAATGTAAAGAATTGGATCCGGGCCATCTGGGCCCAGTTGTACCACTGCAGCGCCTTCCAGGCCGGCCCAGCGGTGGCGCAGCAGTGGTTGGTCAACCGCAAAAGCGGTATAGCGAGATTCCTCAGGGACCGCCCCAACGGTTGAGCACAGAAGCGGTACCACTGCAGCGGTTACTCGACCGCCAAGCGGTGACGAGCAGTTAATTTCCCTACATAAGTAACATTTCGGGAATTAACATCATGTTTTAAAACCCTAAAAAATCCAACCGCCCATGGAGTATATTTGGAGAAAAACTTGATGTTCTCTTGGAAGAAGTAATGCTTCTAACCTTCCCCATTCTTCCTTCCCATTAGAGATTCCTATCAAGAACCCCTAATCTAGAAACCACAAGGATGGGTATCTCAATCTCTTAAGTTCCAAAAAGATGAATTCCTTGTTCTTCTTGGTATAAAACCTTTGGGTTATTTCCCTCCTTATTCATTATCCTAACAAGGTTCCTAACGTTTACGACCCAATTCGGGGTCGCGCGGGCACCTACCTTTCCCATCTCAATAGGCGAACCCTCTATCGAATAGCACATCAATTAAATACAGACGAAAAATTTAAAACAATTGATATTTAGAAATAACATCGGAACGTTACCAAATATTCAATAACCTCAAGTATTTATAAGATTACAACAATTACATGATTATAGACTCAATCCATTTTCCCATGACCTGGTCTAGACTAGCACAAGAGCAACTAATGACTTCAGATTACCACTACATTCTAAGACGCAACCTCCGTCCCGGAATGAAATAGGAGGAGGCCTTCCAGATAGGCGCCACGTATTTCCACATATGCTTCGATCAATCACTTCAAACAATCTACACCCCAAAAAGGGTGTAGCAAGTGTAATATCAGTACAAACCATGCGTACTGAGTAAGTATCATAGGCTGACAATGGTTAGTAACATATATCAGTAAAAGAATTCACAGATAAACATGATAACAACCCAATCAAGTCATACGTCTATCTACCATATGTTGTATATCAATACCCTTAAGCATTAATTTCACTGTAATAATTCACCAGTCAAGCACACAACGATCTCGGAACTCACATGCCATTAAATAGATCATTTTAGTCTAGTAATGAATTTATCATTAGGACACCTGTTATCCTATATCACATAGAGACCAAACATATAACTAATCTTACGGACGGTCTATGGGATACCTCAACAAGTTCAATCAATAAATCCAAATCCAAGTACACGTCATTGCCTAAGTAAAGCATCTAATCCCAAATGTGCCAAGTCTGAATAAATCAATCTGAATCCAATGATCACAAGTAATAACCAAACCATCTCAAACATGCCATAATGCAATGCAATGCAATGCAAGGTGTATTAATGCAATACAATGCAAGATATATAAATGCAATTCCATGCCATGCAAATAAGGTGTACACATGTACTCCGGACGGAAATATCGATGTCTTGGTAGCATAACCCGGTGTGACTTGCGAAGTCTAAGTGCCACCCGTCCCGGATCTTTGCCCAACAGACAGTCGGGACCCTAGCTAATTGCTCACAGGGGGAGTCTCACTGGCACAACTCTGGGGGACCCGCGGAGTGCACTAACAACGATTCCGAAATAACATCGGAATCGGCCATGCAACAACGATGCCGGAATGGATCATTGGACATCGGCCATCTCATAATCACTCAAGTAAAATAGTTTACCAAATATCAATTTCATACAATCAATGATACCGGATTATCACCGAGTATCGGCCATGCATCATGAATGAGTAAGAATGTATGCAATGCGTGTATCAACATCAACAATCAAGTTCAATATCACAAGTACCAACAATGGGGTACGCTAACAATGTATCATGTAAAAGAGTTTATCAAATATAAGTTTCATACAATCAATGATTTCGGAATTCATCTTCGGACATCGGCTTTCTCACAATCACTCAAGTAAAAAAGTCTATCAAAATACCAGTTTCACTCGATCAACGATACCGGATCATCACCGGGTATCGGCCATGCATCATGAAAGAGGGAGAATGTATGCAATGCGTGTATCAACATCAAGCTCAATATCACAAGTACCAACAATGGGGTACGCCAACAATATATCATATCACAATACCACAGCGGGTACGCCAATAATATATCCAAACCAAGTTGGATAATAGGATTTAATCTCTATCAACAACTCCTGGCATCAAGCCAACACAATAGAACAGTTAAACACAACACAACAGGTCAATCAATCGATATACATTATTACCCCTTCCTTAAATCAGCCTTTAGCTTAGACCACGATTCTCACCCTACACTCAAATCCCTCGTCACAACTCATTTAGGACTCAATCACTATTGTTGGTACATTTTATCCTCCCATTTATCCACTAGATTCATTATTAATGGCATAATGCAAGTAATCCCAAATTACAGGAAATTTTCATCATTAGGCAAAAAAATAAGTTTTGTCCGCTACTTCCAAGTCACATAAATCCACTAATATTCATGAAAAACACATCAAACAACCTAAGGAATCTACAGGCCACAAGCCCGAACAAACAAGTCACACAACAATGTCATCCTAGTATTCCATCCCAAATCTCTGATTTCCTACATATGCATTCTTCGTTCCTTTTAATACAAAATATGAGAAACTAACCGGAGTCTACCGAAGGGAATCCATAACCTACCTGGCAGCCGTACAGGTGCCACGAACCCACACATGCCTTGTCTTTCGAAGCGTCTCCAAATATTCAAACTCTATCACATATGAATTCTATGTAAGAAACCATGAATAATAATACTCATATTGGCTACTTTCTATTCGGGTCAAATTTCAACCCTTAATTTAGAAAGAATGGGTCTCAAGGGCGAAACGGGAATTCTATGGCCAAAATACCAAATTCAATACCAAAAGATCAAACCCATTACCTTAATCAATTCTCAAAATCATCATTTATGTGAAAACCCCCAAATTTGGGTCTAAGAACCCTAACTTTGATTCATGAATTCCAACTCTAGCAGGAAGATTATTGGTTAACAAGCCTAGATATATCATTATCTATCATAAATAGCAATATTAACATCATTTATTCAAAATCTAGGAAGCCAATTCATTTTGAGAACCTTTTCAAGAAAACCACAATAAATCCTCTTTGATTCTATGAGTTCTATGCTCATATTAACGATTAGAAGGTGAAACTAAGTAAGTGTGAGGTTAAGAACTTTACCTTAGGATGAAATTCACCTTTCTACCTTCATAGTCACCTCTTCTATGCCTTAGAATGAACTTAGAATAGATGGGAAATGTTTACGGGTTTATGAAATAAAAAGGGTATTCTGGTACAGTTATGCCACTACAGCGACCATCGTGCCGCCCCACCGGTGCTCAGACCGCTATGGCGGTCTAGCTAGAATTCAACTTACCGCTGCAGCAAAAAATTTCCTAAGTTTCACCATTCGATCCGATTTTCTGCTAGTTCCCGAGGCTATCTGCTCATATACCATACACATAAACACGCATAAAGCACGCTACAAATGCGCCCATGGCCTCGAAATTCCCAACGGAGCTCTCATTGACCGAATCAACTTTGGGTCACCCGCTACAAGTTGAAGAATATAGTGATCGAGTTGAAGAATTAACGGATGTTCGTGGCACCCGCTCGGCCATGAGGCAGGTTATGGCTTTCTTTTGGTATACTCCGGTTAGTTTTATATACTCGTGTATTAGAAGGAACGAAGAATACATGTATAGGAAATGCAGATTTGGGATGAAATATTAGGATTGGTATTGTTGTGTGATTTGTGGGTTCAGGCTTGTCTCTTGTAGACTCCTTAGGATGTTTGGTGTGATTTCTTGCATATGGTGAATTTATGTGACTTGGGAGTAGTGGATGGTACGTGATTTATTCATGCCTTACAATAGGGAATCCAGTGATATGTGGTTAATTGTATTATACCATTAATGATGAACCTACTTCATAAATGGAAGGTTAGAATCTACCGAAATTGTTACTGAGTTCTAGACTAAGTTGTGAGGATTGATTGTGAGTAGAAGGCGAATTTACTTATTCTAAGTTATCAGGCTGCGTTAGGTAGGAGTGGAATAATATGTACCGATTGATTGTGCTATTTTGTGTTAGGGCTAGCCACCCCGTTATGTGTGATCTGATTGTTCCATTATGCCTGCTTGATGCCATGAGTAGTTGGTAGATATTGGATTCTATTTTATCATCTTGGTTGTGATATAATTGACATACCATCGTTGGTAATTGTACTTGGATGTGTTGTTGGCGTGCCCTCTGTTGGTACTTGTGATTCAGTGATATTATTGGCATACCCTCTAGTGGTACTTGTGATTCGATTATATTATTGACATACCCACAATTGGTATTTGTGATTTGGATAAATTGTTGGTGTACCCATTGTTGGTACTTGTATTATTGAGCATGATTATTGATGTGATTGATGCATTGCACGCACTCTCATTTCCATGATACACTGTTGAGATATTGATGATATTTGATGAAACACTTGATGAGCTGGGCTCAGTTATACTTAAGTTACGTGAGATGGCCGACGACTGATGTTCATCCCGAAATTATTGATTGAGTGGAATTGTTGTTTGATAAAACTCTTTTACTTGAGTGACGTAAGATGGCGGATGTCCGTTGATATATTTCAGAATCATTGTTGCATGGCCGATATCCGATGTTAGTCCCGGAATCGTTATTAGTGCATGGACTCCGGGGGTCCCCCATGGTGGTGTCGGTGAGAACCCCCCGTGGCTAAAGATTCGGGGTCCCGTCTGTCTTTTAGGCAAAGATCCGGGACGTATGGCACTTAGACTTCGTGAGTCACGCAGGGTTGTACTACCGAGACGTTGATATTTTCGTCCAGAGTACATGTGTACACCATATTTGCATGGCATTGCGTTTCATTCATACACTACTGCATTGCATTGCATTATGACTTGATTATGAGATGTTGGTGATGTACTTGTGATGTTGGATTTGGATTTGAATGTATTCAGATTTGGCATGATTGGTGATTAGATGCTTACTTAAGCGCTGATGTGTATCGGGATTCGATTACATTTTATTTATACTTGATGATTTTTGCCTGTTGAAATATCCCGAAGCACCTTCCATAAGATTAGTTATTTGATTTGTTTCTAAGTGAGGTTGTATAAAAGGCGTTATAATTATGCATTGACTCCTAGTCTAAAATGAAAAATCTGAGGATTTATGTGTTGGGAATTTGCATTGGTAATATTGGACTCTAGTTGTTAGGTAGCACTTGTGATCCAAAGGTATTGATGTGGTAATGAGCAGTAGGTACACGTATGACTGGATTAAATTATTATCATGGTTGTTTGTGAATTCTTTTACCAATATGTGTTACTAACCATTGTCGTCCTATGATACTTACTCAGGTGGTCGATTTGATTAACAAGCAGAATGTGCGGTGCCTATCTAGAAGATCTCATCCCACTCTATTCAGGACGGAGGTTGAGGTCTTAGAAACATAGTGGAAATAAAAAATTATTAGTCACTCTTGTACTAGTCTAGACTAGGTCATGGGAAATTGTATCGAGTCTGTAATCATGTACTGGTTGAATTATATAAACACTTGAGTTTGCTAAATTTATTATGGAGTTTCCACTGTATTTCTAAAAATCTAATGCTTTAAAATGAATTGTTGTTAAATTGATGTGTCATTAAATGAGAGGGTTCGCCTATCGAGGTGGGAAAGGAAGGTGCCCGCACGGTCCCGAATTGGGTCGTGACATAAAGCGCCCAAGTTCTATGGCTTACATACCGAGGATGCTTATGAGTTCTTTATGGTGATGCATGAGCGTCTCTACAAGATAGGTATAGTTGAGACTCACGGTGTGGACTACACGGCATTCCAGTTTTGTGGCGACGCGAAGACTTAGTGGAGAGCATTTATTGATAGCAGGCCAATGGGCGCACCCCTCTTTCTTAGACTTAGTTCCATCAGGCCTTCTTGGAGAGGTACGTGCCGCGTACTTTGAGGGATTCGCGCAGGGATGCGTTTCTTCGTTTACGATAGCATGGTTTTTCTATTTCTGAGTATGAGGCCAGATTTCAATTATTGGCCCGATATACTGCCCAGATGATTCCCTCAGAGGAGGAGAGAATTTGTAGATTTGTGAATGGACTTATGTACCCAAATCATATTGCTTGCCTTCAGTTGGTGACCATAGTGTCTTCTTTCTAGGCTTGTTGATCATGCAATTGGTGTCGAGTTTGCTAAGGCTCGATCATTGGGAGAGGCTAGTGAGAATGTCACGACCCAACCCCGTAAGCCGTGACTAGTGCCCGAGCTGGACACTCGTGTACACACCTGTTATCTATAATCAATCCGCAACTAAACATAATATGGAACTTATAAAAACGAAACATTATTTCGAAACTGTCACATATATTTATCCAGTCCACCTGTCTCCTGAGGAGTCACAACCATCATAAGATAACATAGTACACGAGACGACAAGGCTGTCATAACGTGTGGGAACGTCCCAGCTATACATACGCAAGCCGACAAGGTTGCCACTACATACAACATCCCAAAATATGTATATACACAAGCCGACAAGGCTGCCACTACGAATGGGAACGTCCCAAAATATAAGTCAAATAGACACAACTGAACAACGTATATACACAACCCACACATATGTCTACAGACCTCTAAGAGTATCAACACTAACATATGACGGGACAGGGCCCCGCCGTACCCCTGGATAAACACACACACACACACACATATATATATATATATATATATATATATATATATATATATATATATATATATATATATATCAAAAGGATCTATAGCAAAAGTCTAGGCTCCGGGACAATGGAGCACTCCAAGACAGCTGAGTGGAAATCCTAAGCTGGAGGATCACCAAAGCGAGTATCTGTACCTGCGGGCATGAAACGCAGCCCCCCGAAGAATGGGGGTCAGTACGAGATATGTACTGGGTATATAAAGCATGAAATACAATAAGAAGGATCATAACTGAAGTAGAGATTACCAAAAACAAGTATAATACTCAAGAAATCACTGTACATGTGCCTTACGGAACAAAATTATGCATATCATTATCATATACCGTACCCAGCCCATTATGGGACTGGGTGCCATAATCATATCATCATATACATATACCGTACCCGGCCCTCTAGTAAGGGACTCGGTGAATAAAGTCGTGTACACGTATACCGTACCCGGCCCATCATGGGACTCGGTGCCATAATCATATCATCGTATCATCACATCATCATATCATCATATCATCATATAACGTACCCGGCCCTCTAGTAAGGGACTCGGTGAATAATGTAGTGAAACTGTGCATGATAACATACCCGGCTTGGGACTCGGTGAAAGATGTAATAACAGTATGCACGAGCAAAGTAGTGAGTAACCATATGCAACTAAATCATCATCTGAGACTCAATAGATAAGTAGACTAACTAACACTCGAATATCAAGGCAACAATCATGTTAAATACTCTTTGAATGTCAATATGAACAACATCAAATAGCCTCAGGAATCATATGTCATGTATCAAGATAATGCGAAACAACTATTGGAAGTCAAGGACATTAATCATTATAGATTCTTCAAGAATAGGAACTTTCACATACCAACTACTATCCAACGTATAGAGGACTCGAGGGGCAATAACTCAATTACCTTAGGAGTTCTAACATCAAGAAGTGAATAAGGATCATGAATCACACTCGGAACTTATGAATAGAATTACCCCAAAGCTCATATCATACGTCACTTATATCTAAGACATGCCAAAAGAAAGAAGGGATAAATTTACATACCTTTAGCGCTTATCCGTAACACAATACGTGTATGCTGCGCGTAGTGTCTCAACCTACATTAAGATGTCAAGAACTATGGTTAAGCTACGGGAAGGTTTAAAACGTATTCCAACGTTAGTAGCACGTTTCTAGAGAATTAGACGACGTTTCCTTTATATTCCACCAACTACACAATAACCAAGTCAACATTAACAACCACACGTTCAAGTACTATGTTGAGACTAATTAAGACAAGATTTGAGAACACTCTAAGCAGCCCGCATGATATTTCAAATCAGCCCACATATCATAGCATTCGATAATAACCTACATACGATTACGACATACCCAAGTTATTCTTAATGATCCTTAGCCATAACATTTTCATCGAAACGACCTTATAACTGCCCAACCAATATAACAACATAATGCATAATCTAACTATAATTAGTTTTCCAACTCAACAAGAACAACAACATATCCAAAACAGCCCCTAACCAACAACATAAAGATGCCCGAAAATCATACGAACATCTACAAATACACCAAGCAAACCACATGCGCTTCTTACACATTATTCTATACATTCCCTTCACCTAAATTAGTGAATTATACCAGCCAACACACGACAACAATTTCATTCATTCATATTCAAGAAAACTACATTAATATCACAATAAGTTCTACAACAGCCCACAAAACAAATACAACTTCAAATTTAACCATTTAATTCCTTCATTCTCATCACATAATCCATGACCACAACAACCAAAATGTTACTTAAAATTGATTCACCATTTCTAAATAAAAACAGCCCCCTACACGGCTTCAACAACACTTCAACATCAACGTACATAATTCCGCATATCCAATTCACATTTACCAAATTGTAACAAGTCCAAATCCCTACTAAAACGTGTAGAAAATGATCAAACCTTACCTTAACAATTTATCTCCTCAATGTTGCTTAAATTGTGGACTAAGAGAACAAGTGTTCTTGCTGCTCCAAATGGCTAAATTCACGTTTCTATGGCTTCCAATTGAGTGGAACACCTTAGAAAATTATTTTTTGATATTAATTTGTGAGCTTAGATTTAATTCAGCCATGGCCGTGAGTTTCATGGCTTGGACTCTCTCTCTCTCCCTAACCTTACTTGTTGAAGATGAATTGTGGATGAACACCATTCCATGAGTCATCAAATTAATGCTTTATATGCTGTCCAAGGGCTGGACACGTGCCCCACTTATGGCATGGGCCAATCAGATTTGGCCATGCCATAGTGGGGTCCACTTGGCCCACTAATGGCCTGATTTAATGCTAATTTAATCTCTAAACCCCCACTTAATAATATAATCATGGTTAATTAATCCCTAATCTCCACTAATATTTCCATACAAATTAAAATTTATACGCACTTTGTGCACTAATTAAAATCGGGGGTTAAAAGTCTCTATTCCATATTCCTAACATAATCTTGTCCTTAACTTATCTCGATTAGCTCAAAAATATTCCAATGTACAAAAATACCGGATATAACAGAAAAAAAGACACGTCATTATGGTAGTTTCAGTGAATCCAATTACAGGGGTAGGGGACAGTCATCCAGGCCCTATCTGTCAGCCTCTAACCACCCTGTCCAGTCAGCACTACAGGCTTCTTCGGGTGGTCCTACTAGACCCATTGGCTATGGAGCTGGGTAGTCTTATGGTTGATCTTACTCCCGTACAGTGGACCATGCCAGTCCCTTCAGTTTATCAGCTTTCGTGCATCAACCTCCAGCTCCTATAGCATGCTATGTGTGTGGCGACCCCGATCATTTTATGAGATATTGTCCTAGGTCAGCGCAGATTGGGTCCCAGCAGGGTTCCAAGTTCTAGACTCCGATGGTCGCCGTACCTTCTAGTGGCAAAGGTGGCTCATTAGTTAGAGGCGGTGCTCAATCAGGCCGCAGTGGCTCTTACCAGACCAGAGGTGGACACCAGTCAGGTAGAGGTGCTCCGGAGGCTTTTAGAGGTGGTCGTGGTGGCAATCTTTGCTATTCTTTCCTGAGTAGGCCCGAGGCGGAGACCTCTGATGCTGTGATCTCAGGTAATATTTTTGTTTGACATCGATTTGCTTCGTTATTATTTTATCCGAGGTCTACTTATTCCTATGTGTCTCTCTATCATGTTGTTGATTGGGATATGTGTTGTGATCGTTTGGGAGTTTTTATCCTTGTATCTACTCCGGCGTGAGATTCTGTTATTGTTGATCGAGTCTTTCGATCTTGTTTAGTTACTTTTATGGGATATGATACGTGGGTAGACTTGATGATATTGGATATGGTAGACTTCGATATTATTTTGGGTATGACTTGCTTATCTCCCTACCATGCGATCTTGGACTGTCACGCCAAGATAGTCACTTTAGCTATGCCTGGTATTCCTCGATTAGAGTAGAGAGGTACTCTGAGTCCAGCTCTGAAGAAGATCATTTCCTATATCTGTACGAAGAAGTTAGTGGCCAAGGGGTGTTTGTCTTATTTAGCCCATGTTTGCGATACTAGTGTTGATTATCCACCCATTGAGTCTATGCTTGCTGTGAGTGAGTTTGCCGAGGTCTTCCCTTCTAATTTGCTAGGAATGCTGCCCTACCGCGATAGTGATTTCTGTATCGACTTAGATCCGGGCATGTGTCTTATTTTCATTCCTCCTTATAGAATGGCACCCGCTAAGTTGGGAGAGCTAAAGGAGTAGTTGCAAGATCTATTGAGTAAGGGGTTTATTAGACTGAATGTTTCTCCTTAGGGTGCTCCTATGTTATTTGTGAAGAAGAAGGACTATACTATGAGGATGTGTATTGATTATCATCAGTTGTACAAGGTCACTATTCATAACAAGTATCCCATTCCTCGTATTGATGACCTGTTTGACCAGCTTCAGGGTATTTCGATATTTGCAAAGATTGATTTGAGGTCAGGCTACCATCAGCTAAAGATTCGGGTCGAGGATGTTCTGAAGGCAGCCTTCCGAACTCGTTATGGCCACTACGAGTTCCTTGTGATGTCTTTTGGGCTTACGAAAGCCCCAGTTGCGGTTATGACTTTGATGAATGGCATTTTGAAGTCATATCTTAATTGCTTTGTGATTGTATTCATTAATGATATCTTGGTTTATTCCAGGAGTAGAGAGGAGCATGAGGGCCATTTGAGGATTGTTCTTGGGTTGTTGAGGGAGAAGAGTCTTTATCCCAAGTTTTCAAAGTGCGAGTTCTGGCTTGAGTCCGTGGCATTCTTGGGCCACGTTGTGTCTAAGGATGGGATCATGGCTAATCTCAAAAAGATTGAGGCCACTAGAGATTGGGCGAGGTCCACTACTGTGACCGATATCCGTAGCTTCGTGGGATTAGCCATCTATTATCGTCGATTTATGAAGGATTTCACTTCTATTGCTTTTTTGTTAACCAAATTGACTCAAAAGAATATTCCCTTCCAGTGGTCCGATGATTGTGAGGAGAGCTTTCAAAAGCTCAAGACCCTTTTGACTTCAGCCCCAATTCTAGCATTGCCCGTGGAGGGTAAGGATTTCTCAGTCTATTGTGATGCATCCCGTATGGGTTTGGTTGTTGTTTTGATACAGGAAGATAGTGCCATACCTTATGCTTCCCGTCAGTTGAAGATCCATGAGAGGAACTACTCTACCCATGATTCGGAGTTTCTAGCTGTGATCTTCGCTTTGAAGATCTGGAGGCATTACTTGTACGATGTCCGTTGTGAGGTTTTCACTGACCACCATAGCCTTGAGCACGTGTTTACCTGGAGTGATCTTAATTTCAGGCTATACCGATGGATGGAGCTTCTGAAGGACTATGATATCTCTAGTCTTTATCATCCAAGGAAAGCTAATGTTGTTGCTGATGTCTTGAGTTGCAAGGCCACGAGTATGGGGAGTTTAGCACTTTTAGTAGTTTCTGGGCGTCCGTTGGCCATGGAGGTTTTGACTCTGGCCGACAGTTTCATTCGTCTTTATATTCCAACTCCAGGCAGAGTCTTAGCTTGTGTTAAGGCGAGATCGTCCCTATTAGAGCAGATCAGGACTCATCGGTTTAAGGATGCCCAGTTGTGTAAGATTTGAGATAAAGTTCTGAGGGGTGAGGCCATTCTTAATAGTGAGGGGATCATGAGAATCAAGGGACGCGTGTTCATCCCTCATGCTAGTGATTTGATTCATTTGATCTTGACCGAGGCCCATAGTTCAAGGTACTTTATTCATCCGAGTTCCACGAAGATGTATCAAGATCTGAGGCACCACTAATGGTGGAGAAGGATAATGGGAGATATTCCATATCTTGTGTCTAAGTGTGGGAATCGTCAGCAAGTAAAGTATGAGCACCAGAGACCTGGTGGGGTGCTCTAGAGGATGCCCATTCCCGAGTGGAAGTGGGAGAGGATTGCCATGGATTTCATTATGGGTCTTCCGAAGACCCTTGGCAAGTTTGATTCTGTGTGGGTTATTGTTGACTGGTTGACCAAGTCCGCTCATTTCATTCCAGCTCAAGTCACTTATAATGCGGAGAGGTTAGCCAGGATCTATGTTCGTGATATTTTGCGATTGCATGGGGTCCCTATTTCTTTTATGTCGGATCGAGCTCCCCATCTTACTTAAAAATTTTAAAAGGCCTTTCAGTTAGAGTTGGGTACTCAATTGGACCTGAGTACAACTTTTCATCCCCAAACTGATGGTCAGTCAGAGAGGACTATTCAGGTGCTCGGGGATATTTTCAGAGCATGGTTGGGATCAGTTCTTGCCCCTAGCAAAGTTTGTGTACAATAATAACTACTATTTGAGTATTGATATGGTGACGTTCGAGGCATTGTATGGTAGGAGGTGACATTCTCCTATTGAGTGGTTTGATGTATTTGAGATTCGCCCGTGGGGCATAGATTTGATGAGAGAGTCAGTGGGCAGGGTGAAGCTTATTCAAGAAAATCTTCTAGCAGCTCAGAGTCAACAAAAGATGTATGCAGGCCGAAACGTTCGGGATTTAGAGTTTAGGGTGGGCGAGTAGGTGCTTCTGAAGATCTCACCCATGAAGGGTGTCATGCGATTTAGGAATAGGGGCAAGTTGAGTCCAAGGTATCCTAGCCAATTTGAGATCCTCCGTAGAGTTAGAGATGCTGCTTATGAGTTGGCCTTGCTACCAGGCCTATCCGGTGTTCATCTAGTCTTTCATGTGTCCATGTTGAAGAAGTATCATTCTGATGGTTCCTATATAGTTCGCTGGGATTCTGTGTTGCTTGATGAGAATCTATCTTATGAGGAGGAGCCTATAGTGATCTTGAATAGGTAGGTTCGGAAGTCGAGGTCCAAGAGATTGCTTCTGTGAAGGTTTAATGTAAGCATTGTCTTGTTAGGCTACTTGGGACACTGAGTCTGATATGCGTGAGAGATATCCCCAGTTGTTCATTGATTCAGGTCCATTTCCCCATTCCACTTCCTTGTCGCTCGAGGACGAGTAATTATTTTATTTGATATCTGATGTAATGACCCGTTTGGCCGTTACAGTACTTTTGACCTTGCTAACCCTTTTTTTCGAGCTTCATTAGCCTATATTAGTCTGGCGGGGACGGGTGGTACAATTTTTGAGGTCATCGGGTGAATATTAGATTGGTTTTTGTGATAACAAGCCTTAAGGCGAAAATATTTGACCTAAAGTTAACTTTTAGGAAAACGGTCCGGATGGTCATTTGTGACTTGTCGGTATGTTTCGTTCACTTCCCAATGCATTAGAACTAGGACTTGGGTTAGAAAGTTGGTTTTGGGATATTGGGGTTGACTTGGTCAACGAGACCCCGTTGGGAAATCTGAGGCCATGGGTGAGTTCGTAGCACGTTTTTATGGGTGTTTGCATATTTGTCTTGTATCTGCGGGGCCTCGGGTGGTAGTTGGATTTCGAGTTGAGAATGGCGAAAAGCAGTACTGTTCTGGTTACTGATGTCCACCACAGCGGCACCAGTACCGCAGCAGCGGTATCGCCGTGGCGATGGCCCTGCCGCTATAGCGGTGTAGAGTAAATCGTGAGTGACCACCGAGGCGGTCATGTCACCGCTGCATAGGTTCTACCGTAGCAGACTACAGAGTGTTGTAGCAGTCGATAGGGACTTAAATTCCTTAAATCCTTTTTCAAACCCTATCACTCCTCATTCATTACCCTTGGTTCTTGAGCTATTTTGGGAGCAAAACAAGAGATTCTAAGGGAATTCTTCATTGGGGTTAGTTCATCTAACCCTATTTTTCATTTATGATTCATAATCCACCTTAGAAACTTCCTAATTCATGCTAGAATCTTCCAATAACATTAGGATTACAAAGGGTTCTTTGGGTTTCTTTCTTGAATGAACTTTTGATTATTAAACCTTTATTTGTTGATGGTATAAGCTTGCATTAGGATGGAATTTATGGGTAATATCTATATAAACATGATTCCTTCATTTTTAGTAACCAATTTATGAAATTGAAAGTTAGGATTCATACCCAAAATTGGGGGTTCCTCTTTAAATACAAATTTAGCTTAATGTTGAGTTGTTTTAGAAAATGATTAGTGGTTTTCGATCACTTAAACTTGAATTTCATGCTTCATGTTCGAATTTCCCGTTTTGCCCTTGTGGGCTCGTTTCCCAAAATCCCATAGGCTTAACTTGACCAAATTCAAAGCCTAGAAATATGGGTACTGTTCTTTATGATTTCTAATCTAGAATACGTTATAAATAGACCCTGAGTATTTGGAGGAATTGAGGAAGGGCAAGGCGCTCGCGTGATTTGTTTGGGATTCCTATTCGGCACTCCAGGTAGGTTAGGGCCTACCTTTTTTGTTAGACTCCGATTAGCGACTCGTATGTAGTACTAGCGAATTGTTGGAGATATTATGTGAACCTTTGGGTACGAATTTTGGGATAGAATTCTTAGGATTAATACTGCTGTGTGACTTGTGTGTTCGGGTTCGTGGCCCGTAGAATCCCTAAGTTATGCTTGGCTTTTCTTATGTGGATTGGTGGTTTCTTTTCATTATGGGAGATTGGTTGGAAGGAACAGATTCATGTGATACTTGTACTATGATGGTTGTCCTTATACGAAATTAATTGGAATCCATATGTTATTTATGATATTCTCATTGCATGACATACTTTCTCATATCCATGATATATTTGTCTTGATCTTGATATTGGGCAATGGTGATGATGGAGGTAAGTATGTGTCACGACCCAACCCCGTGGGCCGTGACTAGTACCCGATCTGGGCACCCAAACACATATATCCAATGCTATCTCAACTGTTATCAAACACATTCAAGTATAAAGCAGAAGCTGTCAAGGCTATATTTCAAATTTAGATAATTTCCAGAAAACTTTTGGCAGAGTTTCCTTTGTTTTACAGACTATCCAAAATAACCCTGCGCACAGAAAATAGCAACAAAGGCCACACCGGCCACCAAAGCAACATATAAACATATGCGGACCGGCCGCCGCGGCGAATGGGGTCGCCCCAAACACAACATATACACACATCCGTACAGAAAGACCCTAACCCACAAACATATCTACAGGCCTCTAACAAACTTACAGAGTCATATGACGGGACAGGGCCCCGCCGTACCCGGAGTTGCCATACATACAGAATATACAGAAGACAGAAGGTATATACCAAAAGTACACGCTCCGGACCAAAGGAGCTCTTCAAAATAGCAGTATCTGATCCCTAGACTGGCGGCGTATCTTCAGGTGCGTCTGTACCTGCTGGCATGTAGCGCAGCCCCCTAAGAACCGGGGGTCAGTACGAAAAATGTACCGAGTATGCAAAGCAGAAACATAACAAACATAATCATAGCATGAACCGGAAGCACAGAAGTATAACAGACAGAACCATAAATCAAACGGACGGACAGAATTATGGTCCAGACGGACGGGCAGAATCACAATCCATACGGACAGGCGGAATCAGAATCCATATCAGACAGACAAAATCAGAATCCAATCAGACAGACAGAATCATAATAGGGCACAGGAACGTGGTCGCCACTCCTGCCTCTGGCGCCACAACATATCATATTTCAGAAGATTTCATATCTTCGAACATCTCCGTCACATAACACATCATATCATAACCACGGTAACCCCGGGGACAGATCACACGCCGGGAAACCGGACACATCATACTTCGTAACATATACACGGTAATCGGGAACGACATATACCACAGTACCCCGGAACCGGACACATCATACTTCAGAATTCATACATGGGACCCGGCCCCCGACAAGGGACTCGGCGGCCCATCCGCACGATATAAACCGGCCCGGGATCCGGTGAAAGGAAGCATTGAGACATCCACGAACAGATTAATGAGAATCCACATACATATAGATCGTTATACCGACTCAATCAAACTGAAGTAGGCCAAATGGCGAGTCAAATCAGGGTATTCGGATAGCGTTCATAATATGTGCCTATATCCTGCTTGGGAAGGTACGACGGATTATTACCAGAATCACATTTTCAGATGTCAAAGCCATTTTGTAAAATTTATATAAAAAGTAGTCATATCATGATCAGAATAATAGTCCAGATGTTGTCTGAGAAAGTCGGACAGAAACAAAGTAGTTAAAGTTATACAGAAAGTATCGGGCCTTGAGGGCCCACCTCGGGCCAACCCGAGGAGACGTACGTAAATTACAGATAGTAGACCTTATGAGGTCGTCCATAATCATTTGGAAGTATTCCAACTCCGTTTAGGAAGGTTGCATACTTAAAGCTCACTTTGAAGACAAGTTATAAGGAAAATGATTCAATCTCACTGAAGGAATTGGGGCGGATTTCCATCTCAAATTCCGAGGAACGGAGTCGTATCTAAGGCTCGCGGCCGAGCCTATTATGTTCAAAACATGCCTAAGAATGAAGGGGTAAGCTTTACATACCTCGATTGCGCCCTATGCTCGCTTAGCTTCACTTCCAATTTCGTCCAAAATCTACAAATGGTCATGTTTACCAATTGTCAAATTCAAGCCTTTAAGAATCCAAATTTTATTACTTGCCTACCGAAATTTCGGCAGCATTTCCCCTATACATATAGCCTCCCCGAGATTCAACTCGGCTCAACACAACCAACAACAACCCAACAACAACATCAACAATTTTCATAATTCACAATATACGCAATTAGTCTACTTTACGACATAATGCAATAATCCTCATTTCGACTTTACACTTCCAAATCAATACCAACATATGTCGTAAAACAGCCCGCACATTATTTTCCAAATTTTCCCAACCAACCAATTCGCGATATAACTATTTAATAATTTCGCAAAGAGGTCAAAATTAACACTAACAACATCCTCCACATTCTACAAGTTAAACACATTTGTTTTCATCCAAAATTTTCTTCAAACCCCATTCTACAATTCAGCCATACCAACAAACGAATTTATCACGTTATTTCTTCGTTCTAATCCGTTAAAACTCTAAATAAACTTGTTAACAATAAAAAAAAAAAAAGCCTTATTCATACCTTAAGTGCACAGCCACCACGTCCACCCTCTTATTTTTAGTTGATTTTTAGCTCAAATCGAAGGCAACGCGACGTAGAACACTTTTCTCTTCATGGGCTTCGGGATTCGGGGCTCCGATTTTGGTCAACAATTGATTTTTTTTCTCTAGGCTCTCCTATCTCTTTTTCTCTAGAGTTTTCCAGGTTTCTTGATCTGAAAATGAGGGAGAGAAACTGATTTTTTTCTATTAAAAGCGTGGGTAATGGGCCTGACCCGAATTGGAATCGGGTTGGGCCCATTTCACTGCCCAGCTTGACCTTTCGACCTTAAAACGTCCATATCTCCTTGTACCGACGTCGCCTGGGAGCCCACGACCTACCGTTGGAAAGCTATTTCAATTATCTACAACTTTTATTTCTGGGCGGTTTCCCAAATTCCAAACCTATAATGCCGTTTTGGCCCCTCCAAGTCAGGTCATCCGAAAACGTTTTCTTAAAAATATTCGTTTGGAGGGCTTCCACTTTGATTTGGCCCCAGGGCCCTTCACGGGTTGTGTTTAACTTTACATATACGATTCATATAACTTTTCACATGTCCCAAAAAAATCTTGATGTGTGCGCCCCACCTCAGCTTACAAATAATTCGACGTTCGAAAATGCAGGATATAACAGTATGATTCATGCGACATTACTATATTTGCGTAGCCATATCTATGTTGTGTGATTCGGAGTAGTTAGCATTGATATTGGATGGAGGATTCATTCTAGGCTATGTAATACGGAATGACGGTACATGGGCTTAGCAGTCCCCCATGGGTCATGACTGTCGAGAGGTGGACATCGTCCTCCCGGAGCATGTGTGTATCATTGCATTGCATTTCATATGCATTCCCTTATATATTCTTAGTGTCATTTGGATTGATAGTGATATTTGAGTTATTGGGTGATTATTTGGTTGTGTTTGGATTCGTGATATATTTGAGACATTGTTGGTAATTGATTGTACTACTTGGACTTGTTGACTTGTATCTGTCTGTGAGCATGACTGTTACCAGGCTTCCACATTCCTTTCCTAATCCTATGCTATGGTTTCAGTACTGTCAATGAAGAGATCAGCTTCAGATGATGGGGGCACCAGTAAGGCCCCTAGAGTATCTCCAGAGCCGAGTAGGGGGAGCCTCGGCTATTCGATTGAGTCAGACCCGTCAGAGGATCCAGCCACAACTCCTCCAGATTTCCTGACTCCCAGGGCGGAGGATCCCGCGGAGGACAGCTATGACACGGATCCGTCGGAGGACCCAGCGACAATCCCTCCAGAGATTCTGACCCCCAGAGCAAGGGACTCCGCAGACAGTGGCTATGATACAGATACCTCAGAGGATTCGGCGATGACTCCCCCAGAGCTTCTTACCTCCAGGGAGGAGGATAGTGATGGCACAGACCCGTCAGAGCACTCTTCTGGGATGACGGATGAGGAAGCTTCCGGGGGTACGCCAGTTACTCCCGTGATGGAGGACCGTGCCAGTCCGGCCACCTCGGAGAGCGCTATGGATTTCTCCTGTCCCTTGTTCTTGCCATCAGTGAACCCGGAATCACCGTTATTCTCTTCGGATTCGGACGCGAGAAATGACGAGGGTCGAACGAGCGATGAGCAGGCCGACGAGAATGAAGAAAATACTTCACACGGTAGCTCCCCGGGCCAGGCTCAAGATGGATCGGCTACAGGTATATGAGATTTTCTTGAAACTTTCTATGTATATGTAATCTCTGCTGGAATACTAATTGACAACGGCAAGTAGAAATTCAAAAGGGGCCAAAGACTTAGCGGTGATAAGTAATAGCGACTGAGATGTCCCAGCCACTAGTGTGAATTTAGAAACCCCGATAAAAGGTAGTTATAGGTATGGATGGGAGCAGATAGTGAAGATTAAACAGGGGCAATATGGCAATCGTATGGTCAAAAAAGTGAATAGTAGTGATCACGAAGGCTAAAATAGTCATTAAAAGAGAAGGATGTGTTACAAGGGCGTTTTGAACATTGTCAAGACCCCACCTTATCCCATATTATGTGATATAGGCAGTGCGGGGAAGCGGATGCAAAAATACTAACACTGAGACACTAAAATGCATTAAGATTTCGAGGTTAAGCGTGCTAGGGTAAGGGCAATCTCAGGATGGGTGACCCCCTGGGAAAAATGCCGAAAATTCCATAAGCGTGGGAACAAGAGACGAATGTGAAATTTGGTATTCTAAAGTAAATTAGAGCGTAGGAAGTGGTTAAAAACCCCATAGAAGTCGGGTAAGTGGAAACGGACTAGACTAGCAGGAAGGGAGAAGGCATGACAGAGCTTTAGAAATAAAGAAGGAAAGTACGGATGTTACAAGGTAAGACCGATGTTGAAACCGTACTAGATGATACTAGAAAGCCCAGTACGGTGATATACGGGAACATGTCTAGTGAGGGGATAGACGCGACAGACTCCACGAAGAAGGAATGACAACTATAAAGGTCGCAAAAGACGACAGTTATTTAAAGGGCGTAGGCGTGCGTTGACCCTTTAATAAAGGGGGGGGGGGGGGGAGAGCATGATAGACCTAAGATGGACTATGACGATTCAAGGTCCAGTAGAGGGGATTTATTAACGTAAGTCCAGTATTCGGAACTAACTTAAATGACCTATGACATAAAGGCAACCTAAGCCCCTAAAATGGATATGCTAAGCGACATGTGAGGTATCTATGAAGGAGACCTCCCCGAAGCATTATACTACGCTATGAGGCCAGTTTAACATTCGAGGACGAATGTTCTAAAGGGGGGGAGAATGTTATACCCCGCATGTTGTGCGATTGGATAATTCAAGACGGTCGCGGGAAGACGACGAGTAAGGCCTTATTTTTTCTTTGTGAAGCATACGAGTTGCTTATGAAAAAAATTTAGAAGTGGAAATAATGAGGAAGGTCAAGGGCATAAAGGGGAATTTGCAATACGACTCGTGGAATTATGGAGGAAGACGAAGGGCAAATTTGGAATTTGGAAAAATTTAATTTTTCATGAAGTGCAAAATAAGACACAAAAAAAAAAAAGTGGGCTTATGTTTTGGGCCATGTTGGCCGACCCACTTGGAGTGGGCTTAGCCCACTTGGGAGTCATATGGATTAATAAAAATGACCAAGTCATCTTTTCATACCACACTCTAGAAGATTCAAGACTTGGAAAGAAAAAGGGAGAGAGGAAACCCCTATAAGGCCATTTCGGCCAAGAGCAAAAATTTCCAAGAAAAATTGATAAAATTTCTCCAAAAATCATTTTCTACCAAGCAGGGGGTGCACAACAAGGTGGAGTTGTTGTTGGAACAAGAAAGGTTCAAAATCATACAAGTTGCCAAGAGTTAGACAAGTGAGAAGTTGAAGAAGAAAGGTAAATTCTAATCTTGTTTTATGTGTTATACATGGTTTATATGTGTTGTAGTATGCTAAAATGGATGAAATTCATGGAGGAGAGGAAATTAGTATGTGGCCGTGCATGTTCATATATGAATAAGAATCATATTTCAATTATTTTGTTTAGTTTTTGGTTGTTATGGTTGTGAATGATATGTGGAAGATGGAAGTTGAATAAATTTGGAGAGAATGTAGTTGTGCATGCATGAAGTGTGGCCGTGAGTGTTGTGTTTGTGTGGCCGTGAGGTTGTGGTATAGTATGGAAGTGAATGAGTTAATTTTATGTAGTGTTTTGGTTGTTGTTATATTGTGAATCCTATGTTGCTAATGAATGTCTAGGAACCTTAGTTGAGTTGTGAATGTTGGAGACTTATTTTAGAAATCATGCATATTGAATGTGATGTTCTTACGTGTATGAAAGACAATGATATTGGTATGGGGCCGTTGGAATATATATATATATATTAGAAGATTGCATTGTTTTATTGGAGTTGGAAGGTTTTGAAGAAAGTAGTAAATTGATATCATGTATCTTGAATTGAATGTATGGATCGCTAGTGTGATTGTTGAATTATGTTAATAGTTTGGCCGGGTTTGAATTCCCGGATTGTGATTGATGAGAATTTGGTTGTGTTGAATGTTGAGGATGGTATATTTACAGAGGAAATGCTGCCGAAATTTCGATAGCCAAGTGTTTCCTTAAGATTCTAACTCTAAGTATCCTAATAAAGAGTTTTGGTAAACATGACCAATTCGCAGATTTTGACGAGATTGCAACGTGAATTTGGAACAGCAAAAGGAGCAGAAAGAGGTATGTAAGGCTTCACCCTTCTTTCTATGGCATGTCTTAGTTGTAATAAGTTGGGTACGAGCCTCGGGGACAACCCGGTTCCCCGGAATCCGCAGCTAAATTTTCTCCTTTTTGTTCAATAGAATTGAACTAGAAAGTGTGCCAATTGTTGGAAAAACCTCCTACACCCTTAGAAACTTGTATAAATGGGACCCGATTACCCTAAGACCCTCACAAGTAACGCTATGACACGTAACATACGTAAATCGTATACGCTACCTCATCCGGCCCGAGGTGGGCCCGATACTCTCGGATTTTCCTAGAGTCGTGGTTGACTTACTTGAAGTAAAGCCAAAGGGAACTTTTGATCCCAATCTCGTTACCGAATGATAAGTACTATGACTACTCTAACGAGAATATTTCTATGAGGATAATGATAATTACAATGTTAGACAAGAGAATGTACCTTTGATAAGTACGACCGGAACGACTCTATGACTAAGATAACTAAGCTAAGTATCTTTTGTAAACATGAAAGTGATGCACTAATTTTTGAATCGTATTTATATTTCCTAGCTATATCTTTATTTTCTCTGACTCCAAAGCCTATGACGGTCATCTATGATGCCCACGATTTCATTCTACGGTTACTGTAATACTATTCTCCGTTGATAGTCTCGCCTTAAAATACTTGTTCCTTCAATGTGAGACAAAGCTATAACTAGCATTCCATAACGTAATCGGAGGTCACCGACCTTACGTAACTCCGATGGATACATGATTTTCCTTGGCTCTTGTGTGCTTATATGATATATGTATATAAAACAGGTATATGTGTATGGATATGTATATATAAATAAGATAAGTAATTGTATATGAGACGTGTATATGTATACACGATAAGCAAATGTATATGTATATGTGTATGGGGAAAGGGGAAGGGTCACTGTTATATCACCACCTGAATCAGCTGGATTCCATCCTGGACGCGGGATGCCCGGACGCGGGATATGGGAGAGCCGTACGCGGCGTCTGTATATATATATATATATAAAATGTATGCTATCTATATATGATGTAATATGTTGGGACACCGTTGGGGAGGGGGCTTGGGAGAGCCGATGTATTCGGCGTCTGTAAATGTGAATCAAAGATACTGTTCACTGAATTGTACTGTTTTCTGTATACGAGAATAAGGGACACCGTGAGGGTGGAGCCGATTGTATTCGGCGTCTGTAAATGTGAGCAAAAGGTACCGTTACTGAAATGTATTGTTTTCTGTACACGAGAATAAGTAATATATAAATGATAATTCCTATGCTTATGAAAAGAAACGTTTCAAAGACGAAAGGACAAGCCTACATGACAGCCTGAAAAGGGGCCTTCCTATGCACAGGTTACTTTCTCGCCTCGTTATATGCCCTGTGACTCCATGATATTATTAATCGTACTCTATGTTACTGCTTGTATTATTTTCTATGCCTTACATACTCGGTACACTATTCGTACTGACGTCCCTTCTTGTGTACGCTGCGTTCCATGCCGCGCAGGTCAGTAGACAGGTGGACTTGATCCATAGGAGCTCTGACAGCAGTACTCTACAGCGCTGCAGTCGTTCCGGAGCCTTATTTCAGTGGTACTATTTTGTGTATATATAATCTCGGGCACGATAGTACTTGGCCCTTTCTATGTATAAGTGTACTATGTCTAGAGGCTCGTAGGCAGATATGTACAGTCGGTCAAGTATAGTTAGATATATGGTGTTTTGGCATGTTAATCTTGTTGTATAAAGTGCTAACGAAGTTTATTAGCCTATGTTCAGAATGACGCTGCTAATGTTAATGTTCAAAAAAAAATATGGCTCTGTCTACACGGCTTGCTAAGAGGTAAAGGTAATATGATAGATAAGGAGTGCTCGGTACAAGTATCGGGTACTCGTTACGGCCCCTAGTCGGGTCGTGACAGAAGTGGTATCAGAGCAGTTCGGTCCTTGGGGTTTGTCTACGAGCTGTGTCCAGTAGAGTCTTGTTTATGAGTATATAGCGCGCCACGCTTATAAACAGGAGGCTACAGGGCATTTAGGAAATATGACCTTCCCTGTATTCTAAGATCGTGCGATAGAGCTATGCTACCGGGCTTCCACATTCCTTTCCTAATCCTATGCTATGGTTTCAGTACTGTCAATGAAGAGATCAGCTTCAGATGATGGGGCACCAGTAAGGCCCCTAGAGTATCTCCAGAGCCGAGTAGGGGGAGCCTCGGCTATTCGATTGAGTCAGACCCGTCAGAGGATCCAGCCACAACTCCTCCAGATTTCCTGACTCCCAGGGCGGAGGATCCCGTGGAGGACAGCTATGACACGGATCCGTCGGAGGACCCAGCGACAATCCCTCCAGAGATTCTGACCCCTAGAGCAGGGGACTCCGCAGACAGTGGCTATGATACAGATCCCTCAGAGGATTCGGCGATGACTCCCCCAGAGTTTCTTACCTCCAGGGAGGAGGATAGTGATGGCACAGACCCGTCAGAGCACTCTTCTGGGATGACGGATGAGGAAGCTTCCGGGGGTACGCCAGTTACTCCCGTGATGGAGGACCGTGCCAGTCCGGCCACCTCGGAGAGCGCTATGGATTTCTCCTGTCCCTTGTTCTTGCCATCAGTGAACCCGGAATCACCGTTATTCTCTTCGGATTCGGACGCGAGAAATGACGAGGGTCGAACGAGCGATGAGCAGGCCGACGTGAATGAAGAAAATACTTCACACGGTAGCTCCCCGGGCCAGGCTCAAGATGGATCGGCTACAGGTATATGAGATTTTCTTGAAACTTTCTATGTATATGTAATCTCTGCTGGAATACTAATTGACAACGGCAAGTAGAAATTCAAAAGGGGCCAAAGACTTAGCGGTGATAAGTAATAGCGACTGAGATGTCCCAGCCACAAGTGTGAATTTAGAAACCCTGATAAAAGGTAGTTATAGGTATGGATGGGAGCAGATAGTGAAGATTAAACAGGGGCAATATGGCAATCGTATGGTCAAAAAAGTGAATAGTAGTGATCACGAAGGCTAAAATAGTCATTAAAAGAGAAGGATGCATTACGAGGGCGTTTTGAACATTGTCAAGACCCCAACTTATCCCATATTATGTGATATAGGCAGTGCGGGGAAGCGGAGGCAAAAATACTAAAACTGAGACACTAAAATGCATTAAGATTTCGAGGTTAAGCGTGCTAGGGTAAGGGCAATCTCAGGATGGGTGACCCCCTGGGAAAAATGCCGAAAATTCCATAAGCGTGGGAACAAGAGACGAATGTGAAATTTGGTATTCTAAAGTAAATTAGAGCGTAGGAAGTGGTTAAAAATCCCATAGAAGTCGGGTAAGTGGAAACGGACTAGACTAGCAGGAAGGGAGAAGGCATGACAGAGCTTTAGAAATAAAGAAGGAAAGTACGGATGTTACAAGGTAAGACCGATGTTGAAACCGTACTAGATGATACTAGAAAGCCCCAGTACGGTGATATACGGGAACATGTCTAGTGAGGGGATAGATGCGGCAGACTCCACGAAGAAGGAATGACAACTATAAAGGTCGCAAAAGGAGACAGTTATTTAAAGGGCGTAGGCGTGCGTTGACCCTTTAATAAATTTGGGGGGGGGGGGGGGGGGGGAGACCATGATAGACCTAAGATGGACTATGACGATTCAAGGTCCAGTAGAGGGGATTTATTAACGTAAGTCCAGTATTCGGAACTAACTTAAATGACCTATGACATAAAGGCAACCTAAGCCCCTAAAATGGATATGCTAAGCGACATGTGAGGTATCTATGAAGGAGACCTCCCCGAAGCATTATACTACGCTATGAGGCCAGTTTAACATTCGAGGACGAATGTTCTAAAGGGGGGGAGGATGTTATACCCCGCATGTTGTGCGATTGGATAATTCAAGACGGTCGCGGGAAGTCGACGAGTAAGGCCTTATTTTTACTTTGTGAAGCATACGAGTTGCTTAGGAAAAAAATTTAGAAGTGGAAATAATGAGGAAGGTCAAGGGCATAAAGGGGAATTTGCAATACGACTCGTGGAATTATGGAGGAAGACGAAGGGCAAATTTGGAATTTGGAAAAATTTAATTTTTCATGAAGTGCAAAATAAGACACAAAAAAAAAAAAGTGGGCTTATGTTTTGGGCCATGTTGGCCTACCCACTTGGAGTGGGCTAAGCCCACTTGGGAGTCATATGGATTAATAAAAGATGACCAAGTCATCTTTTCATACCACACTCTAGAAGATTCAAGACTTGGAAAGAAAAAGGGAGAGAGGAAACCCCTACAAGGCCATTTCGGCCAAGAGCAAAAATTTCCAAGAAAAATTGATAAAATTTCTCCAAAAATCATTTTCTACCAAGTAGGGGGTGCACAACAAGGTGGAGTTGTTGTTGGAACAAGAAAGGTTCAAAATCATACAAGTTGCCAAGAGTTAGACAAGTGAGAAGTTGAAGAAGAAAGGTAAATTCTAATCTTGTTTTATGTGTTATACATGGTTTATATGTGTTGTAGTATGCTAAAATGGATGAAATTCATGGAGGAGAGGAAATTAGTATGTGGCCGTGCATGTTCATATATGAATAAGAATCATATTTCAATTATTTTGTTTAGTGTTTGGTTGTTATGGTTGTGAATGATATGTGGAAGATGGAAGTTGAATAAATTTGGAGAGAATGTAGTTGTGCATGCATGAAGTGTGGCCGTGAGTGTTGTGTTTGTGGGGCCGTGAGGTTGTGGTATTATATGGAAGTGAATGAGTTAATTTTATGTAGTGTTTTGGTTGTTGTTATATTGTGAATCCTATGTTGCTAATGAATGTCTAGGAATCTTAGTTGAGTTGTGAAAGTTGGAGACTTATTTTAGAAATCATGCATATTGAATATGATGTTCTTACGTGTATGAAAGACAATGATATTGGTATGGGGCCGTTGGAATATATATATATATATATATTAGAATATTGCATTGTTTTATTGGAGTTGGAAGGTTTTGAAGAAAGTAGTAAATTGATATCATGTATCTTGAATTGAATGTATGGATCGCTAGTGTGATTGTTGAATTATGTTAATAGTTTGGCCGGGTTTGAATTCCCAGATTGTGATTGATGAGAATTTGGTTGTGTTGAATGTTGAGGATGGTATATTTACAGAGGAAATGCCGCCGAAATTTCGGTAGCCAAGTGTTTCCTTAAGATTCTAACTCTAAGTATCCTAATAAAGAGTTTTGGTAAACATGACCAATTCGCAGATTTTGACGAGATTGCAACGTGAATTTGGAACAGCAAAAGGAGCAGAAATAGGTATGTAAGGCTTCACCCTTCTTTCTATGGCATGTCTTAGTTGTAATAAGTTGGGTACGAGCTTCCAGGTCTTCCTCCCGAATGGGAGATAGAGTTTGCTATTGATCTGTTGCCAGACACTCAGCCTATCTCTATTCCTCCGTACAGAATGGCACCTGCAGAATTGAAAGAATTGAAAGAGCAGCTGAGAGATTTATTGGAGAAGGGTTTCATTCGGCCTAGTGCGTCACCCTGGGGAGCTCCGGTATTATTTTTGAGGAAGAAAGACGGCTCGCTGCGGATGTGCATTGATTATCGGCAGTTGAATAAGGTAACCATCAAGAATAAATATCGCCTCCACAGGATTGATGATTTGTTTGATCAGCTGCAGGGTGCCAGGTACTTCTCGAAGATAGACCTGCGATCGGGTTACCATCAGGTACGGGTACGAGAGGCTGATATTCCCAAGACAGCATTCAGGACCCGATATGGGCACTATGAGTTCAGAGTTATGTCTTTTGGGCTGACAAATGCCCCAACAGTATTTATGGACCTGATCAATCGGGTATTCAGACCGTTCTTGGATATGTTTGTGATCGTATTTATCGATGATATTCTGGTTTATTCTCGGTCAGAGGCAGAGCATGCGGACCATTTGAGGACGGTACTTGGCACACTTCGGCACCAGGAATTATATGCTAAATTTTCTAAGTGCGAATTCTGGTTATCTTCAGTGGCATTTCTGGGACATATTATTAGGGCTGATGGCGTCCGGGTGGATACCCAGAAGATCGAGGCCGTAAAGAATTGGCCTAGACCTACGACGCCGACAGATGTGCGTAGCTTTCTGGGTTTGGCTGGTTATTATCGGAGATTCGTGGAGAAGTTTGCTTCCATTTCAGCGCCTTTGACAAGGCTGACTCAGAAGGGAGCTAAGTTTCAGTGGTCAGATGCTTGCGAACGTAGCTTCCAGTTGCTGAAAGAGAAGTTGACTACGGGTCCAGCCCTGACTCTTCCGGAGGGTCCAGATGGGTATGTGATTTATTGTGATGCCTCTGGTATTGGTTTGGGATGTGTGTTGATGCAGCACGGCAGGGTGATAGCTTATGCTTCCCGGCAGCTCAACAAACATGAAAAGAATTATCCTACTCACGATTTGGAGCTGGCCGCGGTCATTCATGCTTTGAAGATGTGGAGACATTATTTATATGGTGTTCACGTTGACATTTATACAGATCATAAGAGCCTTCAGTAAATCTTTAGGCAAAAGGAGCTGAACTTGCGGCAGCGGAGGTGGTTAGAGTTGCTGAAAGATTATGATGTTGACATTCTCTACCATCCTGGGAAAGCTAATGTTGTGGCGGATGCACTCAGCCGCAAGTCTATGGGCAGCCTAGCAGACGTGCCATCAGAGAGTAAAGAAATGGTTCGCGATATTCATCAGTTGGCTAGTCTTGGAGTTCGCTTGGCTGATTCGGGAGATGTTGGGGTTTTTGTTCGAGGTATTGCTGAGTCCTCTATTAAAGAAGATATTAAGCGGCATCAGTATGAGGATCCTATTCTGGCACAGTACAGAGACGCAGCGCTGGCACAGGAGAAGACTCCGTTTGAGATTTCACCTAATGGAGTGTTATTTCACAGAGGCAGATTGTGTGTACCTGACGTTACAGGGTTGCGGCGACAGGTTATGGGCGAGGCACATTACGCCCGATATTCTGTTCACCCAGGGTCGACGAAGATGTACCATGATATCAGAAGCCTATATTGGTGGGATGGTATGAAAAGAGATATAGCAGAGTTCGTTGCTAAGTGTCCAAATTGCCAGTAGGTTAAGATTGAGCACCAGAAGCCCGGTGGGCTATTGCAGGAAATGGAGATACCGACGTGGAAGTGGGAGATCATTAATATGGACTTTATTACAGGTCTACCTCGCACTCCACGGAGGTATGATTCTATTTGGGTTATTGTTGATCGGCTGACGAAATCAGCCCATTTTCTTCCGGTTCGGACCACCTATTCAGCTGAGGATTATGCCAGGCTTTATGTCAGGGAGATTGTACGACTTCATGGAGTTCCTGTGTCTGTTATTTCCGATAGAGGTGCCCAGTTTACAGCTAAGTTCTGGAGATCGTTTCAGGAGGGATTGGGGACTCAGGTGAGCCTGAGTACAGCCTTCCATCCCCAGTCCGACGGACAGGCCGAGCGCACTATTCAGACATTGGAAGATATGTTGCGTGCCTGTGTTATTGATTTCAGGGGTAGCTGGGACGACCATTTACCACTTGTTGTGTTTGCGTATAATAACAGCTACCACTCCAGTATTCAGATGGCACCATATGAGGCTTTGTATGGCAGAAAGTGTAGATCACCAATCGGTTGGTTTGATGTTGGGGAGACTGAGTTGATTGGCCCAGATGTGGTCCAGCAGGCCGTGGATAAAGTGAAACGTATTCGAGAAAGATTGTTGGCAGCCCAGAGACGACAAAAATCTTATGTCGATAAGAGACGTCGACCGTTAGAGTTTCAGATTGGCGATTGGGTGTTCCTGAAAGTGTCACCGATGAAAGGTGTTATGAGATTTGGCAAGAAAGGAAAGCTCAATCCGAGATATATTGGGCCCTATCTGATTATTCGCAAAATAGGCAAGGTGGCCTACGAATTGGATTTGCCAGCTGACTTGGGAGCGGTACACTCGGTATTTCATGTTTCTATGCTTCGTAAGTGTATTGGTGACCCTTCCAGAGTCTTTCATGTAGATGATATTCAGGTCACCGAGGAGCTATCTTATGAGGAGCAGCCTATAGCCATATTGGATCGCCAGGTAAAAAGGTTGCGGAACAAAGATATGGCTTCTGTTAAAGTACTGTGGCGAAACGACAACCGGGAAGAAATGACTTGGGAG
Source organism: Lycium barbarum (assembly GCF_019175385.1). NCBI lineage: Eukaryota > Viridiplantae > Streptophyta > Magnoliopsida > Solanales > Solanaceae > Lycium > Lycium barbarum. Next base: position 60,570,802 of record NC_083339.1, read on the forward strand.
GCTGAGGAGCAGATGAAGAAGAAGTATCCTCACCTATTTCCAGTACCTACAGGTAATTCAACATCCTTACTTGATCACGTTGTTTGATGAATGAGTTGTTGATCAATGAATGAATTGTTGTGTTGGTTGTAAAGGAAACTCCCCCGAACGCTTATAAGACCCCGTAAGACTAATCTAACATTCGAGAACGAATGTTCTAAAGTGGGGGAGGATGTTAGAACCCGTATTTTTGTACATTGGAATAATCCGGATTAATTATAATAAGTTAAGGACAAGGCTATTCCGGGAATTGAAGTCGGGACTTCTGACTTGTGATTTTATTTTGAGACATATGTTATATATGAAATTGTTGGCATTGAACACTTAGGAAAATTGGGACCACAATTCAAAGAAATTGGAATTTAAAAATGTTGTGCAAAGATGCCATTGTGTGGCCAATTTTAAATGGTCCAACACATGGTGTGGGCCAAGGGATAACTGTACACTTCATTTAAATGGTAAAGGATGACCTCTAGTCTTCATTACTCATCCTCACACTTAAAAACAAAAGGGGCAAAAGCTGAAAACCTCCATTGAGGCTCACGGCCAGCTGGGAGAAAAATCCACTCCCATTTCAAGCCATCCAAAAATTAATTCCTTGGTACAAACCCCCTATTTTGAGGTCCCTAAGTAGCGTGGAAGCATCGTTGGATCGATCAACCCACCAATTTTCATCTTTGGAAACCCTAGGCTATTGGGAAATTGAAGGAGAAAGGTAAGAATCATTTATGTTTTGCATGTTACAAAGGTTGTATGCTTATTGTAGTAGGTTAAAAAGGATGAATATCATGAAATATAGTGTGTTGGAAGTGAGTTGGGTGTGTGGTGCTTGAGCCGAGTAAATGGGTGTTTGTTGTGTTGTGTTGAAATTATGAATTAATGCCTAGTTAGTTTATTATGATCATTGTAGGGTGAAGAACGATTGAGAATCATCCATATATGTACGTTTGTAGTGTTAGACGAAACGGGTCACATTATATGACAATGGACGAATTAATATCGCTTAATGTTTTAGTCGTCGTCGTTGTGAATTCTATGTTGGAAATAAACGTTTATTAACTCAAATTGATATTGTGAGTGTTGCGGACTGATTTGGGTGCTATTGTACATTTAATGTGAATTATTTATTGATGAGAATAGCTTTGTTAGAATGTGAATTCTTTTGGGTACAACTCATGGTTTGGAAATGAGGAGCATGATATAGGGGTGTCTCGGGTTGGGGGCAGAATTCAGCTGAATTGGAGAAAAATTTGGGTTGTTGGGAATGTTGTATGAATTGCTTAGAATGTCTATAAATATTGTTAGTATGGGTTCGGGTTAATATTTGAATGTATAAGTATCAACGTTGGCTTGAATGTAAGTCGTCGTATTGAATGTATAAAAGATTGTTGAATGATGGAAAAGGGAGCTAGTAATGTGGTATTACCTTTCGGATGGATTATTAATGTTGTTAGGTTGGTTGGTTGTTGTTGTTGTTGATTGATACGGCCGAGTTAAATTCTCGGGGTAGCCTATTTACAGGGGAAATGCTGCCCAAATTTCTGTAGAATTAAGGGCGAAATTGGAATTTAATGCCCAAAGAGTCTTTAGCTAATGTTTGGCATTTTATGGCTTGTTTATAGATCGTGGGCAGCCCGAATCATAGGTTGGATTTAGCTTGAGTTTGGATCGTATTGGAGAGCGTTTGAGGTATGTAAAGCAACCTTCCTTCTTTTGGCATGCCTTAGTTTCACATAGGCTAGATTAGAGCTTTAAGGGAATTCCAAATTCGAGATCCGAGCATGTTATGATCCATATATATATATTCTTTGGCACTCTTATGTATGTTTTTATGAAATATGAACCATGATGTATTTGAAGTAATCGCTTTCCGAAATTCGCATAGAAAATGTTCACTTTAAGGAATTTTGTAATCTCTGAATGCCATATTTTTCGCATAGAGGCTCGGATCGCTCCAATAATTTTTATAGGAGTTTGCTTGATGTATAATGGGTATGTTTTTCATAGGCGGGCTCAGTTCTGGTCTATACCCGTCCGTGGGTCCCGCGACGCCCTTTATGTAAATTCGACAACTTTGAATCAAAAAGTGATAATTATTATTCCGATTTCGAATATGACTATTTTACTTATCCTTCGGATTTATAATAATGATTTTATGCATATAATTCCTCACTACTCCGCTCGTGCCTACTATGATATCGTTCGCCGGTTCCCGGGCCGGTTCTGTTGTCGTGAGCTTTTTGATACATTCCGGTGTTATGCTGTGTTTATGGTTCACCGTGCTCCTCGCTCGAGGGCCGGGTTCCACTTATGTTTGGCGTTATGCTGTGTTTGGCGTTATGCTGTGTTGTGATGTGTGACGGGGATTCGGAGATTTGAAACTTTCTGGTGTTATGCTGTGTTGTGGCGCCATCGACAGGCGGGCGACCACATTTTCCAGTGCCCTATGCATAATTTATACTTTGGAAATAAACATTTTGATATGTATTATTTTCTATATATCTGATTCGATTATTATTCAGATTTATTTCTGTACCTTCTGCTTTGCATACTCAGTACATATTTCGTACTGACCCCCTTCTCCGGGGGCTGCGTTTCATGCCCGCAGGTACAGACGCACAGCCTGGTGATCCACCTGTTTAGGACACCCTTTCTGCTATTCGGAGTGCTCCTCTCTTTCCGGAGCTTATACTTTTGGTATATATATTTATTAGTGCATTTGTATATATTCGTTCATTGGTACGGCGGGGCCCTGTCCCGTCATATGATTCTGTCGGTCTGTTTAGAGGTCTGTGGACATGTTTGTGGGTTAGGGTCTTTCTGTATGGATGTATGTACATGTCGTTTGGGCGATCCCATACGCCGAGGCGGCCGTTCCGCATATGTTGTTTGGGCGATCCTATACGCCGAGGCCGCCGGTCCGCATATGTTTATATATTGCTTGGTTAGCCCTGTGTGGCTTTTGTTGGTATTTTCTGCGTGCAGGGTATATTGGATAGTCCGTAAAACAAAGGAAACTCTGCCGAAATTTTCTGGAAATTACTTAAATTTGAAATAAAGTCTTGTCGGCTTCCGCCATATACTAGAATGAGTTGATAGAATTTGAGATAATATTTGATAGATGGGTTCGGGTGCCCAGATCGGGCACTAGTCACGGCCTACGGGGTTGGGTCGTGACAAAAGTGGTATCAGAGCGGTTTGTCCTCGGAATGTCTACAGACCGTGTCTAGTAGAGTCTTGTTTATCGGTGTGTTGTGCACCACATCTATAAACAGGAAGCTACAGGACATTTAGGATGTTTCCTTTCTTTGAATCTTAGATCGTGCGATAGAGCTGTGCTATTAGGATGATTCTGTTCTGATCTATTGTTGTTTATCTTTCAGTGATGCCTCCGAAAAAGGCGACGGCCGCCCAGAAGAAAAAGGGCGTAATAGGAGAGACCAGCCGGGCTCAGAAGGATACTCGGACCCTTGCTCAGATGATGCGTGATATTATGTCCCGGCCAGCCGACTCTGCTACGTCTTCCTCGTCAGAGGAGTCTGGAGCAGCTTCACCATTAGCTCCAGGGCTCCAGCTCCCGCGCCTCCAGCTCCTCAGCCAGGGGCGGAGGACAGGACACTGAGAGAGGCTGTGCAGTTATTGACCACTCTGGTAGCGGGACAGGCTCGCAGACGCGGGCGGAGAGATGATGATGATGACGATAGGCGTGACAGCCTGAGGGTTCGAGAGTTTCTATTATGTGGCCCTCCAGAGGTTTACGGGTCTAAGCCCGACGAGGACCCCCATGACTTTATTCGGGGGATGCGGCGCTCACTAGATTTGGTTAGGGCTTCAGAGACTGAGTCTGTTGAGTTGGCTTCGCATAGACTACGGGATGTTGCTGCTCACTGGTATGAGTCCTGGGAGCTATCAAGGGGCGAGGGTGCTACCCCAGCTACTTGGGACGAGTTCGTGACTGCTTTCACTCACCACTTTTTGCCCCCAGAGTTACGGCGGGCGCGGGTTGACCGATTTTTGCATCTGCAGCAGAGGGGTCGGAGCGTCCGTGAGTATAATATGGAGTTTGATTCTTTGGCCCGGTATGCACCTGCCATAGTAGCAGATATGGCCGATCGGATGCACACATACGTGATGGGGTTAGACCGCTATTTGATTGATGGCTGTATGGCGGTGGCATTGCAGGCAGACATGGATATTGCCCGACTACAGGCTTATGCCCTGGGTATGGAGGACCGACATAGAGCTGATTATTCTAGCAGAGATCGAGACAGGAGGCCACCCAAGAGGGCCAGATTCGCAGGTTATTCTGGAGATTCTCGAGGCGGACAGCCTCAGCAGCGGCAGTCAGGCAGACATCCTCCTCCGTCAGGCCGGGGTACACAGCCAGCCGGTAGGAGATTTGACAGTGCAGGACAGTCTGGGGCCGGTCAGAGCTCCAGAGCATCAGGGTCACAGATAGCTAGAGGTCCCAGCCAGTCCAGACAACCCAGGCCCCGTTGTTCCCATTGCGGGAAATCGCTCCCGGGAGAGTGTTATCGACTTACTGGAGCCTGTTTTTCATGCGGTGGTCAGGGCCATCTTATGCGAGATTGTCCGTTGGCGAGCGGTTCTGGTAGTGTGTCTCATCCGACGGGGTCAGCCGCTGGTTCATCATCTGCTCCATCAGTTGCACGCCCTGCGGGTCGAGGTATGCCTGCACCGGCGGGACGCAGTCGAGGTCGTGGCAGTGCTTCAGGTTCTAGCGGTCCTTCGAACCGCATTTATGCCTTAGCCAGCAGACAGGACCAGGAGGCTTCGCCTAATGTCGTCACAGGTATATTACTGGTTTTCTCTCGTGATGTATATGCATTGATTGATCCTGGTTCTACATTATCATTTATATCTCCACTCGTTGCTGATACAATTGGGATAGAATCCGAACCGATAGAGCCTTTTGAGGTAGCTACACCAGTAGGGGACTCTGTTATAGCCAGTCAGATTTATAGAGATTGTGTCGTGATTATCTGTGGCCGCTGCACTTAGGCGGATTTGGTGGAGTTAGATATGATCGAGTTTGACGTGATTATGGGTATGGATTGGCTAACTTCTTGCTATGCTAATGTTGATTGTCAAAAGAAGATAGTCCGATTCCAATTCCCAGGGGAGCCAGTTATAGAGTGGGCAGGTAATACAGTATCGCCGAGGGGTAAGTTTAATTCATACCTCAAGGCTGAGAAAATGATCAGAAACGGGTATATTTATCATCTGGTCCGTGTTCATGATTTAGGTTGTGCAAAGATGCCATTGTGTGGCCAATTTTAAATGGTCCAACACATGGTGTGGGCCAAGGGATAATTGTACACTTCATTTAAATGGTAAAGGATGACCTCTAGTCTTCATTATTCATCCACACACTTAAAAACAAAAGGGGCAAAAGCTGAAAACCTCCATTGAGGCTCACGGCCAGCTGGGAGAAAAATCCACTCCCATTTCAAGCCATCCAAAAATTAATTCCTTGGTACAAACCCCTTATTTTGAGGTCCCTAAGTAGCGTGGAAGCATCGTTGGATCGATCAACCCACCAATTTTCATCTTTGGAAACCCTAGGCTATTGGGAAATTGAAGGAGAAAGGTAAGAATCATTTATGTTTTGCATGTTACAAAGGTTGTATGCTTATTGTAGTAGGTTAAAAAGGATGAATATCATGAAATATAGTGTGTTGGAAGTGAGTTGGGTGTGTGGTGCTTGAGCCGAGTAAATGGGTGTTTGTTGTGTTGTGTTGAAATTATGAATTAATGCCTAGTTAGTTTATTATGATCATTGTAGGGTGAAGAACGATTGAGAATCATCCATATATGTACGTTTGTAGTGTTAGACGAAACGGGTCACATTATATGACAATGGACGAATTAATATCGCTTAATGTTTTAGTCGTCGTCGTTGTGAATTCTATGTTGGAAATAAACGTTTATTAACTCAAATTGATATTGTGATTGTTGCGGACTGATTTGGGTGCTATTGTACATTTAATGTGAATTATTTATTGATGAGAATAGCTTTGTTAGAATGTGAATTCTTTTGGGTACAACTCATGGTTTGGAAATGAGGAGCATGATATAGGGGTGTCTCGGGTTGGGGGCTGAATTCGGCTGAATTGGAGAAAAATTTGGGTTGTTGGGAATGTTGTATGAATTGCTTAGAATGTCCTTAAATATTGTTAGTATGGGTTCGGGTTAATATTTGAATGTATAAGTATCGACGTTGGCTTGAATATAAGTCGTCGAATTGAATGTATGAAAGATTGTTGAATGACGGAAAAGAGAGCTAGTAATGTGGTATTACCTTTCGGATGGATTATTAAAGTTGTTAGGTTGGTTGTTGTTGTTGTTGTTGATTGATATGGCCGAGTTAAATTCTCGGGGTAGCCTATTTACAGGGGAAATGCTGCCCAAATTTCTGTAGAATTAAGGGCAAAATTGGAATTTAATGCCCAAAGAGTCTTTAGCTAATGTTTGGCATTTTATGGCTTGTTTATAGATCGTGGGCAGCCCGAATCATAGGTTGGATTTAGCTTGAGTTTGGATCGTATTGGAGAGCGTTTGAGGTATGTAAAGCAACCTTCCTTCTTTTGGCATGCCTTAGTTTCACATAGGCTAGATTAGAGCTTTAAGGGAATTCCAAATTCGTGATCCGAGCATGTTATGATCCATATATATATTCTTTGTGTCACGACTCAACCCCGTAGGCCGTGACTAGTGCCCGATCCGGGCACTCAAACACATTCTAGTATATAGCAGAAGCCGACAAGGCTTTATTTCCAATTTAGATAATTTCCAGAAAAATTTCGGCAGAGTTTCCTTTGTTTTACGGACTATCCCATATACCCTGCACGCAGAACATACCAACAAAGGCCACATAGGGCCAACAGAGTAACATTTAAATATATGCAGACCGGCCGCCGCGGCGAATGGGATCGCCCAAACACAACATATACACACAACTGTACAGAAAGATCCCAACCCACAAACATGTCTACAGACCTCTAAATGGACCAACAGAATCATATGGCGGGACAGGGCCCCGCCGTACCCATGAACGAAAATATACACATATAGAAGTGACAGACTGTACCAAAAGATGGCTCTGAATAAAAGAGCGCTCCAAATGGCGGAAAAGATATCCTAGACAGACGGATCGGCAAACCTGTCGTCAGTACCTGCGCGGCATGAAAACGCAGCCCCCGAGGAAAGGGGGTCAGTACGAAATATGTACTGAATATGTAAAGCCTGAGTTGCAGAAACAAAATCATAACTGGTATAGAACGTACAGAAAGTAAACAGAAAATACAAAGTATCAGATATATATTTTCAAAACATGCGGAGTGTGTACAGAAACATATGTCATATCAAACCCGGCCCCTGCCAAGGGACTCGGCAGACAGAACGTGGCCACCCTCCCGACGCTGGTGCCACAACACAGAAGAATCAGAATAGGGGGATAACCCCGTAACATAATATGTCATATCAGATGGCCATAGTAAATCATATCAGAACAAGCGTACATGGCACATCATACTCCACAAACCCATGTACGCGTATACCTACCCCCTCACATCGAGGCACGGCGAACAATGCAAAGGATCACGCTTGACAACATATCCTGGCCCGGGCTCAGTGTGGGAAACATTGGGGCATCCACGAATGGAGTAGTGAGAGACTAATGCAATTTAAAATTACCATAGATATTCTCAAAGACTCGATGAAGCGTATCAAAGTCAAACAAATCCAATGGAGTTGAACGGGATCATAATAGATGCATTTCGGATATCATAATAAATTACAGAAATATAACCTTCCCGAAGTCATTCCGGGTGTCAGAATAATTTGTAAAACTTAATAGATTATTTAAAACAATATTCGTTAAGTAATTAAAAGGATAGTCAAAACGTTTCTTTCAAAAATTGCTTAAAAAGAAAGCTTTAGTACATTAAGGGCAAAACTGGGAAGAGTGGGCCCGCCTCGGGACAAACAAGGCGGCGGGCTCAAATTATGCCCTCCAAGCTTATGGAGTCACCTAAAAAGGTTCTACAAACATTCTGTGACCTTCCAAGTAATTTAGAACAAAATTGCATAATTTCAAGAAAAGCATACCAAAATGGTTCAATTCTACTGAAGGAAAAACGGAGAATTTCTCTTGCGGATTCCGAGGGCCAAGAAGTCTTTCGAGGCCCGGATCCGACCCTAACACACTAAGGGCATGCCAAGGGAAGAATTGGGGTTGCTTTACATACCTTTCAAGCTCTTTACGCCTTTCCAAACTCACTTCCCGTTTCGTCAAAAATCTGTAATTGGTCAAGTTTACCAATTGTGAGTTATGAATACCAAAGTTTCAACTTAATGCATATTTGTCTACCGAAATTTTGGCAGCACTTCCCCTATACATATAGTACCCCGAGAATTCAACTCGGCTAGAAATCATCAACAACAACCCAAACGACAACATCAATATCAACAACGAACATTAAAAACACAAATATCCTCCAACTAGTCATCTTTCTAACAAGTTGACATAACCTTCATTTCAACCCAACTTTCAACTAATATCAATAATTTCACATTCATCAACCATCAAGATCATCACCATATAGTTCTAGAAACATTTCATATCGTTTTCCTCAAGTTATACACTCGATATACATAATATACAACTTTACGTCAAAGTCATAACTTATGCAAAACATCAAATCTTTGGCATACAACTCCATAACATGTTTCCAACTTCCAAATTCATCAATGATCATCACAATTAACAACCAAACAACTTCATTTCCTTAATGTCGGAAAGTCATACTAAAACGACATAAGTTTCTACATTCTAATTCAATACAAACTTATATCATTCTAACTTCATTTACATTGCAACCATCATAATAACACACTAACACCCTAAATAACTTAATTCATTTCCATCCCAACTTCAACATAGGTCACGGCCACAAGCCTTCTTTGGCAAGTTCAACTAAATCATTCAACTTTCAATCCCAATATGCATTTCATCACAACCATAACTAGAATATAACATGAATTCAACACATTATGGCTATACAATTTATACATACACACGGCTACACATCATATTCCAAACCCACTTTACAAACTTCCATTTTTCCATACAATCAACACATTTCTATATGCTACAACACAAACAAGACTTTATAACACAAGAATTAGGAATAAATTCTCACCTTTTCCTCAAGTCTTCTTCACTTGAACTTGTGTTCACTTTGATGAAATAAGGTCTCCTTTCTCCAAACCAACTACACCAAGTTAACAAGTGTACTAAACTTAGTAGAAATTCAACAAGACAAGAATTTTTGGAGCAATATTTTTAATGGTGAATTTTCCTTAGGGTCACCCGAACCCTTCTCTCTTCTTGCTCTTGCTTTTCTTATTTTCTTGCTTCTTATCTTTAGAATTTACTAGATAAGATCACATATATAATACAATATGGTCCATTAGTCAATTAACCACATGGAAAAAATGTTATAAGGCCATGGGTTTGGGCCTTCCCATGGCCGGCCATGCCCTACTTTTGGGCCTCAATTTTCCATTCAAATTTTTGGCCCAATAACTTATAGATCACATTGCATAATTCCCGAAACTAATTTCTAAAATTCCAAAATTACCCTTAACCTTGTCCCACACTTCCATGACCCCATTATTTCATGCACAACTCTTATGTTACTTAAAAACCAAATTTGACTTTATTTCTCAAAAATCCAATATGTTTCAAATTTTTCCAAATGTGTGAAAACACGGGATATAACACTTTGGCACTCTTATGTATGTTTTTATGAAATATGAACCATGATGTATTTGAAGTAATCGCTTTCCGAAATTCGCATAGAAAATGTTCACTTTAAGGAATTTTGTAATCTCTGAATGCCATATTTTTCGCATAGAGGCTCGGATCGCTCCAATAATTTTTATAGGAGTTTGCTTGATGTATAATGGGTATGTTTTTCATAGGCGGGCTCAGTTCGGGTCTATACTCGTCCGTGGGTCCCGCGACGCCCTTTATGTAAATTCGACAACTTTGAATCAAAAAGTGATAATTATTATTCCGATTTCGAATATGACTATTTTACTTATCCTTCGGATTTATAATAATGATTTTATGCATATGATTCCTCACTACTCCGCTCGTGCCTACTACGATATCGTTCGCCGGTTCCCGGGCCGGTTCTGTTGTCGAGCGCTTTTTGATACATTCCGGTGTTATGCTGTGTTTATGGTTCACCGTGCTCCTCGCTCGAGGGCCGGGTTCCACTTATGTTTGGCGTTATGCTGTGTTTGGCGTTATGCTGTGTTGTGATGTGTGACGGGGATTCGGAGATTTGAAACTTTCTGGTGTTATGCTGTGTTGTGGCGCCATCGACAGGCGGGCGACCACATTTTCCAGTGCCCTATGCATAATTTATACTTTGGAAATAAACATTTTGATATGTATTATTTTCTATATATCTGATTCGATTATTATTCAGATTTATTTCTGTACCTTCTGCTTTGCATACTCAGTACATATTTCGTACTGACCCCCTTCTCCGGGGGCTGCGTTTCATGCCCGCAGGTACAGACGCACAGCCTGGTGATCCACCTGTTTAGGACACCCTTTCTTCTATTCGGAGTGCTCCTCTCTTTCCGGAGCTTATACTTTTGGTATATATATTTATTAGTGCATTTGTATATATTCGTTCATGGGTACGGCGGGGCCCTGTCCCGTCATATGATTCTGTCGGTCTGTTTAGAGGTCTGTGGACATGTTTGTGGGTTAGGGTCTTTCTGTATGGATGTATGTACATGTCGTTTGGGCGATCCCATACGCCGAGGCGGCCGGTCCGCATATGTTGTTTGGGCGATCCTATACGCCGAGGCGGCCGGTCCGCATATGTTTATATATTGCTTGGTTAGCCCTGTGTGGCTTTTGTTGGTATTTTCTGCGTGCAGGGTATATTGGATAGTCCGTAAAACAAAGAAAACTCTGCCAAAATTTTCTGGAAATTACTTAAATTTGAAATAAAGTCTTGTCGGCTTCCGCCATATACTAGAATCAGTTGATAGAATTTGAGATAATATTTGATAGATGGGTTCGGGTGCCTAGATCGGGCAATAGTCACGGCCTACGGGGTTGGGTCGTGACAAGAATGTACCTTTGATAAGTACGACCGGAACGACTCTATGACTAAGATGACTAAGCTAAGTATCTTATGTAAACATGAAAGTGATGCACTAATTTTTGAATCGTATTTATATTTCCTAGCTATATCTTTATTTTCTCTGACTCCAAAGCCTATGACGGTCATCTATGATGCCCACGATTTCATTCTACGGTTACTGTAATACTATTCTCCGTTGATAGTCTCGCCTTAAAATACTTGTTCCTTCAAGGTGAGACAAAGCTATAACTAGCATTCCATAACGTAATCGGAGGTCACCGACCTTACGTCACTCCGATGGATACATGATTTTCCTTGGCTCTTGTGTGCTTATATGATATATGTATATAAAACAGGTATATGTGTATGGATATGTATATATAAATAAGATAAGTAATTGTATATGAGACGTGTATATGTATAAACGATAAGCAAATGTGTATGGGGAAAGGGGAAGGGTCACTGTTATATCACCACCTGATTCAGCTGGATTCCATCCTGGACGCGGGATGCCCGGACGCGGGATATGGGAGAGCCGTACGCAGCGTCTGTATATATATATATATATATATATATATATATATATATATATATATATATATATATATAATGTATGCTATCTATATATGATGTAATGTGTTGGGACACCGTTGGGGAGGGGGCTTGGGAGAGCCGATGTATTCGGCGTCTGTAAATGTGAATCAAAGATACTGTTCACTGAATTGTACTATTTTCTGTATACGAGAATAAGGGACACCGTGGGGGTGGAGCCGATTGTATTCGGCGTCTGTAAATGTGAGCAAAAGGTACCATTACTGAAATGTACTGTTTTCTGTACACGAGAATAAGTAATATATAAATGATAATTCCTATGCTTATGAAAAGAAACGTTTCAAAGACGAAGGACAAGCCTACATGACAGCCGACCTGAAAAGGGGCCTTCCTATGCACAGGTTACTTTCTCGCCTCGTTATATGCCCTGTGACTCCATGATATTATTAATCGTACTCTATCTTACTGCTTGTATTATTTTCTATGCCTTACATACTCGGTACACTATTCGTACTGACGTCCCTTCTTGTGGATGCTGCGTTCCATGCCGCGCAGGTCAGCAGACAGGTGGACTTGATCCTTAGGAGCTCTGACAACAGTACTCTACAGCGCTCCAGTCGTTCCGGAGCCTTATTTCAGTGGTACTATTTTATGTATATATAATCTCGGGCACGATAGTACTCGGCCCTTTCTATGTATAAGTGTACTATGTCTAGAGGCTCGTAGGCAGATATGTACAGTCGGTCAAGTATAGTTAGATATATGGTGTTTTGGCATGTTAATGTTGTTGTATAAAGTGCTAACGAAGTTTATTAGCCTATGTTCAGAATGACGCTGCTAATGTTAATGTTCAAAAAAACATATGGCTCTGTTTACACGGCTTGCTAAGAGGTAAAGGTAATATGATAGATAAGGAGTGCTCGGTACAAGTATCGGGTACTCGTCACGGCCCCTAGTCGGGTCGTGACAATGACTACCTTTCCATTTCCTTGTTTGCATGTGTGATCTAAATGTTGTTGGCCTATGATGCTTACTATTTACCATGTTTTGTCTTGATGCTACCTTGTTGTATTCTTTTTATGAGTGCAAAGTTCGTTGTTGGAGAGACTTCCACACCTTGCGACTGATCCCGAGGCGACGTTCCTAGAGTTCTGAGGGTGAGCTACTGGTGATCCATGCAGCCCGAGACTATATATTTTATTGTCCCATTTCTATTTCGAGACAATATGTATTGACTATTCAGACTTGTAGTAGTATTTAGTAGCTCTTGTACTGATCAGACCACGATTTAGGATTTGATTATCTTCCGCACTTAGTATTTATATATTATGTCAGTTTTATCGTATTATTCTTGGGTTTTTCATTCATTTATTCATTATTTATTTAACTATGATTGGTTGTATAAGGGACGGGTTCGCCTACTAAGGTGGGAAATAGTAGGTGCCTGCACGTTCCCCAAGTTGGGAGTAATAGTCAACATATGGCGTCACAAGAAACACATATACCATCAATATATAATTCATTAGAAATCTAAGATCAATGTGACAAATCATAAATATATCATGGAATACAATGAACATAAGCTTCTGTACTACTACTAGTAGATTCGTTAATGAATATCGGTCGTTTAGAATTATGCCAAAAGAATGAAAGAAGGTGCCTTAACATACCTCAATCTCCATATTTCCACAATACTTCCAAAGTATCCCATAATACACTTAATCTACATTGACAGAATAGGGTCCTCAATTAGTGTCGAGAAGGAACTAAGTTGTAAGTCCAAGCTAGTAGCTCGTCTAAGTAAATTTAGGCAACATTTCCCCTGTAACATCAACTTCCTCCAATCCCATACATCAACAACAACAATCTAGAGCATCACAAAAGTACAATACCAACAACAGTATGCCATCTATCAACAACAAGTCGTCAATTTCACGACGGGCGGCAAGCTCGGATTGGGACCCGTATAACTCTTGTCTCCCTTTATTAATATCTTATATTAACTTAATGATATCAAAATATAAACTACAGACATATATACATCATAATCCAACCTTATATCTATCACGACCCGACAAGGGGGCCATGACGGGTACCCGGAGCTAACTACCGAGCACCGCTTATCATGCTAGCCATCATACTCAATTTAACCAAACATCGCTCTCAAAGTAAACTTACTATGAAATGAGCATTACTCATCTTCCGAAACATGCATATATACATAAGCCCTTGAGGCTACAAAATGATATATAAGGGTATACACTGAGAGGGTACATAACATCTATTACCCACACATATGTATCTACGAGCCTCTACTGGAGAGCTAAACCATAAAGACGGGACAGGACCCCGCCATGCCCAAATATGTACACAAAAGAATATACCGATAGCTGAAACTCTGGAGTAGTGGAGTGCTCCTGTGTATGCTGATGTGACTCCTAGGGATCCGCACCGTCTCCCTGTCTACCTGTTGGCATGAACACGGCGTCCATAAAAGAAAAGGGCGTCAGTACGAACAATGTACTGAGTATGTAAGGCATGTATGTCAACATAATAAAGTAATGAGAGAACATAAAGTGGAGGGATAACCTGCTACTGATTGCCTCTTAAGGCGGAATCATGCATGCTAACTTTCTTAATAACAACATCATATCATGCATACATATACAAACTGCCCGTCCATATAGGTATAGTGTGATCATCATTAGCCCGCGTCCGGGGTAAACATCTCAAGCCGCCCACCAGTGGTGCTGCCCGGCCATATAGGCACGATGTAATCATCCATAAGCTGCCCACGACGCTCACCATAGTGGTGCTGCCCGGTCATATAGAGGCGGTGTAATCTTACATATACATAAGCTAAAGCATGCATGGGAGCTCAAATAAAAGCTATTACTCTATCGGAGTGATGTAAGGTTGGGAACCTATGATTATGTTATGGAACAATCATCATCGCTATGCCTCGCCTTGAATGAACTAATATCATGAGGTGAGGCAACAACAAGGAATAACATCAATGAAATCATAAACATAGGATTATCAAGCTCATGAAAGCATCATTATCATCATCACTATCATAGAACATATCTCATAAGAAGCTCTTAAGAATCTTTAAATCCCATCTGTTGGGATGTAGGAAGGTCATGGGAATATAGAAAAGAAATCATAATATAGAATTCATGCCTTTGAAAGAAGGGGACTAGCCTTACATACCTTTATGTCTCTTTAACTCTATCGACTAAATGGTTTCCTTCCAAGCTCGCGATTCTACATTCAAGAGAAGTTGTACCATTGTTGAGCCACTGAAAACATGCCTAAATTAAAGCTAAAGCGACTAAGAGCAAATGAAAATTGGGAAACATTTCCTTTGTTTCTACAACTTTCTCCATCTAATAAACAACTCCCAAACATCATTAACAACACCCAAGACTTCATAATCAATAAATTCTTCAAGTTAAACATTATTCAATCCTTACAATGCCCTTCCAATGTCATCCATAACCAAAACTATGACATAACACCATAATCTTTCCCCTATAATACTTCTTTAACATCATTTGCATTATTTACCACAAGATTATGCCCATCTCATATTAATAATCATGACTTAACCCAACTTATTACTTAAAATACCATTATTCCCCATAATTGAGCTCATATTCTACTTTCTTATCTAATCCAAGTCTTTCAACCACTCAATACTTCCAATAACATGAAATAGATATAAAACTCACCTTTAGTTATGTAGGAATGATCTTTGGATGAAGATACTCCACTTGAGAACAACCCCAACTTCAATTCCAAATGAATTTCTAGCTTCCCTTAACCCTAATGGGCATCCATACATTTGATTTCCCTTGCTTATTAATGATTAATCCTTGACTTCCCTTGGATATGTACTAATATGATATGGGGAATATTCTAGAGGTTTCAAGAGTTGATGAGAAAGTGAAATCTAAAAATTATGAACAAGGGTCGTTTATTTATAGCTGGAACCAGAAAATTCCAGAGAGGCGGTTTGACGGTCGGGTCGACGGACCGTCGACTTGTCCCGTCGATTTGCGCCTGCAGATTTTAGTTTGCAGAAACATGTTGACGATGCACAATGACAATTTGTCGACAGTCACTAATGTCTGCAGAATTTCCTGAATCCGTTCCGATTGTGTCAATTTGATTCGTTTAGCTTCTAACTCCATAATTTACCGAGAATACCTACTGATACAATTGTACATGGAGTACAACACTTTATGTCCCCAAACTCGAGCACGAGTTTCCATTCTCAAGACATACTTGACTAGGAATTCATTAATTCTACTATGACGAAGACGAGGGGCATAACATTCTCCCCCCCCCCCCCCCTAAGAACATTCGTCCTTGAATTTTTGGTTCTCGGGGATTCTACAAAAAATTTGCCAGAGTTTCCCAGGTAATATTGCACTACTATTCTGTCACAACAGCCCAAAATAACATCGCCACATAGGACTACAACATCAACAATAAGAGACATGGCCACACACGACCCAAAAGCAATAAAAGAAGCATTTCATACCTGGGTATAATGGCGTCTCATTTTGAATCTCTTCCGGGGGTGGAAATAAATGTGGATATCAGATCTTTATATCCTCTTCTTCTTCCCAAGTCATCTCTTCTCTATTGTTATTCTTCCACAGAACCTTAACCGAGGCGACATCTTTAGTTCTGAGTCTTCGCACTTACCTATCTAGTATAGCCATAGGCACCTCTTCATAAGCCAACTTTTCAGTGATTTGGACATCATCTACAGGTACGACTCTGGAAGGATCTCCAATACATTTACGGAGCATTGACACATGAAAAACTAGATGAACTGATTCAAGTTCTGGAGGCAGATCTAACTCATAAGCCACTTGGCCTACTTTGAGTATAATTTTGTAAGGCATAATATACCGAGGACTGACTTTACCCTTTTCGCTGAATCTCATTTGTTACACCTCGGAAAATTTCCCGTTGGTACCCAAGTAAACGAACTAGTGATGTGTGCGAGTGTATAATGTTTCATGAGCAATGTGCGTATATGGACGAGAATGATTAGAATGAAAAGTCGAGAAATGTGAAAAGTTGAAAGTTGGAAAAAACTGCCCAGTAGTCGTAAAGTGCAAAATACGGACCGTAAAATGGGATACGGTCCGTAAACTGGCAGTCGTAAATTGCCATGCAAGGTTTCAAACTTTCTGGCCAGTTGAGAAGTGGTAAAATACGACCTGGTGGACAGACCGTAAAGTGTTTTACGGCCCGTAAACCATGGTCGTAAATCACCATGCATGCAGCCAAAGTTTCTGGTTCTGCTTAAGGTTAAAGAAAACCGCGAGGGACGGTCCATAAACTGGAATACGGACCGTAAACCTCCATGGACGACCACTGTACACCTCAGCACAGAATTTCAATTCATTAAATATGAGGACCAAGACTTGTTTTATTTCATTTCTACATTACCCCACTTCTCTCTAGAATCATCTCTCTACATTCATTTCATAAGTTTTCAAAGATTATAAGTCACCAACAAGATAAACAAGTGAAGCAAGTGTAAGCAAGCCATAAAATACAATTCAAGTCAAGAAATGCAAATGGAGAAAAACTAGGGTTTTGCTCAAAGTGGAGTATTATTAACCAAAGCTTGTTCCAACAACTTCTAAGGTAAGATTCATGATTTTTACATGATGTTTAAGGTATTGATGAGTTGAAATACATGGATTGTAGAAAATATGGTCAAGTAGGTCATAAATGATAAATAGTGGCATTTTGAGGAATAGTTTGAATTGAATCATGAATGTTGTTGTGTTGTGATATGAATGCATTATAAATGGTACTAAGTTCATGAACTAGACACTTTAGACGAATGGACGAAGTTGGATGTTTTGACCATGAATATGGGTGAATTAGAGGCAAAATAAGGAATCTAAATAATGTGGATAATGTGAATGACTAATGGCCATTGTTATGATATTAATGAAGGCATAGACGCTAGCATTGGAAGGAAGCGTGCAAGTGTAGAATAGTCCGACGAAAAGGTATGTAAGGCTGACCCTTCTTTCATAAGGCATGGTTCCTTGGCCAAACTCTTAAATCCTCTATATGAGTATGTTGTATTCAAGTGATTGACACTCCGAGCTCACAAGCTCACGATCCTCGATACGTGCTACGAATGTACTACGCACCCCATTTGACGAGTAAGTATAAGATAGAGATATAGCGAAAACGATGATGTTAGTGATGACGATGGTAATAATAATGATGCTAAAGGTGCCTATGGGCTATTATATTCACATGTGCCTATGAAGGGCTATAATGACACCCCGAGATTATAATGCCGGGTAGAATATATGTATATGGATGTATATATATATGTATGTATATGATTACGTAACGCGCGCACACATCTGCAGATGGTACGGATAACCCTGAAGCCTTGGTAGGGCCGGGTAGAAATAAAATTGAGCCTTGGTTGGCCAAGTATGTATGAAACACCGAACCTTATGGTCGGGTACGCTATGTATGTATATAAGTGTATGGCTATGTATATAATGTGAATATGAATGTGAAAAGACTATGTATATGAATGCGAATAGGGGCATGTATACGAATACGAGCACTATTATGAAATACGCATGAGAAATGGAAGGTTCCTATGAAAGGCAGGTAAGTGCCATGTTGATGATATTATTGTCTTCCCTCCTATGCCACTTCATATATTGTCTATGATGCATCTATATTGATGTTGATCATGCCTTACATACTCATTATTCGTACTGACGTCCTTTTGTTTGTGGATGCTGCGTCATGCCCGCAGGTGCACAGGGAGATAGACTTGATCCATAGCTACTTATTCAGAGATTACATAGCGGAGCTCCATTTCCTTCGGAGCCATAGCTTTTGGGTACTTATTCTTTTGTGTATATAATTATAGGCATAGCGGGTTCCTGTCCCGCTCATGTGATATGTTATACTCTTCCTAGAGGCTCTTAGTCATGTGTATATGGTTGGACATATGTTGTATCATTTTGTCGGCCACGTTGGCCCATGTACATTGATGTGGCATAGATGCCTATGGGGATATAAATGTACTGTTATCCAATTGGGACTCGTTGACGAATGAATGGAAATGTATGTATAATTATGTGGCTCACCTAGATGTAAGTATAAGAGTAAGCTAAGAGGGTGCTCGGGTAGGCTAGCACCAGGTGCTCGTCGCGGCCCCGAGTCGGGTCGTGACAAAAGTGGTTTCAAAGCAGTTCAGTCCTAGGGTGTGTCTACGAGCCGTGTCTAGTAGAGTCTTGGTTATGGGTGTGTTGCGCGCCACACTTATAAACTAGAAGCTGCAGACATTTTAGGAATAAATGACCTTCTTTCTTCATAAGAATCGTGCGATAGAGCTATGATGTAGGAAATTCTTTCTCCTAAATCGTGTGTTGTGTATTTCAGAGATGCCTAAAAAGGGAAAGGCTACGGCAGCGCAAAAAGGCAAGACGGTGGCAGAGAAGCGGGCTAAGAAAGCACCGCCACCGTTAGTAGAGGAAAGTGAGTCCCAGAGTGCGGCTCAATCTCAGTCCTCCCAGACAGTGCCCATTACTGAGGAGCGTGAGGGAGCCTCAGCCCCAGCTCCAGCTCCTCCACCGAATGCTTCTGGCCAAGATGTGAAAGAGGCCATTAATTTGTTGACCCAGTTGGTTGCGGCCCAGGCTCAAAGGCAAGGTTCAGGGTATGGTGATAGGGCTGTTAGTGCAAGGGCCCGTGATTTCATTACTTTGAACCCCCTAGAATTCTTTGGGTCAAAGCCGGAGGAGGATCCCCAGGACTTTATTGATGGTATGCTAAGGACGCTCCGGTTGATACATGATTCAGACACCGAGTCGGTAGAGCGAGCGTCATATAGATTGAGAGATGTTTCGATCCAGTGGTATACGGTGTGGATGGCTTCACGGGGGGCCAATGCACCTCCCCCGGTATGGCAAGAGTTTGTTGATGCTTTTCTCCGTCACTATATGCCTCCAGAAGTTCGGCGAGCAAGGGCCGATAAATTCTTAAATTTGAGGCAAGGTAGTTTGAGTGCCCTAGAGTATAGCCTCCTCTTTAACTCCTTGGCTAGGTATGCTTCGGCCATGGTGGTAGATATGGGCGACAGGGTACACCGATTCGTAAAGGGCCTAGGGCCACACTTGATAGATAAATGCTTGACTGCGTCCCTTCAGGACGGTATGGATATTGCATGCATTCAGGCACATGCTCAGAACTTAGAAGAAAGCCTACAACAGCGGAGGAGTGAGCGTGAGCAAGATCGGGGACATAGCAAGAGAGCTAGATCTTCGGGTCCGATGAGCGAGTTTAGAGGCGGACACAGGCAGCAGTTCCCTAGATATTCAGGCTCTTCTATGACCAGTGCATCTCCTCGGTTTCCAAGCGAGAGCCTCGATAGATCTGCTCGTTCAGGGCCGAGTCCCAGTTATTCAGGACCTCAGTTCAGAGATGATTCAGGCCAGTCAAGGCCACCTGTACCACGATGTTCCCAGTGTGGGAAGTTGCATTGGGGTCGATGCTGATTGGGCTCGGATGGTTGCTATTCATGTGGTAAACCAGGCCATATCATGCGTGATTGCCCCTCAGTACAGGGTAGAGGTAGGACCCAGCCATCAGGGTCGGCAGCAGGATCATCAGCATCTGTACGCCCTATGGGGCTAGGTGCACATGCGCCAGTCGGCCATGGTAGAGGTAGAGGGAGAGCTCCCAGTACTAGCGGTCCTCAGCACCGTATTTATGCTTTGGCTGGACGCCAAGAGCTTGAGTCTTCTCCTGATGTGGTCACAGGTATATTATCGGTATTCTCTCATGATGTATATTCTTTGATTGATCCGGGCTCCACATTATCATATGTTACTCCATATATTGCGGGTCGATTTATAATTGAGCCAGAGTCTATCAAACCTTTTGAGGTGTCTACACTCGTGGGTGAATCGGTAATAGCTAGCCGAGTATATAGGAATTGTGTGATTGTGATTTGTGATCGTTGTACCATGATTGATATGCATGAGCTAGAAATGGTAGATTTTGATGTTATTATGGGCATGGATTGGTTGGCTTCTTGTTATGGCAATGTTGATTGCCGAATGAAGACGGTTCGTTTCCAGTTCCCGAGAGAACCGGTCTTAGAATGGAAAGGGAATGCGGCATCACCAAAAGGTAGGTTTATTTCTTATCTAAAGGCAAGGAAAATGATCACAAAAGGGTGCATTTATCAACCAGTACGAGTTCAAGATGTAGAAGCTGTGTCGCCGACCCTACAGTTAGTTCCAGTGGTGAACGAATTTCCGGATGTGTTCCCGGAAGAGCTTCCAGGCCTTCTTCCCGAACGGGAGATTGATTTTACCATTGATGTGTTGCTAGGCACCACACCTATATTTATTCCTCCATATAGAATGGCACCCGCAGAATTGAAAGATTTGAAGGAGCAATTGAGGGACTTGCTTGATAAAGTCTTCATTAGGCCTAGTTCATCCCCGTGGGGAGCACCCGTATTGTTCGTTCGAAAGAAGGATGGCTCCTTGAGAATGTGCATTGATTATCGGCAATTGAATAAAGTGATGATTAAAAACAAGTATCCTCTTCCGAGGATCGATGATTTATTTGATCAATTGCAAGGTGCCAAATGGTTTTCAAAGATTGATTTGAGGTCCGGGTACCACCAAGTAAGAGTTAGGGAGAAAGATATCCCTAAGACAGCTTTCAGAACAAGATATGGCCATTTCGAGTTCCGAGTAATGTCGTTTGGGTTAACTAATGCACCGGCAGCGTTTATGGGCTTGATGAATAATGTATTCAGACCCATTCTGGATCTATTCATGATTGTATTCATCGACGATATCCTGGTGTATTCTAGATCCGAGACAGATCATGCGGAGCATCTGCGTATAGTCCTTGGAGTTCTGCGAGCTCGAGAGTTGTTTGCAAAATTCTCCAAGTGTGAGTTTTGGTTGAACTCAGTATCATTTCTGGTCCATATTGTTGCAGCTGATGGTATTCGGGTGGATAGCCAAAAGATTGAGGCCGTGAAGACTTGGCCAAGGCCCACGACTCCTACGGAGGTTCGTAGCTTTTTGGGCTTAGTAGGTTATTACAGAAGATTTGTTGAAGGTTTCTCTTCTATTTCTGCACCGCTCACAAAGTTGACTCAGAAGTCAGCTAAGTTTCAATGGACAGATGCCTGCGAGCGTAGCTTCCAAGAGTTGAAAGATAGATTGACTTCTGCCCCAGTCTTGACACTTCCAGAGGAATTGGAAGGGTATGTTGTTTATTGCGATGCTTCAGGCGTCGGGCTAGGTTGTGTACTGATGCAACACGGTAAGGTGATTGCGTACGCTTCTAGGCAATTGCGGAAACATGAACAGAATTACCCGACCCATGACTTAGAATTAGCCGCAGTGGTCCATGAATTAAAGATATGGCGACATTATTTATATGGTGTCCATGTGGATGTTTATACAGATCATAAGAGCCTTCAGTATATCTTCAAGCAGAAAGAGTTGAATTTGCGGCAACGACGATGGTTGGAGTTGCTAAAGGATTACGATGTTGATATCTTGTATCACCCCGAAAAGGCTAACGTTGTGGCTGACGCTCTTAGCCGCAGATCCATGGGAAGTCTAAGTGATCTACGACCAGAAAAGAAAGAGATGGCCCGTGAGCTTCAACAGTTAGCGAGCCAAGGAGTCCGAGTAGTGGACTCAGGTAGCAGCGGAGCTACTATTCAGAATTCAGCAGTGTCATCGCTAGTAGCGGAAGTAAAAGAGTGACAATATGAGGATCCCATGCTAATGCAGTACAGAGATACACTCCCTCAGAAGGAGGAGTCATCATTTGATATTTCGGGAGATGGAGTTCTCCGATGTCGAGGCAGGTTATGTGTTCCCGATGTGGTAGGCCTACGTCACAAAATATTGAGGGAAGCTCATTGTTCCCGTTACTCCATACACCCCGGAGCAACGAAAATGTACCATGATCTTAAATCTATATACTGGTGGAATGGAATGAAGAAAGATATAGAGGAATTCGTAGCTCAGTGTCCTAATTGCCAACAAGTGAAGATTGAACTCCAAAAGCCGGGTGGACTATTGCAAGCTATAGAAATCCCAACTTGGAAGTGGGAAGTGATTAACATGGATTTCATTACAGGGTTACCCCGTTCTCGACGTAAGTATGATTCTATATGGGTGATCGTGGATAGACTCACAAAGTCAGCTCATTTCTTACCGGTCAGGACGACCTATGTGGCAGAAGATTATGCGAAGCTTTATCTTAGAGAGATAGTGAAACTCCATGGCGTTCCAGTATCTATTATCTCCAATAGAGGGACCCAGTTTACAGCTAAGTTTTGGAGATCGTTCCAAGAGGGTCTAGGGACCCAAGTGCGCCTAAGCACGGCATTTCACCCACAGACGGATGGGCAAGCTGAATGCACCATTCAGACTCTCGAGGATATGTTACGAGCATGTATGATAGATTTTGGAGGTAGTTAGGATGACCATTTGCCACTCATTGAGTTTGCTTACAATAACAGTTATCATTCTAGCATTCAAATGGCACCGTATGAGGCTTTATATGGGCGAAAGTGTAGATCCCCGATTGGGTGGTTTGAAACTGGAGAGGCCAAGTTAATAGGGCCAGATTTGGTCTAGCAAGCTATAAAGAAAGTCAAGCTCATACAAGATCAGTTGTTAGCGGCTCAAAGTCGCCAGAAGTCCTATACGGATAATCGTCGAAGGGACTTAGAGTTCCAAGTTAAGGATTGGGTATTCTTTAAAGTGTCGCCAATGAAAGGCGTTATGAGATTTGGCAAAAAGGGGAAGCTCAGTCCCCGGTATATTGGACCATATGAGATTATGCGCAAAATAGGCAAAGTGGCCTATGAGTTAGATCTACCTCTAGAATTGGAGCCAGTCCATCCAGTATTTCATGTTTCGATGCTTAGAAAATGTGTTGGAGATCCCACCAGGATCGTCCCAGTCAATGATGTGCAAGTGACAGAGAAATTAACTTATGAAGAGGTACCCATTGCCATGTTAGATAGGCAAGTACAGAGGCTTAGGAACAAGGAAGTGGCCTCAATTAAAGTTCTGTGGAGGAATAGCAATCGAGAGGAGATGACATGGGAAGCAGAAGAAAGTGTACGATCTAAATACCCACATTTATTTCAGCCCGTGGAAGAAGCCCAAGATGAGACGTCAAGATCATAAGGTATGTATATTCCTTTTATGCTTTTGGGTCATGTGTGGCCAAAATTTTTATGTTTTTACGTTGTGGCCCTGTGTGGCATCGATATTATGGGTTGTTGTGGCAGGATGGTAGCGCCATATTATAAGGGGAACTCTGGCGAAATTTTTGTAGAATTCCCCGAGACTTCAACATTCGAGGACGAATGTTCCTAAGGGGGGAAGAATGTTACACCTCGGAATATTTCCCGTTGGTATGCAAGTAAACGAACTAGTGACGTGTGCGAGGAGTGCGAGTGTATAATGTGTCATGAGCAATGTGCGTATATGGACGAGAATGATTAGAATGAAAAGTCGAGAAATGTGAAAAGTTGAAAGTTGGCAAAAACTGCCCAGTGGTCGTAAAGTGCAAAATACGGACCGTAAAATGGGATACGGTCCGTAAACTGGCAGTCGTAAATTGCCATGCAAGGTTTCAAACTTTCTGCCCAGTTGAGAAGTGGTAAAATACGACCTGGTGGATGGACCGTAAAGTGATTTACGGCCCGTAAACCATGGTCGTAAATCACCATGCATGCAGCCAAAGTTTCTGGTTCTGCTTAAGGTTAAAGACGACCGCGAGGGACGGTCCGTAAACTGGAATACGGACCGTAAACCTCCATGGACGACCACTGTACACCTCAGCACAGAATTTCAATTCATTAAATATGAGGACCAAGACTTGTTTTATTTCATTTCTACATTACACCACTTCTCTCTAGAATCATCTCTCTACATTCATTTCATAGGTTTTCAAGGATTATAAGTCACCAACAACATAAACAAGTGAAGCAAGTGTAAGCAGCCATTAAATACCATTCAAGTCAAGAAATGCAAATGGATAAAAACTAGGGTTTTGCTCAAAGTGGAGTATTATTAACCAAAGCTTGTTCCTACAAATTCTAAGGTAAGATTCATGATTTTTACATGATGTTTAAGGTATTGAAGAGTTGAAATACATGGATTGTAGAAAATACGGTCAAGTAGGTCATGAATGATGAATAGTGGCATTTTGAGGAATAGTTTGAATTGAATCATGAATGTTGTTGTGTTGTGATATGAATGCATTATAAATGATACTAAGATCATGAACTAGACACTTTAGACGAATGGACGAAGTTGCATGTTATGACCATGATTATGGGTGAATTAGAGGCAAATTAAGGAATCTAAATAATGTGGATAATGTGAATGACTAATGGCCATTGTTATGATATTAATGAAGGTATAGACGCTAGCATTGGAAGGAAGCGTGCAAGTGTAGAATAGTTCGACGAAAAGGTATGTAAGGCTAACCCTTCTTTCATAAGGCATGGTTCCTTGGCCAAACTCTTAAATCCTGTATATGAGTATGTTGTATTCAAGTGATTGACACTCCGAGCTCACAAGCTCACGATCCTCGATACGTGCTACGAATGTACTACGCACCCCATTTGACGAGTAAGTATAAGATAGAGATGTAGCGAAAACGATAATGTTAGTGATGACGATGGTAATAATAATGATGCTAAAGGCGCCTACGGGCTATTATATTCACATGTGCCTATGAAGGGCTATAATGACACCCCGAGCTTATAATGCCGGGTAGAATATATGTATATGGATGTATATATATATGTATGTATATGATTACGTAACGCGCGCACACATCTGCAGATGGTACGGATAACCCTGAAGCCTTGGTAGGGCCAGGTAGAAATAACATTGAGCCTTGGTTGACCAAGTATGTATGAAACACCGAACCTTATGGTCGGGTACGCTATGTATGTATATAAGTGTATGGCTATGTATATACTATGAATATGAATGTGAAAAGACTATGTATATGAATGCGAATAAGGGCATGTATACGAATACGAGCACTATTATGAAATACGCATGAGAAATGGAAGGTTCCTATGAAAGGCAGGTAAGTGCCATGAGGATGATATTATTGTCTTCCCTCCTATGCCACTTCATATATTGTCTATGATGCTTCTATATTGATGTTGATCCTGCCTTACATACTCAGTACATTCTTCGTACTGACATCCTTTTGTTTGTGGACGCTGCGTCATGCCCGCAGGTGCACAGGGAGACAGACTTGATCCATAGCTGCTTATTCAGAGATTACATAGCGGAGCTCCATTTCCTTCGGAGCCATAGCTTTTGGGTACTTATTCTTTTGTGTATATAATTATGGGCATAGCGGGGTCCTGTCCTGCTAATGTGATATGTTATACTCTTCCTAGAGGCTCGTAGTCATGTGTATATGGTTGGACATATGTTGTATCATTTTGTCGGCCACGTTGGCCCATGTACATTGATGTGGCATAGATGCTTATAGGGATATAAATGTACTGTTGTCCAATTGGGACTCGTTGACGAATGAATGGAAATGTATGTATAATTAAGTGGCTCACCTAGATGTAAGTATAAGAGTAAGCTAAGAGGGTGCTCGGGTGGGCTAGCACCGGGTGGTCGTCGCGGCCCCGAGTTGGGTCATGACATCATTACACCTTTCATCGGCGACACCTTCAGGAATACCCAATTATTAACTTGAAATTCCAAATTTCGTTGACGATTATCCGCGTAAGATTTTTGATGACTCTGTGCTGTCAACAATCGATCTTGGATAAGCTTGATCTTTTCCACCGCTTGCTGAATCAATTCTGGACTTATTAGTTGTGCTTCTCCCACCATAAACCATACGATTGGTGATCTACATTTCCTCCATATAGAGCTTCATACGGAGCCATTTGGATACTGGAATGATAACTATTATTGTATGCAAATTCAATAAGTGTCAAATGATCATCCCAATTACCTTCGAAGTCTAATATGCATGCCCGCTACATATCTTCCAAAGTCTAAACAGTGCGTTCAGCTTGTCCGTCAGTTTGTGGGTGAAATGTTGTACTAAACTTCACTTGAGTACCCAAACCTTCCTCAAAAGACTTCCAATATTTTGCCATAAATTGTGCTCCTCTATCAGTAATAATAGACACAGGGACACCAAGGAGTCGCACTATTTCTTTGAGGTACAGCTTTGCTTAATCCTCTGCTTAATATGTAGTTTTAATTGGAAGAAAATGAGTTGATTTTGTAAGTCTATCCATGATTACCCATATGGATTCATTCTTATGCCGAGAACGAGGCAAACCTACAATAAAATCCATGTTGTTCACCTCCCATTTCCAGGATGGAATTTTCATGGCTGCAACAATCCTCTTGGCTTTTGATGCTCAATTTTCACTTGTTAGCAATTTGGAGACTGAGCTACAAATTCTACTATATCTTTCTTCATTCCATCCTACCAATACATGAACTTGAGATCATGGTACATCTTTGTCGCTCTTAGGTGAATAGAATAACGGGAGTAATGAGCTTTTTCCAGAATCTGACGACGAAATCCTGCAACATCTGGAACACATAGCTTGCCTCGGTACCTGAGAACTCCATCTGTAGAAACCTCAAATGGTGACTTCTCTTTCTGAGTAAGTGTATCCCCGTAGTGACTCAACTGGGGGTCTTCATGTTGGCACTTTTTCACTTCCAATGTCTAGGAATGAAATAGCTGGGTTGTGAATATCAACTCCCGCATTGCCCTAGTCTATTAAGCGGACTCCTAGGCTAGCTAACTGGTGGAGTTCACGAACTAGTTCTTTCTTTTCTGGTCGAATGTCACATAAACTGCCCATTGATTTGCGGCCAAGCTGTTACACCTCGGAAATTTTTCCGTACTTGTGTGATGAGTAGAACAATGAAGGGCTTGAGTGTATGATGTTTTATTAAGTCGGGAATGGCTAATTATGAATTTTTTAAAATAAGAAGGTGGTGGAAAATTTTTAGCACAGTGGTCGTAAAGGGCACTATACGACCCGTACAGTGATTTACGGACCGTATAGTGCAATCATCCTCCAGCTGTCCAAAAATTTCATGTTCTGTCAAAATGTTGAAATGGCTAAAAACGACTTGGAGGACGGCCCGTAAACTGGTTTACGGACCATAAACCTCGGTCGTAAACTGCCATGTCCCTTCGCCAAACTGTCTGTTTTTGAAATGCTTAAAAATGATCGCGACAATACGGTCCGTAAACTGTGGTTTACGATCACTGTTCATCCCGACGAGAATTCATTAAACATCAGTTTTGAGTTACTAAAAAAGGGACTTAAGCCTCATTTCATTTCATTTTTCTTCCATACAACTCAAGAGACTTCTAGAACTCTCCAAACACTTCATCCACAAAGTTTAAGAGAATCAAAGGGAACATCAAGATCAACACCACTAAATTCATGAAAACAAGTGTATGAACACATCAAAGGATCATCTAAGTTAAGAAATCCTCAAAAGGGTGGAACTAGGGTTTTGGCTAAGTGAAGTATTTCAACTCAAGGCTTGTTCAATCATCATTTAAGTTATGTTTCATGACTATACCATGTGATTCAAGGTATTGGAAGACTTAGATACTTAAAATGTAGAAGAACATAGGAATGGGTCATGATTGAGTAAATAGTGTCACTATGGAATGGTAGTTGGATGGAATCATAGAAGTTGACGTGTTATGATTATGAATACGTTACAAATGGTGTATAGGTCATGATATAAGTGTTAAACTCAAAGGAAATGCCGCCTAATCTTCTCTAGGGATAACGATGCGTTCTCATAGTCGATTAACTAATGTAATACGAATTCTCTCATGAAGGTGACGATGTGGTATCGAAGGAGAATAAGTGGAAAACAACTTAGCTAAACGACAAGGTATGTGAGGCTAGTCCTTTCTTTCCAATGGCATGAATCTTATAGTCCGAATTACCATCTTTCCATGAGCTTCTACATTCCAAAAGGTTAAATGTCTATATGAGATAAGTTATACGATATGATGATGTTAGTCCTTTCCTACGCTCACCTTATGTACTAGTCCTTTCAAGGTGAGGCAGAATGTCCGTAATTGCTCCATAAAGTCATCGGGGGGGGGGGGGGGGGGGGGGTCACGACCTTACGTCACCCCGGTAGAATAAAGTTGTTCTCAAACCTTATGCATGTGTTATGATAAGATAAATATTTTACAATAACTACATTATTATGACTATTTTATGATAAGCATGGCATGAGCATTGCATACCGGGCCTAGTTGGCCGAGCAGACACCGCTTCGGCGGGCGGCAATACGGATACACCACGACCTTCGGGCGTGGGCAGACATCACTAGTGGGCGGCATGAGATGGTACCCCGGACGCGGGAGGCCTGGACGCGGGCTTATATTATTGATTATCACACCGTTCCGACATGGGCGGGCAGCTTGCATATGATGCATACATGTTACGATGATAAGTATGAGTAAGACAGCATGCATTATTCCATTTATGATTATCGGTCAGATCCATATGCTTTATATTGATGCTCTCATTATATTATTGATTCCTTTCTTCACTGTTCATGCCTCTCATACTCAGTACAATATTCGTACTGACGTCCCTTCTTTGGATGCTGTGTTCATGCCCACAAGTAGACAGGGAGGCGAGCTTGATCCAGATACTTAGGAGTTGTCAGCTGTTGAGAGCACTCCATTGTTCGGAGGTGCTTGTGATTTCTCTTTTGGTACATATGTATATATATATTCTGGGCATGACAGAGTCTTGTTCCGTCCATTGTATAGTATATCAGTAGAGGCTCGTAGATACGTAGTGTGGGTAGCATGGTCTCACATCTTTCATGTATACGTGCACTCATCATTTTGATGTACCAAACCTTTCTATATACACAAGTATTTATGTTTCCATATAAGTTATGATCATTTTCCATGTCTTAAGCATAAATGTGATGATAAGGCATTAATCGAGTAAGGAGGGTAATAGAGCGAGCGGTGCTCGGCGGTTAGCCCCTGGTACCCATCGCGGCCCCTAGCTGGGTCGTGACAGAAGTGGTATCAGAGCAGTTCGTCCTAGGAAGTGTCTACGAGCCGTGTCTAGTAGAGTCTTGCTTATGGTGTGTTGCGCGCCACATCAATAAACAAAAGGCTACAGGGCATTTAGGAAAATGACCATCTTTCTTTTTACTAGATCGTGCGATAGAGCTATGCATAGGATTTTATCCTTCCCTAAAAGTGTGTTGTGATTTCAGAATACCGCCGAAAGGAATGTCTACAGCTGCCCAGAAAGGCAAAGCTATGACAAAGAAGCGGGCAGAAAGGGAACCTCCGGCGAATGTAGGGGAAAGTGAATCACAGAATAAGGCCTCGCCTAATGTAGGAGAGCAGGGAGGAGCCTCAGTCCCAATTCCTCTGCCAGTTACTTCGGGTCAACAGGTATGCGAGGCCATACATTTATTGACGCAGTTGGTCGCCGATCAGGCACAACGACAGAATGCGGGCCTAAGTGATCAATCGGCCAATACGAGAGCCCGTGATTTCTTGACTTTAAATCCTCCGGAATTTTTCGGGTCGAAGCCGGATGAGGACCCCTAAGGCTTTGTTGATGAGATGTCGAGGACGCTGAAACTTATGCATGCTTCTGAGACCGAATCGTTAGAGTTGGCCTCTTATAGACTCCGCGATGTGGCGGTGCTATGGTACAAAAATTGGATAATATCAAGAGGAGAGAATGCACCACCTCCCGTTCGGCAAGAATTTATGGATGCCTTTATTCGTCATTACTTGCCGCCTGAGGCCCGCCGAGCTAGAGCGGACAGGTTCTTGCATTTAAAGCAAAGAAGTACGAGTGCCCGAGAGTATAGTATGCAGTTTAATTCCCAAGCCAGGCATGCCCCGACTATGGTGGCTGATATGGGCGATCGGGTTCATAGATTTGTGAGTGGTTTGGGGCCACACCTATTTAGAGATTGCTTGACAGCCTCCTTGCAAGACGGGATGGATATTTCCCGAATACAGGCACATGCTCCGAACCTGGAGGAACGACAACAGCAGCAAAGAAGTGATCGGGATAATGACCGAAGGCAAGGTAAGAGTGCTAGATCTACGGGGGCAAGCAGTGAGTATAGAGGGGGATCGAGACAGATGCATTCTAGGCACTCAGGTCAGTCAGCGACCAGTGCGCCTCCCCGGTTCTCAGATAGGAGGTTTGACCGTTCTTTTCAATCAAGGCAGGGCCAGAGCTCGAGGGCCTCAGATTTTCAGTTCAAGGGAGATTTTAGCCAGAGGAGACCCCTAGTACCGCTGTGTAGTCAGTGCGGTAAATTACATTCCGGACAGTGTCGTCAGGGTACCGATGCTTGTTATGCATGAGGGCAAGTTCGTCACATGATGAGGGATTGCCCTTCGGTGAGAGATAGAGCAGGGACTCAGCCCACAGGTTCAACAACAGGTTCTTCTTCGGTGCGTCCGACAGCACAGACTTCCCAGACTACAGCAGGTAGAGGCAGAGGCAGAGGGGGAGCATCTGCTTCCGGCGCTATTCAGCCCCGCGTATATGCTTTAGCAGGGCGACAGGATCTTGAATCCTCCCCCGATGTTGTCACAGGTACCTTGACTATATTTTCCCGTGAGGTATATGCTTTGATTGATCCGGGTTCTACTTTCTCCTATGTTACCCCATATGTTGCTGATTGTATTGGGGTGAAGCCTGAGCCAATTAAACCTTTCGAGGTGTTCACTCCGGTTGGTGATCCCGTGATAGCGAGGAAGGTATATAAAAATTGTGTCGTGGTGATATGTGACCGCCAGACTCAAGCCGATTTGATCGAGCTAGAAATGATAGACTTCGACGCGATTATGGGAATGGATTGGTTGGCCTCGTGCTATGCTAATGTTGATTTCCGGACGAAAATGGTTCGATTGCAGTTTCTGGGAGAGCCCGTACTTGAATGGAAGGGTAACACAGCATCCCCTAAGGGTAGGTTTATTTCCTACCTCAAGGCGAGAAATATGATAGCCAAGGGCTATATTTATCATCTAGTTCGGGTTCATGATACGGAGGGAAGGCCACCAGTTTTCCAATCTGTCCCGGTAGTAGATGAGTTTCCAGATGTATTCCCGGATGAACTTCCAGGTCTTCCTCCAGAAAGGGAAATCGACTTTGCTATCGATGTACCAGACACCGAGCCTATTTCCATTCCCTCTTATCGAATGGCTCCGGCAGAACTGAAAGAGCTAAAAGCACAGCTAAAAGATTTACTTGAGAAGGGGTTTATAAGATCCAGTTCTTCGCCGTGGGGAGCACCAGTCCTGTTCGTAAAGAAGAACGACGGATCTCTACGAATGTGTATCGACTACAGACAGTTGAACAAGGTATCAATAAATAATAAATATCCTCTTCCCAGAATCGATGATTTGTTTGATCAGTTACAGGGCGCTAAGTGGTTTTCCAAGATAGATTTGAGATCGGGTTATCATCAGGTGAGAATTAGAGAAGCAGATATTCCTAAGACTGCCTTCAGGACAAGATATGGTCACTACGATTTCCGAGTGATGTCATTTGGATTGACAAATGCCCCGGCGGTGTTCATGAATTTAATGAATAATGTGTTCAGGACATTTTTGAATCTCTTCGTGATAGTATTTATCGACGATATTCTGGTATATTCTCGCACAGAGTCAGAACATGCAGACCACCTAATAATTGTTCTTGGCGTTCTCCGAGCCCGAGAATTATATGTGAAGTTCTCAAAGTGAGAGTTTTGGCTAAATTCTGTGGAATATCTAGGCCATGTTATTTCAGATGATGGCATCCGAGTCGACACTCAGAAAATAGAAGCTGTGAAGACTTAGCCAAGGCCTACGACGCCTACAGAAGTTCGTAGTTTTCTGGGTTTGGCAGGTTATTATCGAAGATTCGTAGAGGGCTTTTCATCTATTTCAGCCCCATTAACGAAGCTAACCCAGAAGTCAGCAAAATTTCAGTGGGATGATACTTGTGAGCGTAGTTTCCGAGAGCTAAAAGATAGATTGACCTCGGCTCCAGTGTTAACACTTCCAGAAGGGTCGGATGGTTATGTCGTGTATTGTGACGCTTCCGGTGTGGGACTAGGATGTGTGCTGATGCAGCATGGCAAGGTTATTGCATATGCTTCGAGACAGTTGCAGAAACATGAACAGAATTATCCGACTCATGATCTCGAATTGGTTGCGGTTATTCATGCCTTAAAGATATGGAGGCATTATCTGTACGGTGTGCACGTCGATATCTATACAGATCACAAGAGTCTTCAACATATTTTTAAGCAGAAGGAGTTGAACCTACGGCAGAGGTGGTGGTTGGAATTGTTGAAGGATAATGACGTGAATATTTTATACCACCCCGGGAAAGCGAATGTGGTAGCAGACGCGCTTAGCCGTCGATCAATGGGCAGTTTAAGTGAAGTCCCATCAGAAAAGAAAGAAATGGTTCGTGAGCTCTATCAACTAGCAAATCTTGGGGTACGTGTAATTGATTCGGGTAAGGCAGGAATTAGTGTTAATGATCCTGCGGTCTCGCCCCTGAATGCGGAGATAAAAGAACGCTAGTACGAAGATCCACAGATGTGCCATCACAGGGATGTATCCCGTGGGAAAGAGAAGTCTCCATTTGCAGTTTCCATAGATGGGGTTCTTAGATACCGAGACAGACTGTGTGTCCCGGATGTGGCAAAATTACGCCAGCAAATTTTAGAAGAAGCGCATCATTCTCGGTATTCCATTCATCCAGGTACGACCAAAATGTATCACGATCTTAAATTTCTATATTGGTGGGATGGCATGAAACGATACATAGCAGCATTTGTGGCGCAGTGTCCGAACTGGCAACAGGTGAAAGCAGAACATCAGAAGCCAGGGGGTTTATTGCAGGCGATGGAAATTCCTACCTGGAAATGGGAGGAGATTAATATGGATTTTATTGTGGGGTTAACCCGCTCCCGAGGCAAATATGACTCTATATGGGTGATCGTGGACAGACTCACGAAAGCAGCTCATTGCCTCCCAGTTAGAACCACGTATTCAGCAGAAGACTATGCCAGGTTATATTTAAAGGAAATCGTGCGCCTTCATGGGATCCCTTTGGCCATTATTACAGACAGAGGGGCCCAGTTTATAGCTAAGTTTTGGAAATCTTTTCAAGAAGGGTTAGGTACTCAGGTCAAATTCAGCACAGCATTTCATCCACAAACGGACGGACAAGCCGAGCGCACCATTCAGACCTTGGAGGATATGCTCCGAGCGTGTGTGTTGGATTTTGGGGGTAGTTGGGACGAGCATTTACCCCTTATCGAATTTTCTTATAACAATAGCTACCATTCCGGTATTCAAATGGCCCCGTATGAAGCCTTATATGAAAGAAAATGCATATCTCCAATTGGATGGTTTGAAACCGGAGAAGTACAATTGATAGGCCCCGACTTGATCCAACAAGCAGTTGAAAAGGTTAAAGTGATTCGAGACCGACTGTTAACAGCTCAAAGTCGCCAAAAGTCTTATGCAGACAACCGCCGACTGGGTATTTCTGAAGGTATCGCCAATGAAAGGGGTGATGAGATTTGGCAAAAAGGGGAAATTGAGTCCAAGATACATCGGACCTTATAAAATTTTCCGTAAGGTGGGACAGGTAGCATATGAATTGGACCTACCTTCGGAGCTTGAATCAGTCCATCCGGTGTTCCATGTTTCGATGCTCCACAAGTGTATCGGGGATCCTACAACAATAGTCCCAGTTGACGACGTGCAGGTGACAGAGAAGCTGACATATGAAGAAGTACCTATTGCCATTTTAGATAGACAAGTGTGAAGGCTCCGGAATAAAGAAGTAGCTTCAGTGAAAATCCTATGGCGAAACAACAATCGAGAAGAAATGACTTGGGAAGCGGAGGAGAAGATGAAATCCATGTACCCGCATTTGTTCCAGTCCCAGGAGGAGATTCAAGGTGAAGCGTCGACGATGTAAGTTATGTACACCTTAGTATTATGATTTTAGTCGTGTGTGGCCATGGATGTGTTGATAGTATGATATAGCCCTGTAAGGCCATGATAGTGTGGGTTGCTGTGACAGGTTGGAAGAGTCAAATTACAAAGGAGACTCTGGCAAAATATTTCTTGAATTCCCGAGTGTCGAACATTCGAGGACGAATGTTCCAAAAGGGGGGAAGAATGTTACACCTCGGAAATTTTTCCGTACTTGTGTGATGAGTAGAACAATGAAGGGCTTGAGTGTATGATGTTTTATTAAGTCGGGAATGGCTAATTATGAATTTTTGGAAATAAGAAGGTGGCGGAAAATTTTCAGCACAGTGGTCGTAAAGGGCACTATACGGCCTGTAAAGTGATTTACGGACCGTATAGTGCAATCGTCCTTCAGCTGTCCAAAAATTTCAAGTTCTGTCAAAATGTTGAAATGGCTAAAAACGACATGGAGGACGGCCTGTAAACTGGTTTACGGACCGTAAACCTCGGTCGTAAACAGCCATGTCCCTTCGCCAAACTGTCTGTTTTTGAAATGCTTAAAAACGATCGCGGAGGACGGACCGTAAACCAAAATACGGTCCGTAAATTGTGGTTTACGACCACTGTTCATCCCGACGAGAATTCATTAAACATCAGTTTTGAGTTACTAAAAAAGGGACTTAAGCCTCATTTCATTTCATTTTTCTTCCATACAACTCAAGAGACTACTAGAACTCTCCAAACACTTCATCCACAAAGTTTAAGAGAATCAAAGGGAACATCAAGATCAACACCACTAAATTCATGAAAACAAGTGTAAGAACACATCAAAGTATGATCTAAGTCAAGAAATCCTCAAAAGGGTGGAACTAGGGTTTTGGCCAAGTGAAGTATTTCAACTCAAGGCTTGTTCAATCATCATTTAAGGTATGTTTCATGACTATACTACGTGATTCAAGGTATTGGAAGACTTAGATACTTAAAATGTAGAAGAACATAGTAATGGGTCATGATTGAGTAAATAGTGTCACTATGGAATGGTAGTTGGATGGAATCATAGAAGTTGACGTGTTATGATTATGAATACATTACAAATGGTGTATAGGTCATGATATAAGTGTTAAACTCAAAGGAAATGCCGCCTAATCTTCTCTAGGGATAACGATGCGTTCTCATAGTCGATTAACTAATGTAATACGAATTCTCTCATGAAGGTGACGACGTGGTATCGAAGGAGAATAAGTGGACAACAACTTAGCTAAATGACAAGGTATGTGAGGCTAGTCCTTTCTTTCCAATGGCATGAATCTTATAGTCTGAATTACCATCTTTCCATGAGCTTCTACATTCCAAAAAAGTTAAATGTCTATATGAGATAAATTATACGATATGATGATGTTAGTCCTTTCCTACACTCACCTTATGTACTAGTCCTTTCAAGGTGAGGCAGAATGTCCATAATTGCTCCAAAAAGTCATCGGGGGAGGGGGGGTCACGACCTTACGTCACCCCGGTAGAATAAAGTTGTTCTCAAACCTTATGCATGTGTTATGATAAGATAAATATTTTACAATAAGTACATTATTATGACTATTTTATGATAAGCATGGCATGAGCATTGCATACCGGGCCTAGTTGGCCGGGCAGACACCGCTTCGGCGGGCGGCGATACGGATACACCACGACCTTCGCGCGTGGGCAGACACCACTAGTGGGCGGTATGAGATGGTACCCCGGACACGGGAGGCCTGGACGCGGGCTTATATTATTGATTATCACACCGTTCCGACATGGGCGGGCAGCTTGCATATGATGCATACATGTTACGATGATAAGTATGAGTAAGACAGCATGCATTATTCCATTTATGATTATCGGTCAGATCCATATGCTTTATATTGATGCTCTCATTATATTATTGATGCCTTTCTTCACTGTTCATGCCTCTCATACTCAGTAGAATATTCGTACTGACGTCCCTTCTTTGGACGGTATGTTCATGCCCATAGGTAGACAGGGAGGTGAGCTTGATCCAGATACTTAGGAGCTGTCAGCTGTTGAGAGCACTCCATTGTTCGGAGGTGCTTGTGATTTCTCTTTTGGTACATATGTATATATATATTCTGGGCATGACGGTGTCTTGTTTCGTCCATTGTATAGTATGTCAGTAGAGGCTCGTAGATACGTAGTGTGGGTAGCATGGTCTCACATCTTTCATGTATATGTGCACTCATCATTTTGATGTACCAAACCTTTCTATATACACAAGTATTTATGTTTCCATATAAGTTATGATCTTTTTCCATATCTTAAGCATAAATGTGATGATAAGGCATTAAAAGAGTAAGGAGGGTAATAGAGCGAGCGGTGCTCGGCGATTAGCCCCGGGTACCCGTCGCGGCCCCTAACTGGGTCGTGACACAAGCGCATCGTCTACCACATTCGCTTTTCTCGGATGATATAAGATACTCACATCATAGTCTTTCAATAACTCCAACCATCGCCTCTGCCAAAGATTCAACTCCTTCTATTTGAAGATATGCTTGAGACTCTTATGATCTGTATAAATATCAACATGAACACCATACAAATAATGTCTCCATATCTTTAGTGCATGAATAATTGCAGCTAATTCAAGATCGTGGGTCGGATAATTCTTCTCATGTTTCCGCAGTTGCCTGGAAGCATAGGCTATAACCTTCCCATGCTGCATCAACACACAGCCTAACCCAACATCGGAGGCATCATAATAAACAACATAACCATCTGATCCTTCTGGAAGCGTCAGGACTGGGGCTGATGTCAATCTACCTTTCAATTCCTGGAAACGGCGCTCACAAGCATCGGTCTATTAAAATTTTGTTGATTTTTGAGTTAACTTCGTCAATGGAGCTGAAATAGAAGAAAACCCTTCCACAAATCTTCTGTAGTGACCTGCCAATCCCAGAAAGCTTCGAACCTCTGTAAGTGTCGTAGGCTTTGGCAAAGTCCTCACAACCTCAATTTTCTGAGTATCAACCCGAATGCCATCAGCTGAGATAATATGGCCCAGAAAAGTTACAGAATTCTACCAAAACTCGCATTTCAAAAATTTCACATATAATTCTCGAGTTCGAAGAGTTCAAAGAACGATACGTAAATGATCTGCATGCTCTGCTTCTGACCGAGAGTATACCAAAATGTCATCAATGAACATGATTACAAATAGATCCAGGAAAGGCCTGAACACATTATTCATCAAATTCATGAACACTGTCGGAGCATTAGTCAACCTAAATGACATTACCTGAAATTTTCATAATGACGGTATCTAGTTCTGAAAGCCGTCTTCGGGATGTCTTCTTCCATGACTCTCACTTGGTGATATCCCGATCTCAGATCAATCTTTGAAAACCACTTGGCATTTTGTAGTTGATCAAATAAATCATTGATTCTCGAAAGTGGATATTTATTCTTGATTATCACCTTGTTCAACTGTCTATAGTCAATGCACATTCGTAGGGAGCCGTCTTTCTTTCTTACAAACAAGACAGGTGCCCCTCATGGTGATGAACTGGGCCTAATAAATCCCTTCTCTAGCAAATCCTTCAGTTGTGCCTTTAACTCTTTCAATTCTGCTGGAGCCATTCTGTAAGGAGGAATAGATATGGGTTCGGTGTACGTCAACACATCAATAGTAAAATCGATCTCCCGTTCTGGTGGAAGGCCTGGAAGTTCATCTGGAAATATATCCTGAAACTCATTTTCTATCGGGATGGATTGAAAAGTTGGCGGCTTTGCTTCAATATTATGATTCCGGACCAAATGATAAATATAGCCTTTTGCAATCATCTTCCTCACTTTGAGATAGGAAATAAACCTACCCCTTGGAGACACTGGGTTACCTTTCCATTCAAGCACTGGTTCTCCTAAGAATTGGAATCGAACCATCTTTGTTCTGCAATCCACATTAGCATAAAAGGAGGACAACCAATTCATGCCCTAAATCACATCAAAATCTAACATTTCCAGCTCAACCAAATCAGCTTTAGTCTGACGATCACATACCACAATAACATAATTTTTATATACTTGTCTAGCTATTACCGGGTCACCAACAGGAGTAGACACCTCAAAAGGTTTGATTAGCTCGGGTTTCACCCCAATACGACCAACAATATCGGGAGTGATATAAGACAAGGTAGAACTGGATCAATCAGGGCATAAGCATCATGGAGGAATATGGATAGTATACCTGTAACCACATGAGGGGAGGACTCAAGATCCTGGCGTTTGGCTAAAGCATAAATACGGGGCTGCTGTGGGCCACTCGAACTAGATGCTCCCCCTCTGCCCCTGCCACGACCTGCTGAAATCTTAGGAGTCTGCCCTACAGGGCGCACAGATAAAGAAGAACCTGCTACGAATCCTGTAGGCTGAGCCCCAACTCTGCCACCCATCGAGGGACAATCACGCATCATATGCCCAGTCTGACCACAGGCATAGCAAGCATCTGAGCCTCGGCGACACTAACTTGAATGTAATCTACTGCACTGGCTACATCGCGGTACCGATGGTCTCCTCTGACTAGAATCACCTCCAAACTGAGGACCCGAGACCCTCGAACTCTGACCCGGACCAGAATAAATAGGGTTATCAAATCTCCTGCCCGCGAATCGAGGAGGTGCACTAGCTGCGGACTGGCCTGAATATCTAGAGTACTAGTGTCGCTAACCCCCTCTATAGTCACTACTAGCATCGACAAATCTATCCCTCTTACTATGTCCTCTGTCCATATCACTCTCACCCCTTTGCGGCTGCTATTGCTCTTCTAAATTTTGAGCGTCGGCCTGAATACAAGAGATGTCCATCCCTTCCTGTAATGAAGCTGTCAAGCAATCTTTGATCAAATATGGCCCTAGGACACTCACAAATCGATGCACCCGGTCTCCCATGTCGGCCACCATGGTCGGAGCATACCAGGCCAATGAATTGAAGCACAGACTAAACTCTCGAGCACTCATATTTCCTTGCTTTATATTACGAAACCTGTCAGCTCGGGCCCTTCGAACCTCGGATTGCAAATAGTAGCGAAGGAAAGCATCTACGAATTCCTGCCAAACCGGAGGAAGTGCATTTTCCTTCCTTGAAGATATCCAATTATTATACCATAGAACGGTAACATCCCGTAACCTATAGGACGCCAACTCCACTGACTCTGTATCTGAAGCATGTATAATCCTCAGTGTCCGCAACATCTCGTCTATAAAACTGTCACGACCCGGCTAGGGGCCGTGACGGGTACCCGAGGCTAGCCACCGAGCACCACTCTTTCTACTACTCATCATACTCATTAAACGTTCTTTTATCAAATTCATACTCAAATTATAAGAAAATCATCTTTCATTAAGAAAATCATCTTTCATTTGAAAACATAAATACTTTTATAAACATAAACCTTTCGGCCATCAAAATAATATATATATACATAATAGCAACCTCGTGAGACCATATAACCCACACTGCATATCTACGAGCCTCTACTGGAGTACTAGACATAAGGACGGGACAGAACCCCATCGTGCCCAAAATACGTATATGTACACAAAAGAATAATCAAGGCACCTCCAGAACAATGGAGTGCTCTCAGATCAGCTACTAGCTCCTACGAGTCTGGATCAAGATCACCTCCCTGTATACCTATGGGCATGAACACAGCGTCCAAAGAAAACGGACGTCAGTACGAATATTGTACTGAGTATGAGAGGCATAAACAATAATGATACGTCAATGAAATAAAGGAGCATCAATAAGGAACATTTGTATCTGATTGTCAATCATAGAAGAAATAATGCATGCTGGGTTACTCATAATCGTCATCATGTCATATATGCATAAATGTATAAGTTGTCCGTCCATATCGGATCGGTGTGATAATCACTAGCCTGCGTCCAGGCCTCCCGCGTCCGGGGTACCATCTCATGCCACCCACTAGTGGTGTCTGCCCATGTCATCTGGACATGGTGTATACATATAGCTGCCCGCCTTAGCGGTGTCTGCCAGGCCATATAGGCGCGGTGTGATAGCATCATGTACATATCATAGACTCATCATATTCTCATCAGGTTATTATCATAATGCCTGACTGGAAACTTAAAACAATTATACTCTACCGGGGTGACATAAGGTCGTGAACCCCTGACTCCATTATGGAACGTTTATAAGTATTCTGCCTCACCTTGAAGGAAATAGTATATAAGGTGAGTGTATGCAATAAATGACATCGTTAACTTTATAGGAACATCATATCATAAACTCTAGAATCTTTAGACTCAAGCTCATCATCATTATTGAACTCATAACATATCTCTTATCTCATATAACTATTCATGATCATAGACTCTTGACTTTCCGGAATATAGAGAATTCACGGAGAAGAAGGAGAAATCATGCTATAGGATTGATGCCATAGAAATAAAGGACTAGCCTCACATGCCTTTTACGCTTAACTAATCTATTGTTTCCTTGTTCTCCTTCAATGCCCTCGTTTCTACCTTCAAGAGAATTCGCATCAACATTAGTTAATCGACTATAAGAAAGTGTTACTATTTCTAGGGAAAATTGGGCAGCATTTCCTTTGTTCATACTAATTTCCTCATATTCTATATCAACTCCCAAACATTCATAACAACATTCACAATATCGCAAACAACAATCATCATTCATCTACATTTCCCATAATTCACAATTTCCCTTAAATTTCTCCACAATTATGGCTATAGCACATTATCACGTTTTCTCATATATAATACTTATTCCATGGTATGAATGTCATTCATAACATATTTACAATCACAACATGCCAATATTCATAATTCACCCCCAACTACTACTCCACAATGACACTATTCACTCATTTATGACCCATTTTCTATGTCTTTCTAGAATTCAAGTGTCTTAGCCTTCCAATACCTTAAACAACATGGTATGGTCATAAAGCTTACCTTATATGATGGATGAGCAACCCTTGAGTGGAACTTCTCTTCTTGCACCAAAACCCTAACTCACTTCCCTTGAGTTTTCTTGGTGTAGATGAACTTTTACTAGGTTTCATACACTTGTTTTCATGGTTTTGGTGTAGTTGATCATGGATTTCCTTTTATTTCTTGTAGATGAATTTTGGAGAGTGTTCTAGAGTTTTCTTGAAGTGTAGAGAAGTGAAATGAAATGAAATAAAATGAAGGAATGGTCCTTATATAATTTTAATTTCTGTCCCGACCAAGATATACGGACCAACATACGGTCCGTATGTGTGGCCGTATTTTTGGTCCAGTGAATGATACCCCTCTTGGACAATTATACGGCCTAACATACGGCCAGTATAATTTATACGGCCAGTATGTTGGGCCGTATAATGCCCAGCTGTTCCGATTTTGTTCTCGTCGACTCGTTTGATCTCCAATCCTTATGGAACCTTCTTTGCACTTTTTTAACACCTCAATACCAATCTAAGGGACGTTATCACTCTTCTCTAAGACGTCATTATGCCATCATTAACTCATCGCCCATAATTCTTACCCGACACACAACATATCCTTTGCATTCCTTGTTAACCTTCTTCCTTTTCATTAAATGTCTTTGAGTCTCGATTAGGGTCATCAAATGACATTTCTTACTTATCGAAACATCGCATACAACGTGTTCTCTGCTAGCCTATTCACTGTACGTTAACGGGGAATTTTCCAAGGTGTAACATTTTTCCCCCCCTTTTGGAACATTCGTCCTCGAATGTTAAACACTCGGGAATTCTGTGAAAATTTCGCTAGAGTTTCCCCTGTAATATGGCACTACCATCCTGTCACAATAACCCATAATAATATTGCCTCACAGGGCCACAACACAATAGAACTATAAATTTGCCACACACGACCAGAAGCATGAAAAGTAAACATACATACCTCATATTGTTGGCGTTTCATCTTGAACCTCTCTTGGGGGTTGGAATAAGTGCGGATATGTGGATCTCATTTTCTTTTCCACTTCCCAAGTCATTTCTTCTGGGTTTTTGTTTCGCCACAAGACCTTGACTGAAGCTACTTCCTTATTTCGAAGTCTTCGTACTTGCCTGTCTAAGATGGCAATGGGCTCTTCTTCATATGCTAGCTTTTCTGTTACTTGGACATCATCAATCGGAACAATCCGCGTAAGATCTCCAATACACTTACGGAGCATTGAGACATGAAAAACTGGGTGAACTTATTGAAGCTCTGTAGGAAAGTCCAACTCGTAGGCTACATGACCCACCTTGCGAATAATTT
This sequence comes from Lycium barbarum, assembly GCF_019175385.1. Taxonomy (NCBI): domain Eukaryota; kingdom Viridiplantae; phylum Streptophyta; class Magnoliopsida; order Solanales; family Solanaceae; genus Lycium; species Lycium barbarum. Next base: position 60,614,006 of record NC_083339.1, read on the forward strand.
TATAAGGTCCAATGTATCGAGGACTTAATTTCCCTTTCTTGCCAAATCTCATCACCTCTTTCATTGGCGACACTTTCAAAAATACCCAATCATCAACTTGAAATTCCAAGTCTCGCCGATAGTTGTCCGCATAAGATTTTTGGTGACTTTGGGCTGTCAACAGTCGATCTCGGATCACCTTGAATTTTTCTACCGCTTGCTGAATCAATTCCGGGCCTATCAGTTGTACCTCTCATATTTCAAACCATCCAATCGGGGATCTACACTTCCTTCTATACAAGGCATCATACGGAGCCATTCGGATACTGGAATGGTAGTTGTTGTTATATGCGAACTCAATAAGGGGTAGGTGATTATCCCAACTACCACCGAAATCTAGTATACATGCCCGTAGCATATCTTCAGAAGTCTGAATAGTACGCTCGGCTTGTCCATCGGTCTGCGGATAAAATGCCTTGCTAAGCTTTACTTGGGTACCTAGGCCTTCTTGAAAGGATTTCCAAAACTTGGCTGTAAACTATGCTCCTCTATCTATGATAATGGATATTGGAATACCATGAAGTCACACAATCTCCTTGAGCTACAACCTCGCATAGTCTTCAGCCGAGTATGTGGTTCTGACTGGAAGAAAATGAGATGCTTTCGTTAATCTGTCCACAATCACCCATATAGAATCATATTTTCCTCGAGAACGAGGTAACCCCACAACAAAATCCATGTTGATCACTTCCCATTTCCAAGTACGGATTTCCATCACTTGCAATAATCCTCCTGGCTTCTGATGTTCAATTTTCACTTGTTGGCAATTTGGACACTGCGCTACAAATTCTGCTATGTCTCTCTTCATGCCATCCCACCAATATATCAATTTGAGATCATGATACATCTTCGTTGTACCTGGGTGAATAGAACACCGAGAATAATGGGCTTCTTCTAGAATTCGTCGGTGCAATTCTGCAACATTCGGCACACATAGCCTGCCTCGGTATCTAAGAACTCCATCCATCGAAACTTCAAATGGAGACTTCTCTTTTTCATGAGATATGTCTTTGTAATGACTCAACTGAGGATCTTCATACTGACGCTCTTTTACTTCCATATTCAGGGATGAAACTGTGGAATCATTTATATCAATTCTTGCATTACCCGAATCAATTACACGCACTCCAAGATTAGCTAATTGGTGGATCTCATGAATCATCTCTTTCTTTACCGGTGGAACTTCACATAGGCTACGCATGGATCGGCGGCTAAGCGCATCGGCTACTACATTCGCTTTTCCAGGGTGGTACAAAATATTCACATCGTAATCTTTCAATAACTCTAACCACCGCCTCTGCCACAAATTTAACTCCTTCAGTTTGAAAAGGTACTGAAGACTCTTGTGATCTGTATAGATATCGACATACACTCCATAAAATTAATGTCTCCACATCTTTAATGAGTGAATAACTGCAGCTAATTTAAGGTCATGAGTTAGATAGTTCTTTTCATGTTTCTGCAGTTGTCTCGAAGCATAAGCAATGACTCTACCGTGCTGCATTAACACTGTCACGACCCAGCCCCGTGGGCCGCGACTGGCACCCTATCTGGGTACCCAGACCAAATCACATGTTTATTATCAAATCCAAACTTATTTCAGAGTTTCATAAAAGTCATATCAAACATAACTTATCGAAATATGTCTTAAGCGGTCGCACAAATCAAATACAAACTGAGCGGCGGAATAGACATCGCCGGTCAAAAGTGCAAACATAAGCATAAGGGCCATTTGGGGCCATCATAACAAGCAGACCGCTTTAAGACCAGAAAACGAAATCAAACCAACATATACAGGACCCTCACCCCACATATATGACTACAGGCCTCTACGAATTCAAAACAAAGACATATGGCGAGACAGGGCCCCGCCGTACCCAAATAGTCAAATATACCGAACATATACAAAGCAGAAGGAGTCTGTACCAAAAGTGGACTCCGGATCAAAGAGGAGTACTCCGGAATAGCAAAGAGGGTAGCCTACTGTGGAGGATCACCAATATCTGCACCTGCGGGCATGAAACGCAGCCCCCGAAGAAAGGGGGTCAGTACGAAATATGTACTGAGTATTTAAAGCACGGAGTACAGAAATATGGATCAAAACTGAAAGCAAATCAGATAACAAAGTGGAGTACAAATCGGGATGTCAAAATCCGTATCAAAATCATATACGTATACATAATGCAAACGAAATCATGCAAACGCTTAGGAACGTGGTCGCCACTCCGACGCTGGCGCCACACACAGCATAACACCAGAAGGTTTCAAATCTCCGTATCTCCGAACACAAACACAAACATAGGTGACCGTATCGCATCACGAGCCATATCACAGCATAACTCCAAACGGAACCCGGCCCTATGGCGAAGCCTCGGGAACCGTAACACAGCATACGGCCGAATTATCGTAAGGCGCACGAATCATAACCGGCCCGGGAACCGGTGAACGAAGTCATAATAAGGCACGAGCGGAGTCGTGAGCAAACAAATGCAATTCATATTTCAAAATAGCCTTTCAAACTTAGTAATCTCATAAGTCATTTCATAGTACAAAATAATCGAATACTTAGTCGATACGAAGATTCTTTTTCACAAAATGTTCCCAAAATGGTACGTATGGCTCAAAACGTAACTTAGCATATCATAATATTCATAACATAGCTCATAACAGAACGTTTCAAAATCAAAGGAGTTCATATCAAACCTTATTCAAAAGGAAAGCCCGGTAGAACAAATAGGGCGTCTCGGGGTTAGCGGGCCCACCTCGAGTCGAATTGAGGTGGCGAGAATAATTTACGAACATTTAGGGGCCACAAGTTCCTACATAATCATTTCCAAGTGACCCGATCACATTTTGATAGGTTTCGGACGATTGGTGGCATTCTAGCCAAAATAGAGCCCTTAGGCTTCAATTGAATTGAATGAATAGTAACTTTTCTGTGGATCGGGTTTCGAGGAGCAGAAATGCTCCGGAGGTTCCAATATTCACCTAGCATACTAACCCATGCCAAACGAAGAAGTGTGGCGCTTTACATACCTTACTGACGTCTTATGCTCTCCCAAAAATCAAGTCCCGTTTCGTCCGAAATCTGCAAATGGTCAAAGTTACCAATTTGAGATTCTTAGGCTTAAAAATGCCATTAACTTCATTTTTGTCTACCGAAATTTCGGCAGCACTTCCCCTACAAATCTAACACCCCCGAGACTTAGCTCGGCTCAAAATACATCAACAACAACAGCCCACACATCATCAAACAACACAAATCATAATCAAATCACTCTAGCTTCAAAGTTCTACCTTATTACATAAGTTGGCAACTTTTCATTCAAAACTTCAAAATCCCAAATCTATATCCACATTATTGTATTCAGTCACTCATTCACAATTATTCAAACACACCCCAAATATATTCCAAACCATATACAAAGTTTCCCAAAATTCATTACTCTTCATATTTCTTTCAAAACATCAAAACTTACAACACACGTTCTAACTTGCGTCGTTTCATTCCGAATTCATTAACCTCAACCATAAGTCATATTTAAAGCCTTTAGCATCAAAGGTATACAATGATATACGCAAATATACAAAAGGTATATACTTTCCCGTAATGATCCGAAATCCTTTTCCAACGCCAATTCAATTCTTTAAACGTTCATTTACGACATAAAGGTCACAACGACACATTAAACAAGCTAAACAAGATCAATTCACATTACTTTGCACTTCATAAGTGCCACGGCTCCAACACCAAACACACACACACCCACGGCTTTCTACATACATCAAAGTTACGGGATTCTCGTCTATTCTCAATCCTTAACACATTCATATCAATTCTATAACACAAAAGTGTAAGAATTCTCACCTTTTCTTGAAAACCCGACTTGTCGCAAACGAGGTCCTTGTGCCAAACTAATTATACCCCGTCGGAGAGCGCCTTGAGTACTTCACAACTATGGAGAAACCAAGATTTTTGAGCCACAAACACAAGCTTGGAATTTTATTTTTTTTCTTTTCTCCTAGTTCGGCCGAGAGCCTTATCTAGGTGTTCTTCATTTTTTTTTTTGTTTGATTTGGTTCCTTGATAATCCAAAGAAGCATATGGATATATATCAACTTAAGGGCACATGCAACTCACATGACCATTAAAATGGTCTTGGGCCATGCCAATATGGCCGGCCACCTTCAAGACTTTGGGCCTCAATTTGTTCAAATTTTTCTTGGCCCTATTCATTAACGTCCCGTTTTGTAATTCCCGAAACTAATTTCCGAAATTCCAAATTTACTCTGGGCCTTCCCCGATGTCTTAACATTAATGATTCCACAACCAACATAGTCATATTCACCAAAATCAAAATATTTCCTTATAACACACAAGTCTTATTTATTTCTCGATTTCCAATTATACGAAAGCACGGGACATAACATTCTCCCCCCCTTTAGAACATTCGTCCTCGAATGTTGAATCGACCTTATGGGGCGTCATACTGCTCTGGGAGGGTTCTCTTTATAGTTGTTCTTTATTGAATTTCCGACACGGCTTCTTTACTAACTTTAGGGGGGGTAAATTTTTCACATCACTGATTCAAATGCCTTCATAATACATTGTAATGGACGAACGCTTTCCAGACATGATAGTAAATATCATTTTTTTTGTTACACTTCTGAGTTTCTTACCACATCGTCGTAATCTCACTTTACTTCATACCAGACACTTCATGCCAAACAGATTCAGAACTAGGGCTAGACGCGTATAAGCATATCGGACGGATTCGTAGTCAACATCAGAGGTACGGAAGTATATCAGACAAATCTGAGATCGGAGTCAGACGTACAAAGGCGTATCAGACGGATTCGTAATCAGAATCAAACACACGAAGATATACCAGACAGATTCATAATCGGAGTCAGACGTACAAGATCATATTGGTCAGATTCAAAATCAGAATCGAATGTACAGAATTGTATCATACAGAGTCATGATCAGACAGACCGAAATGTGTCGAACATACGCGTGATCAAAATCAAACGCACAGAAGCATATCAGACGGATTTATATCCAGAGTCAGACATACAGAGGTGTGCCAGACAGAAACGTATCCAGAATCAGACGCACAAAGATTCATCAGACGGGAACATAATCGAGCTCAGAAATACAGAGGCGTACTAGACAGAGCCTTATCGGAATCGGGAGTGCAGAAGTACAACAGATAGAATGTCGAATTAGAATCAAATCGCTCCTATTAAGGCTCCAATAATTCATGAGAATTTCCCCGTTATTGGTAAAATTATTCGCCAAGTTGTCACACAAATTGTCTTGCGTCTCGCGTCTCGCGTATCGACTCTTTCAAAGATTCCACTTGTTCACACTGCTTATTTTTCATCTTTCCTACCCTCCATACTCATTTTCTTTTTCAGACATCGTCATTCTAAACTAAGTTATAATGTACTTAGGGATTTTCTATCCCTTGACAACTTTCGGATCGTCGCCCCCCCGCTTCGCTTCATGTATTCGGTTTAGTAAAACCTTTCGTCTATCACAACATTAGTTGTCGGGTCTCGGCTCTTAACCCACATGGGCACCAAACGAAAATCATACACACACACACACATTTACTAATACCTTACTGGCGAACGTCTCTGACTGTCATTCAAATTCGTTCAACTTCCCAAGCGGTGTTGTACCCTTTTCTTTTTGCCCATTTAGTCTGCCTCGTTCTGCGCGACTCCCGAAAGGGCACTAATTACTCCACACACATTCTATTTACCTTTTGGTTACCCCAAATTTCCATTTATATTTATCGCACTCTCACTTATGAAAAACTTTACATTACTTCCCAGGGGGTCACCCATCCCAGAATTGCTCTGGCTTGAGCACGCTTAACCCCGGAACTTTCATGCATTTTGACGCGTTAGGGCTGATATAATTCCATCAATTGCCCCGCACGACCTTTGTCACGTAATTTTAGGGCCAAACGGTGTCTTAGCAAATTTGTTTCGGGAAGTTTTCGTAGCGGGTCCCACTCCGACCCAAATAGGTCGTTTGCTCTCCTAGCTATGTGGTTTCTCGTTTTAGCCTGCCAAACTCCCTATATTCGCCCCCCACATGCATAGATAGCCGCCTCGAATATTTTCATTGATTCGGATTCTTACCCTATTTCTACTGACACGCAGAAAGAGAGCATCGCATAAAATACTAGAATACAGACCTATCATTGCACATATTCATTCAGAAAAAGGGTTAGTAGTGTACCTGGGTCTGCGTCTGGTGATGCCTCTGGGTCACGCTGACCAGTCAAAGCGTATATGCGGTTCGAGGGACCGCTAGAATCTGAACCGCCACCGCGGCCTCGACCGCGTCCTGCCGGTGCTAGCATACCTCGCCCTCCCGGGCGTGCAACAGATGGAGCAGATGATGAACCGGCGGCTGACCCTGTCGGCTGAGCCACACTACCAGAACCGCTAGCCAGCGGACAGTCTCTCATAAAGTGGCCCTGACCACCACAAGAAAAACAAGCTCCAATTGCTCGATAGCACTCCCCAGGATGAGACTTCCCGCAATGAGAACAACGGGGCCTGGGTGGTCTGGCCTGGCTGGGACCCCTGGATACCTGTGAACCTGCCACCCTGGGGCTCTGACCGGCCCCAGACGGTCCCGCACTATCCAATCGCTTATTAGCAGACTGCGTGTCCCGGCCTAACGGAGGGAAGTATCCACTGGACTGATACTGAGGCTGCCCGTCCCGAGAATCTCCAGAATACCCCGCTGATCTGGCCCTCTTGGGCCGTCTCCCATCATACTCTCTGCTGGGCCGATCTGCTCGGTGCCGGTTCTCCATCCCCTGGGCGTAGGACTGTAGACGGGCAATGTCCATATCTGTCTGCAATGACACCGCCATACAGCCGTCAATCAGGTAACGATCCAACCCCATAACATATCTATGCATCCGATCAGACATATCAGCTACCACGGCAGGTGCATACCTGGCCAGGGAATCAAACTCCAAATTATATTCACGAACGCTTCGACCCCTCTGCTGCAAATGTAAAAACCGATCAGCTCGCTCCCGTCGTAACTCTGGGGGCAGAAAGTGGCGGGTGAAGGCTGTCACAAACTGATCCCAAGTGGCTGGAGGGGCACCCTCTCCCCTAGACAACTCCCAAGTCTCGTACCAGTGGGTAGCAACATCTCGAAGTCTGTGCGAAGCCAGCTCGACCGACTCGGTCTCTGAAGCCCTGACTAAGTCCAGTGAGCACCGCATCCCCCGAATAAAGTCATGGGGGTCCTCGTCGGGCTTAGACCCGAAAAACTCTGGAGGGCCACATAATAGAAACTCCCGAACTCTCAGGCTGTCCCGCCTGCCATCGTCATCATCGTCCCTCCGCCCGCGTCTGCGAGCCTGACCTGCTACTAGTGTAGTCAGCAATTGTACAGCCTCCCTCAGGGTCCTATCCTCCGCCCCTGGCTGAGGAGCTGGAGCCTCAGGAGCGGGTACACGGACCTCTGGAGCTGCTGAAGGTCCTGCTCCAGGCTGTACTAGTGGGGGTGTAGCAGACCCCTCAGAATGAGGCACAACCTCGGGCAAATCATAGACACGAGCCCGGGTAGATCGTTATGCCTGACTGGTCTCTCCCATCCTCGCTTTGCCCTTCTGGGCCGTCGTTTCCTTCTTCGGAGGCATCACTGCAAACACAATAACGGGTCAGATCAGAATGACCCTAATAGCACAGCTTTATCGCACGATCTAAGATTCCAAAGAAAGTAACATCCTAAATGCCCTGTAGCTTCCTGTTTATAGATGTGGTGCACAACACATCGATAAACAAGACTCTACGAGACACGGCCTGTAGACATTCCGAGGACAAACTGCTCTGATACCACTTTTGTCACGACCCAGCCCCGTGGACCGCGACTGGCACCCTATCTGTGTACCCAGACCAAATCCCATGTTTATTATCAAGTCCAAACTTATTTCAGAGTTTCATAAAAGTCATATCAAACATAACTTATCGAAATATGTCTTAAGCGGTCGCACAAATCAAATACAAACTGAGCGGCGGAATAGACATCGCCGGTCAAAAGTGCAAACATAAGCATAAGGGCCATTTGGGGCCATCATAACAAGCAGACCGCTTTAAGACCAGAAAACGAAATCAAACCAACATATACAGGACCCTCACCCCACATATATGACTACAGGCCTCTACGAATTCAAAACAAAGACATATGGCGAGACAGGGCCCCGCCGTACCCAAATAGTCAAATATACCGAACATATAAAAAGCAGAAGGAGTCTGTACCAAAAGTGGACTCCGGATCAAAGAGGAGTACTCCGGAATAGCAAAGAGGGTAGCCTACTGTGGAGGATCACCAATATCTGCACTTGCGGGCATGAAACGCAGCCCCCGAAGAAAGGGGGTCAGTACGAAATATGTACTGAGTATTTAAAGCACGGAGTACAGAAATATGGATCAAAACTGAAAGCAAATCAGATAACAAAGTGGAGTACAAATCGGGATGTCAAAATCCGTATCAAAATCATATACGTATACATAATGCAAACGAAATCATGCAAACGCTTAGGAACATGGTCGCCACTCCGACGCTGGCGCCACACACAGCATAACACCAGAAGGTTTCAAATCTCCGTATCTCCGAACACAAACACAAACATAGGTGAGCGTATCGCATCACGAGCCATATCACAGCATAACTCCAAACGGAACCCGGCCCTATGGCGAAGCCTCGGGAACCGTAACACAGCATACGGCCGAATTATCGTAAGGCGCACGAATCATAACCGGCCCGGGAACCGGTGAACGAAGTCATAATAAGGCACGAGCGGAGTCGTGAGCAAACAAATGCAATTCATATTTCAAAATAGCCTTTCAAACTTAGTAATCTCATAAGTCATTTCATAGTACAAAATAATCGAATACTTAGTCGATACGAAGATTCTTTTTCACAAAATGTTCCCAAAATGGTACGTATGGCTCAAAACGTAACTTAGCATATCATAATATTCATAACATAGCTCATAACAGAACGTTTCAAAATCAAAAGAGTTCATATCAAACCTTATTCAAAAGGAAAGCCCGATAGAACAAATAGGGCGTCTCGGGGTTAGCGGGCCCACCTCGAGTCGAATTGAGGTGGCGAGAATAATTTACGAACATTTAGGGGCCACAAGTTCCTACATAATCATTTCCAAGTGACCCGATCACATTTTGATAGGTTTCGGACGATTGGTGGCATTCTAGCCAAAATAGAGCCCTTAGGCTTCAATTGAATTGAATGAATAGTAACTTTTCTGTGGATCGGGTTTCGAGGAGCAAAAATGCTCCGGAGGTTCCAATATTCAGCTAGCATACTAAGACATGCCAAACGAAGAAGTGTGGCGCTTTACATACCTTACTGACGTCTTATGCTCTCCCAAAAATCAAGTCTCGTTTCGTCCGAAATCTGCAAATGGTCAAAGTTACCAATTTGAGATTCTTAGGCTTAAAAATGCCATTAACTTCATTTTTGTCTACCGAAATTTCGGCAGCACTTCCCCTACAAATCTAACACCCCCGAGACTTAGCTCGGCTCAAAATACATCAACAACAACAGCCCACACATCATCAAACAACACAAATCATAATCAAATCACACTAGCTTCAAAGTTCTACCTTATTACATAAGTTGGCAACTTTTCATTCAAAACTTCAAAATCCCAAATCTATATCCACATTATTGTATTCATTCACTCATTCACAATTATTCAAACACACCCCAAATATATTCCAAACCATATACAAAGTTTCCCAAAATTCATTACTCTCCATATTTCTTTCAAAACATCAAAACTTACAACGAACGTTCTAACTTGCGTCGTTTCATTCCGAATTCATTAACCTCAACCATAAGTCATATTTAAAGCCTTTAGCATCAAAGGTATACAATGATATACGCAAATATACAAAAGGTATATACTTTCCCGTAATGATCCGAAATCCTTTTCCAACGCCAATTCAATTCTTTAAACGTTCATTTACGACATAAAGGTCACAACGACACATTAAACAAGCTAAACAAGATCAATTCACATTACTTTTCACTTCATAAGTGCCACGCCTCCAACACCAAACACACACACACCCACGACTTTCTACATACATCAAAGTTACGGGATTCTCGTCTATTCTCAATCCTTAACACATTCATATCAATTCTATAACACAAAAGTGTAAGAATTCTCACCTTTTCTTGAAAACCCGACTTGTCGCAAACGAGGTCCTTGTGCCAAACTAATTATACCCCGTCGGAGAGTGCCTTGAGTACTTCACAACTATGGAGAAACCAAGATTTTTGAGCCACAAACACAAGCTTGGAATTTTTTTTTTCTTTTCTCCTAGTTCGGCCGAGAGCCTTATCTAGGTGTTCTTCATTTTTTTTTTGTTTGATTTGGTTCCTTGATAATCCAAAGAAGCATATGGATATATATCAACTTAAGGGCACATGCAACTCACATGACCATTAAAATGGTCTTGGGCCATGCCAATATGGCCGGCCACCTTCAAGACTTTGGGCCTCAATTTGTTCAAATTTTTCTTGGCCCAATTCATTAACGTCCCGTTTTGTAATTCCCGAAACTAATTTTCGAAATTCCAAATTTACCCTCTGCCTTCCCCGATGTCTTAACATTAATGATTCCACAACCAACATAGTCATATTCACCAAAATCAAAATATTTCCCTATAACACACAAGTCTTATTTATTTCTCGATTTCCAATTATACGAAAGCACGGGACATAACAAACACGCATCCTAACCCAACACCGGAAGCATCACAGTACATAACATAACCATCTAGCCCTTCTGGAAGTGTTAAGATTGGAGCTGAGGTTAATCTGTCCTTCAACTCTTGGAAACTGAGTTCACAAGCATCATTCCATTGAAATTTGACTGACTTCTGGGTTAGCTTCGTCAATGGGGCTGAAATAGAGGAAAACCCCTCTACAAACCTTCTATAATAACCTGCCAATCCCAGAAAACTACGGACTTCTGTAGGCGTCGTAGGCCTTGGCCAAGTCTTCACAACTTCAATTTTCTGAGTATCAACTCGAATACCATCATCTTAAATAACATGGCCCAGAAATGTTACAGAATTCAGCCAAAACTCGCACTTTGAAAATTTTGCATATAATTCTCGGGCGCGAAGAATTCCAAGAACAATACGTAAATGATCTGCGTGTTTTGATTCTGTGCGAGAGTATACCAAGATATCATCAATGAATACTATCACGAACAAATCCAAGAGTGGCTTGAATACATTATTCATCAAATTCATTGTCACAGCCTAATTCCGCTAGGGTGTGATGGGCACCCGACCCTTACCTAGGGCCGAGCGAACCCTCAGACTTTTGCTGCACATAAAATCACATCAAACTTTTAAAATCAAATGAGATGAAATACATCGTAAATTTTTTTTTGTTTCAGAAATATTCTTTCACGTAGCTTCCAAGCAGAACAAATCTATAATCACACAAAATTCAGTACATAACATCGACCGATATATCGGCTGACGGAGCCGCTTACAGACTGACAACCAATACCCACGACGCTGTCTGCAAAGTCTCTAACGTAATCCAGAAAGCATAACATACCAACTCTAACTCGGCAGCACTCCGGGAACAAATGGAGCTTGCCATCTGCACTGGAACATCTTCTATACTGTCTTCAACTCACCTGGGAGTACCTGCGCGACATGAAACGCAGCCCCCGAAGAAGAGGGGGTCAGTACGGAATATGTACTGAGTATGTAAAGCATGAAGCGCAGAAAACGAAGTCATAACCGAAGTAAAATGTACAGAAGGTGAGCACAATAACCAGAATACCAAAGTGTTGCATCTGACGTACAAATCATACATAAGAGGTTCCGGAAGACAAATACGGCAATCAAAATGCCAAAATGCTTTGCTTTCTTTTGAAAAAAAAACATTTCCGTTTCATACACACAGAAGATCGAACACACAATTACCGCTGCCAAAAGTCCAGCGGTCACTATCACACATACCGCGGCCAAGTATCCAGCGGTTAACATCCTAAATGCGACATACCGCGGTCAGGGGTCCAGCGGTCAATGTCGCACACACCGCGGTCAAGAATCCAGCGGTCAACATCACAAATGCGGCATACCGCGGTCAAGAATCCAGCGGTCAATGTCGCACACACCGCGGTCAGGGGTCCAGCGGTCAATATCCCATAGTACGCACAATAATATAAATGCCAAAATCGTATATCAGAAAAATACAGAAGGTAAGTAGCTTATCCAGAATATCAGAATACTTACTTTTCAATCATAAATGAGGCATATCAAAGTCATGCAAAGGGCATAGGAACATGGTCGTCACTCCCGTCTCTGGCGCCATAACACACCATACTCCAGAATATTCCCTAACATGTACACGGTATCTCGGGAACTGGACATATAACACGAGAACCCGAGAACCAGTCACATCATAGTTCGAGATTACATACATGGAACCCGACCCCTAGACAAGGGACTCGGCGGACCATACGCACGATACATACCGGCCCGGAACTCGGTGAAAGGGATCATAGCATATATGCGAGCGGAGTAGCAAGAAATTAGGTGCACATAAATTAAAACCCGGTAAAAGAATCGAATGTATTATCAGGATATTCGTAACCAAATACTTATTTCGGATACTTATATCAGATTACTCATAGCAGACTCCTTGTATCGAATTGCATGCTCACATCAGGATATTCATATTAAGGAGCTTTCCAATGACTTATGGAATGAATCAAACGGAGTCTTAGATTCATAGACGAAAGTCTTACTTTTATATCATACAAAAATAGCTCAAGTGAGACAAAGAAGGAAATTTCGAAACTTGTGGGCCCACCTCGGGTCAAGTCGAGGTGGCAGATATAAATTACAAACATTGGACTCTATGGAGTCATCCAAGAAAGTTTCAAAGCAATCCGAATACGCTTGTGGATGTTATGGATGTTTAGACACTTTTCCAACAAAACATAAGAATTATAGTTCAATTACATTGAACGAATAGTATTCAAAATCAAACTCGGGTTTCGATGGACAGAATTGTTCCCGAGGCTCAAGTCTTGACCTAGTATACATAGGACATGCCAAAAGAAGGAAAGGGTGAACTTTACATACCTTTCGCGCTACTCACGCTTGTCCAAACTCAATCTCCGTTTCGCCCAAAACCTACAAATGGTCATTTTTACCAAACGTTAACTATAAGGCTTTTGGTATTCAATCTTTAACTCATCACTTGTCTACAAAAATTTGGGCAGCATTTCCCCTATAATTTCGCCGCCCTGAGAATATAACTCGGCTCAAAATAACCAACAACAACCCAACAACAATACCAACAACAACAACAATAACTATAAAACTCAATATAGCGTAGCTAGTCCTCTTCCAACATAGTGCAATAACTTCCATTCCAACTTCACATTCCCAAACCAATTTCAATGTTTTCATATTCCTTACTAATCAAAATCATTGCAATACCATTTGGAAACATTTCATACCATTTCTACAAAATATTTACGAAATATACAAAATATACGAACTTTCCGCCAAAGCCATAATGCGTCCAAAACTTCTGATCTTTAACATACATATTCATAGCATGTTTCCATCTTCCAATTCCATCAACAATCATCATAATATGCACCTCAACAACTTCATTTCCACATTTACATAATTTTACCATAAAATTACTAACCTACCTACAACAACTTAACAACCAATTCTCATACAAATGTGAGCTAGTATTCTTCCGTTTACACCATATTGCAGTTACAACACAATTAACATCATGAATAAAATTGGTTCATTCTTATACACACATACATATACATTCGGCCACATACCAATATTTCCAACCTCAACCCAAACCATTAATCTTTCATTTCCAACATAGAATTCACAACAACCACAACTAGAATACTACATAAAATTAATTCATCTTTGTCCATACACCAACACATACACACGGCCACACATACATACATACAAATACCATGCAAACTTCCATATTCTCAAGAGTTTTAGCCTTTCCTACATCCCACAACATGAACAAAGCTTTCATACCATACAAAAGGGGATTAATTCTTACCTTTCTTCTTCAACCTCTTCACTTGACTCGAATGCGGAAACGATGAAACGGACGACCTATCTTCCGCAACAACTATACCATGTTGTAGAGGACCCTTGAATTAGAGGGAATACAACAAGAAAATTATTTTTAGAACAAGATTTCATGGGGGTAAAATTCCCCCACCTTGGCCGAAATGGCCATGGTGCTTTTCTCCTTGTTCTTTCTTTTCTTTTTCTCAAGCTTTCTTGAAACTTCTTGAAGACTCCCCCCTCTTATATAATTAATCACATGATTAATTAAATGGGTTTGGGCCATGGCACTTGGCTGGCCACCCCTTTAAAATTGGGCCTTAATTTCCTTTTTTTTTTTTAGCCCAATTGGCTACAAATCTTGTTTTGTAACTCCCGAAACTACTTCCCAAAATTCCAATTTTTCCCTTGGCCTCCTCTCGTATTTCCACACCAACGTTATCATAGCTGGCACATTCATACTAAGTAAGGTCCAAATATAGCCTCATTCATTACAAGTCAAGTTATCTCGAATTTTTTCGAATATACAAAAATGCCGGATATAACATTCATGAACACTGCTGGAGCATTAGTCAACCCAAACGACATCACTCGGAATTCATAATGGTCATATCTTGTTCTGAAAGCTGTTTTGAGAATATCTTCTTCTCTAACTCTCACTTGATGATAACCCGACCTCAAGTCTATTTTAGAGAACCATTTGGCACCTTGCAGTTGATCAAACAAATCATCAATCCTTGGAAGAGGATATTTTTTCTTTATCGTCACCTTATTCAACTGCCTATAATCGATGCACATTCGTAGGGAGCCATCCTTCTTCCTCACGAACAAGACTGGTGCTCCCCACGGTGATGAACTGGGCCTAATACACTCCTTTTCGAGAAAATCTTTCAACTGTGCCATTAGCTCTTTCAATTCTGCCGGAGCCATTCGATACGGAGGAATATAAATAGGCTTGGTGTCCGGCAACACATGAATAGCGAAGTCAATTTCTCTTTCTGGAGGAAGGCCTGGAAGTTCATCTGGAAATACATCCGGAAATTCATTCTCTACCGGAACACATTGGAAAGTTGGCGACTTTGCTTCAGTGTCATGAACTCGGACTAGATGATAAATATAGCCTTTAGCTATCTTCTTTCTTGCTTTAAGGTAGAAAATAAACCTACCTTTCGGAGATGCTGCATTACCCTTCCATTCAAGCACAGGCTCTCTCGGAAATTGAAATCGAACTATTTTCATTCGGCAATCAACACTAGCATAACATGAGGCCAACCAATCCATACCCATAATCACATCAAAATATAGCATTTCCAACTCAATTAAATAACCTTTGGTCTGGCAATTGCATATCACAAGTACACAATTCTTATACACTTGTCTAGCTATCACGGGATCACCAACCGGAGAAGATACCTCAAAAGGTTTAATTGGCTCGGGTTTCACCCTAATACAACCAGCAACACATGGAGTAATATAAGAGAAGGTAGAACCCGAATCTATCAACGCATACACATCACAGGAAAATATGGATAATGTACCTGTAACCACATCCGGAGAAGACTGAAGATCCTGTCGTCCGGCTAAAGCATACACACGGGGCTGAGTGGCACCTGAAGTAGATGCTCCCCCTCTGCCTCTACCTCGACCTGCTAGAATCTAGGGAGTCTGCCCTACTGGCGCACTAAAGAGGAACAAGCCACTGACCCTGTGGGCTGAACCCCAACTCTACCACTCGTCGACGGGCAATCTCGCATCATATACCCAACCTGGCCACAGGCGTAGCAAGCATCTGAACCCTGGCGGCACTGTCCGGAATGTAGCCTACCGCACTGGCTGCATCGCGGTACTGGGGTCTCCTCTGACTATAATCTTCCCTGAACTGAGAATCTGAGGCCCTCGAACTCTGACCCTGTCCTGAACGAAAGGAGCGATCAAATCTCCTACCTGTAAATCGTGGAGGTGCACTAGTCACCGACTGGCCTGAATGTCGGGAATAAGTCTGCCTCGATCCCCCTCTATAATCACTGCCTGCCCCCATAGATCTGGCCCTCTTGCTTTTCCTTCTATCGATATCACGATCACCTCTTTATGGTTGCTGTCGTCCCTCTAAATTCTGGGCATGGGCTTGTATTCAGGAAATATCCATCCCATCTTGCAATGAAGCCGTTAAGAAATCTTTAAATAAATGTGGCCCTAAGCCACTCACAAAGCGATGCACTCTATCTCCCATCTCGGCCACCATAGTCGAGGCATATCTAGCCAAGGAATAAAATTGAAGACTATATTCCCGGGCGCTCATATTTCCTTGCTTCGGATTTAAGAACCTATCCGCTCTAGCTCGGTGGACCTCGGGTGGCAATTAGTGACGGATGAAAGCATCTACAAATTCTTGCCACACGGGAGGATGTGCATTTTCTTTTCTTGATGCTAGACAATTGTTGTACCACAATACCGCCACATCTCGGAGTCTATAAGATGCCAACTCCACAGATTCAGTCTCGGCGGCATGAATAATTCTCAATGTTCTCAGGATCGTATCGATAAAACCTTGCGGGTCTTCATCCGACTTTGACTCGAAAAAACTCCAGAGGATTCAAAGTCATAAAATCACGGGCTCTGGTACTAGCTGCCCGATCACTTAAACTCACATTCTGCCGCGGTGCCTGGGCGACAACCAACTGTGTCAATAGATGAATGGCCTCGGTCACTTATTGACCTAAAGCAACTGGTAGAGGAATTGGAGCTGAAGCTCCTCCTTGTTCTTCGACATTAGGCGGGGTAGAGGAAGTATTAGATAGGGCCTCATTATGTGACTCGCCCTCTTCTATATTCGTTGGCGGCTCTCTTTCTACCCGCCTTTTTGTCGTAGTCTTGCCCTTCTAGGCGGCTGTAGCTTTTCCCTTTGGCGGCATTTCTGAAATCATAACACACCATTAAGAGGGGAAAATCTTATAACACAGCTCTATCGCACGATCTCTTAAGATGAAAGATGGTCATTCTTCCTAAATGCCCTGTAGCCTCCTGTTTATGAGCGTGGTGCGCAACACACCATAAACAAGACTCTACTAGACACGGCTCGTAGACACTTCCTAGGACTGAACTGCTCTGATACCACATCTGTCACAACCCGGCTAGGGGCCGTGACGGGTACCCGGGGCTAGCCACCGAGCACCACTCTTTCTACTACTCATCATACTCATTAAACGTTCTTTTATCAAATTCATACTCAAATTATAAGAAAATCATCTTTCATTTGAAAACATAAATACTTTTATAAACATAAACCTTTCGGCCATCAAAATAATATATATATATATATACATAATAGCAACCTCGTGAGACCATATTACCCACACTGCGTATCTACAAGCCTCTACTGGAGTACTAGACATAAGGACGGGACAGGACCCCATCATGCTAAAAATACGTATATGTATACAAAAGAATAATCAAGGCACTTTCGGAACAATGGAGTGCTCTCAGATCAGCTACTAGCTCCTACGATCCTGGATCAAGATCACCTCCTTGTCTACCTGTGGGCATGAACACAGCGTCCAAAGAAAACGGACGTCAGTACGAACATTGTATTGAGTATGAGAGGCATAAACAATAATGATACGTCAATGAAATAAAGGAGCATCAATAAGGAACATCTGTATCTGACTGTCAATCATAGAAGAAATAATGCATGCTGGCTTACTCATAATCGTCATCATGTCATATATGCATAACTGTATAAGCTGCCCGTCCATATCGGATCGGTGTTGTCACGACCTGACTAGCGGCCGCGACGAGCAACCAGTGCTAGCCCACCCGGGCACCCCTTAGCTTACACTTATGCTTACATCTAGGTGAGCCGCATAATTAAACATACATTTCTTTTCATCAATCACGTTAGTCCCATTGGACGACAACATCTTTAAATCTTCATTGGCATCTATACCACATCGATGTACATAAACTGACAAGGCTACCAAAAGATATACAAAATATAGGCCTACAAGGCCAGACAAGTCTAACCATATACACGTGACTACGAGCCTCTAAGGAGAGTAAAGCATATCACATAAGCGGGACAGGACCCCGCCATGCCCATAACTATGTACACAAAAAAATAAGTACCCAAAAGCTATGGCTCCGAATAAAATGGAGCTCTGCTACGTAGTCTCTGAGAATAGCAGCTGTGGATCAAGTCTGTCTCCCTGTGCACCTGCGGGCATGATGCAGCGTCCACAAACAAAAGGACGTCAGTACGAAGAATGTACTGAGTATGTAAAGTATGATCAATATCAATGTAGAAGCATAAATAGCAACATAAGAAATAGCATAGAATGGGAGGTGGCAATATCATCGTCATGGGCACTTACTTGCCTTTCATAGTAACTTTCCATGGCTAATACGTATTTGTGTACATACATCATTATCCGTACCATGTTTGCGCTCGTATTCGGGTATATATATACCCTTACCCGCGTTCATATCATATCACATTCGTATTCATATCATACATATAATCATAACATATACATAGCATTTACATAGCATACCCGACCACGTGGGATTAGTGTTTCATACATACTTGGCCAACCAAGGCTCAGGGTCACACATACCTGGCCCTACCAAGGTTTCAGGGTTACATCTACCTGGCCCTACCAAGGCGTCAGGGTTGTTCGTACCATCTGCAGAGGTGCACGCGCGTTACGTAATCATATACATACTTACTTACATATCATACCCGGCCTCATAAGCTCGGGGTTCTATAGTAGTCGTACATAGATACATATACATAATAGCTCATAAGCATCATTACTATTAACATCATTATCATCATCGTCATCATTATCGTCATCGATATCATTATCACTATCATCATCATTCGTCACATCTATCTTTATAGGCTTACTCGTTATACGAGGAACTTAGTACAATCGTAGCGTATCAAGGATCGTGAGCTTACTAGCTCGGAACATCAAATCATTTGAAGGACATCATAGACTTATGGAAGATTTAGACGTTCGGCCAAAGAACCATGCCTTATGAAAGAAGGGTTAGCCTTACATACCTTTCCGTGCAACTATTCTACCACTTGTGCATTCTCCTCCAATGCTAGTGTTTCTACCTTCATTAAAGTCATACTATCATTACAATCGATAGCTAGCATATATGACTAAAGCTAGAGAAAATCGGACAACATCTCCTCTATTCATATGACATTCCTCCATAACGTATATCAACTCCCAAACGTCAATAATACATTCACAATGCTATAACAATAGCCATTACTCATTCACATTATCCATATTTCTAAACTTACATTCAAATCATCCATATCCATGGCCATAAGACACAACGACGTCCATTCACATACATTGCTCATCTCATGTTCTCAACATCATTTATAACGTATTTACATCACAATACAACAAGAGCCATAACTCGATTCGAACTATTTCTCAAAATGACACTATTCCATATTCATGACCCATTTTACTATATCCATCTACAATCCAAGTATTTCAACTCTTAAATATCTTAAACAACATATAAATACCATGAATCTCACCTTAGATGTCGTTGGAACGAGCTTTAGTTGATAATACTCCACTTGAGCAAAACCCTAGTTTACCTCCATAAGATTTCTTGACTTGAATGATCTTTGATGGTTTTCACACACTTGATTCACGTGGTTTATGTTATTGATCACCAAATATCCTTGAATTCTTGTGGAATATATGTATTGAGATGTTTTAGAGAGAAGGGGTGTGATGTAGAAGTGAAAATAAATAAGACTTGCCCCCTTCATTTATTGAGCCAAATCTGCCCCGACCACTTATACGAACCAACATACGGTCCGTATAATTTATATGGACCGTATGTCTGCCAGTATATTTGGTCCAGAAACTTTTGCCTTTCTGGGCTGATTATACGGTCCCAAACATACGGACCGTATAATTTATACGGCCAGTATGTTTGGCCGTATAACCCCCAGTGGTTCCGAAGTTCGTTTCGTCGATTTGTTTTATCTCCAATCCTTGTGGAACCTTCTTAACACTTGTTCAACACTTCAATACCAATCTAAGGGACGTTATCACCTTTCTCCAAGACATCATTAAGTCCTTGTTAACTCGTCACTCTTATTTCCGTTCCGATACTCATCGTAGCCTTGCCTTATCTCAGCCAACTTACTCATCTAACATCGGATGCCTTCGAAATCTCGTTTAGGGTCACCAAATGTCATTCCTTACTCACGGAAACACCATATACTCATACTCCTCACTAGTTCATTTACTTAAGCAACAACGGAGGATTTTCCGAGGTGTAACAGGTGTGATAATCATTAGCATGCGTCCAGGCCTCCCCGTCCGGGGTACCATCTCATGCCGCCCACTAGTGGTGTCTGCCCATGTCATATGGACATGGTATATACATATAGCTGCTCACCTTAGCGGTGTCTGCCCGGCCATATAGGCGCGGTGTGATAGCATCATGTAAATATCATAGACTCATCATATTCTCATCAGGTTATTATCATAATGCATGACTGGAAACTTAAATCGATTATACTCTACCGTGGTGACATAAGGTCGTGAACCCCCGACTCCATTATGGAACATTTATGTCACGACCCAGCTAGGGACCGCGACGGGTACCCGGGGCTAGCCACCGAGCACCACTCGTTGTAATGCTCATCTTACTCATTTAATACTTCTTTGCAAATTTATACACGAAATGCAGGAAAAATCATATTTTAAGGAGAAACATAAATGCTTTATGCACATTTGCCTCTCGGCTATCCAAAGAATATATACATATAGAAACATCTTGTGATACCATCTAACCCACACTGCGTATCTACGAGCCTCTACTGACAGACTGAATACACGTAGATGGAACAAGACTCCATTGTGCCCAAAATATGCATCTATATAACAAAAGAATGAGCATAAGCACCTCCGGACAATGGAGTGCTCTCACTCAGCTGACCGCTGCTATGGATCTGGATCTAGCTCACCTCCCTGTCTACCTGTGGGCATGAACACAGCGTCCAAAGAAAAAGGACGTCAGTAAGAATATTATACTGAGTATGAGAGGCATGAACAATGAAGAAGGACAACACAATAATATAATGAGAACATCAATATGAACATATGAATCTGAATGATAATCATAAGAGAAGTGATGCATGCTGTCTTACTCATACTTATCATCATATCGTATATGCATGACATGCAAGCTGCCCGTCCATATCAGAACGGTGTGATAATCAGTAATATTAGCCCGCGTCCAGGCCTCCCGCGTCCGGGTTACCATCTCATGCCGCCCACTAGTGGTGTCTGCCCATGCCAAAATGGTCATGGTGTATCCGTATAGATGCCCGCCTTAGCGGTGACTGTTACACCTCGGAAGTTTTCCCGTACTGGTATGATGAGTGTATGGTGTTTCACTAAGTCGGGAATGGCTAATTATGAATCTCGGAAAAAAATAATAAAGTTGCAGAGAAATTCACTGCCAGTGGTCGTATATGGCACTATACGGACCGTATAGTGGTTTACGGACCGTATAGTGTACTCGTCCTTCAACCTGCAAAAAATCTCAACTTTCTGGAATTTGTTGAATATGGCTAAATACGACCCAGTTTATGGCCCGTGAACTGGTTTACGGACCGTAAACCAGGTCGTAAACTGCCCTGTCCACCAGCCAGACTCTCTGTTTGGGAGAATGCTTAAATACGATCACTGGGACGGATCGTAAATCAGAATACGGTCCGTAAACTGCACTTTACGGTCACTGTTCATCCCGACAGAAATTCATTAAACATTATCTTTTGAGTTATTAAAAGGAACATTTGGCCTCATTTTATTTCATTCATCATTCATGCAACTCAGGAAACCTCCAGAACATTACAAATACTCCATCCACAAGAACCCAAGAGAATCAAAGGGGATATCAAGTCCAACAACACAAAATCTATGAAACCAAGTGCAAGAACACATCAAGGCATCATCTAAGTCAAGAAATTCCCAAGAAGGTGGAATTAGGGTTTTGGCTACTTGAAGTATTTTCACTTAAGGATCGTTCAACTATCATCCAAGGTAAGTTTCATGATTATTCCGTGTTGTTTGAGGTATTAGAAAGCATAGACACTTGAAATGTAGAAGGACATAGAAATGGGTCATTGTTGAGTGAATAGTGACATAAATGAATGATAGTAGAATTGAACTATGAACATTGAAGTGTCATGAATACAAATACGTTATAAATGATGTTTATATCACGAAACAAGCATTTAATGTATGAAAACGTAAGGATAAGCTAGAAGTAGAAATAAGGGGAAAATTTGAGGAAAATGGTGGATTTTGCCAATTGTATGTAAATGACGAATGTTGAGTACGATATTGATAGTAGAATTATAAATGTTGGGAGTGATATGAAACATGAGAAAAATGGTACGAACGATGGAAGCGTTGTACGACTTTTTCTAGAATTTGCGATACGTTCTTGTAGTTAGTTTATTAATGCTGATACAGATTCTCTTATGAAGGTAACGACGTGATATCGACGAAGAATAAGTGAGCGACATCTTAGCTAAGTGACCAAGGTATGTGAGGCTAGTCTTTCTTTCAAATGGCATAAATCTGTTGATTGAAAATTCCTATTCCCTTCACGAATTCTCACGTTTTAAGAAGTTAAAAGCCTATACCTATGAATGTCCATATGAGATAAGCTCTATGATACGATGACATTAGAATGATGATGATGTTATTTCTTGCCTACACTCACCTCATGTACTAGTCCTTTCAAGGTGAGTCATAATGTCTATGATGATTTCATAATGTAATTGGGGGATCACGACCTCACGTCACCCCGATAGAGTAAAGTTGATCATGAGTCATGTGTACGCATTATGATAAGATAAGCATGTTATGATAAGCGTATTATTATGAGCATTCACATTGAGCATGTCATGAGCATTTCACACCGGGCCTAGTTGGCCGGGCAGACACCGCTTCGGCGGTCGGCGATACGGATACACCACGGCCTACGGGCGAGGGCAAACACCACTAGTGGGCGGCATGAGATGGTACCCCGGACGCGGGAGGCCTGGACGCGGGCTAATGATACTAATGATTATACCGTTCCGACATGGACGGGCAGCTTGCATATGATGCATATAAGTTATGATGATGAGTATGAGTAAGATAGCATGCAATACTGCATTTATGATTATCAGTCAGATCCATATATTTTATGTTAATGTTTTCCTTCTTTATGTATGCCTCTCATACTCGGTACAATATTCGTACTGACGTCCTTCCTTCGGACGCTGTGTTCATGCCCACAGGTAGACAGGAAGGAGAGCTTGGCCCAGGTCATCAGTAGCTGTCAGCTAGAAGATAGCACTCCATTGTTCGGAGGTGCTTGTGATTACTCTCTTTTGATGTACACTCCTATATGTATATTCTGGGCATGACGGAGTCTTGTTCCGTCTATGTATTCCTTATGTTAGTAGTGGCTCGTAGATACTCAATATGGGTCAGATGGTCTCACAAAACGGTTTTCTATGTATGTATATTATTTTGGCGGCCAATAGGCCAATGTATATGCAGTATGTATGTTTTAATTATATGTGAATTTCCCACAATCAGTATGAAAAATTCATAAGAGAGTATTAAGTGAGCAGAACAAGCAGTAGAAAGAGCGGTGCTCGGTCATCTCTCCGGGTACCCGTCGCGGCCCCTAGTTGGGTCGTGACAGAAGTGGTATCAGAGCAGTTCGTCCTAGGAAGTGTCTACGAGCCGTGTCTAGTAGGGTCTTGTTTATGGCGTGTTGCGCGCCACGCTAATAAACAAGAGGCTACAGGGCATTTAGGAAAATGACCATCCTTCTTCTTATGAAATCGTGCGATAGAGCCATGCTTAGGATTATGTTGTTCCTAAAAGTGCGTTATGGTTTCAGAAAAATGCCGCCGAAAGGAAAAGCTACAGCTGCCCAGAAAGGCAAAGCTACGGCGAAGAAACGGGCAGAAAGGGAGCCTCCGGCGGAGGTAGAGGAAAGTGAATCGCAAAGTGAGGCCGCACCCAATGTAGAAGAACAGGGAGGAGCCTCGGCTCCTATTCCTCCACCGGGTGTTTCGGGACAACAAGTGTCCGAGGCCATACAATTACTGACACAGTTGGTTGCCGCTCAAGCACAACGACAGAATACGGGCCCAAGTGATCGTTCAGCTAGCACAAGAGCCCGTGCTTTCCTTACTCTAAATCCTCCAGAATTTTTCGGGTCAAGGCCGGATGAGGACCCACAAGGCTTTATCGATGAGATGCTGAGAACATTAACACTTATGCATGCTTCTGAGACTGAATCTGTAGAGTTGGCCTCATATAGACTACACGACGTGGCGGTACTATGGTATAAGAATTGGGTGGTGACAAGAGGGGAGAATGCACCACCTCCCTTGTGGCAAGAGTTTGCAGATGCTTTTCTTCGTCACTATTTGCCACCTGAAGTCCGCCGAGCTAGAGCGGACAGGTTTCTGAATTTAAAGCAAAGGGGTATGAGTGCTTGATAGTATAGCTTTCAATTCAACTCATTGGCCCGATATGCTCCGACTATGGTGGCCAACATGGGAGACCGAATCTATAGATTTGTGAGTGGGTTGGGGCCACATTTGTACAGGGATTGTTTAACGGCCTCCCTGCAAGACGGGATGGATATTTCTCGGATACAGGCTCACGCCCAGAATCTTGAGGAGCGACAACAGCAGCAGAGAAGTGAGCGTGATGGTGACAGAAGTAGAAGACAAGGTAAGAGGGCTAGATCTATGGGAGAGAGCAGTGAGTATAGAGAGGGACCGAGACAGACACATCCCAGGCACTCAGGTCAGTCCGCGACTAGTGCGCCTCCCAGATTCTCAGACGGAAGGTTCGATCGCTTTTTCCAGTCAGGGCAGGGTCAGAGTTCGAGGGCCCCAAGTTCTCAGTATCAGGGAGATGTTAGTCAGAGGAGACCTCCAGTACTGCGGTGTAGCCAGTGTGGCAAATTACATTCCGGACGGTGTCGTCAGGGTTCGGATGCTTGTTATGCTTGCGGGCAAGTTGGTCACATGATGAGAAATTGCCCCTCAGCGAGGGATAGAGCTGGGACTCAGCCTACAGGTTCAGCAACGGGTTCTTCTTCAGCACGCCCGACAGCACAGACTCCTCAGACTACAGCAGATAGAGGCAGAGGTAGAGGGGGAGCATCTACTTCAGGTGCTGTTCAGCCCCGTGTGTATGCTTTAGCTGGGCGACAGGATCTCGAGTCTTCCCCAGATGTTGTCACAGGTACCCTGACTATATTTTCCCGTGACGTATATGCTCTGATTGCTCCAGGTTCTACCTTCTCATTAATTACTCCGTATATTGCTGATTGTGTTGGGGTGAGACCCGAGCCAATTAAACCTTTCGAAGTATTCACTCCGGTTGGTGATCCTGTAATAGCGAGGCAAGTATATAAGAACTGTGTAGTCATTATATGTGATCGTCAGACAAAGGCTGATTTGATTGAACTTGAGATGATAGATTTTGACGTAATTATGGGTATGGACTGGTTGGCGTCATGCTATGCTAATGTTTGTTACCGGACAAAGGTAGTTCGATTCAAATTTCCGGGAGAGCCCATACTCCAGTAGAAAGGTAATACAGTTTCCCCAAAGGGTAGGTTTATTTCCTACCTTGAGGCGAGAAAGATGATAGCCAAGGGTTATATTTGTCATCTAGTTCGGGTTCATGACACGGAAGCGGAAGTGCCAACTTTCCGGTCTATCCCAGTAGTGAATGAATTCCCAGATATGTTTCCCGACGAGTTACCAGGCCTTCCTCCAGAAAGGGAAATCGATTTTGCTATTGATGTAGTACCCAACACCGAGCCTATTAGACCCAGTTCATCACCGTGGGGAGCACCGGTCTTTTTCGTGCGAAAGAAAGATGGGTCGCTACGAATGTGTATCGATTATAGACAGTTGAACAAGGTGACTGGGAAGAACAGATATCCCCTTCCCAGAATCGACGACTTGTTCGATCAATTACAAGGTGCTAAGTGGTTTTCTAAGATATACCTAAGATCGGGTTATCATCAAGTGAGGATCAGAGAAGAAGACATTCCCAAGACAGCCTTTAGAACGAGGTACGGCCATTACGAGTTCCGAGTGATGTCGTTTGGGTTGACAAACGCCCCGACGGTGTTCATGAATTTAATGAATAATGTGTTCAGGTCGTTCTTGGATCTCTTTGTGATAGTGTTTATCGACGATATCCTGGTATATTCTCGCACAGAGTCAGAACATGCAGATCATCTAACAATTGTTCTTGGCATCCTTCAAGATTTGGAATTGTATGCAAAGTTTTCGAAGTGCGAGTTTTGGCTAAAATCCGTGGCATTTCTAGGTCATGTTATTTCAGATGATGGTATCCGAGTCGACACTCAGAAAATAGAAGCTGTGAAGACTTGGCCAAGGCCTACGATACCTACGGAGGTTCGTAGTTTTCTTGGGTTAGCAGGGTATTACAGGAGATTTGTAGAGGGCTTCTCATCTATGTCAGCCCCATTGACGAAGTTAACTCAGAAGTTGGCTAAATTCCAGTGGAATGATGCCTGTGAGTGTAGTTTCCAAGAGTTGAAAAATAGGTTAACCTCAGCGCCAGTGCTAACACTTCCAGAAGGGTCCGATGGCTATGTTGTATATTGTGATGCCTCCGGTGTGGGAATAGGATGCGTATTAATGCAGCATGGGAGAGTCATTGCATATGCCTCGAGACAGTTGCGAAGGCATGAACAGAATTATCCGACTCATGATCTCGAATTGGCCGCGGTTATCCACGCCTTAAAAATATGGAGGCACTACTTGTATGGTGTACGTGTTGACATCTATACGGATCACAAAAGCCTCCAATATATTTTCAAACAGAAGGAGTTGAACCTGCGGCAAAGGCGATGGTTAGAATTACTAAAGGATTACGATGTGAACATTCTATATCATCCAGGGAAGGCGAATGTAGTGGCAGATGCACTTAGCCGCCGATCGATGGGTAGTTTATGTGGAGTTTCTTCGGAAAAGCAGGAAATGGTTCGTGAGCTCCATCAACTAGCAAGTCTCGGCGTACGTGCGACTGATGCAGGAGATGCAAGTATTAGCATCAATGACCCCACAGTTTCATCATTGAATCTAGAGGTGAAGGAACGGCAATATGAGGATTCCCAGCTAAGTCATTATCGAGATCTAGCTCACGAAAAAGAAAAGTCTCCATTCGAAGTTTCCATAGAAGGGGTCCTTAGATATCGGGGCAGGTTATGCGTACCGGATGTGGCAAACTTATGCCAACGGATATTAGAGGAAGCACATTATTCCCGGTATTCTATTCATCCAGGTGCAACAAAGATGTACCACGACCTTAAGTTGTTATATTGGTGGGATGGCATGAAGCGAGACATAGCAGGGTTTGTAGCCCAATGTCCAAATTGTCAGCAAGTGAAAGCCGAACATCAAAAGCCAGGAGGTTTATTGCAAGCAATGGAAATTCCTACGTGGAAATGGGAAGAAATTAATATGGATTTTGTGGTAGGATTACCCCGTACGCGAGGGAAGTATGATTCTATATGGGCGATCGTGGACAGGCTCACAAAAGCAGCTCATTTTCTCCCCGTCAGGACTACGTATTCAGCGGAAGACTATGCTAAATTGCATCTCCAGGAGATTGTACGACTTCATGGTATTCCTTTGGCCATTATCACAGATAGAGGGGCGCAGTTCACAGCCAAGTTCTGGAAGTCCTTTCAAGAAGGTCTAGGTACTCGAGTTAAGCTTAGCACGGCGTTCCACCCACAGACCGACGGGCAAGCCGAGCGCACTATTCAGACCTTAGAAGATATGCTACGAGCATGTGTGCTGGACTTCGGTGGTAGTTGGGACGAGCATTTGCCTCTTATTGAATTTGCCTATAATAACAACTATCATTCCAGTATCCAAATGGCCCCGTATGAAGCCTTATATGGAAGAAAATGCAGATCTCCAATTGGATGGTTTGAAACCGGAGAAGTACAATTGATAGGCCCCGACTTGGTCCAACAAGCAGTTGAAAAGGTTAAAGTGATTCGAGACCGACTGTTAACAGCTCAAAGTCGCCAAAAGTCTTATGCGGACAACCGCCGATGGGATTTGGAATTTCAAGCTAACGATTGGGTATTTTTGAAAGTCTCGCCAATGAAGGGAGTGATGAGATTTGGTAAAAAGGGGAAATTGAGTCCAAGATACATTGGACCTTATCGAATCATCCGCATGGTGGGAAGAGTAGCCTATGAGTTGGACTTGCCTTCAGAGCTCGAATCTGTACACCCAGTATTCCATGTTTCGATGCTCCGCAAGTGTATTGGAGACCCCACGAGGATAGTTCCGATTGCTGATGTGCAAGTAACAGAGAAACTAACATATGAGGAAAGGCCCATTGCCATTTTGGATAGACAAGTACGAAGGCTTCGCAATAAAGAGGTTGCTTCAGTCAAAGTGCTATGGCGGAACAACAATCGGGAAGAAATGACCTGGGAAGCGGAGGAGAAGATGAAATCTATGTACCCCCATTTGTTCCAATCCCTAGAAGAGAACCAAGATGAGACGTCGATGATGTAAGCTAGGTATGTTTTAACTTCATGTTTTTAGCCGTGTGTGGCTGTACATGTATTGATATTATGATATAGCCCGATGAGGCGAAGATATTGTGGGTTATTGTAATGGGGAAGTAGTATCCAATTTACAAAGGAAACTTTGGCAAAAATTTTCCAGAATCCCCAAGTGTCGAACATTCGAGGACGAATGTTGCTAAGGGGAGGAGAATGTTACACCTCGGAAGTTTTCCCGTACTGGTATGATGAGTGTATGGTGTTTCACTAAGTCGGGAATGGCTAATTATGAATCTCGGAAAAAAATAATAAAGTTGCAGAGAAATTCACTGCCAATGGTCGTATGTGGCACTATACGGACCGTATAGTGGTTTACGGACCGTATAGTGCACTCGTCCTTCAACCTGCCAAAAATCTCAACTTTCTGGAATTTGTTGAATATGGCTAAATACGACCCAGTTTACGGCCCGTGAACTGGTTTACGGACCGTAAACCAGGTCGTAAACTGCCCTGTCCACCAGCCAGACTCTCTGTTTTGGAGAATTCTTAAATACGATCACTGGGACGGACCGTAAATCAGAATACGGTCCGTAAACTGCACTTTACGATCACTGTTCATCCCGATAGAAATTCATTAAACATTATCTTTTGAGTTATTAAAAGGAACATTTGGCCTCATTTTATTTCATTCATCATTCATGCAACTCAGGAAACCTCCAGAACTTTCCAAATACTCCATCCACAAGAACCCAAGAGAATCAAAGGGGATATCAAGTCCAACAACACAAAATCTATGAAACCAAGTGCAAGAACACATCAAGGCATCATCTAAGTCAAGAAATTCCCAAGAAGGTGGAATTAGGGTTTTGGCTACTTGAAGTATTTTCACTTAAGAATCGTTCAACTATCATCCAAGGTAAGTTTCATGATTATTCCGTGTTGTTTGAGGTATTGGAAAGCATAGACACTTGAAATGTAGAAGGACATAGAAATGGGTCATTGTTGAGTGAATAGTGACATAAATGAATGATAGTAGAATTGAACTATGAACATTGAAGTGTCATGAATACAAATACGTTATAAATGATGTTTATATCATGAAACAAGCATTTAATGTATGAAAACGCAAGGATAAGCTAGAAGTAGAAATAAGGGGAAAATTTGAGGAAAATGGTGGATTTTGCCAATTGTATGTAAATGACGAATGTTGAGTACGACATTGATAGTAGAATTATAAATGTTGGGAGTGATATGAAACATGAGAAAAATGGTACGAACGATGGAAGCGTTGTACGACTTTTTCTAGAATTTGCGATACGTTCTTGTAGTTAGTTTATTAATGCTGATACGGATTCTCTTATGAAGGTAACGACGTGATATCGACGAAGAATAAGTGAGCGACATCTTAGCTAAGAGACCAAGGTATGTGAGGCTAGACTTTCTTTCAAATGGCATGAATCTGTTGATTGAAAATTCCTATTCCCTTCACGAATTCTCACGTTCTAAGAAGTTAAAAGCCTATACCTATGAATGTCCATATGAGATAAGCTATATGATACGATGACATTAGAATGATGATGATGTTATTTCTTGCCTACACTCACCTCATGTACTAGTCCTTTCAAGGTGAGTCATAATGTCTATGATGATTTCATAATGTAATCGGGGGATCATGACCTCACGTCACCCTGATAGAGTAAAGTTGATCATGAGTCATGTGTACGCATTATGATAAGATAAGCATGTTATGATAAGCGTATTATTATGAGCATTCACATTGAGCATATCATGAGCATTTCACACCGGGCCTAGTTGGCCGGGCAGACACCGCTTCGGCGGGCGGCGATACGGATACACCGCGGCCTACGGGCGTGGGCAGACCCCACTAGTGGGCGGCATGAGATGGTACCCCGGACCCGGGAGGCCTGGACGCGGGCTAATGATACTAATGATTATACCGTTCCGACATGGACGGGCAGCTTGCATATGATGCATACATGTTGTGATGATGAGTATGAGTAAGATAGCATGCAATACTGCATTTATGATTATCAGTCAGATCCATATGTTTTATGTTGATGTTTTCCTTCTTTATGTATGCCTCTCATACTCGGTACAATATTCGTACTGACGTCCTTCCTTCGGACGCTGTGTTCATGCCCACAGGTAGACAGGAAGGAGAGCTTGGCCCAGGTCATCAGTAGCTGTCAGCTAGAAGATAGCACTCCATTGTTCGGAGGTGCTTGTGATTACTCTCTTTTGATGTACACTCCTATATGTATATTCTGGGCATGACGGAGTCTTGTTCCGTCTATGTATTCTTTATGTTAGTAGTGGCTCGTAGATACTCAGTATGGGTCAGATGGTCTCACAAAATGGTTTTCTATATATGTATATTATTTTGGCGGC
Source organism: Lycium barbarum (assembly GCF_019175385.1). Lineage (NCBI taxonomy): Eukaryota > Viridiplantae > Streptophyta > Magnoliopsida > Solanales > Solanaceae > Lycium > Lycium barbarum. The sequence goes on from NC_083339.1 coordinate 60,645,278, forward strand.
CAATAGGCCAATGTATATGCAGTATGTATGTTTTAATTATATGTGACTTTCCCACAATCAGTATGAAATATTCATAAGAGAGTATTAAGTGAGCAGAACAAGCAATAGAAAGAGCGGTGCTCGGTCATCTCTCCGGGTACCCGTCGCGGCCCCTAGTCGGGTCGTGACAGTGACTGCCCGGCCAACTAGGCACGGTGTGATGCAACCATGACATGCTTATCATAAAATACTTATAATCATACGCTTATCATAATATGCTTATCTTATCATAGTACATACATAAGGCTCAAGATCATCTACATTCTATCGGGGTGACGTAAGGTCGTGATCCCCCGATGTCATTATGGAGCAATTATTGACATTCTGCCTCACCTTGAAGGAATTAATACATAAGGTGAGTGTAAGCAATTATTAATATCATTATCAATATGGCATCATCGTATCATATCTCTTATCTTATATAGATAGTTATGGATATAGGACTCATGAAGAGGAAAGGAACTTATACTATAGGATTCATGCCATTAGAAAGAAAGGGCTAGCCTCACATACCTTGTCGCTTAGCTACACTATTGATCACTCGTCTTCCATCGAGGTCACGTCGTTACCTTCACGACAAAATCGTGGTAACATTAGTTAATTGGCTTTAAAACGCGTCGTTATTTCTAGGGAAAATTGGGGAGAACTTCCTTTATTTATACTACTTTTCCCATAGTCCCTATCAACTCCCAACGTTCTCAACAACATCCACATTATTTCAATCAACAACCATCATTTATATATATTCATTACGTTCGATCATTTTCCCCCCAATTTCCTTCACATTTATGGTTACAGTTCGTTATCACATTTCCATATATATAATACTTATTTCTTGACCTAAACATCATTTACAACGTATTCATAATCATAGCATATCAACTTTCATGATTCCATTCAACCATCTCCCAATTGTGACACTATTCCCTCATTCAAGACCCATTTTCTATGTTCTTCTATGTTTCAAGTGTCTCAGCCTCCCAATACTTTAAACAACATGGAATGGTCATGAAACGTACCTTGGATGATGGTTGAGCAAGCCTTGGATGAGAATACCCCTCTAGCACTAAAGCCCTTCTTCACCTCTTTTGGAATTTCGTGAAGAAGTTGACTTCCAACTAGGTTTCATACACTTTGTTTCATGGATTTAATGTTGTTGATCTTGATGTTCCTTTGATTATCTTGAATTTTGTGGATGAAATGTTTGGAGAGCTCTAGAGAGTTCTTGAAGGTTGTGAATGAAATATGACTGAAAATGAGTGAGAAGGTCACTTATAATAATCACAAAATCTGATTTTTAATGAACAGTCGTCGGGGTGTACAGTGTTCGTAAACCACACTTGACGAGCCGTATACCAGTTTACGGACCGTATAGTGTGGTCGTATTTAAGCATGTCAAAACAGAAAGGTTGGCTGAGATCATGGCAGTTTACGATCGAGGTTTACGGTCCGTAAACTAGTTTACGGGCCGTATTCCAAGTCGTATTTAGCCATTTCACCATTGGACAGAAAGTTGAAATTTTGGAAGGCTAGAGGACGATGGCGGTATACGGTCCGTAAATCACTTTACGGGCCGTATACTGATTTACGACCACTGGTTGTGTTGAAATTCTACAACTTCCTTATTTCCAAATTCATAAATCGCCATTCCCTACTTAGTATAACATCGCATACTCATACCCTTCGTTGGTCTGTTCATTGTACATGTACGAGGACTTTTCCGAGGTGTAACATTCTTCCCCCCTTTTTGGAATATTCGTCCTCGAATGTTAAAATACTCGAGAATCCTAGAAAAATTTTGCCGGAGTCTCCCTTGTAACTTGACACTACCATCTGTCACAGCAACTCATAATATCTTCGCCTCACAGGGCTACATCATAATACCAACATATCCATTGCTGCAACGACCAAAACATAAAATAAAGCATACATACCTTATAACCTCGACGTGTCATCATGAACCTCTTCTGGAGATTTAAATAAATGCGGGTACTTGGCTTTCATCTTCTCTTCCGCTTCCCAAGTTATTTCTTCCCTGTTCTTATTTCGCCATTGAACTTTGACTGAAGCGACTTCCTTATGCCGAAGCCTTCGCACTTGCCTATCTAGATAGGAACAGGCACTTCTTCATATGTCAGATTCTCTGTCACCTGCACATCGTCAACCGGAACTATTCTTGTTGGGTCTCCAATACACTTGCGGAGCATCGAAACATGAAAAAATGGGTGAACTGCTTCAAACTCCGAAGGCAAGTCCAGTTCATATGCTACCTGACCCACCTTACGGATAATTTTATAGGGTCCAACATATCTAGGACTTAACTTCCCTTTCTTGCCAAATCTCATCACCCCTTTCATCGGTGATACTTTCAGGAATACCCAATCATTTACCTAAAATTCCAAATCTCATCGGTAGTTGTCCGCATAAGACTTTTGGCGACTTTGGGCTGTCAACAGTCGGTCTCGAATGATTTTGGCTTTTTCGACCCCTTGTTGAATCAAGTCGGGGCCTATCAGTTGCGCTTCTCCGGTTTCAAACCATCCAATTGGAGATCTACATTTCCTTCCGTATAATGCTTCATACGGGGCCATTTGGATACCGGAATGATAGTTGTTGTTGTAGGAAAATTTAATAAGGGGTAAATGCTCATCCCAGCTACCGCCAAAATCCAACATGCACGCTCGTAACATATCCTCCAAGGTCTGAATAGTATGCTCGGCTTGCCCGTCAGTTTGTGGATGAAATGACGACTGAACTTGAATTGAGTACCCAAACCTTCTTGGAAGGACTTCCAAAACTTAGCTGTAAACTGTGCCCCTCTGTCTGTAATAATGGCCAAAGGAATTCCATGAAGTCGCACAATTTCTTTCAAATACAACTTAGCATAATCTCCCGCCGAATACGTGGTTTTAACTGGAAGGAAATGAGCTGATTTCGTGAGTCTGTCCACGATCACCCATATAGAATCGTATCTGCCTCGGGAACGAGGTAATCCTACAATGAAATCCATATTAATTTCTTCCCATTTCCATGTAGGAATTTCCATTGTTTGCAATAGGCCTCCTGGCTTTTGATGTTCTTCTTTTACTTGTTGGCAATTCGGACATCGAGCTACAAATTTTGCTATATGTTTCTTCATGCCACTCTACCAATATATCATTTTCAGATCATGATACATCTTGGTTGCACCTGGATGAATAGAATAACGGGAATAATGTGCTTCTTCTAAAATCTGTTGGCGCAAATTTGCCACATCCGGTACGCATAGCCTGCCCTGGTGTCTGCGGACCCCATCTATGGAAACTTCAAATGGAAGCTTTTCCTTTCCACTAGATAGGTCTCGGTAGCGGCTTAACTGGGAATCTTCATATTGCCGTTCTTTCACTTCTACATTTAAAGATGAAACTGTGGGGTCATTGATGCGAATCCCTGCATCACCCGAATCCATTACACTTACTCCGAGATTTGCTAGTTGATGGAGCTCACGAGCTATTTCTTGCTTCTCTAAAGGAACTCCACGTAAACTACCCATTGATCGTCGGCTAAGTGCATCTGCTACTACATTTTACTTTCCGGGGTGGTATAAAATATTCACATCGTAGTCCTTCAGCAATTCTAACCACCGCCTCTGCCGTTGGTTCAATTCCTTTTGCTTAAAAATATGCTGGAGACTTTTATGATCTGTATAGATGTCAACATGCACACCGTACATATAGTGCCTCCATATCTTCAAAGCATGAATAACCACAGCCAATTCGAGATCATGGGTTGGATAATTCAGCTCATGTTTCCGTAATTGTCTCGAGGCATATGCAATAACTTTACCATGCTGCATCAATACACACCCTAGTCCCACACCGGAAGCGTCACAATATACGACATAGCCATCTGGCCCTTCTGGGAGTGTTAGTACTAGAGCCGAGGTCAACCTGTCTTTCAACTCTTGGAAACTACGCTTGCATGCATCGTTCCACTGAAATTTTTCCGACTTCTGGGTTAGCTTGGTCAATGGGGTTGAAATAGATGAAAAGCCCTCTACAAACTTGCGATAATAGCCTGCCAACCCGAGAAAACTACGGACTTCTGTGGGCGTCGTAGGTCTTGGCCAAGTCTTCACAGCTTTTATTTTCTGAGTGTCGACTCGGATGCCATCATCTGAAATAACATGACCTAGAAATGCCACAGAATTTAGCCAGAACTCGCACTTTGAAAATTTTGCATATAATTCTCGAGCTCGGAGAACGCCAAGGACAATTCTTAGGTGGTCCGCATATTCTGACTCTGTGCGAGAATACACCAGAATATCATCGATGAATACTATCACGAAGAGATCCAAGAATGGCCTGAACACATTATTCATTAAATACATGAACACCGCCGGAGTATTAGTCAACCCAAACGACATTACTCGAAATTCGTAGTGGCCATATCTCGTTCTGAAAGTTGTCTTGGGAATATCTGCCTCTCTAATTCTCACCTGATGATAGCCCGATCGCAAATCTATTTTTGAAAACCATTCGGCACCCTGCAGCTGATCAAACAAATCGTCAATCCTCGGAAGGGGATATTTATTCTTTATCGTCACCTTATTCAACTGCCTGTAGTCGATCCACATTCATAGAGATCCGTCTTTCTTCCTCACGAACAAGACTGGTGCTCCCTACAGCGAAGAACTAGGCCTGATAAACCCCTTCTCCAGTAAATCTTTTAACTGTGCTTTTAGCTCTTTCAATTCCACCGGAGCCATCCGATACGGAGGAATAGAAATGGGCTCGGTGTCTGGTAATACATCGATAGCAAAATCAATCTCCCTTTCTGGAGGAAGACTAGGGAGTTCATCTGGAAACACATCTGGGAATTCATTCACTACCGGAACTGATTGAAAAACTGGTGGCTTTGCCTCGGTGTCATACACTCGAACTAGATGGTAAATGTAACCTTTAGCTATCATTTTTCTTGCCTTAAGGTAGGAAATAAACCTACCCTTTGGAGATGCCGTTTTACCCATCCATTCAAGTATGGGCTCTCCCGGAAATTCGAATCGAACCACTTTCGTCCGGCAATCAACATTAGCATAGCACGACGCCAACCAATCCATGCCCATTATTACATCAAAGTCTACCATTTCCAGCTCAATTAAATCGGCCTTGGTCTGACGATCACATATCACAATGACACAATTTTTGTACACTTTCCTCGCTATTACCGGATCACCAACCGGAGTGAACACCTCGAAAGGTTTAATCGACTTGGGTTTCGCCCCAATACAATCTGCAACATATGGGGTAACATAAGAGAAAGTAGAACCCGGATCGATCAAAACATATACATCACGGGAGAATATAGTCAAGGTACCTGTGACAACATCTGGGGAGGACTCAAGATCCTGTCGCCCTGCCAAAGCATATACGCGGGGCTGAACAGCACCTGAAGTAGATGATCCCCCTCTACCTCTGCCTCTACCTGCTGTAGTTTGAGAAGTCTATGCTGTCGGGCGTACTGAGGAAGAACCCGCTGCTTAACCTGTGGGCTGAGTCCTAACCCTACCTCTTGCTGAAGGGCAATCTCTAATCATATGACCAACCTGCCCGTAGGCATAACAGGCATCCGAACCCTGACGACACTGTCCAGAATGCAATCTACCGCACTGGCTACACCGCGGTACTGAGGGTCTCCTCTGACTGGGATCTCCTCTGAATTGAGAATTTGAGGCCCTCGAACTCTGGCCCTGTCCTATCTGAAAAGAATGATCAAACCTCCTGTCTGAGAATTTGGGAGGCGCACTGGTCGCTGACTGACCTGAGTGCCTAGAATGCACCTGTCTCGGTCCCCCTCTATATTCACTGCTCGCTCCCATGGATCTAGCTCTCTTGCCTTGCCTTCTATCATTATCCCGATCACTTCTCTGCAGCTGTTGTCGTTCCTCAAGATTCTGAGCATGTACCTGTATTCGGGAAATATTCATCCCGTCATGCTACAGGCCGTCAAGCAATCTCTAAATAAGTATGGCCCCAAACCACTCAAAATTTGTGCACACGATCGCCCATATCGGCCACCATAGTCGGGGCATACCTGGCCAGGGAATTAAACTGCATGCTATACTCCCGAGCACTCATGCTTCCTTGCTTCAAATTCAGGAACCTCTCCGCTCTAGCTCGGCGGACCTCGGGTGGCAAATAATGACGAATAAAGGCGTCAACAAACTCTTGCCAAACAGAAGGAGGCGCATTTTCTGATCTCGACGCTATCCGGTTGTTATACCACAGTACCGCCACATCGCAGAGTCTATAAGAAGCCAACTCTACCGATTAGTCTCAGAAGCATGCATAAGTTTCAGCGTCCTCAACATCTCATCGATAAAGCCTTGTGGGTCCTCATCTGGCTTCGACCCGAAAAATTCCGGAGGATTCAAAGTCAGGAAGTCACGGGCTCTCGTACTGGCGGAGTGATCACTCGGGCCCGCATTCTGTCATTGTGCCTGGGCAGCAACCAATTGTTTCAATAAGTGTATGGCCTCGGTCACTTGCCGACCCGAAGCACCTGTGGAGGGATCGGAGCTGAGGCTCCTCCTTGCTCTTCTATCGGGCGGGGCCTCATTTTGTGATTCGCCCTCTTCTACATTCATCAGAGGATCTCTTTCTGCCCGTCTTTTTGTCGTAGCTTTGCCCTTCTGGGCAGCTGTAGCTTTCCCCTTTGGTGGCATTCTGAAATCACAGCATAATATTAGGGAGGGTAAAATCTTACGCATGGCTCTATCGCACGATCTAATAAGAAGGAGGATGGTCGTTTCCCTAAATGCCCTGTAGCCTCTTGTTTATTAGCGTGGCGCGCTACACACCATAAACAAGACTCTACTAGACACGGCTCGTAGACACTTCCTAGGACGAACTGCTCTGATACCACTTTTGTCACGACCCAGCTAGGGGCCGCGACGGGTACCCGGGGCTAGCCACCGAGTACCACTCGTTCTAATGCTCATCTTACTCATTTAATACTTCTTTGCAAATTTATACACGAAATGCAGGAAAAATCATATTTTAAGTAGAAACATAAATGCTTTATGCACATTTTCCTCTCGGCTATCAAAATAATATATACATATAGAAACATCTTGTGAGACCATCTAACCCACACTGCGTATCTACGAGCCTCTACTGACAGACTGAATACACGTAGATGGAACAAGACTCTATCGTGCCCAAAATATGCATCTATATAACAAAAGAATAAGCATAAGCACCTCCGTACAATGTAGTGCTCTCACTCAGCTGACCACTGCTATGGATCTAGATCTAGCTCACCTCCCTGTCTACCTGTGGGCATGAACACAACGTCCAAAGAAAAAGGACGTCAGTACGAATATTGTACTGAGTATGAGAGGCATGAACAATGAAGAAAGACAACACAATAATATAATGAGAACATCAATATGAACATCTGAATCTGAATGATAATCATAAGAGAAGTGATGCATGCTGTCTTACTCATACTTATCATCATATCGTATATGCATGACATGCAAGCTGCCCGTCCATATCGGAACGGTGTGATAATCAGTAATATTAGCCCGCGTCCAGGCCTCCCGCGTCTGGGGTACCATCTCATGCCGCCCACTAGTGGTGTCTGCCCATGCCAAAATGGTCATGGTGTATCCGTATAGCTGCCCGCCTTAGCGGTGACTGCCCGGCCAACTAGGCACGGTGTGATGCAATCATGACATGCTTATCATAAAATACTTATAATCATACGCTTATCATAATATGCTTATCTTATCATAGTACATGCATAAGGCTCAAGATCATCTACATTCTATCGGGGTGACGTAAGGTCGTGATCCCCCGATGTCATTATGGAGCAATTATTGACATTCTGCCTCACCTTGAAGGAATTAATACATAAGGTGAGTGTAAGCAATGATTAATATCATTATCAATATGGCATCATCGTATCATATCTCTTATCTTATATAGATAGTTATGGATATAGGACTCATGACGAGGAAAGGAACTTATACTATAGGATTCATGCCATTAGAAAGAAAGGGCTAGCCTCACATACCTTGTCGCTTAACTATACTATCGATCACTCGTCTTCCTTCGAGGTCACGTCGTTACCTTCACGAGAGAATCATGTTAACATTAGTTAATTGGCTTTAAAACGCGTCGTTATTTCTATGGAAAATTGGGCAGAACTTCCTTTATTTATACTACTTTTCCCATAGTCCCTATCAACTCCCAACATTCTCAACAACATCCACATTATTACAATCAACAACCATCATTTATATATATTCACTACGTTCCATCATTTTCCTCCCAATTTCCTTCACATTTATGGTTACAGTTCGTTATCACATTTCCTTATATATAATACTTATTTCATGACCTAAACATCATTTACAACGTATTCATAATCATAGCATATCAACTTTCATTATTCCATTCAACTATCTCCCAATTGTGACACTATTCCCTCATTCAAGACCCATTTTCTATGTTCTTATATGTTTCAAGTGTCTCAGCTTCCCAATACTTTAAACAACATGGAATTGTTATGAAACTTACCTTGGTTCATGGTTGAGCAAGCCTTGGATGAGAATACTCCTCTAGCACTAAAACCCTTCTTCACCTCTTTTGGAATTTCTTGAAGAAGATGACTTCCAACTAGGTTTCCTACACTTTGTTTCATGGATTTAATGTTGTTGATCTTGATGTTCCTTTGATTCTCTTGAATTTTGTGGATGAAATTTTTGGAGAGCTCTAGAGAGTTCTTGAAGGTTGTGAATGAAATATGACTGAAAATGAGTGAGAAGGTCACTTATAATAATCACAAAATCTGATTTTGAATGAACAGTCGTCGGGGTGTACAGTGGTCGTAAACCACACTTTACGGGCCGTATACCAGTTTACGGACCGTATAGTGTGGTCGTATTTAAGCATGTCAAAACAGAAAGGTTGGCTGAGATCATGGCAGTTTACGGGCCGTATTCCAAGTCGTATTTAGCCATTTCACCATTGGACAGAAAGTTGAAATTTTGGAAGGCTAGAGGACGATGGCGGTATACGGTCCGTAAATCACTTTACGGGCCGTATACTGATTTACGACCGCTGGTTGTGTTGAAATTCTACAACTTCCTTATATCCAAAATTCATAAATCGCCATTCCCTACTTAGTATAACATCGCATACTCATACCCTTCATTGGTCTGTTCATTGTACATGTACGAGGACTTTTCCGAGGTGTAACAGTTTATAAGTATTCTGCCTCACCTTGAAGGAAATAGTATATAAGGTGAGTGTATGAAATAAATGACATCGTTAACTTTATAGGAACATCATGTCACGACCCAGCCCCGTGGGCCGCGACTGGCACCCTACCTGGGTACCCAGACTGAATCACACATTCATTTTCAAATCCAAACTTATTTCATAATTTTTCGAAATCATATCGAACATAATTGATATCAAATATGTCTTAAGTGGTCGTGCCAAATCAAAATATCATATCAAATACAAACTGAGCGGCGGAATGGACATCGCCACTCAAAAGTGCAAATATAAGCATAAGGGCCATTTGGGGCCATCATGACAAACGGACCGCTTTAAGACCAGAAAATAAAATCAGACCAACATATGCAGGAACCTCACCCCACATACATGACTACAGGCCTCTATGAGTTCGAAACAAAAACATATGGCGAGACAGGGCCCCGCCGTACCCAAATAGTCAAATATACCGAATATATACAAAGCAAAAAGAGTCTGTACCAAAAGTGGACTCCGGATCAAATAGGAGTACTCCGGAATAGCAAGAAGTGAAGCCTACTGCGGAGGATCACCGATATCTGCACCTGCGGGCATAAAACGCAGCCCCCGAAGAAAGGGGGTCAGTACGAAATATGTACTGAGTATGTAAAGCACGGAGTACAGAAATATGGATCAAAACCGAAAGCAAATCAAATGTCAAAGTGGAGTACCAATGGGTAGATCAAAATCTATATCGAAATCATATACGTATACATAATGCAAATGAAATCATGCAAACGCTTAGGAACGTGGTCGCCACTCCGACGCTGGCGCCACACACAGCATAACACCAGAAGGTTTCAAATCTCCGTACATCCCCGAACACAAACATAATCATAGGTGAGCGTATCGCATCACGTGCCATATCACAGCATAACTCCAAACGGAACCTGACCCTATGGCGAAGCCTCGGGAACCGTAACACAGCATACGGCCGAATTATCATAAGGCGCACGAATCAAAACCGGCCCGGGAACCGGTGAACGATGTCATCATAAGGCACGAGAAGAGTCGTGAGCAAACAAATGCAATCCATATTTCAAAATAGCCTTTCAAAACTTAGTAGTCTCATAAGTCATTTCATAGTACAAAATAATCGAATACTTAGTCGATACAAAGTTTCATTTCACAAAACGTTTCCAAAATATTACGTATGGCTCAAAACGTAACTTAGCATATCATAATATTCAAAACATAGCCCATAGCAGAACGTTTCAAAATCAAAGGATTCATATCAAATCTTATTCCAAAGGAGAGCCCGATAGGACAAATAGGGTGTCTCGGGGTTAGCGGGCCCACCTCGAGTCAAATTGAGGTGGCGAACATAATTCACGAACATTAGCAGGCCAAAAGGGTCATACATAATCATTACCAGGTGACCCGATCACATTTCGATAGGTTTCGGACGATAGGTGGCATTCTAGCCAAAATAGAGCCCTTAGGCTTCAATCGAATTGAATGAATAGTAACTTTTCTGTGGATCGGGTTTCGAGGAGCAGAAACGTTCCGGAAGTTCTCATATTCGCCTGACATGCTAAGATATGCCAAATAAAGGAGTGGGAAGCTTTACATACCTCACAGACGTCGTAAGCTCTCCCGAAAGTCCAGTCCCGTTTCGTCAAAAATCTGCAAATGGTCAAAGTTACCAATTGAGATTCTTAGGCTTAAAAATGCCTTTAACTCCACTTTTGCCTACCGAAATTTCGGCAGCATTTCCCCTATAAATCTAACATCCCCGAGGCTTAGCTCGGCTCAAAATACATCAATCACAACAGCCCACACGTCAACAAACAACACAAACAACAATCAAACCATTCTAGCTTCAAAATTCTACTTTGTTATCTAAGTTGGCAACTTTCATTCAAACTTTCAAAACTCCAATTCTACATCTACATAATTGTATTCATTCCTCATTCAAACTTATACAATCACATCCTAACTACAATCCAAGCCAAACACGAAATTGCCCCAAAATCCATTACTTTCCATAATTCTTCAAAACATCCAAAAATTCACGACGAACATTCTAACTCACGTCGTTTCATTCCGAATTCATTAACATCATTATAAATTCATATTTAAAGTCTCTAGCACCTTAAATATAAAATGATATACATAATGATACCGAAGGTATACACTTTCCGATAATATCCAAAATCACTTTTCAACGCCAATTCCATTCATCAATTAATCATTTACGACATAAGGGTCACAACAACACATTATACCAACCTAACCAAGATCAATTCACATCAATTTTCTTCTCCCTATGGCTCACGGCCAATACACACTATACACACACACCCACGGCTTTCTATTTACATCAAAATTACGGGATTCTCGTCTATTCTCAATCCTTAACATATTCATATCAATTCTATAACATTAGAGGGGCAAAATTCTTACCTTTTCTTGAATTTCCGACTTGTCGCAAACGTGGTTCTTGTGCCAAACAATTTGTATCACGTCGTAGAGTGTCTTGTGCTTACTATACTTACCAAAGGGACACGATTTTGTGATCAAAACAAAAGGCTAGAAAAAATATTTTGTTGAGGAATATGTGGTTCGGCCGAGAGCCTCAAGAGAGGCATTCTTCAATTTCTTTTGTGTTTATCTTGGTTTTTCTTGAAAGTTCAAAGGGAACATAAGGATATATATTGATTAAGGGTCATGTGATAAACACATGACCACTTAAAATGAAGCTTGGGCTTGGCCTTGGCCGGCCACCCTAAACATTTGGGCCTCAATTTTTATATTCTAATTCTTGGCCCAATTCACAAAAGTCCCGCTTTGTAATTCCCGAAACTAATTTCCGAAATTCCACTTTTATTCTCGGCCTTCCCCGAGGTCTTAACATTAATAATTCCATAACCAACATAGTCATATTCACTAAAATCAAAATATGTCCTTATAATCCACAAGTCGTAATTATTTCACGATTTCCAATTATACGAAAACACGGGACATAACACATCATATCATAATCTGTAGAATCTTTAGACTCAAGCTCATCATCATTATTGAACTCATAACATATCTCCTATCTCATATAACTATTCATGATCATAGACTCTTGACTTACCGGAATATAGATAATTCATGGAGAAGAAGGAGAAATCATGCTATAGGATTCATGCCATAGAAAGAAAGGACTAGCCTCACATACCTTTTATGCTTAACTAATCTATTGCTTGCTTGTTCTCCTTCAATGCCCTCGTTTCTACCTTCAAGAGAATTCGCATCCACATTAGTTAATCGACTATAATAACGTGTTACTATTTCTAGGGAAAATTGGGCAGCATTTCCTTTGTTCATACTACTTTCCTCATATTCTATATCAACTCCCAAACGTTCATAACAACATTCACAATATCACAAACAACAATCATCATTCATCTACATTTCCCACAATTCACCATTTCCCTTCAATTTCTCCACAATTATGGTTATAGCTCATTATCACGTTTTCTCATATATAATACTTATTACATGGTCTAAATGTCATTCATAACATATTTACAATCACAACATGCCAATATTCATAATTCACCCCAACTACTACTCAACAATGACACTATTCACTCATTTATGACCTATTTTTTCTAGGTCTTTCTACAATTCAAGTGTCTTATCCTTCCAATACCATAAACAACATGGTATGGTCATAAAACTTAACTTAGATGATGGATGAGCAACCTTTGAGTGGAACTTCTCTTCTTGTACCAAAACCCTAACTCACTTCCCTTGAGTTTTCTTGGTGTAGATGAACTTTTACTAGGTTTCATACACTTGTTTTCATGGTTTTGGTGTAGTTGATCATGGATTTCCTTTGATTTCTTGTAGATGAATGTTGGAGAGTGTTCTAGAGTTTTCTTGAAGTGTAGAGAAGTGAAATGAAACGAAATAAAATGGAGGAATGGTCCTTATATGATTTTAATTTCTGTCCCGACCAAGATATACGGACCAACATACGGTCCGTACATTTTATACGGGCCGTATGTGTGGCCGTATGTTTGGTCCAGTGAATGATGCCCCTCTTGGCCAATTATACGGCCTAACATACGGCCAGTATAATTTATACAGCCAGTATGTTGGGCCGTATAATGCCCAGCTGTTCCGATTTCGTTCTCGTGGACTTGTTTGATCTCCAATCCTTATGGAACCTTCTTGGCACTTGTTTAACACCTCAATACCAATCTAAGGGACGTTATCACTCTTCTCTAAGAAGTCATTACGCCATCATTAACTCGTCGCCCATAATTCTTACCCAACACGCAACATATCTTTTGCTTTCCTTGTTAACCTTCTTCCTTTTCGTTAAATGTCTTTGAGTCTCGATTAGGTTATCAAATGTCATTTCTTACTTATTGAAACATCACATACATCGTGCTCTCTGCTAGCCTATTCACTGTACGTTAACGGGGAATTTTCCAATGTGTAACAAAAACCCTGTGGGTCTTCATCCAGCTTTGACCCGAAAAATTATGGCGGGTTCAAACACATAAAATCACGGGCTCTAACACTAGTGGCTCTATCACCCGGACCCGCACTCTGTCGCTGAGCCTGGGCGGCAACTAGCTGAGCCAATAACTGAATAGCCTCGGTCATCTGTTGACCCGAAGCACCCGATGGAGGAACTGGAGCCACTGGAGCTCGAGCTGAAGCCCCTCTACGCTCCTCTAAAACAGGCGGAGTATGAGAGGTATGAGATAAAGCTTCATTACGGGACTTACCCTCTTCTAAATTTACCGGGGACTCCTGTTCATTCTGCCTTCCTGTCACAGACTTGCCCTTCTGGGCGTCCGTTGTTTTCCTCTTTACCGGCATCGCTGAAACCATAACGCACAATTAGAGAAAAAGGAAATCTTATAACATAGCTCTATCGCACCATCTATGAAGAAGAAAGATAGTCATTGTTCCTAAATGCCCCGTAGCCTCGCGTTTATAAGTGTGGCGCGCTTCACACCCATAAATAAGACTCTACTGGACACGGCTCGTAGACACAACCTAGGACGGAACTGCTCTGATACCACTTTTGTAACGACCCGACTAGGGGGCCATGATGGGTACCCGGAGCTAACCAGCGAGCACCGCTTATCATCCAAGCCATCATACTCAATTTAACCAAACATAGCTCTCAAAGTAAACTTACTAGCAAATGATCATTACTCATCTTCCGAAACATGTGTATATACATAAGCCCTTGAGGCTAAGAAATGATATACGAGGGTATACACTGAGAGGGCACATAACATCTATTACCCACACATATGTATCTACGAGCCTCTACCAGAGAGCTAAACCATAAAGACAGGACAGGACCCCGCCATACTCAAATATGTACACAAAAGAATATACCGATAGCGACAACTCCGGAGTAGTGGAGTGCTCCTGTGTATGCTGATGTGACTCCTAGGGATCCGCACCATCTCCCTGTCTACCTATGGGCATGAACACAATGTCCGTAAAAGAAAAGGGCGTCAGTATGACCAATGTACTGAGTATGTAAGGCATGTATGCCAACATGATAAAGAAATGAGAGAACATAAAGTGGAAGGATAACCTGTGACTGATTGCCTCTTAAGGTGGAATCATGCATGCTAACTTTCGCAATAACAACATCATATCATGTATACATATACAAACTACCCGTCCATATAGGTACAGTGTGATCATCATTAGCCCGCGTCCGGGCCTCCCGCGTCCGGGGTAAACATCTCAAGCCGCCCACTAGTGGTGCTGCTTGGCCATATAGGCACGGTGTAATCATCTATAAGTTTCCCACTATGCTCACCATAGTGGTGCTTCCAGGCCATATAGGCGCGGTGTAATCTTACATATACATAAGCTAAAGCATGCATGAGAGCTCAAATAAAAGCTATTACTCTATCAGAGTGACGTAAGGTCGGAAACCTCCGATTATGTTATGGAACAATCATTATCGCTATGCCTCGCCTTGAAAGAACTAATATCATGAGGTGAGGCAACAACAAGGAATAACATCAATGAAATCATAAACATAGGATTATCAAGATCATGAAAGCATCATTATCATCATCACTATCATAGAACATATCTCATAAAAAGCTCTTAAGAATCTTTAAATCTCATCTTTTGGGATGTAGGAAGGTCATGGGAATATAAAAAAGAAATCATAATATAGATGTCATGCCTTTGAAAAAAGGGGACTAGCCTTACATACCTTTAAGTCTCTTTAACTCTATCGACTAAATGGTTTCCTTCCAAGTTCGTGATTCTAAATTCAAGAGAAGTCGTACCATGGTTAAGCCATTGAAAACATGCCTAAGTTAAAGCTAAAGCGACTAAGAGCAAATGAAAATTGGGCAGCATTTCCTTTGTTTCTACAACTTTCTCCATATAATAAACAACTCCCAAACATCATTAACAACACCCAAGACATCATAATCAATACAATTCATCAAGTTAAACATTATTCAATCCTTACAATGCCCTTCTAATGTCATCCATAACCAAAACTGTGACATAACACCATAATCGTTCTCCTATAATACCTCTTTAACATCATTTGCATTATTTACCACAAGATTATGCCCATCTCATATTAAGAATCATGACTCAACCCAACTTATTACTTAAAATACCATTATTCCCCATATTTGAGATCATATTCTATTTTCGTATCAAATCCAAGTCTTTTAACCACTCAATACTTCTAATAACATGAAATAGATGTAAAACTCACCTTTAGTTATGTAGGAATGATCTTTGGATGAAGATACTCCACTTGAGAACAACCCCAACTTCAATTCCTAATGAATTTCTAGCTTCCCTTAACCCTAATAGGCATCCGTACATTTGATTTCCCTTGCTTATTGATGATTAATCCTTGATTTCCCTTGGATATGTACTAATATGCTATGGGGAATATTCTAGAGGTTTCAAGAGTTGAAGAGAAAGTGAAATCTGAAAATTATTAATAAGGGTCATTTATTTATAGGTGGAACCAGAAACTTCCAGAGAGGCAGTTTGACGGCCGAATCGACGGTCCCGTCGACGTGTCAACGGTCCGTCGACTTGTCCCGTCAATTTGGCCCTGCATATTTCAGTTTGCAGAAGCATGTTGACGGTGCACAGTGATGGGCCGTCGACATGTCGACGGCCCGTCGACAGTCACTGATGTCTGCAGAATTTCTTGAATTCGTTCCGATTGCGTCGATTTGATTCGTTCAGCTTCTAACTCCATAATTACCCAGAATACCTACTGATACAATTGTACACGGAGTACAACACTTTGTGTCCCCAAACTCGGGCATGCGTCTCCATTCTCAAGACATACTCAACTAGGAAATCATTAATTCCACTATGACGAAGACGAGGGGCATAACAATATCCTTCACATAATGCAACAAAACTGCCCATCAATTCAACAACGATATCATGAACAACTTTCAAGTACTCTAAGACTTCTTCTTCTACAAATCATTCAAATATACTTAGATATCATTAAACACAATTAAAAATGGGCTAAACTTACCTTATACAGCAGAAATAACCTTTCACCAAAGTTTCCTCTCAATTGGAACAACCCTCAATATCACCACAACATCATACAAGCAATTTCTTGTGATCTCCAATACTTCTAAGCTTATATTTAGGTAGATTCACTTGTGATTCACCCATGTCTTTGGAGAGTTTATGGACCGCGTTTGGGTGAAAAATGGTGAGAATTGAAGTTCCTAACAAATTTAAAACATATAAAGTTGGCTACTACCTCTGATCTGCATTGAGATCTGCATCGCAGATCACCATCTGCAAACGCAAATCTTTACGCATTTCAAGGTAGAAATTTAACTATCATTTGCCTTCATCTGCGTCCCATTCTGCGAGGTAGAATGGGTTCGGCAACGCAGAACGCCCTTCCAACACTCCTAAACTTAGATGAAACTTATTTCATTCTATTAGTTTACCCTTTACGACATACGCTTAATAATTGCTCAAGACCTTTCTTAAACATATAGGGGTTTCATGGTCTCTCCGGACTTTTATTAGTTTACTTCTGATTCGAATGACGCAAAAAATCTGAGGTGTAACATAAAAACATACCACAAACTCACCGGCACACTTGGAATTCCCAAAAGAGGTCATCCCAAATGCCTTGAAACTAATTTTCCTACCAAAATACCCCCACGACCCTCGAGAACCTAACCAACTACTCAACCAAGCTATAATCGACATTCCGGAACTAGTGGAATTGACGAAATTTCCAAAATGATGCATTTACCCCCGATGTTGACTTTGGTCAACTCCACACTTATAAACTTCCAACTTTTCCTCTTTCTTATCAAAAACCACATCTGATTACCTCGGGAATCATGCCACCATCCCTACAAGTCCAATACTCTAACAGAGCAAGGGGAAAGGTCAAAAACGGAAAAACAGGCAGAATTGCTAAAATGACCTAACGGGTCGTTACATCATCTACCACTTAAACACATGTTCGTCCTCGAACATGAAAGAAATAAGAAGTACCTAGATCACTGAAAAGCTGGGGATATCTCCTCCGCATTTCTAACTCGGTCTCCTAAGTATCCTATGTTGAAACCCAATTTTGGCCGTCCTTTTTCGTTTAGTTAATTTCACTATGCTTCTCAGTCCTGAAAATTCGCCAGAATAAGTTTGGAATATTTTCACTAATTATTACGCTTTTTTTTTAGATATATTTCTCTAAAGTTAAGAACATTTTATTTGTTTCTTAAAAATTACCAAACATCATATTTTTATAATTAAAAATTACTAAACATCATTCTTTATAATTAAAACGACTCGAAAATAATGTTGATAATTTTATATCAATATTGGTGTTACATTTTTCCTTTAATCCTACTTATTACCGTATTAATCGTCTTTTACTATATTTTGTAAACTAAATATGTATATTAAGTTACTTGCATTAGAATTTATATAGGTGTACATTTTGTGGGAATTATTTAGGACAAAGAAGCGTGTTTTAATTACTGGATTGAAATAAAAAGGGGTGAGAAAATATTTCATCTACCTAAAATTTGGGCCAAATCCAATTCCTACCCTACAAAAATCTGTGGCCCAAAAATGCCCCAGCCCAAAATCCACAGACTCGGCCCATACCCACCTAAACTCTTCATTTCAACCAAATGAACTAACCAACCCATTTTCTGTTCAATCAAAACCAAACAGCCCTAACTCATCTCCTCTCTCTCTTCAACCTAGCCGTCACCACCACCCCACCCCCCATCACGTCACTTCCATCGCCTTACCGCCACCGCACCCATCGGACCACAAGACACACTCCTGCGCCGACATCACCCATTTCCTATCGCCTATCACCTATCACTTTTTCCCTTTTTCTTTGAAGACGTTTACAAAAGCTGTAAGGGAGAGATTCTTAAATCCTTCGGTCTGGGAGATAATCTTCCTTCAATTCGATGAACAATGGCAAGAACCACCATACTTTACACCCCAACGACCTTTTCCCTTCCCAATCAATCTGAAAAGGTGAGATTTTTCACCCCTTTCACCATCTCATCTATTGAAAACGTCAATTTTCCCCCCTCTTGGATTCGAAATTCAAAGGCAAAAGCTCCTTGAAGAAGCTGTTGAAACGTTCCCATTTTTCAGCTATAAATACAGCCCCTCTATGGGCTGTTAAGAGGCAGAGATCAATCAAAAAAAAAAAACCACATAAATCCCTTTTATTTTCATAAACTTTCCCCTCTCAAAAATTCCTTTTGCTAAAAAACTCGAATTCTCATAATATCTTATTTTTTCACTCTAAGTTTTTTATTGTCGAAATTCCTTCCTTTAGTTCTCGGCTGAGCAAGGATTGCTTGAAGAGGATTCAAAGACTCGACGACGATAATAGCCTCAGTTCGCTATCACGGAGAAGATCATTTTGAGGCTCAAATCACTACACTTTGACTACTTTGTGTTGGTTGAAAGTCAAGAAAAACTTTGGTATGGTTTAGCCTCCTCCAACAGCCTACCATGTCGAGGTTCTAGAAACCTTTGGATCTTGCGCGGCATTGGAAACATGGATGGTAGTAGCCCCCATTGTTTCCCTAATATTTTTAGCCTAATGCTTTGTTCTATATGGCCAGTCTTGGAAAGTTATTTTTTTTTTCTCTTAAAGAACAATGTTGAGTTGATGCACTCCTTTTCATGTGTTAGTTTACTAGCTGTTGGTTGGAATCGTTTGAAATGGCTTGAGTAAGGGTCTGTTGAGGTTTAGTTGAGTTTCCCTCGTGTTTTAACCTTAATAAGGATTCCTATTTTCTTACAAACTTGACCTGTAGCTAATCCTCGCTTAAAAAATGACAAGGAGTTGTCCCTGTTTTGTTTTAGTATACGTTAAACCCGGTAGTTTTTCATTGTTTTATCATGTTGTAGCAGTAGTTCCAAAATGTGCATTTGCTTAGATATTAGTGTGCCTAACTACTGCTCCTTCCCTTTATTTTAATAATATAAACTTGTCTTCCAGCTACTCTTTTGTCCCTTGCATTCAGTTTTTCCTTTCTATCACTAGATAATAACTGAAACAGTCTATCCTTTTTAAGTTAACAATGTGTAATGTCTTGAAATTTTATTTCCTTATAATTTAGATTGCTTCTAATCCTTTCTTCCATTTGTTTTCTTTGCATATGTACGTAGGAGTATCCTGGAGTTGTATGACAACTCCAAGACTGCTCGGAAATAGAGAAACAGCAGTGTAATTCGCTTGTGTCTAGCAGCCTCGTCCACGTCTCGAGTCTCCGTCCTTCTTCCTTATTGAATATTTTAAGCCTTCAAATAGTTTGATACATGCTATTTATATTATTTGACTAACACTCTTGTGAATTTGTATTTTTGTAGTTTTGTTTTGAACTCGTAACTTGACTTAAGTATATTAGTAAGTTAAGTCATTATCTTCCCTACACTCTTTTTAGATATTGACCTTAGTGTAGTTATTCAGATTAGGCATATTAGAGTAGTCACATAAATGATGTCAACATTTTCAGGATGAAAGAAAATTGGATTTTATAAAAGGTGAAACTGGAGACTTCTTTCAAAATAAATAATTTGCTAACTATTTTTCAAGTGTTTCAAGCAAGAGCTAGGCATATTCTATGAAATGGCCCACACATGGATTTTTAGAAAAAATAAGAAAAACGTCGGTTTTGGAGGATTAAAAAGAAAAAGAATTTTAGTGGCCCAAAACATCTTGCTATTTTCAGAATTTGTTCTTTTGCACTAACGTCAAGCGAGTTTTATCTTCCAAGTTGAAAACAAGAAAAATCATATTAGGCTTATGTATAGTGGCTAAGCTATTTTACAAGAACTACAAGGTACGTACTTATTTTAATACACATATACTATCTTATTTTTCAATCAATCTTTTCATTATGCGTGTACTTATCTATATCACGGTACTTATACATATTATTATATTTTCCATGGCTATTTCTAAAAGTATACCTTTTTTATACTTTTTTTTAATATATGATAAACATACTCCATGTATATATTATTTTCTCATAAAAAATAATATATGTATTTTCATACTCTATATTATATATACCGCCCTTATATACAATAGCCATATTTATACCTAATCTTTAAAAAATACACCTGTACTTTTTTTTTTGTAAATAATATACATCTCTAGTACATATGACTTTACAATGAGTATTCCTACATACAATTATTTTTTTACCACGTACCATACATATACTACCTTATTTCCATTAATTCTCTTGGTCGTCTTTACATGTATGCATCTATATAGTACTATCATGTCATCAATAACTATTTTTTAGTTACCCATGATATACATATCACGTATACACGTTAATTTTCTTATAATATATATATATATATATATATATATATATATATATATATATATATATATATATATATAACCTCTTACTCTATATTATCCATATTACTCTAGATAAAACAAATGTCATACATATTTTTCTCAAGCACACATTAGCATTAACTACTTCCTTTATATATATGCATTTACTCACATAGTTACAATTACCTTAAAAACCCCTTTTTTATACAAATAGTTTTGAGAGAGTAGTTTCTTTTCCGCAATTCTTTAAATAGGTGATAATAAATAAGAAATAATTAGATAATCCCCCTCTAGTATTAAATAAGCTAAGTTTAAAGACTGTCTTCGGATAGGCTCTGAGGGATGCTTAACACCTTCCCCTCGAGGTAAATAAAACTCTTACCTAGAATCTCACAGGTTTCAAAGACTAAAAAAATAGAGTTTACTTTTTAATGGTTTCCTAATAATTCCTAAAATTAGGTGGCGACTCTGAAAATTTGCAAAACCAGAGGAAACATAGTCATAAGTTGTGAACTAGTTTTAATCCGTTAAAAATAGGGCATGACAGAATGGCGACTCTGCTGGGGAATCATACCTTAGGTTTTGACTTTAGTAGACTTAGTTTAAGAAGTAGATACTTGAGGGATGTTTGTTTATTTATTTTATCACCTGTTATTTATGAGTTGCTACATTGCTATATTCAAAAGGACGCAAGCCAAAGCCAAACTTATGCTCCTTATTTGTTTGAGAAAACACTATTTGTTACTGCTTTTCTCATAATGTCATTGCACTTTCTATCGAGTCTTTGGCCGTACACTTAAACACACTATGGTTCACGCGAGGTGTTGTTTTACACACCTCCACCCCTTCTTTGGATTTTCAGGTTTCAGAGTCGGTACGGTAGTTTACTACTTACCTTCTCGCAGACCTTCAGTCCCACTCTGAAATTTTTAGGAAAAAATCTTATTCTAGAAAAAATATGTCATGCTGCATACACCTTAGGCAGGACAATCCAAGGTATTGTCGCTGCAAATTAGGAATCCACCATTTTGTCAAAGGTTTGAAACCTGAATGACATAACCCTTAATGTGAATTGATGAAATAATCCTTAAGAGAAACAAGATGATTTCTTTTAACAAACAATACTTATCATAACCTTTACCCTTCCTCACGACCTGCAAACTTGGTGGAGGAACATAAAAGTGGCACACGGAGAGGAAATTCGACAACATCTAGGGTCGTTAATGTCACTAATGGGTATCCAAGCTAACAAAACTCTCACCAAGCTGCAGATAGAATTTTGGGATCCCGCCAGTGTCACCTTCAATTTTTTTGATTTTGAGATAACCCTTTCTTTAGAGGAAGTTTATGGATTTACCGACTTACTATTTGAGGGAAGAATGCCGGTGTTACCAACCTTCATATCGGGAGAGAAATTCTTGCGCATTTTGGGATTTAATGTCTATCCGGTCTTGAGGAACGTGGAAAATGATCGAGTGAAGTTCGACTTTATTTTTCAGATATTTGGGCGCCGAGAAAGCTTTGATCGATATCAGGATGAGTTTGCGTGTGATCGTGGAAGGTGGGAGAAAATGCGGCCACGAGTCTTCGCCATAGCCCTGTTGGGAGTCTTGGTCTTCCCAAAGAGAGCCTACCGAATCAATATTAACCTTTTGTCACTCGTTATGAATATCTGTTCGGGACCGAATGAATTGACATTGGTCCCTATGATCCTCGCGGAGATGCTCCGAGCTCTATCAGCTTGTTCAAGAGGGCATAACTTTTTCGAGTGGTGTAATATTTTGCTGCAGTTATGGGCCATGGAACACTTCTATACTCGCCCCCCCCCCCCCCCCCATAATGGATTACTGCATAGATGCGCGCAGCAGAATTCAGAGCCATACAGAAAGAATGAGGTACTAGCCTGAACCTATAGGAGAAGAGGAGTGGCGCGCATTCTTGGTTCGGCTCAAGGGAGATGCTATTCAGTGGAAATACCCCTGGCTGTCGGGGAGACCTTTGGTAAGAACTGTGAATCTGTACTTCGTTGATTGGTCGGGTTGGAGGGGATTCAACCGTATGCGCCTCTTAGAGTCCTGAGGCAATTTGGAGTTACACAAGATGTCCCAGTCTGGTCCCGCATGGCACTGCATGAAGATAACTATGATAGGGTGGTTCCAGTAGCACGAGTGAGAATTCTACAAAGAGAATGGCTGAACATGATCACAATTAGTATGGGTGACGAGAGTTGGTGCACACCCGAGTATTACGCCTAGTATAATGTGGGAGGCTTGGCACTTTTGCTAGCCGAGGACAGATTCGACGGGCTCACGGACGATGATGTAGCCGCTTGGCTTACAGTTGAGATATTGCCTTTCATGAACGTCAATAATGATATGTACAGGCAGGTAGTTCCGGGTTCAGTAAACAATCTGATATAACTGGTAGAAGAGGAAGATCCGGTAGAGCCGGAAGATGAGATGGAAGAGGATCCCGAAGAAGATCCGACAGAGCTAGATGAACCAATGGAAGAGGATCCGGAAGAAGATCCAGAGTGGAAATCAGAGCGTAATCTTGTAATGGAGGTAGACCCGGAGAAATCACCCGAGTACACTCCAGCAGGATATTCAGAGGATGAACCAGAGGTACAGTCCGAGGGCAGGCCTATAATACATGGTATAGAGGAGGGACCTGAGTATGACCCAGAGGCAGGTTGGGAGATAGAGACAGACCCAGAGGAAGAACCTGAGCATGACCCAGGGCCTCCAGCATATGATGGGGATGACAATGACGGCCCGACATGGCCCTAGACTATTTTCTTTCCCCCTTTTGTTTTCTTTACATACCAAAAGAGTGTCGTACGGCCCAATCCTTTTGTATGCCCTCGTGGCCACCCTTTGCATTTCCATTTCAAATTTCCATCGACCCATTCCTTTTGTATGACTTTATGGCCATCCCCTTTTGTGTTTTATCATTTCAGGCTGCTATAGGCCTATCCTTGTAAGCCCTCGAGCTACCTTTTGCTGGAATGAAAGTTATGTTTGTTCTAAAAAAATCACAAAATGTGTCAAAAAAAGGATCATCATCATCAACTTGTGTGTAACGTAGGCTTACCTCTAAAAAAAGAGGCTCCACAATTAGGACACGCTTGTTTGCACGTCGACTTGACGTAATTATGTGATCAAATGTGTTACTATAATCTTTCTAAAGCTTCCCGGACTAACTTTTGTTTTCCAATTGTCTTTATTTTAGTTTTATCCCCCCAACAGAGGTTGATTTGTGTTGATCTTCAAACTGGCCAAGTCACACTACAATTTGAGGTCTAAGGGAAAAATGACTATCACCAACGAAGTCAACCCAACTGCTAACCTTTCCATAACGAATGAAAATCCAGAAAGCTCAAGAGAGAGGATTAATCTGAATGATGAAGAAGAGATCACCTTGCTAAAGCTACAACTTGACGAACTAAGAGGAGAGTTGCTTCAAGTTACCCATCTCACTGTGACTGCTATCCCAAACCCACCTCACTTTCCATCTTTAGATTCGCCGGTTCTAGAACACTTCCCTCCATCTACACGTCCACCTCCAATACCCCTTTCTTTTTCCAACCTACCTCCGGTCACTCCCACGAATGTACCAAATATGCATAAACAAACCCCTTACGTCCCCGACTACACCCATACTTCACAAAACCCACTATCAACCCAAACCGCTATTGCACCTACTTACCCCACCGCGCAGCACATACCAGGGCATATGTTGACACTTCCCACGAGCAATATGTGCCACCGGTATATGCAGCTGGGGCTCCAACCTTTACCGATCCTGTCACAGTCAGGGTCCCGTTTGAGGTGGATCAGTATGCATAAATGGAGAGAGATGCCAAGATAGGAAAGGACGAATCAATCACTAACCAGCTGCACAGTCTAAGGAAAGAAATAAGGAGCATGCGAGTCACTCGGGGAAGTGAGAGTTTTGATTATGATGATCTAGGCATACACCCGGATATTGGCATGCCAGTAGGGTACAAACCTCCTAAGTTCGATATTTTTGATGGGACAGGTGATCCTCATGCACATTTGAGGGCCTACTGTGACAAGTTAGTAGGGTAGGAAGGAACGACAAATTGAGGATGAAATTGTTTATTAGAAGTTTGTCAGGAGAGGCGCTCACTTGGTATACTCGCCAAGATCCTCGCAAATGGAGCGACTTGCAGGATATGGCTGGGGATTTCATGAATCACTTTGGATTCAATACTGAGATCACACCAGACAGGTTTTCTCTTAGCAACATACAAAAGAAGGCGACTGAATCATTCCAGGATTACGCAAGCCGTTGGAGAATTGAGGCTGCCCGAGTTATGCCCCCATTGGACGAAAGCGAGCTCAGCAAGTATTTCATTCGAGCTTAGGAAGGCATCTACTTTGAAAAGATGATGGGATCAATGGACCAAAAGTTCGTAGATTTGGTCAAAATGGGAGACTTTTTGGAAGAAGGAATCAAGTCCGGAAAGATTCAATCAATGGCTGCACTACAAGCCGCAAGCAAAGCCATACAGTCAGGTTCCATCAGTGGAATTAAGAAGAAGAAGGAGGACATATCTAATGTCACGCCTTACTACCGGCGAGGGGAGTCATCTCGCCCATACCCCACAAACCCCCAAATCTTTGATCATGCCCCTTATGTCCCATACCCAGCTTATAATGCCCAAACACATTACAACCCACCACGAGCCCCCACATACCAAAACCCTCCAAGTCCTTACACCCCTATCCAAGCACCCGTCCACCAAAATAGACCACCATATGCCCCAAGACCTCGCCCAACTCCCGAAGTCAGAAATACCCGAGCCTATACCCCCATAGCCAAACCTTTAGCTCAGTTATTTGAAAGGTTGAGAACAACAGGATTGTTGCAACCAATTGAAGGGAGAATCCCTGATCCAATTCCTCGAAACTTTGATGGGAACAAACGTTACGCATATCATTCCGGAATTTAGGGACATGACACCGAGGAATGCTTTGGTTTGAAAAATCAGGTTGAAGCTTTAATCAAGAGTGGAGCAATTCAATGCACTACAGCACCCCCCGAATGTGAACAACAACCCGCTACCAAATCATGGAAATCGGGCGGTTAATATGATATCATTTGACGAGGAATATGACTTGGAGGGAACCATTGTGCCCGTTGGAAACACTGAGGCATTTGTCGCAACATCCCTAACTTCTCCCATCATCACGGTACAGTTAAAGGGGCTGGTAACTGCTCGGACATACCAACCAAAATCCGTGGTGACCATTGTTGTAGCAAGAAAGCAGGATTACGATTCTAGAGCAGTCCCATGGGACTATCAATTGAAAGTGAAGGCTAAGATGATGGAAACCGCAGTCGCTCATGGAATGATAAGGTCAGGAAGATGTTATGTCCCGGAGGATTTAAACAGAGGAAGTTCAGGCAAAGAGCACCATCAAAGGAGAAACATTACTGATGCCGAGGCAGCAGAATTCTGGAAGAAGATGCAAACCAAAGATTATTCAGTCGAGGAACAGTTGAAGATGACACCCGCTCAAATATCAATCATGTCCTTGTTGATAAGTTCTGAAGCCCACATGGACGCTTTAGTTAAGGTGTTGAGTAGAGTCAGCATATCGAATGAGACGACGAGTGAAACACTGGCCACAACAATCGGGCAGATGGTTGAAGCAAACAAGATTTCTTTCCGCAATGATGAACTTCCACCAGAAGGAACAGAACACAACAAAGCACTTCACATCACCGTGTGGTGCGGAGATAAGTTTGTATCTAGGGTACTTATCGATGGAGGTTCAGGGTGTAACATTTTCCCTCTCAACACCCTGAGAAGTTTGAAGATGGACACGGGAGAAATGGAAGAAAGTCATATGCAGGTTCGAGCTTTTAACGGAACACAAAGAGGTGTCATTGGAAAAATCTGTCTACATTTGCAGATCGGGCCCGTGGAGTTCCCGGTCCTTTTTCAAGTAATGGACATATCGTCAACTTACAACTCTTTGTTAAGAAGGCCATGGGTCCACATGGCTGGAGCCGTTCCTTCCACTTTACATCATTGTTTGAAATTCGAATGGGGTTGGGAGCAAATCATAGTTCAGGGGGAACGTAGTCACCCCGTCTATTCTGAACGCTCTATTCCGATTACTGAAGAAATGAGAGAGTTAGATGGAGCTACACTTCATGCTGTGGAAATTATGCAAGCTGTAAAAATAGATGAGATGGCGGGATTTAATGAAATGAAGATGTCAAGGGCGGCAAAGATGGTAGCATCAGAGATGCTGAAGTATGGCTACCAGCCAAAGTCCGGGTTAGGCCCAAAATCTAATGGCATAATTGAACCCATCCAACTGAAGCAGCAGAAGGGTACTTTTGGGCTCGGGTATGATCCTTTGTTTGGAGAAACTAGCGGCACCAAGGGGATCTTTGTGCCAGAGCAAGTTCCTGTCTAGGGCCAGATGATTGTGCCGGAGGTCGATGAAGATATCATAGAAGGAATGGAGAACCTGTTCGTGACAATGATCGAGGAGTATTATGGGGAGACTGAAGCAGATGCCGAGACACCGACTATGCGTGATGCCGAACCAGGAGAGATCTTGCAGAATTGGACTGTCAGCCCATCCTTAGTTCACCGGGAGTCTTGGTAGTGTGGAATTGTAGTTTGTTTTCAATACAGCATGATCAATTGAGGTTCGAATCATGCCTGTGCTCTTTTGTCATCCGCCTCTTTCTTTAAAAGCATTGAATGCTTCTTTAATGAAAATGCATTTTTATTTTTTCTAGAATGTCATATCTTACTTATACTCGCTTTTCTGTTTCAGCATTCAAACTAGTAAAAATATTCATTCTATGATTATGACATGTAATGAAACGGTTGAGAAAAATACAAACGACGAACAAGAGTACGAGGAATACGACGAAAGCATGATGCCTGAGAATATTCCACAAGAGATCGAGCAACTTGAGAATCAAAAGAAACCAAACTTGGATGAAACTGAGATAGTTAACTTAGGATACGACGAAGCAGTGAAGGAAACTCGGATCAGCATACACTTAGAAGCTAAACAGAAGCAAGAATTGTTGGAATTGCTTAAGCAGTATGTCGACGTATTTGCTTGGTCCTACGACGACATGCCCGGGCGGAGCACCGACATAGTCTCTCATAAGCTACCAATTGATCCCACCCGCACGCCGATAAAGCAAAATCCAAGGAAGTTCAAGCCCGATTTGAGTTTAACGATCAAAGAGGAAGTTACTAAGCTGATTAAAGCAAATGTCGTAAGGGTTACAAACTACCCTTCCTGGTTGGCCAACATTGTGCCCATTCCAAAGAAGGACGGAAAAATCAGGATGTGTGGATTATCGGGATCTCAACAAAGCTAGTCCTAAGGATGACTTCCCCCTTCCAAACATCCACATATTCATCGATAACTATGCAAAGCATGAGTTGCAGTCATTTGTCGATTGCTTTGCAGGATATCATCAGATTTTGATGCATAAGGATGACGCAGAAAAGACAGCATTTACCACTTCATGTGGAGTGTACTGCTACCGACTATTGCCATTTGGCCTCAAGAATGCTGGTGTGACCTACATGAGGGACATGACTACTTTGTTCCATGATAGGATTCATAAGGAGATCGAAGTCTACGTGGACAATGTCATTATTAAATCTCGAAGGAGTTTAGATCACTTTGCTGACCTAAGGAAGTTCTTTGAGCGATTGCAGAGGTACAACTTGAAGCCGAATCTAGCAAAATGTGCATTTGGAGTTCCTGCTGGAAAATTATTGGGATTCATTGTTAGCAGAAAAGGTATAGATTTGGATCCTTCAAAAATCAAGGCAATCCAAGACTTGCCTCCCCCGAAGACTAATAAAGATGTAATGAGTTTTCTCGGAAGGCTCAATTACATTAGTCAATTCATCGCACAGTCAACAGTGATTTGTGAACCCATATTTAAGCTGCTGAAGAAAGATGTTGCCACAGAGTGGACAGAAGAGTGTCAGAAGGCCTTCGACAGAATCAAGGAGTATTTGTCCAATCCACCTGTATTGGTCCCACCAGAACCAGGAAAACCTCTATTGTTGTACTTGTCCGTATTGGATAGTGCATTTGGATGTGTGTTGGGACAACACGATGAGATGGGGAAAAAGGAGCAAGCCACTTACTACCTAAACAAGAAATTCACACCGTACGAGGCAAGGTACACTTTGTTGGAACGCACGTGCTGTGCTTTGACTTGGATCGCACAAAAGTTGAGGCACTACTTATCTGCGTACACCACGTATTTGATCTCAAGGATGGATCCACTCAAATACATCTTCCAAAAGCCGATGCCCACCGGGAAATTAGCGAAATGGCAGATCTTGTTAAGTGAGTTTGACATCGTGTACATAACGCAGAAGGCCATCAAGGGACAGGCCTTGGCGGATCACCTTGCAGAGAACCCTGTAGACAATGAATACAAGCCGCTTACAACCTATTTTCCTGATGAGGAAGTACTGTTCGCAGAGGAAGATATTTCAGAGCCTTATTCAGGATGGAGGATGTTCTTTGACGGAGCGTCAAATTTCAAAGGAGTCGGAATAGGAGCAGTTTTGGTTTCCGAGACAGGTCAGCACTACCCTATCTCGGCAAAGATCAGATTTCCCTGCAAGAACAATATGGCGAAATACGAAGCTTGCATCCTCGGGCTTAGGATGGCAGTTAATATGAACATCAAAGAACTTTTGGTAATAGGCGATTCTGACCTATTAGTTCATCAGGTACTAGGAGAATGGACCACCAAGAATGTCAAAATTCTTCCATACTTACATTGCGTGAAGGAGTTGTGTAAGCAGTTCAGAGAGATTGACTTCAAGCATGTCCCTCGAATCCAAAATGAGTTTGCTGATGCCCTTGCGACATTGTCATCAATGATTCAACATCCGGACAAGAATTACATCGACCCTATCAAGGTAGAAATACATGATCAACAAGCATATTATTTTCATGTCGATGAGGAATTGGATGGCCAGCCATGGTACTACGACATTAAGAAGTTGCTCGAGACGAGGGAATATCCGGAAAATGCAACTAACAAACAGAAGCGGACCTTGAGGAGAATGGCAAATCACTTCTTCCTTAACGGAGAAATCCTATATAGGAGGACTTCAGATCTGCGATTGCTAAGATGTGTGGATGCCACAGAGGTGACGAGGTTGTTAGAAGAAGTACACATAGGGACATGTAGAGCCCACATGAACGGATTCACTTTGGCAAAGAAGATTCTGAGAGCGGGATACTTTTGGATGACTATGGAAAGAGACAGCATTCGCTATGTACAAAAGTGTCATCAATGTCAAGTTCACGGAGATTTCATTCGAGTTCCCCCAAATGAGCTCAATGTAATGGGTTCCCCTTGGCCGTTCGCCGCTTGGGGCATGGATGTGATTGGACCTATCAAACCCCCTACATCAAATGGACATCGCTTCATCTTAGTGGCCATCGATTATTTCACTAAATGGGTCGAAGCTTCAACGTACAAGGCAGTAACAAAGAAGGTGGTAGCAGATTTTGTTCACAACAATATAGTTTGCCGATTTGGGATTCCAGAGTCAATTATCACAGATAATGCGTCCAATCTCAACAGCGATCTTATGAGAGGGACTTGTGAAAAGTTTCGGATCGCCCACCGAAATTCCACAGCTTATCGACCACAGATGAATGGAGCAGTCGAGGCAGCAAATAAGAACATCAAGAAGATCTTAAGGAAGATAATAGATAGTCACAGGCAGTGGCATGAAAAGTTGCCATATGCTTTGCTTGGTTACTGTACCACTACTAGAACATCCACAGGAGCAACTCCTTATATGTTGGTCTATGGTTCCAAAGCTGTGATACCCGCAGAAGTAGAGATACCGTCTCTAAGGATTATCCAAGATGTTGGTTTGGACGATGCAGAATGGATACGTAGTAGACACGAACAGTTGATACTCATTGATGAGAAAAGGATGGACGATGTCTGTCACGGTCAGCTTTATCAGAACAGGATGTCCAAGGCATTTAACAAAAGAGTAAGGACTAGGAAATTCGAACCAGGTCAGTTGGTTTTAAAGCGAATATTTCCTCATCAGGACGAAGCTATAGGGAAATTCGCACCAAATTGGCAAGGTCCATACGTGGTTCATCGAGTGCTTTCAGGAGGAGCATTGATTTTGGCAGAAATGGATGGTAAAGTGAGCACGAAGCCCATCAACTCAGACTCGATCAAGAAGTACTAAATCTAAAGACATCCAAGCTAGCTTTTTCTTTTCCGTTTTAATTTGCATTTCTATTGTAATAGAACTACGCTGACCTGACTTCCCACTGTTTGATACGTAGGCAACCCACATCGGGTCCGGTCTTTTGTAATAGAAAATCCCAAAAACATTATCTTCAAGTAACTGGAACTACGATTCGACCTGATTTCCCTTGGTGCGATACGTAGGAAATCTCCACCGGATTCGGTCCCTTTATTAATCTTCTTTTTATTGTAATTGAACTACGTTATGACCTGATTCTGATTGGAAATGTAGGTAGCCTGAGTTAGGCTCGGTCATTGCACTATTTTACCCTTCTATTGTAATTGAACTACGTTATGACCTGATTCCTATTTAGAATACGTAGGCAACCTAAAAAGGTTCAGTCATACCCTTAGGAAACCTTTTATTTGTAATGTAACTATAGATTAGGATCGGTCTCATCGTCAAAGACATCGCGACACTTGGCTTGAATATGAAGAAGCGTCATCAGAGGAACAGACTATGCAAAGACACCGTTTGGATGCGAGCGTCGGAATGGAAAAGCTCAATGCATTTCGGAACATGTCATAATCTAAAAAATGATAGAGTTTTATCACATTTATACGTAGTACATATATATGCATATCCGATTTCCAAAACACCATATTTTCTTTTTCTTTCAAAGTGCATTACCGTATTTTTCCACCTATCAAGTCTCCGGACAGCGATCTCCACAACCAAAGAAGTCAAAGGATTCAAGTGACAAGGCTAGGGCCACGATCGACACAAATCAACACCCCCTCCCAAACTAAGAATTTTTCGTTGAGTACAGGATTGACAGGAATTAGGACGAGATGACATCGAAGCGAGCTTCCAGCGGAGGCGTCACAAGATCCATCACTACACCATGAGCCAAAATAACCTTCTCCTATTTTATTTTGTTATCCTGGCTTATTCATCTTTGAACGTTTCATTTAAACTTGCAGGTGTCTCCAGAAGCAGGGTCAAGGTCGATTATTCGAGAGTTGGGGGCCCCGTAGCAGCATTGTTCCTTAATAATAACTCCGCCAATCGGAGATCTACCTTCTAACTGCGTTAAATAACTCCGCCAACCGGAGATGCAATCTAACAGTGACTAACTCCGCCAATCGGAGATATACGATCTAACTGCGACTAACACCGCCAATCGGAGATACGATCTAACTGCGATTAACTCTGCCAATCGGAGATACGATCTAAGTGCGGCTAACTCCACCAATCGAAGATACAATCTAACTGCGACTAACTTCGCTGGTCAGAGATACCATCTAATTGTGTCGACTAACTTCGCCAATCGAGGATACCGTCTAACAACGCCAATTACCCCACCAATCGGGGACCGCCGTCTAACTTCGTCAACAACTCCGCCAGTCGGAGATTATTACTTTATATTACAGTTGCTCCGCCAATTGGAGATTTGTACTTTACATTACAGTTGCTCCGCCAATCGGAGATTTTTACTTTACATTACAGTTGCTCCGCCAGCTGGAAGCCTTTTCATTACAGTTGCTCCGCCAGCCGAAAGCTTTACATTACACTCGCTCCGCCAGCCAGAAGCCTCTACATTACAGTTGCTCCGCCAGCCGGAAGCTTTACATTTCAGTCGCTCCGCAAATCGGTGCTTTCAATTCTAGTTTGTCTACAATCCCTTCCTTTATTTCCTTGTGTTATTATTACATTCTAACTTTGAACTGCACAGGTATCTTTACATTTTTTGCAGATGAACACAATACAACGTGGAACTATCTCTGCCATAGCGAACTGAGGTGCCCCGCTTGATAAGGACATCAAACTCACAGGCTAGAGTCAATGAATCCGCTCTCCACTTTAGCTCGCCAACCAGTTTCTCTTTCAATTTTTTAAGAAGTCACTTCTTTTGGGAATCTATATTCTAGAAACACAGTCAAATTCTTCCGCATCCTAAGGTCGTCATAATGTGATACTGGGACAATTCTGAGGGTCAGTCCCCTACGACGAGCTGATATGATCCTATGACAGCACATAGATGCATTCGTGTAGTCTCGCTTATGGGTGTGTTGCGGCCACCACATTTATAATCAAGAAGCTGTAAAAGTATGTCTCGTGATCAGAAACACCCTTTTTCATCAGCAATCTTTCCCAAAATTTAACCACATCTTCCTAACAACATCTAGTGTCACCATAATTCGACATTGGGACAAAATTTTGAGGATTCCTCAAAATTTTTATCTTCTCATTTTCTTTAAAACGCATCTGAATTAATTCCCGTCCTCTTCAATACGTAGTGGACTTAGAGTCAAGCTAGTCATATTCCATTCTAGCCATTTTCGCTCATGCTGAAACCACCACCCTTTTCATCTCCGAAACCTCGTGTTACCATAACTACAACACTGGGATAAATTTTTTAGGATCACTCAAAAAACTTTTGAACAACCCAACCTTCCAAATCTCCAATAAAACTATTATCCCCTGTCCATGACCATAGAACCGGTGTCCTCATAATTCAGACACTGTGGCAAAATTTTGATGACCTCTCAAAATTTTACCGTCTCCTTATTCGAACTACATTGACCTGATTCTCTTATGACCCGAGATATGTAGGCTACTTAAGAACCAGAGTTCGGTCGAATTCATAAACTCACCTCGTGATTCCAAAAAGAATTACCCCCTTTGAAGTTGTACTCTTTCCAAACCCAATCTGATGTACTCGTCGGGACAAAATCGGGTTTACGTCAACGTCTTCGTCCAATGACTCTTTCATCACCCCTGGTCGAAGAGGGACAAGCTGTTGACACCCAATTTTGGCCGTCCTTTTTCGTTTAATTAATTTCACTATGCTTCTCAGTCCTGAAAATTCGCCAGAATGAGTTTGGAATATTTTCATTAATTATTACGCTTTTTTTTTTTACATATATTTCTCTAAAGTTAAGAACATTTTATTTGTTTCTTAAAAATTACCAAACATCATATTTTTATAATTAAAAATTACTAAACATCATTCTTTATAATTAAAACGACTCGAAAATAATGTAGATAATTTTATATCAATATTGGTGTTACATTTTTCCTTTAATCCTACTTATTACCGTATTAATCGTCTTTTACTCTATTTTGTAAACTAAATACGTTTATTAAGTTACTTGCATTAGAATTTATATAGGTGTACATTTTGTGGGAATTATTTAGGACAAAGAAGCATGCTTTAATTAATGGATTGAAGTAAGAAGGGGTAAGAAAATAATTCATCTACCTAAAATTTGGGCCAAATCCTATTCCTACCCTACAAAAATCTTTGGCCCAAAAATGCCCCATCCCAAAATCCACAGATTCGGCCCATACCCACCTAAACTCTTCATTTCAACCAAATGAACTAACCAACCCATTTTCTGTTCAATCAAAACCAAACAGCCCTAACTCATCTCCTCTCTCTTCAACCTAGCCGTCACCACCACCCCACCCCCCATCACGTCACTTCCATCGCCTTAACGCCACCGCACCCATCGGACCACCGGACAAACTCCTGCGCCGACATCACCCATCTCCTATCGCCTATCACCTATCACCTTTTCCCTTTTTCTTTGAAGACGTTTACAAAAGCTGTAAGGGAGAGATTCTTAAATCCTTCGGTCTGGGAGATAATCTTCCTTCAATTCGATGAACAATGGCAAGAACCACCATACTCTACACCCCAACGACCTTTTCCCTTCCCAATCAGTTTGAAAAGGTGAGATTTTTCACCCCTTTCACCATCTCATCTGTTGAAAACGTCAATTTTTCCCTCCTCTTGGATTCGAAATTCAAAGGCAAAAGCTCCTTGAAGAAGCTGTTGAAACGTTCCCATTTTTCAGCTATAAATACAGCCCCTCTATGGGCTGTTAAGGGGCAGAGATCAATCGGAAAAAAAGAACCACAAAAATCCCTTTTATTTTAATAAACTTTCCCTTCTCAAAAATTCCTTTTGCTAAAAAACTCGAATTCTTAGAAAATCTTATTTTTTCACTCTAAGTTTTTTATTGTCGAAATTCCTTCCTTTAGTTCTCGGCTGAGCAAGGATTGCTTGAAGCGGATTCGGAGACTCGACGACGATAATAGCCTCAGTTCGCTGTCACGGAGAAGATCATTTTGAGGCTCAAAGCACTACACTTTGGCTACTTTGTGTTGGTTGAAAGTCAAGAACAACTTTGTTATGGTTTAGCCTCCTCCAACATCCTACCATATTGAGGTGCTAGAAACCTTTGGATCTTGCACGGCATTGGAAACATGGATGGTAGTAGCCCCTATTGTTTCCCTAATATTTTTAGCCTAATGCTTTGTTCTATATGGCCAAGTTAATTTTTTTTTTCTCTTTAAGAACAATGTTGAGTTGATGCACTCCTTTTCATGTGTTAGTTTACTAGTTGTTAGTTGGAATCGTTTGAAATGGCTTGAGTAAGGGTCTGTTGAGGTTTAGTTGAGTTTCCCTCGTGTTTTAACCTTAATAAGGATTCCTATTTTCTTACAAACTTGACCTGTAGCTAATCCTCGCTTAAAAAATGACAACGAGTTGTCCCTGTTTTGTTTTAGTACAGGTTAAACCCGGTAGTTTTTCTTTGTTTTATCATGTTGTAGCATTAGTTACAAAATGTGCATTTTCTTAGATATTAGTGTGACTAACTACTACTCCATCCCTTTATTTTAATAATATAAACTTGTCTTCTAGCCCCTCTTTTGTCCCTTGCATTCGGTTTTTCCTTTCTATCACTAGATAATAACTGAAACAGTCTATCCTTTTTAAGTTAACAATGTGTAATGTCTTGAAATTTGATTGTCTTACAATTTAGATTGCTTCTAATCCTTTTCTTTCTTTTGTTTTCTTTGCATATGTACGTGGGAGTATATTGGAGTTGTATGACAACTCCAAGACTGCTCGCAAATAGAGAAATAGCAGTGTAATTCGCTTGTGTCTAGCAGCCTCGTCCACGTCTCGAGTCTCCGTCCTTCTTCCTTATTCAAAATTTTAAGCCTTCATGTAGTTTGATACATGCTATTTATATTATTTGACTAACACTCTTGTGAATTTGTATTTTTGTAGTTTTGTTTTGAACTCGTAACTTGACTTAAGTATATTAGTAAGTTTAGTCATTATCTTCCCTACGCTCTTTTTAGATATTGAACTTAGTGTATTTATTCGGATTAGGCATATTAGAGTAGTCACATAAATGATGTCAACTTTTTCAGGATGTAAGAAAATTGGATTTTTCTAAAAGGTGAAACTGGAGACTTCTTTCGAAATAAAGAATTTGCTAACAATTTTTAAAGTGTTTCAAGCACGAGCTAGGCATATTCTATGAAATAGCCCACACATGGATTTTTAGAAAAAATAAGAAAAACGTCGGTTTTGGAGGATTAAAAAAAAAAAAATTTTAGTGGCCCAAAACATCTTGCTATTTTCATAATTTGTTCTTTTGCACTAACGTCAAGCAAGCTTTATCTTCCAAGTTGAAAACAAGAAAAATCATATTAGGCCTATGTATAGTGGCCAAGCTATTTTACAAGAACTACAAGGTACGTACTTATTTTAATACACATATACTATCTTATTTTCCAATCAATCTTTTCATTATGCATGTACTTATCTGTATTACGGTACTTATACATATTATTATATTTTCCATGGCTATTTCTAAAAGTATGCCTTTTTTATACTATTTTTTTTTTTTACATATGATAAACATACTCCATGTATATATTATTTTCTCATAAAAAAAATATATGTATTTTCATACTCTATATTATATATACCGCCCTTATGTACAATAGCCATATTTGTACCTAATCTTCAAAAAATACACCTGTGCTTTTTTTTTGTAAATAATATACATCTCTAGTACATATGACTTTACAATGAGTATGCCTACATACTATTACTTTTTAACACGTACCATACATATACTACCTTATTTCCATTAATTCTCTTGGTCGTCTTTACATATATGCATCTATATAGTACTATCATGTCATCAATAACTATTTTTTAGTTACCCATGATATACATATCACGTATACACGTTATTTTCTTATAATATATATATATATATATATATATATATATATATATATATATATATCCTCTTACTCTATATTATCCATATTACTCTAGATAAAACAAATGTCATACATATTTTTCTCATGCACACATTAGCATTAACTACTTCCTTTATATAAATGCAAATACTCACATAGTTACAATTCCCTTAAAAACCCCTTTTTTTTATACAAATAGTTTTGAGAGAGTAGTTTCTTTTCCGCAATTTTTTAAATAGGCGATAATAAATAAGAAATAATTAGATAATCCCCCTCTAGTATTAATTAAGCTAAGTTTAAAGACTGTCTTCGGATAGGCTCTGAGGGATGCTTAACACCTTCCCCTCGGGATAAATAAAACCCTTACCTAGAATCTCACAGGTTTCAAAGACTAAAAAAATGGAGTTTACTTTTTAATGGTTTCCTAATAATTCCTAAAATTAGGTGGCGACTCTGAAAATTTGCAAAACCAGAGGAAACATAGCCATAAGTTGTGAACTAGTTTTAATCCGTTAAAAATAGGGCATGACATCCTCCTCAACCGGATGATATCTCCACTAAACTTTCACTGAAGCAATTTCCTTTGACCTCAACTTTCGGATCTGTCTATCCAAAATAGCCACTGGCTCCTCCTCAAAAGTCAGATTCTGATCTAGCAAAACGGAATCACACGAGAACCATAGGAGTGATACTTCTTGAGCATGGAAATATGAAACACAAGGTGAACACCTGACAAACCCAGAGGCAAAGCCAACTCATAGGCAACCTCACCAATACGCTGAACAATCTCAAACGGACCAATATACCTAGGGCTCAACTTTCCCTTCTTCCAAAACCCCATCACACCATTCATGGGTGAAACTTTTAGCAATACCCGCTCACGCACCATGAACTCTAAATCACTAATATTTCGGTCCACATAACTCTTTTGTCTACTCTAAGCTATAAGAAGCCTCTCCTGAATCAACTTGACCTTGTCTAAGGAATCACGAAGCAAATCCATACCCAAGGCCTCACCTCAAAAGCATCAAACCAACCAACTGGAGAACGACATATCCTACCATGTAGTGCCTCAAATGGTGCCATCTCAATGCTAGAATAGTAACTGTTGTTGCAAGCAAACTCCGCCAAGGGAAAGAACTGGTCCCAATGACCACTAGAATCGATCACACACGCCCGCAATATGTCCTCAAGGACCTTGACGGTATGCTTAAACTGTCCATCAATTTTAGGGTGAAATGTTGTACTAAGATAAACTCTGGTACCCAACTCCTTTTGCATGGATCGCCAGAAGTGAGAAGTAAACTGAGTCCTCAATCTGAAATGATGGAAATAGGAACACCATGCAAATGAACAATCAATCTGAAGTTATGGAAAAAGGCACACCGTACAAATGAAATCAATCTGAAATGATGGAAATAGGCACACCGTACAAATGAATAATCTCTCTAATATAGATCCTGGCCAACTTCTCTGAGTTGTAGGTAGTCTGAACTAGTCTAAAATGAGCCGACTTGGTCAACCGGTACATAATAACCCAAATAGCATCATATTTCCTCAAAGTCTGTGGTAACCCTTCCACAAAGTCTAGCAATCCTCTCCCATTTCCATTCAGGTATAGCCATCCTCTGAGAAAGTCCACCCGGCTTTTGGTGCTCATACTTCACTTGTTGACAACTCAACACTTAAGAACAAATCCTGCGATATCCCTCTTCATACTACATCCCCAATAATATGGCTTCAAGTCATGATACATGTTTGTAGCACCTAGATAAATAGAATACTTCGACCTGTGAGCCTCTTCCATAATCAATCTAGTCAAGTGACCTACATGAGGAAAACTAATATGACCCTTTATACTTAAAACCCCCCTCATCATCAAGGATTTCCTCTCTAGCCTTCCCTTTCAACACCTTATCTCGAATTTTGCACAACTTTTGGATTATCAAATTGCTGGGCTTTAATCTGCTCCAATAAGGAAAACTGCACCTCCAGAATGTCGGGTTCAGAAATATAAGGTCTAACCATACTATTGGCCAAGGCTTGAACATCCATAGCCAAAGGTCGCGTTACGACCCAAACCAGATGGCCATGACGGGCACCGGGCTCTACCTGTCGAG
Source organism: Lycium barbarum (assembly GCF_019175385.1). Taxonomy (NCBI): domain Eukaryota; kingdom Viridiplantae; phylum Streptophyta; class Magnoliopsida; order Solanales; family Solanaceae; genus Lycium; species Lycium barbarum. Next base: position 60,684,947 of record NC_083339.1, read on the forward strand.
CACCGCTAATCATGTTTTCATATCATAATCATAAACAAGGGTGGACTACTAGGGTCATCAGAGGAAAACCTGCTAGATCATAAGAGAAATATACTTAAAAGGAGCGAGTCCAAAAGACATACATATATAACCATGCTGGCCAACATTGTACAAGCCGACAAAGCCACTATAGACAGCTATACAACAGAATATAGGCCGAGGGGGGCATACAATGTCTAACTGTACCACAACTGTCCACAAGCCTCTAATAGAGTACATGGCAAAACAAGGTCGGGACAGGGCCGCGCCATACCCATATGTACAATAAAAATATATAAGAACATCCCTAACTGCTAAGAATAGATTCATTATGGAGTAGCATTATGTTTACGTCTCGTTCATAAGGACTATGCTAAAAGAAGGAAAGTTAGCCTTAACATACCTCAAGTCGCCAACACAACCGCACAACGAATCTGTCAGACCAGTACTCCAATCTCCTTAGTCACAACAACCCACATTAGGAGCTCAAGAACACTTCAATTCCAAGATCACTTCACCTTGAAGTATCCTCCAAAACTACTACCAAGAGGAGAAACAAGCTTCCAAAATACTTTAGAACCTTTAGGCGCTTGATCTTCTCTTTTGTTTCTTGATCTTCTCTTTTGTTACTTGATTTCACTTAGAGGTCAGGGGAAATGAAGAAAATGAGATAAAATGTGGAGTATACGAAATATATATATATAAAAAAAAAATGTTCACCGACATATTATATGGCCAAAATATACTGGTTGTATGTATATATATGGTCCAAAATACTGGCCGTATATATATACGGTCCGTATCTTTAGGCCGTATATCTCCAACCAAAAATCAACCTGTTTGCCTAATAAAGTACGGGCCGTATTCTAAAGTACGGTTCGTAATTCGAATATACGACCCTTATTTCCACTTCCCAAAACAAAACTTCGACGAAACGTATTCTCGTCAATTCGTTTATCCCCTAATCCTTCCAAAACATGCCAAACATGAACTTAAACCATCGTATACTTAAGATGAACACGTCTAACCTTATAAAACCTCGAAGATAATTTCGCTCTCCAAATCTATAACAACCAACTCACGTAGATGCTTAGCGTACAAAATTACGGGGTGTAACAGGTCTCTTCCCAGCCCGTAAACGTGCTAGGTTACCCATAATCACCGCCTTGCGACTCAAGGCATCCGTCACTACATTGGCCTTGCCCGAATGATAAAAGATTGTCATATCATAGCCCTTGAGCATCTCTAACCACCTTCGCTGCCTCAAATTGAGATCTCTCTGATTGAAAATGGGTTGAAGACTCTTATGATCCATAAACACCTCACAATGCACACCATACAAGTAATGCCTCCAAATCTTCAATGCAAATACCACCGCCGCCAACTCTAAATCATGGGTGGGTAGGTCTTCTCATGCACCTTCAACTGCCTGGAAGCATAAGTGATCACCTTTCTTTTCTGCATCAAAACATAACCAAGTCCAATCCGCAAAGCATCACAACAAATAGTAAAGCCCTTTCCCTCCACGGGAAGAGAAAATCGGAGCTGTAGTAAAAACGTTTTGAGCTTTTGTGTTACACCTTGAAAATTTTTCGTGAGCCAACAATGCATAGACCAACGAAGGGCATGAGTGTGCGATGTTTTATTAAGTAGGGAATGACTATTTATGAACTTTGGAAATAAGAAAGTTGTAGAATTTCATTTCAGCCCATTGGTCGTAAAATGGAATACGGCCCGTAAAGTGATTTACGGACCGTAAAATTCCATCGTCCTTCAACATTCTAAAAATTTCAACTTTCTGCCAAATGTTAAATGGTAAAATACGACTCAGAATACGGACCGTAAATTGAAATACGGCTCGTAAACTGTGACCGTGAACCACCATGACCTACAACAAACCTTTCTGTTTCTGATATGCTTAAATATGGTCGTGGAGGACGGACCGTAAACCAGTATACGGCCCGTAAACTGGGTTTACGGCCACTGGACACCCCGACTTCTGTTCATTAAAAACCAGATTTTGAGTTATTAAAAAGGGACCCTAAGCTCATTTTATTTCATTTCTCACCTACACGGTTCAAGAACTCTCTAGAGTACTCCAAAACACTTCATCCACAAGAATTTAAGAGAATCAAAGGGAGATTAAGATCAACAACATTAAATCCATGAAACAAAGTGTGTGAAACTCAAGTGAAGTTCATCCAAACCAAGAAGTTCCAAAAAAAAGAGTGAAGTAGGGTTTGGTGCTAGAGGAGCAATTCCACACAAGACTTGTTCAACCATCATCTAAGGTAAGTTTCATGACTTTATCATGTTGTTTAAGGTATTGGAAGGTTAAGATACCCGAGTTGTAGAAAAGCATAGCAAATGGATCATAAATGAGTGAATAGTGCCATGAGTGAATGGTAATAGAATTGACTCATGAATGTTAGTGTGTTGTGAGTATGAATACGTTATAAATGACATGTAAACCACGAGATAAATGTGATACATGAGAAAATACGATAGTGAACCCAAAACCATAAATGTGAGAAAAATGAAGAGAAATGGTGGAATGCGGTTAATGCCTGGAAATTGTTGAATTCAACATTGTGGGTATCATTGTGAGCGTTTGGGAGTTGACATAGAATATGGGAGAAGTAGTACAAACAAAGGGAGTGTTGTCCAATTTTCCGTAGAGTTAGTAACGCGTTCTTATAGTCGATTAATTAACGTAAATGCGAATTCTCTTTTGAAGGTAGAGACGCGATATCGAAGGAGAACAAGCGAGCGATAGTTTAGTTAAACGTCAAAGGTATGTGAGGCTAGTCCCTTCTTTCTAATGGCATGAATCCTATAGCGTAACTTGTTTCTTATCCATGAGCCTATGTCTATAATTAGCTACACAAGGTAATGAGTTAAAGTATAGAAAGTATAATGATGTTATTTATCGCTTACACTCACCTTATATGCTAATTCCTTCAAGGTGAGGTAAAATGTCCATGATTGTTCCATAATGCAATCGAGGGATCACGACCTTACGTCACCCCGATAGAGTATGTATTATGATAAGCTAAGCATATTGTGATGAGCATATGATGATATTACTATTACACCGCGCTTATTTAGCCGGGCAGTCACCGCCAAGGCGGGCAGCTATGCGATACACCATGGCCAGATGGCATGGGCAGACACCACTAGTTGGCGGCATGAGATGTTACCTCGGAGGCGGGAGGCCTGGACGCGAGCTCATGTTATGATTATCACACCGATCTGATATGGACGGGCAGTTTATACATGATGCATATATGATATGATATGATGATGAGCATGAGTAAGACAGCATGATTTGTTTTCTTTTACTTGGCAATTAGATTCCGATGTCCCATATGAGTATCTTCTCTATCTCATTGTCTTACTTCATTGTTTATGCCTCTCATACTCAGTACAATATTCGTACTGACGTCCGTTTTCTTTGGAAGTTGTGTTCATGCCCACAGGTAGATAGGGAGGAGAGCTCGATACAGATCCGTAGTAGCTGTCAGCTGATTGGAAGCCCTCCATTGTCCTGGAGGTGCTTATGACTATTCTTTTGTGTATATATATATATAGCCTTGTACATGTATTTTTGGGCACGACGAGGTCTTGTCCCGTCCCTATGTTCAGTACTCCAGTAGAGGCTCGTAGATACGCAGTGCGGGTTAGATGGTCTCACGAGATCGCTGCTGTATATCTATACATATATATATTATTTTATTTTGCTAGCGCAAGGGCACATGTGCATGAAAGTATTTTATGTTTCCATATGAGACATGATTTTTTTTTCCTACGCTATGAGTATAAAGATGATAAAAAGGGTATAAAATGAGTAAAATGAGCGATAGAACTAGCGGTGCTCGGTAGTTAGCCCCGGGTACCCGTCGCGGCCCCTAGCTGGGTCGTGACATTTTGGAAGCTCACCTCACACTCATCTGACCTCTGAAAGGGTACATTCTTCTGAGTCAATCTGGTCAAAGGAGATGCAATAGACGAAAACCCCTCTACAAAGTGCCGATAGTAGCTAGCGAGGCCAACGGAGTTCTGAATCTCTGTAACTGAAGTAGGCCTGACCAAATTATGAACTACCTCAACCTTCTTCTGATCTACCATGATCCCATCGTTAGCCATCACATGATCCAAGAATCCAACAAAATCAAGCCATAACTCACACTTCGAGAACTTACCATACAATTTCTTCTCCCTCAAGATCTCAAATACTGCTCGTGATTCGTTCTACTACGGGAGTATATTAATATATCATCAGTGAATATAGTCACAAAAGAATCCAGATACTGTCTAAAAACATCGTTCATCAAATCCATGAAGACTGCCGGGGCATTGGTCAAACCAAAAGATATAACCAGAAACTCATAATGACTATAACGGGTCCTGAAAGTTGTCTTTGGGATATCCTCCACCCTAATCTTCAACAGGTGATAACCTGACCTCAAGTCAATCTTAGAAATGACTAATACACCCTGAAGTTGATCAAACAAATCATCAAGCCGAGGAAAGGAATACTTCTTCTTAATGGTCACTTTGTTCAACTGCCGATAATCGATGCACATCCCCATGGACCCATCTTCATTCTTTCACAAACAACACCAGAGCTCCCTATGGAGAAATACTTGGTCGAATAAATCCTTTGTTAAACAAGTCTTACAATTTCTCCTTCAACTTTTTCAATTCGGCCGGCGCTATCCGATATGGCGGAATAAAAATGGGCTTAGCGCCCGACTCCAAGTCAATGCAGGAAACACCTGGAAGATCTATAGGAAACACCCTCACTACTAGTACTGAATCAAACGGAGGAGTATCAGCACTTGTATCCCTAACATAGGACAAATATGCCAAACACCCCTTTTCAACCATTCGACAAGCCTTAAGGAACAATACCACTTTCTTCGACGCACGACTAGTATCACCCTTCCACTCTAACCTAGGGATTCCTAGCATAGTTAAGGTAACAGTCTTGACATGACAAACCAAGATCATATAATGCGGAGACAACCAACTCATGCCAAGAATAACGTCAAATCTACCATGTCTAAGATCATCAAATCAACCCAAGTATCATACCCCATCAAAGTCACAAGACAGGATTCGTACACCCGATTCGCCACTATGGAATCCCCAACAAGAGTAGAAACACTAACACAAAAATCAAGCGACTCACGCAGCATATCCAAACCCGAAGAAAAATAAGTAGACACATAGGAGTATGTAGAGCCTGGATCAAATAATACCGTAGCCGACCGGCAAAAATTGAGATAGTACCTGTAATGATTGGATTCGAAGCCTCTGCCTAGGAATGCATAGTAATGAGCACGGCCACCCTCGGCCTGAGAACCGCTGCGACCACCTTCGCAGCGGTCTGAGCACTGCCTCTACTAGAAGAACCACCTCAACCACTATATGCACTGCCTCTAGCCAGCCGTGCCACTGCTCAAAATGCTAAGCCTTGAGAACCGGAGTGTGGGCCACTCTGCCTAAGTTTGGGGCACTCCCTGAAGAAATGCCCTAAGTCCCCACACTCATAAAACCCACGACAAGTCATAGCCTACTGAGAATAATAGAAGCAGCCTAAATGACCACCCCGACCTCTAGGCTGGGAATAAGAACCTTGAGAACCATGTCTTTAATTATATGCACCGTGACCCGAAGAACCACCAGTAGAAGTACGAATTGCTTCCTGAACTAGCCTGATGAACTGGGGGCGGTAACCCCTGCCATGGTAACCTCTACCTCCAGATGAGGCACCCAAATACCTACCCGAGTTGTGGGCCTCTTGTCCATCCTATCTCCGGAATAATGGAGTGTTCTCAAAAATCTGCTTATCGGGTTCTATAGATCTGGGTCGCCTCCCTATCTACCTGTGGGTATGAACACAGCGTCCAAAGAAAACGGACATCAGTACGAATATTGTACTGAGTATGTAAGACATGAATGAAATGAACATAATAGAGAATCATAAGACATAAAAAGAAGACACAACCTCCGTAACTTTTAAGGGAGGATACCTTTCATGCCTATTTTATATATAATTACAGTACATGTATCATCATAGCGCATACATCATTGTATCAATATATATATATATATATATATATATATATATATATATATATATATCATCATCATCATCGTTAACCCGCGTCCGGGTAACCATCATATGCCGCCCACTAGTGGTGTCTGCCCATGCCCTCTAGACATAGTGTATACGCTGCCCGCTTTAGCGGTGTCTACCCGGCCATATAGGCACGGTGTGATATCATCTCATGTCGCCCACTAGTAGTGATCATGCCCGGCCCTCTAGGCTCGGTTTAAATATAGCAGCCCGCCTTAGCGGTGACATGCTCGGCCATTTAGGCACGGTGGATTCGTATCGTCATATAATAAATTATAAACTCATCATTATTACACATCTCATAGGCATATCATAACCTTATCATAACTTAGCATCATTATACATATATATATATATATATATATATATATATATATATATATCATAGTATCGTATTTTCTCATACACATTAAACATTATCCGTATTCGGCCACGTAGTGGCTCGACTATCACATACATGTCTTCCATACCCGGCCATAACAAGGCTCGGTATATCTCATCATCATCATTGCCATCACATACATCTCATAAGCTTATCATAACTTTCCATAAGGCATACATTTGAATTTAAAGACAACCAATGAAAATCATATCATATTCATAGTGTGAACTTTGTATAAATATCGTATGATAGACTTTATAATCTCTAGAATTAGGCTCATCATTACCATCCTCGCATCTATGGCATATGTCTTACCTTTATCTCATATGAAATCCTCAACGAACATAGACTCGTAATTCTTCCGGAACATTCTTCATAGGGCATACATTAGAGCTTATAGACAATCTGTGAATTTATCGGGGTGACATAAGGTCGAGAACCCCCGATTACATTATGCAGTGATCATATGCAATATATCTCACCTTGAAGGAACTAACATTTTAAGGTGAGTGTACACCATGAACAATATCAAGGGATCGTAAATAGGATCATTAGCTTCATAGACATCATTTCTTGCTTTGGAATCTCTAGGCTTAAACTTACCATCATCATTATCATATTCATGACATATTCCTCATTTTTATCTCATAAGAAGATTTTTATCAATATTGTCTTGTAGTTCCCGGAATGTAAGAAAGTCATGGAGAGGTAGGGAAATAATATCATAGGAATCATATAAGGATCACTAGCTTCGTAGGAATATCGTATCATGAGCTTTGGGACTTCTAGACTTAGATTCATCATCGGTATTGTCATTCTCGTAACGTATCTCTTTTCTTTATCTCGTATGAAGCTCTTTATACTCGTAGATTCATAATTCTCGATATGTAGGAAAATCATGGAAAGATAGGAGGATTCATACCATAAGAGTAATGCCTTAGAAAGAAAGGACTAACCTTACATACCATTTTCTTTAGCTATTCTACCGCTTGATCGTTCTCCTTCCATGCTCACGTCTTTACCTTCAAGGAGGTCGTATTAACATTAGTTAGACGATTATAAGAACGTGCTTACTAAAGCTAGAGAAAAATGGGCGGTATTTCCTTTGTTTCTACTACCTTCTCCATATCTATATAAATTTCCAAACATCCATAACAACATTCACAATATTATATGTAACAATCATCATTCATCTACATTATCCACATTTCACAATTTCACTTCAATTCCTCCATAATCATGGTCATGGTTCACTATTGCGTTTTCTCACATATAATACTTACCCCATGTTCTAAATCTCATTTATAGCATAACCATATCACAACCCATCAAGAATCATGACTCAATTCAAGCTATTACTGAAATGACAGTATTCCTACATTCATGACCCATTTTTCTATATCTTTCTACAATCCAAGTGTTTCAACTTTCAAATACCTTTAACAATATGGAAATACCATAAATCTTACCTTAGATGGTGTAGGAATGAACCTTGAGTGCAAACACTTCACTTGAGCAAAACCCTAGTTTCACCTTCACTTGGGTTCCTTGTCTTGGATGAACTTTAATGAGTTTCTTACACTTGATTCACTTGGTTTGATGAAGTTGATCACTAATATCTCGTGAATTATTGTGTGAGAAGTGTTCTAGAGAGTTCTAGAGAGAAGGGGTGCGAAAAAGGAAATGAAATGAAATGAACTTGGTCCCTTATTAAATACACAAAATCTGTCCCGACCAGTTTCTACGGACCAACATACGGTCCGTATAAATTATAATGACCGTATGTCTAGCCGTAGATTTGGTCCAGAGAGGGGTTCTAATCTGGGCTGATTATACGGTTGAACATACGGCCCGTATGTTTTATACGGCCAGTATGTTTTGCCGTATAATGCCCAATTTCCCGAAGTTCGTTCTCGTCGACTCGTTTGATCTCCAATCCTTATGACACCTTCTTGACACTTGTTTAAAACCTCATTAACAATCTAAGGGACATTATAACTCTTCTCCAAAGCATCATTAACTCGTTACTCGTAAATCCTTTCCGATACATAACGTATGCCTTGCTTTCCTTAACAAATTCCGTCTCCTACTTCACATGTCTTTGAAATCTCATTTAGAATCATCAAATGTTATTTCTTACTTATAAAAATGTCGTATACATCGCACCCTTCGTCAGCCTATTCACTGTGCATGAACGGAAAATTTTCTGAGGTGTAACATTCTTCCCCCCTTGGGAATATTCGTCCTCGAATGTTGAATCGACCCTGTACAAGTACACTGGTTATGATGATCTTATAACGAATAAATTCTATCTAGGACTCATCTATCATGTCGTGCCCCTCATTATTCAATGATCTTATTGCATTCGTAAGTTATCGCACCCCCAGGGTTACCGTAGGAAGCATATAGCATGTACTTTTATCATAGTCCAAGTAATTATCCTATTCATCCTTAACGACAATCCCAACTCAACATTTCAACTCAATTCACCATATATTTTCCTTTAACTGACCCGAAGTATCATGACCACACTATTCTTGCTTACCTCTTACTCCACTTTTTGAGTACCCACTTGGTTTCATTGGCGACGCATAAATACTTGCAAGTTACATAATCGTTCTTGCGTGATTCATGTACATACACATCTATACATATACATGTATCCATATCCATATCCGTATTCATAATCGTACTCATTTATATAGTGTATCCATAGTAATATTCATATACATATCATTTACATAGCATGCCCGACCACGAAGGTTCGGTGTTTCGCGTACCCGACCATGGCTAGGCTCGGTGATTATATATACCTAAACTATTTTGTCTATCGGTCGTAACTTATCTCGTCATGCTCTCTTCCTTCCTATATTTTTTTCCCTTGATTATCATATCTTATACTCTACCATAGAAAACCTTAGGTCCCTTTCTTAATTGTCGCTTATAAATCGCCATATCATTAACTACGACTTTACCGTTAGTGCCTTTGCCTCTATTCTAGTATAACATCACCATCCTTTACAATACCCCTTGAGTTATTCGCCCTCAATGTCACGTGGTTCAAGGTCTCCATGAATGACTTCACGTACAGTCTCAGATGCTTGCTCTATTCGTGTTCATTTATTTACTAGTCATTAGACTCATTTCTACGTAACTCTCACTCTTTGTTTTAGAGTCTATATCTGTCACATCGTAGGGTCCATTGTTTCAACCTTTACACTTGTATTCTCTTTACTCGTTTCCCTCCTTTAGGGGTTTTACTTGTACCATTCTCAAATCTGTTGCCTCACCTTCAATCTTGAATTCATATATCCCTTACTATACTACTCCTTATTCATGTCGTTTCCCATAATTTATAGCTACAATAATTCATGTGTGAAGTCTTAACATACTCATCTTTAGTCGTTTCCTCACTATACTTTATATTACAGTTCTTGTTACGTTCTCATTATATCTTGATTATAATCAACGCTATAGAGAGCCACTTCTTTACCTCGTTCACAAGCCTGCTCGTAAAGTAGAATAAACCTTGCGAAGTCAGCATACTCAACCTATTACTCTTTCTGATCAGCCCTATTACACTTACCATATAAGTTGTTTTACTAATGGATTCACATTCGTTATACCCCTTCGTATTTCATACTCCTGCATCAGTCATGTTGTTACTTTATTTTGCTAATACACTTGTCGTATTTTACTTGTACTTATCCATCCAATCAATACTTCAATATCACACTCTATTGGGGTTACCCTTTCTCTTCTATGTCACATTTTAGTACTACCAAGCATATCCCTTTACAACATCAATGTCGCTCCTATAATGTCCATTACTATCAATTCAATAGTATTTAACTCATCTCTTGTAGTTGTTAACGATACTCCTAACTTAATCTTGTCCTGCCATTACCTTTTTGCACAACATCTTTTCCCGTTAGGACATAATACAAGCTTATGTCTTATCTCCCTTAGATTCTAGGAAAATTTCGGCAGAGTTTCCTCTATATTTCCGTACTATCCCAAAACCTGCACGCAGTAAATACCAACAATGCCTCACAGGGCCAATATATATGTACGACATATTTCAGCCACACAGGGCTCCCATTTTCAAGTAAAAGCACAAAGATGTCAAAACTTACCTCATATATCATACTTCGAGAGGACCTGATCCTTTAGCGATCTGCCCTGTTATCCATTCCTATTTACTTTCCCATTCTTCCTTCAGCTTTACGTTTCAATCATACCTTACTCGACACACAGCTTTCGTGTCGTCGCTTACCTTTATTCTGATTCATTCGATTTGCTTAGTTCACAACATATAACTGAACTTATCATCAAGAGACACATTTAATCAATTCCTCTATCATATGAACACTGACTTACCTCTATGACGACCAATCCATTAACATATGAATACGTACCCTGATAACGTAGTCTCAGTGAAGTGACTTACCTCTGTAACTTCAACATCGTCAATCACTTTCGATCAATACCGTTCTTCTACTGCAATCAGGGGTTAGTATAAGGAATATCATTCCTATGGCTTAGCTCTATCGCACGATCTTAGGGATGAAAGAAGAGTAACCATCCTAAATGCCCTGTAGCCTCCTATTTATAGATGTGGTGCGCAACACACCATAAACAAGACTCTACTAGACGCGGCTCCTAGACACTTCCTAGGACTGAACTGCTCTGATACCACTTTTGTCACGACCCGACTAGGGGCCATGACGGGTACCCGGGGCTAACCACCGAGCACCACTCTTTCTACTACTCATCATACTCATTAAGCGTACATTCATTAATCTCACGCTTCTATTCATAGGAAAAATCATTTTTCATTTGGAAACATAAATACTTTTATACACATAAGCCCTTCGGCTATCAAAATAATATACATACAATAATAACCTCGTGAGACCATGCTACCCACACGTACGTATCTACGAGCCTCTACTAGAGTACTACACATATGGACGGGATTGGACCTCGTCGTGCCCAAACATATATGTACATAAAATAGTAAATCAATGGCACCTCCGGAATAATGGAGTGCTCTCAAAAGTCTGCTTATCGGGTTCTATAGATCTGGGTTGCCTCCCTGTCCACCTATGGGCATGAAAACAGCGTCCAAAGAAAACGGACGTCAGTACGAATATTGTACTGAGTATGTAAGGCATGAATGAAATGAACATAATAGAGAATCATAAGACATAAGATGAAGACACAACCTGCGTAACTTTTAAGGGAGGATACCTTTCATGCCTATATCATATATAATCATAGTACATGTATCATCATAGCGCATATATCATTGTATCATATATCTATATATATATCATCATAGTGCATACATCATCGTATCATATATATCATCATAGTGCATACTTAATCGCATTTGCTCATACACATTAAACATTATCCGTACTCGGCCACGTAGTGGCTCGACCATATCACATACATGTCTTCCGTACCCGGCCATAACAAGGCTCGGTATATCTCATCATCATCATTGCCATCACATACCTCTCATAAGCTTATCATAATTTTCCATAAGGCATACATTTGAATTTAAAGACAACCTATGAAAATCATATTATATTCGTAGCATGAACTTCGTATAAATATCGTATGATAGACTTTATAATCTCTAGACTTAGGCTCATCATTACCATCCTCATATCTATGGCATATCTCTTACCTTTATCTCATATGAAATCCTCAATGAACATAGACTCGTAATACTTCTGGAACATTCGTCATAGGGCATACATTAGAGCTTATAGAAAATCTGTGACAATATCGGGATGACATAAGGTCGAGAACCCCCGATTACATTATGGAGTGATCATATGCATTATATCTCACCTTGAAGGAACTAACATTTTAAGGCGAGTGTACACCATGAACAATATCAAGGGATCGTAAATAGGATCATTAGCTTCATAGACATTATTTCTTGCTTTGGAATCTCTAGGCTTAAACTTACCATCATCATTATCATATTCATGACATATTCCTCATCTTTATCTCAAAAGAAGATTTTTATCAATATTGTCTTGTAGTTCCCGGAATGTAAGAAAGTCATGGAGAGGTAGGGAAATAATATCATAGGAATCATATAAGGATCACTAGCTTCGTAGGAATATCGTATCATGAGCTTTGGGACTTCTAGACTTAGATTCATCATCGGTATTGTCATTCTCGTAACGTATCTCTTTTCTTTATCTCGTATAAAGCTCTTTATCTCATATGAAGCTCTTTATACTCGTAGATTCATAATTCTCGATATGTAGGAAAATCATGGAAAGATAGGAGGATTCATACCATAGGAGTAATGCCTTAGAAAGAAAGGACTAGCCTTTCATACCATTTTCTTTAGCTATTTTACCGCTTGATCGTTCTCCTTCCATGCTCACATCTTTACCTTCAAGGAGGTCGTATTAACATTAGTTAGACGATTATAAGAACGTGCTTACTAAAGCTAGAGAAAATTTGGCGGTATTTCCTTTGTTTCTACTACCTTCTCCATATCTATATCAATTCCCAAACATCCATAACAACATTCACAATATTATAGGCAACAATCATCATTCATCTACATTATCCACATTTCACAATTTCACTTCAATTCCTCCATAATCATGGTCATGGTTCACTATTGCATTTTCTCACATATAATACTTACCCCATGTTCTAAATCTCATTTATAGCATAACCATATCACAACCCATCAAGAATCATGACTCAATTCAAGCTATTACTTAAATGACAGTATTCCTACATTCATGACCCATTTTTCTATATCTTTCTACAATCCAAGTGTTTCAACTTTAAAATACCTTTAACAACATGGAAATACCATAAATCTTACCTTAGATGGTGTAGGAATGAACCTTGAATGCAAACACTTCACTTGAGCAAAACCCTAGTTTCACCTTCACTTGGGTTCCTTGTCTTGGATGAACTTTAATGTGTTTCTTACACTTGATTCACTTGGTTTGATGAAGTTGATCACTAATATCTCTTGAATTCTTGTGCGAGAAGTGTTCTAGAGAGTTCTAGAGAGAAGGGGTGTGAAAAGGGAAATTAAACGAATTGAACTTGGTCCCTTATTAAATACACAAAATCTGTCCCGACCAGTTTCTAAGGACCAACATATGGTCCGTATATATTATACTGACCGTATGTCTGGCCGTAGATTTTGTCCAGAGAGGGGTGCTAATCTGGGCTGATTATACGGTTGAACATACGGCCCGTATGTTTTATACGACCAGTATGTTTGGCCGTATAATGCCCAGTTTTCCGAAGTTCGTTCTCGTCGACTCGTTTGATCTCCAATGCTTATGAAACCTTCTTGACACTTGTTTAACACCTCATTAACAATCTAAGGGACGTTATAACTCTTCTCAAAAGCATCATTAAATCATCATTAACTCGTTACTCCTAAATCCTTTCCGATACATAACGTATGCCTTGCCTTCCTTAACAACTTTCGTCTCCTACTTCACATGTCTTTGTTATTTCTTACTTAATAAAATGTCGTATACGTCGCGCCCTTCGTCAGTCTATTCACTGTGCATGAGCGAAAAATTTTCCGAGGTGTAACAGAAAACCCCCTGATGAACTTCCTGATCCTCTCGATCTCATTGGGTAGAACCGTCAAAGCATGGCGAGACAAGGAGTGAAACATCATCTCATACTCCTTCATAGACATCCCATGCTGCTCTAACCTATTAAACTACCCACGCCTATTGCTATAGCTCGTACTTTGTGCGTTTGGATATTTCAAGGTCGTCGTGGAAAGTTAAGGGCGAGACCATTTTCAAAACTTATTATTGTATACAAGTCGATTATGAATATTATTTATGAATATTGGTAGTATGGAGAGATTGAGAAAGGTTAAGGATAAGAAGAGAAATTCACAAAAAGGAGTCGTCGAAATAATGTGGAAGGCTAGGGGCGGAATGGCAATATTGAGGAAAGTCGAGGAGCAAATGGGAATTTTATAAAAGGAGTTCATGAAGGTTCCAAAAAGGGCATATTGGCCATGTGATGGAAATCTATGGACCAAAGTGTACATGGAAAGACAATGAGTCATCTTTTAATTCTTTAAGAAAAAGAGAAGAATTCTCTAGGAAATGAAGAAAGGAGCATGTGGCCATTTCATAAGTAATGGGGGCTATTTGTAAATTTTAAAAAGGTAGGGGCCAAAGCTTCTTAAGAAGACATTAGTAATCTTCTTTTAATTTTAAGAAAAAGCAAGAATTTTCTAGAGAGGGGCATGTGCCCCTCACATGATTGGAGATATATATATATATATATACATGTTGTCTTCTAATTCAAGAAAAGGTCATGAAACTTCAAGAAACAAAAAGAGAAATGGAGAGCAAAGAGAAGGGCAAAATTCGGCCAAGCCATGGAAATTCAAGCCATAGAAATATTGCTCCAAAAATTATTTTCTTGTGGTATCTCCACTAATTCAAGGGTCCTCTACAACGTGGCATAATTGTTTCGGAAGATAAGTCATCCGTTTCGTCATTCCCGCATTTGAGGCAAGTTGAAAAGTTGAAGAAGAAAGGTGTGTTTTAATCTTGTTTTATGTGTTATGAAGGGTTTATATGTATTGTAGTATGCTAAGATGGAAGTTTGCATGATGAATATGTAAATATGCATGTGGCCGAATATGTTGGTGTAGAAGTAGAGATTGAATTAATTTTGTGTAGTATGTTGGTTGTTTATGTAATGCATGAAAAAGGATGAAAGTTTATGAAAATATGCACGTGGTTGTTGTGGCCGTGAGTTGTATATGGTACATATGGCCGTGTATATTGATGAATTATGAAGGAATGGTGAGCAAGTTTTATTTAGTAGTTTGATTGTTGTGCTATGGATTTTATGTTGCAAATAGAAGCCTAATGAGTTTAGTGAAGTTGTAGTAGTTGGAGGCTTGTTGTGGAAATTTATGTAAATGGAATGTGATGTTCTTGCATGAATAGAATATAATGTTGTTGGTATGATGTTGTTAATGTGTAAATTATTAAGTTGTTATTGTTCTTATTGGAGTTTAAAGATCTTGGAGGAAGTAGTATGTTGATTAAATTGTTAGAATGTACTTTGGGTTGGTTATGGAAATTGTTGGTATGATTGTTGGCATTGTGTTGATAGTTTGGCCGGGTTGAATTCCCGGATTGTTGTTGATTGAAATTGGCCAAGATAGATTCTTGGGGACGATGTATTTACAGGGGAAATGCTGCCAAAACTTCGGCAGACAAATGTTACTTTGAAGAATCAACTTCTAAATGCTCTAATTAAGTTTTGGTAAATGTGACCAATTTGTAGATTTTGGCGAATTTGGAACGTGAATTTGGAGAAGCGTAAGGAGCGGAAAAAGGTATGTAAGGCTTCACCATTCTTTCTATGGCATGTCTTAGATGTAATAAGTCGGATACGAGCCGCGGGGACAACTCCGTTCTCCGGAATCCGCACCCAAAGTTTCCACGTTTCGTTCATTAGAATTGAACTAAAAATTGTGCAAAATGTTAGAAAGACTTCCTAAATATCTAGAGCTCGCATAGAGAGGTCCCGACTACCCTAAAACCCTCCCAGGAGACGTCATGAAATGTGACGAACGTGAATTTGATATGCCTCCTCATTTGACCCGAGGAGGGCCCACGGATCCCGGATTTTATTTATTGTTCTGGTTGACCTATTTTGAAATAGAACCTAAAGGAAACCTTTGATCCTTATACCGCTTATCTTATGACAAGTAATGTAGCTATTCTAATGAGAATAATCCTACGACGATAATGATAATGACGATGTAAGGAAGAGGATATGTCTATGACGAGAACGACGAGAACGGTTGCATGCCTAAAAGTCTTAAGTGAAGGATTCAATATGAATACAAGAATAATGGACTAGTTCTTGAGTCCAACCCTATTCCTTTGTCATGACTCTATTTTCTAAAGACTCTAAAGTACATGAAATAATGTTTTATAAGCTTTACGATCTTGTCCCATGTTTTCCCTTAATGCTATTTTTCATTGATAGTCTCGCCTCATGATATTAGTTCCTTCAAGGTGAGGCATAACGATCATGATTATTTCATAATGTAATCGGAGGCTACCGACCTTACGTCACTCCGACGTGGACATGGTTTTCTTGGGCTCTCGAGCGTGTTGTATGCATGTTATAAGTATATGTATATGATAAAAGATCCAGAGCGTTATAGACGCTGATATATGTTCATGATACACGTATATGTATATGATAAAAGAGCCAGGGCGCTATAGACGCTGATATATGTACATGATACACGTCTATGTATACGATAAAAGAACCAGAGCGCTATAGACGCTGATATATATACATGATGTATGCATATGTATACGGGGAGGATGGGAATGAGGCCAGAGCGTTATATACGCATATCCACCTGATCAGTTGGCATTATATGACATGACATCGTCCCGGACGCGGGATGCCCAGACGCGGGATGTATATATTTATGGTTAAATGGATCGGCTGCCGACGCCTCGGCAATATGACATGTTCTATTTTTATATATATATGAGCAAGAAATGTTTTTTTAAAGGAAAGCTAAGCATGCATGGTATCCGCCCTCAGCGGCCCTCATATGTACAGGTTACGCTTTTATCCTATGATATGTTCTATGTTTCCATGCAGTTATTGTTCATACGCATATTTCTTGCTAAGCTACTAATCTTGCCTTACATATTCAGCACATTACTCGTACTGTCCCCTCTTCTTCGGGGGCTGCGTTCATGCCGCGCAGGTACACCCAAAGGATGCGAAGTTTGCATAGAAGATGTTCCAGCAGAGTCGGTAGGCTTCATTTGTCCTGGAGTGCTACCAAGTCAGAGTATATGTGCTATGACGCTATGTTCGAGGTTAGAGACTTTGCAGACAAAGTCGTGAGTATAGAGTGTCAGCTTTGTAGACGGCTTCACCTGTCGATATGTTATTATGTTTCGTGTCACGGTCCCATATGATGATAGACTTTACTTATGAAAAATAAAAAAAAAATTGAGAGCTTACTATGTATTTTATTCTTTGTTGATCCACGAGTTTATATGTGTAATAAGAGTCTGCGGGTTCGCTCGGCTCCAGATATGGGGTCGGGTGCCCATCACACCTTAGTAAAGTCGGGGTGTGACAGAGTGGTATCAGAGCAGGTCGGTCTAAGGGTTGTCTGCAAAGTCGTGTCCGGTAGAGTCCTGTTTATGAGTGTGAAGCCGGCCACATTTATAAACAGGAGGCTGCGGGGCATCTAGGAATTGTTGACCTTCTTTCTGTCCTAGATCGTGCGAAAGAGCCAAGTCATAGGAAGCAAGATTCCTTATACTAATCGTTGATATCCGCAGACGCTCAGTGATGACGAAAGAAGACAAGTGACAAGATGGCAAGTTACAAAGGTAAGCTTGAATAATCATTCTGTTACTTGGAGCTGGAAAGTTCTGATGGCTAGAATATGTCCTATAGCCATATGTTTTGCGAAGTATTGTCGATATTTGCTATGTACTGATTTTAAATAGCGGAAGTGGTGAACGAGGTCCTGCCAGAATGGATACGTTTAATAAAAAGAGACGCGGAAAAAAAAAGGGGTAAATGCCATAAACAGACAGTAAACGGGATGTGTTGTTCTAGAGGACCTATGGGTCTGGCGTGGCGATAAAGGTGCGATCACTGCTATCAGGAATCTGGAAGTCCAGGATAGGAGTTAGCCATATACACGGGCGAAAGGTGAGCGTTGGAAATCGAGAAGGGCAAAACGGTAATTATAAAAGCAGGGACGTGTTACGGAAATGTCCCAGAATCTGTAAGACTTCGACTTGCTCCAGAACATGTGATAAAGGTCATGTGAGGAAGCGGACGCGAAAATATCAGCATTAAGACACTGAAATTCAGTGAAGTCATTGGGTTAAGCGTGCTCAGGAGGGAGCAATTCCATGATGGGTGACCCCCTGAGAAGTTGACAAGAAATTTTATAAATTGAGGCATAAGAGACAAATGAAAAGCTAGGGTAGGCTAATGAAAAACTAGAGTGTATGGGATGGTTGGAGACTATAAGAAGACACGTAGGACGAGGCAGACTAACTCGGTGAAGAGACAGAAAAGGCATCACAGCCCTAGAATTAGGCTAAGCCTGAACAGCGTTTGGAGGTATTTTGTGGGCTAGTAGATAGTAAATATATATAAATATATAAAGGTGTAACGTATCCCATACATGATTGTAGCGGAGGACACGTGAGTCCCAGCGCCCGGAGCTACGGAAAAGGGGCATTGATCACGCAAGGATATCGAAGTTCGAAAAGTGGCAAAGATAAACGGTGAAACTATTGCCAGGTAAATCATTATTGTTCTACTATAGGTAAAGATTGGAAATTCTAGTATAACAACACTTGGAAAATAAAGAGTGAGTAGATGGAAAATAAAGAGATCAAAGTGTCACAGGAAAAAGGGAAAAGTAAGAAACCTCCGCGAGTAAAATCTTGGGAGAAGCTACCGACAAAACACGAACCCGCTTGGATGGAAATTCAAGAAGGCATGTAAAAAGGGATAAAGTGTGGTTAGGTGGAACAAAAGAAGGGTGTATGAAGTTCGAGAACGGATGTCGATAAGGGGGCTAAAGGAGTAGTGACTAGGATAAGAGAACGTGAAGTGAGAGGGCGAGTGCTTAGGCTTGCAATGATGTTGAGGTGAGAGATCTATAAAAGAATAAGTACGTAGCTATGGTAATGTACGAGCAAGGATAGGGAGAGCGGAAGTTGTAAGAATTTGGTGCGAAGGACAAAAGTAGTGGACACCTGAGAGATATGGACGTATAGTTGTAATACAAACATGTAGTTGAAGGAGAATCACGAGCAGGTGGGCCAAACGAGTGAAAGGACGAATAGTGAATGGAAAGGTGTGGAAATATGGACAAAATAAGGACTGTTGGCATATAAGGAGTCCCCTAAAGGGGGGAGGGGGGGGGGGGAGACCATATTAGGCCTAAAAAGGAAACCTATTAGCTTAGAATCAGAGTTTAAAATAGGTCGGCGTGTCGCAAGAATACTTGGGAGGGAAGTAGAAGCGAAATAAAAATGAGTATACCAAGAGATGGACCTGAAGATGAAGAAATAGCCTACGGCTACACTGAACCGTTAAGTAAGGATGGTGCACTAAGACATGGTTTCCGTTTAGGTGCGGTGACGAGACAATAATAGAAAAGGAAGGACCCGGAAGGAACAAGGATAATGAGGTGACACAGTGAGTTAGACAAAACCTATGACATAGAGCAGTGACTCATGAAAAGGCAAGGAGTTCGATTATAAGGAAAAATAAGGTAAAGGATATGGAACGGACATGGAGAAAAGGGCAACTATAAAGGAACCCCCTCCCGAAGTGCTACCAGACCCCACAAGATCAGTTGAACATTCGAGGACGAATGTTCTAAAGGGGGGGAGGATGTTATAGCCCGTACTTTGTGCGTTTGGATATTTCAAGGTCGTCGTGGAAAGTTAAGGGCGAGACCATTTTCAAAACTTATTATTGTATACAAGTCGATTATGAATATTATTTATGAATATTGGTAGTATGGAGAGATTGAGAAAGGTTAAGGATAAGAAGAGAAATTCACAAAAAGGAGTCGTGGAAATAATGTGGAAGGCCAGGGGCGGAATGGCAATATTGAGGAAAGTCGAGGAGCAAATGGGAATTTTATAAAAGGAGTTCATGAAGGTTCCAAAAAGGGCATATTGGCCATGTGATGGAAATCTATGGACCAAAGTGTACATGGAAAGACAATGAGTCATCTTTTAATTCTTTAAGAAAAAGAGAAGAATTCTCTAGGAAATGAAGAAAGGAGCATGTGGCCATTTCATAAGTAATGGGGGCTATTTGTAAATTTTAAAAAGGTAGGGGCCAAAGCTTCTTAAGAAGACATTAGTAATCTTCTTTTAATTTTAAGAAAAAGCAAGAATTTTCTAGAGAGGGGCATAGAAATATTGCTCCAAAAATTATTTTCTTGTGGTATCTCCACTAATTCAAGGGTCCTCTACAACGTGGCATAATTGTTTCGGAAGATAAGTCATCCGTTTCGTCGTTCCCACATTTGAGGCAAGTTGAAAAGTTGAAGAAGAAAGGTGAGTTTTAATCTTGTTTTATGTGTTATGAAGGGTTTATATGTATTGTAGTATGCTAAGATGGAAGTTTGCATGATGAATATGTAAATATGCATGTGGCCGAATATGTTGGTGTAGAAGTAGAGATTGAATTAATTTTGTGTAGTATGTTGGTTGTTGATGTAATGCATGAAAAAGGATGAAAGTTTATGAAAATATGCATGTGGTTGTTGTGGCCGTGAGTTGTATATGGTACATATGGCCGTGTATATTGATGAATTATGAAGGAATGGTGAGCAAATTTTATTTAGTAGTTTGATTGTTGTGCTATGGATTTTATGTTGCAAATAGAAGCCTAATGAGTTTAGTGAAGTTGTAGTAGTTGGAGGCTTGTTGTGGAAGTTTATGTAAATGGAATGTGATGTTCTTGCATGAATAGAATATAATGTTGTTGGTATGATGTTGTTAATGTGTAAATTATTAAGTTGTTATTGTTCTTATTGGAGTTAAAAGATCTTGGAGGAAGTAGTATGTTGATTAAATTGTTAGAATGTACTTTGGGTTGGTTATGGAAATTGTTGGTATGATTGTTGGCATTGTGTTG
This sequence comes from Lycium barbarum, assembly GCF_019175385.1. Lineage (NCBI taxonomy): Eukaryota > Viridiplantae > Streptophyta > Magnoliopsida > Solanales > Solanaceae > Lycium > Lycium barbarum. Next base: position 60,706,222 of record NC_083339.1, read on the forward strand.
ATAGTTTGGCCGGGTTGAATTCCCGGATTGTTGTTGATTGAAATTGGCCAAGATAGATTCTTGGGGACGATGTATTTACAAGGGAAATGCTGCCAAAATTTCGGCAGACAAATGTTACTTTGAAGAATCAACTTCTAAATGCTCTAATTAAGTTTTGGTAAATGTGACCAATTTGTAGATTTTGGCGAATTTGGAACGTGAATTTGGAGAAGCGTAAGGAGCGGAAAAAGGTATGTAAGGCTTCACCATTCTTTCTATGGCATGTCTTAGATGTAATAAGTCGGATACGAGCCGCGGGGACAACTCCGTTCTCCGGAATCCGCACCCAAAGTTTTCCACGTTTCGTTCATTAGAATTGAACTAAAAATTGTGCAAAATGTTAGAAAGACTTCCTAAATATCTAGAGCTCGCATAGAGAGGTCCCGACTACCCTAAAACCCTCCCAGGAGACGTCATGAAATGTAACGAACGTGAATTGGATATGCCTCCTCATTTGACCCGAGGTGGGCCCACGGATCCCGGATTTTATTTATTGTTCCGGTTGACCTATTTTGAAATAGAACCTAAAGGAAACCTTTGATCCTTATACCGCTTATCTAATGACAAGTAATGTAGCTATTCTAATGAGAATAATCCTACGACGATAATGATAATGACGATGTAAGGAAGAGGATATGTCTATGACGAGAACGACGAGAACGGTTGCATGCCTAAAAGTCTTAAGTGAAGGATTCAATATGAATACAAGAATAATGGACTAGTTCTTGAGTCCAACCCTATTCCTTTGTCATGACTCTATTTTCTAAAGACTCTAAAGTACATGAAATAATGTTTTATAAGCTTTACGATCTTGTCCCATGTTTTCCCTTAATGCTATTTTTCATTGATAGTCTCGCCTCATGATATTAGTTCCTTCAACGTGAGGCATAACGATCATGATTATTTCATAATGTAATCGGAGGCTAACGACATTACGTCACTCCGACGTGGACATGGTTTTCTTGGGCTCTCGAGCGTGTTGTATGCATGTTATAAGTATATGTATATGATAAAAGATCCAGAGCGCTATAGACGCTGATATATGTACATGATACACGTATATATATATATGATAAAAGAGTCAGGGCGCTATAGACGCTGATATATGTACATGATACACATCTATGTATACGATAAAAGAGCCAGAGTGCTATAGACGCTGATATATATACATGATGTATGCATATGTATACGGGGAAGATGGGAATGAGGCCAGAGCGTTATATACGCATATCCACCTGATCAGTTGGAATTATAGGACATGACATCGTCCCGGACGCGGGATGCCCGGACGCGGGATGTATATATTTATGGTTAAATGGATCGGCTGCCGACGCCTCGGCAATATGACATGTTCTATTTTTATATATATATGAGCAAGAAATGTTTTTTTAAAGGAAAGCTAAGCATGCATGGTATCCGCCCTCAGCGGCCCTCATATGTACAGGTTACGATTTTATCTTGCCTTACATATTCAGTACATTACTCGTACTGACCCCTCTTCTTCGGGGGCTTCGTTCATGCCGCGCAGGTACACCCAAAGGATGCGAAGTTAGCATAGAAGATGTTCCAGCAGAGTCGGTAGGCTTCATTTGTCCTGGAGTGCTACCAAGTCAGAGTATATGTGCTATGACGCTATGTTCGAGGTTAGAGACTTTGCAGACAGAGTCGTGAGTATAGAGTGTCCGCTTTGTAGACGGCTTCGCCTGTCGATATGTTATTATGTTTCGTGTCACGGGTCCCATATGATGATAGACTTTACTTATGAAAAAAAAAAATTGAGAGCTTACTATGTATTTTATTCTTTGTTGATCCACGAGTTTATATGTGTAATAAGAGTCCGCGGGTTCGCTCGGCTCCAGATATGGGGTCGGGTGCCCATCACACCCTAGTAAAGTCGGGGTGTGACACCTATCATCCCTCAAATTACGGGGCACCTACTTCTCTAGAAACACACAAGAAAACTCGGCCCATGTAAGTGGAAGTGACCCATCTAGTCAAATCTCAACAAAAACTCTCCACCACCTCTTGGCAGAGCCAACCAATTGCATAGCCATGAAATTAACTCCGTTAGATTCAACCACCCCCAAATTGTACAAACGCTCATGACAACTAACCAAGAACTCATACGATTCATCATCGGGACGCCTATCATACTATTGTGGCTTCATCTTCTCAAACTTATCCCACCTCTTATGTTCCTCAACTGTCACAGTAGGCTGGGCAACTGGCGAACAGCAATATCCGAAACTGGAAAACACTAAAACTGAGGATCCATATCAGTAGCCAGTTGTGCCCTAGGGATCCTACACCCTGCATAAACTATCAGATCAGGAGTCTTGGTTCTAACTCTAGTCAGGGAACCTTATGGAGTAACCAGTAGTATGCCTGCCTGGGACATACCCTCGAAAAATCTCGTCATACGCACCAAGGCTTCCTAGATAATAGGAGTAGCAATGAATCGTGTCGGTGCCTAAGCGGCTCCAACCTCATCGGCCTGAATTGGCTCCTTCTCCGGAATCTTCTCTGGGTCCGGAGTAACTACTCTAGCATGGGCCCAAACAGCAGCTGGTGCTCAGCCTCTGACCGGTGTAACAATGCGGGCTCTAGCTCTACCTCGCCCTTTACCGCGCCCCCTCCCTCTTCCATGAACAACTGGGGCAATGGGTGCGGGCTCCTGCTCTCCATCAGTGGCTAAATGTATCATCTCCATCTATGAGAGAATAAAGCAAAGAAACTCTTAGAACCCAAGAAACTCTTAGAACCCATAAGAATCAAGTACGCACGATAAAGAATGAAAGATAAGAGTTTTCCTGGATGTCCTAAAGCCTCTTGAAGATAAATATGGAGCTCATCGTACCAATCCTCGAGATTCTAATATACATTATTCTTGTACTTATGAGATCGATTAACCTAAAGCTCTGATACCAATTTTGTCACGACCCAACCACGTAGGCCATGACTAGTGCCCGAGCTGGACACTCGTATACGTACCTGTTAAATATAGACAAACTGATTCTTAAGAACAATATGGAAACTTGCAAAAGAACCTCAAAGGTTCATAACGTCATCATATATAGGTATCCAAATAACCTGTCTCCTGAGGAGTCACAACTAATCAAAATATAATATGATATGCAAGCCGACAAGGCTGCCGCTACATGTCAATGTGATACGCAAGCCAACAAGGCTATCAAAACATATCAATACCATACGCAAGCCGACAAGGCTGTCACAACATGTCAATACCATACGTAAGCCATATAGACACAGCTGAACAATACTTATACACAACCCACACATATGTCTACAGACCTCTAAGAGTATCGATAGTGAAATATGACGGGACAGGGCCCCATCGTACCCCTGGATAAACATATATATATACATCATAAGATCTGTACCAAAAGTCTAGGCTCCAGAACAATGGAGCTCTCCAAGACAACTGAGTAGAAGTCCTATGCTGAAGGGTCACCAAACCGACTATCTGTACCTGCAGGCATGAAACGCAGCCCCCCGAAGAAAGGGGGTCAGTACGAGTTATGTACTGAGTATATAAAGCATGAAATACAATAAAGAGGATCATCACTGAAATAAAGATTACAGGAGACAAGTATGTCAATCAAAGATACCATTACACTTGCCATATGAAATGTAAATCATGCATGTTACTATCATATATCATACCCGGCCCATTATGGGACTCGGTGCATAAAGTCATCATATGCCATCCTTGGCGCCATAATCACATCATCATATCATCACATCATCATATCGTTATATCATCATATATATATATACCGTATCCCAGCCCTCTAGTGAGGGACTCGGTGAACAATGCAGTGAAACTATGCACGAAAACGTATCCTGCCCCGGGACTCAGTGAAAGATATATTGAGGCATGCACGAGCAGTGTAGTGAGCAACCATATGCAAACTAAATCATATCTGAGACTCAATAGAATAATCAAAATGAACCATTATTTGAAAATCAAGACAATAGTCATATCAAGTACCCTTCGAATGTCACTATGGATTATATCAAAATAGGACGGCTGGAATCATAGACACGTATCAAGACATAATGAAATAGGTTCTGTAAATCAAGAACATTAGCCATCCTAGTATCTCTAAGAATAGGAGCTTCTTTGGAGTTAAACATTTGTCGTCTGTTTGTTTCATATGAATCATGCCAAAAAGAAAGAAGGGTTAGCTTTAACGCTTATTTAAATGTCCAACGTCTACTTCTCGAGCTCGTAGGTCTAAAATTAAGATAACATAAGCCACAGTTAGATCATCCACATCACTTACTAACCAATCCAAGTACGAATGAAACTTAACGAAATTCAGGCAGCATTTCCCCTGAAAACTTAACAATTCTCGATATTCCAATTTAGCCAAACATCAATCAAAATACCAACAACAACAACACCAACAATTTCATATCAAACTAGAATTAAATCCTTCTTAAATAACTTCCAAAACAACCCAATATACATTCGTATACCAATGCTTGTATACACTTCTTTATTTTCGTATATCTATAGTATAACAACAAACACGACAATAACAACAACTACAGCCAATCCCACGATATTTCAGCCCACAAAAAAATTCATAAAAACTACCAAACAGCCCCAAAATATTGTCACAAAACAGCCACGAAGATCATATAAAAATAGCCCAGTATACGCTTTGTATATGATATCTTCATACACTTTATTCTCCCAAATTCAAGAACAGCAACTTGTCAACAACATCAACAATTATTATACATCATAACCCAACTAATTCCATCCATTTAATCCAACTAAAACAGCCCCCGATCCATAAATCTCAACAAAACAACAAACGAATTTATAACGCTATTTTCTCCGTTCTAATCCGTTAAAACTCTAAATAAACTTATTAACAATGAAAAAGGGACCTTAATATTACCTTAATTATTCAGAAACCACGTCAACACTCTTCTTCTTGGCTGATTTTTAGCTCAAATTGAAGGCAACGCAACATACAACACTTTTCACTTCATGAGCTTCGGGATTCGGGGCTCAGATTGTGATCAAAATTTGGTTTCTCTCTAAAAGCTCTCTTCCCTCTCTCTAGAATTTTCTGGATTTTTTTGGTATGAAGATGAGGAAGATAAGCTGAAAATTTCCCTTAAATAGCAAGGGAAATGGGCCTGACCCGACTTGGAATCGGGTTGGGGCCATTTCACTGCCCAGCTTGACCTTTCTGCCTTAAAACGTCCATAACTCTTTATCCCGGTGTCACATACAGACCCACGACCTATGGTTGGAAAGGTATTTCAATTATCTACAACTTTCATATTAGGAGTTTTCCCAAATTCCCAAATAATGATGGGGTTATGGCCTCCCGAAGTCAGATTACCCGAAAACGTAACTTAAAAACATCTTTTTGGAGGGCTTACACATGGATTTGGCTCAAGGGTCCTTCTTGAGTTGTGTTTAACTTCACATATATCGTCCATTTAACTTATCATGTGTCCTTTATAAAAATCCCATCACGTGGGCCCCACCTCAGCTTACGGTTGGTTACGAGGGCTATATATCTTTTAACATATTATTCCAATCATATTGTACGAATTCCAAATATCATACTCATGCTACTACAGTAGAATTTCATTCTTTATACTTGTGATATTTGCTCCTCCTCGAGCTCACATTAATCCGTCTGTAGCCTTAGTAACACGAAATTTTCTGGGGTGTAACATCCTTCCCCCCTTTAGAACATTCGTCCTCGAATGTTAAATTAATTCTGCACTTCCAATACTTCCTTAAACGTTCTTTTACTGAATTATGCCCTGCACATGCCTCCTTCATTGGTCGATCCCTTTAGTTTATTATAACGCATTCCAGATCTCTAAGTAACCATTCCCATACTATTTGTTCTTGCTCTTGCCTCTCGAGGTGATAATTCCACGCTGTTGTCTTTACTCTCCTTTTCATTTCGCAGTTGGTTGACGATTGTATTGCGAGCTCTTCCACCTAAATCATACTCTCTCTTGGTGCACGTAGTCGTAACTTGACTCTTTCTTCTTCTATAGTTACTCCTTTAAGACGTATCGTTCACTTCATCTTACCTCTCACGCGTAGATGTCCCTCGTCGATTTATTAGACTTTACAATCCCTGGAGTATTTCATGCCTCCGGTAACCTGTAGACCCTTCGCAGACTCTACGAATAAGACAAAATTTCCATTGGTGTAACATTATTTTGCTGCAATAACCTTACATTGCTCTGTTGTTATAGTCCATACTCTAGAATCTTCAGCATCATGTATCACTTCTCGACTTTCTTATTAAACGATTTTAACTGTCACTTTGCTTTTAGCTCTTAATCTCGATCTTTAGAGTTGGCTATCAAGTAGCGCTGGAGTTCCCTCATGTGATAACCTTATCTAGCTGCTCTATGATCCGTCTATTATTAATTGGTACAATTCTGAAAGAATTTTTTATTTTTGACATATAAATTCAATGTCATCCAGTAACCAGTTTGTTCCTATCGTCTCGCTTGAACTGTTTCACCATTTCCCTTACTCCAACTTGTAACACTTTAGGCATATTATCCCGTACCGTTTCTTTATTTTATTTTTCTCTTAGTTTTTCTGTCACACATTATGTTGCGATCTTTTCAAGAGTAGACGTGGGTTCTCAAATTAGCCCAAGAAATACCTTAGCGTCGTCTTACTAGTTTTCATGCTTTACCTCGGAGATTTTCACTTCCTTTATTCACCCCTTTGATTTTTCTCATATCCTACTATAGGAGATTTTCTATCTCTCCCCTTTGCTACTTATAAGTCGCAACATCATTAGCGCACAACTCTATTGCCAAATCTTAGCCTCTAATCTAGTATAGCATTGCTATTCTTTATAATATCTCTTAAGTTACTCATTACCATTCTTTTGTCGTACTCTTTCTTTTTATAAGCACCCACTTTGTAATGCCATATCATACAAGATCTTTACAAAAGATCCTCGGTCTTGTCTCAAATACCATCCTGACTTCTATTCGTTTATTGCTGGCCTTCAGATCTTACTAATTTGTTTCGGCAAGGGATCTCACTTGAAGTTTAAGTATCCATATCAAACATATTGCAGTGTCAATTGCTTCCATCTTACACTTGCTTTTTCTCGCACCCGCCTCCCCCCTTTAAGGTGTACTTATACCATTATCTGTTTATATTCCTCTCTACGTCCCTATTTCCAATCTTCAAATTCATCTGATCCCCCTTTTTTTTTATTTCACTTGGCACACTGTACCATATCCATATCATTTCTTTATAATTTATGATTTTGATTATCCACGTACGAAACCTTAACAAAATCGTGAAGCGATGAGAACCTTTCCATATATAGTATAAAATCTTATCTGATAATTTGTACTCGAGTAATACAATCAATGTAGCAACTCATCCAAGGCCACATTCCACTTACTCCAATCAATAATTAATTAGTACCTGTAGTCATTCCAAATTCTCAATTAGGTAGCACTTATTTTCCAATGATAAGTGTCCAAAGTTCTCTTGTAACATCATCTTTATCCCAACCTACATCATCTGTTTCCTTTAATAAATTTACAATACACCATTTGTTCCTCAGGCCCACAGTCCTTGTCCTTTAAGGATTTCACTATATCCGAGGTAAAGTCATATACGCGCAGTACTCCTTTATGCCTTATGCTCTTCTATCCTTGTTGTGTACCTAACACTGACTTCCAACTTACCCAAAATCATATCAAGTTCGTCTTAATGATAGTCCTATCTTATCGCCTTGTCGTCGTATTACACCTTTAAGGTCGTAGCTATGTATTTCCCTTTTATTTTTACACTCGTACTCCATTAATTACGTCTATCTTGGGTGCTTCCTTTAGTATTCCTTTCCATTTCTCCATTCTATGTCCATCTTTTATTCTGTGCACGAGGAATCTCTTGCCACTCCTGTATCGTTCGGAAAACACTACTCCTACATAATCCATTTCTCTTTTTCAAAGTGTATTCTGTTCATCCCTATTTGTTCTTATCATCCCAGTCATTTTCTAGCACTCATTCTGCTTCGTTGCTCATCTTTTTATAGTTTGGTCTTGCACAGTTCCGTCACTTATATTACTCGTTTCCTCAGCTATACATGTCATAACCTATTACTGCACTGTTATCTCGCTCGTTTCGTTCTTATTTCCTTCTTTTAATTACCTCCTTCTTTTCTTGTGCTCGCTTTCATTTCCGTTATCGCATAATCTTTATTCTGAACTTTCCCTATAGAACTTTATAAGTCTTTCTCATTCGTTCTATACCTTGCCTTTCCATTTCACATTTGCCTTTATACTTTAGTCACATAGATCACGTCATATCTTTTAGTCACTTCCTCACTGGGCTTTACTCATTCTCATAACAATCCTCATTATATTCGCGTAATATCCTGTTCGTAATCAATCCTATAGCGTAACACTTCTTAACCTTTTACCCTTTCTGGTCAATCTTATCCTCAATACCTCACCAACTGTCTTATCAATACATTTATATTCGTCTCAATTCTTCTTCCTCTGTATTCTTGTCTCAATCATACTATTACTTCTCCTAACTATAAACTCGTCGTAACTTATTCCTACTTATCAGTTCACTCGATACCTCAATAAAATGTTCTGTTAAGATTTGCCACCTTTTTCTAAATCATCCCTTAGTGTCACAGCCCTTTTCAAATTATCCTAGCGTTTCAGCAGCAACACATGAAACACATGATCTAAGACAGCCCACAAGCTTAAGTTTTCCTTCTACAAATTCCGTCTCCAATTAGTTGATTAGGAACTAATAACTCAAGGACATAGAGATATGATGAAATGTTACCTCAAGAACACAAAAACGCTCCAACTCTAAGATTACGTCACCATGAAGCATCCTCCAAAACCATCACAAGAAGAAGAACTAGAATCCGACAAGCACCACGGGACTTCTAATGCTTGATTCACATAGTTTACCTTCAGATTTGTTCTTGGGTCATGAACAAACTATTTAGTTTATAAACTACTTGCTGTATGCATTGCACTCTTCAAATAAAAGTGAAACTTAATTGTGGACATTTTTGCTCTTCAACATGAGGTTTTTCCAAGGTAAAATGTGGCTGGAAAGTATTCTGGTCCGTTCAAATGAATTCCAAACTTGGCTGCTCATATTTGCTTCTTCGAAAAAAAAAATCCCAAATAAGAATGATACCTCTTACGGATGACATGGAGGGTATCTCTTAAAACTTTAATCCAACCCTATAAAATTACCATATCGATATCGACCTCATAATTACTATTACTATCAATTCAACCGTTAACTTTATTTCTCGAAGTCAGACGTACTTGCAACTTAGTCAAATCTTATCATTACTGTTGACATGACCTTTCAAGACTTTTTACGAACTTATATCTCATTCTCTTTTTATTTCTTGGAAACTTTTGGCAGATTTTCCTCTGTATTTCTTACTATCCCAAAACCTGCACGCAGGAAATACCAACAATGCCTCACAGGGCCAACATATATGTGTATATATTTTATCATATCATAGCCGCACAGGGATCCCCATATCAATAACAGTATGAAAATGATGAACTTACCTCGTATGTCCAACTCGAACTGTACCTGTTACACTTTCCTGTTTACTTTCCCTTTCAACCTTTAACTGCAGGTTTCAATCATACCTGTAACATTCGTATCGTATCTGACATGTACCCTACTTACTTATCTTTTTACTGATTCGTTCAGCTTCTTCTGTTCACACCTTGAACTTATCAACAATATATATACATTCAATCCATTTTCTTACTATACTTAAATAACTTACCTTGATGATGGCCAGTTTGCCATTCTATATATACAATTTCTGATAACGTAACCTCGATGAAATATCTTACCTCTGTAACTCCCAGTAGCATTATTTACCTTCTCTTGTCGACACCATTCTCCTGCTAAAATCAAAGGTCAGTATATAAGGGATGTCATTTCCTATCTCTTGGCACTATCGCACGATCTAGAGTAAAAAGAAAAAGTAACATCCTAAATGTCCTGTAGCTTCCTGTTTATAGATGTGGTGCACAACACACCGATAAACAAGACTCTACTAGACACGGTCTGTAGACACTCCAAGGATGAATTGCTCTGATACCACTTCTATCACGACCCAACCCCGTGGGCCATTACTAGTGCCCGAGCTGGACACTCGTATACGTACCTGTTAAATATAGACAAACTGATTCTTAAGAATAATATGGAAACTTGCAAAAGAAACTCAAAGGTTCATAACATCATCATATATAGGTATCCAGATAACCTGTCTCCTGAGGAGTCACAACTAATCAAAATATAATATGATATGCAAGCCGACAAGGCTACCGCTACATGTCAATCTGATACGCAAGCCGACAAGGCTGCCACAACATCTCAATACCATACGCAAGCCGACAAGGCTGTCACAACATGTCAATACCATACGTAAGCCATATAGACACAGCTGAACAATACTTATACTCAACCCACATATATGTCTACTGACCTCTAAGAGTATCGATAGTGAAATATGATGGGACAGAGCCGTACCCCTGGATAAACATATATATATACATCATAAGATCTGTACCAAAAGTCTAGGCTCCGGAACAATGGAGTTCTCCAAGACAGCTGAGTAGAAGTCCTATGCTAAAGGGTCACCAAACCGACTATTTGTACCTGTGGGCATAAAACGCAGCCCCCCGAAGAAAGGTGGTCAGTACGAGATATGTACTGAGTATATAAAGCATGAAATACAATAAAGAGGATCATCACTGAAATAGAGATTACAGGAGACAAGTATGTACATCAAAGATACCATTACACTTGCCTTATGAAATGTAAATCATGCATGTCACGATCATATATCATACCCGGCCCATTATGGGACCCGGTGCATAAAGTCATCATATGCCATCCTTGGTGCCATAATCACGTCATCATATCATCATATCATCACATCATCATATCATCATATATATATACCGTATCCCGGCCCTCTAGTGAAGGACTCGGTGAACAATGCAGTGAAACTGTGCACGAAAATGTATCCTGGCCCGGGACTCAGTGAAAGATATATTGAGGCATGCACGAGCAGAGTAGTGAGCAACCATATGCAAACTAAATCATATCTGAGACTCAATAGAATAATCAAATTGAACCATTATTTAAAAATCAAGAAAATAGTCATATCAAGTACCTTTCGAATGTCACTATGGATTATATCAAAATAGGACGGCTGGAATCATAGACACGTATCAAGACATAATGAAATAGGTTCTGGAAATCAAGAACATTAGCCATCCTAGTATCTCTAAGAATAGGAGCTTCTTTGGAGTTAAACATTTGTCGTCTGTTTGTTTCATATGGATCATGCCAAAAAGAAAGAAGGGTTAGCATTACATACCTTTAACGCTTATTTAAATGTCTCACGTCTACTTCTCGAGCTCGTAGGTCTAAAATTAAGATAACATAAGCCACAGTTAGGTCATCCACATCACTTACTAACCAATCCAAGTACGAATGAAACTTAACGAAATTCGGGCAGCATTTCCCCTGAAAACTTAACAATCCTCGAGATTCCAATTTAGCCAAACATCAATCAAAATACCAACAACAACAACACCAACAATTTCATATCAAACTAGAATTAAATCCATTCTTAAATCACTTCCAAAACAGCCCAATATACATTCGTATACCAATGCTTGTATACACTTCTTTATTTTTGTATATCTATTGTATAACAACAAACACGACAACAACAACAACAACAACTACAGTCAATCCCACGATATTCCATCCCACAAAACAATTCATAACAACCACCAAACAGCCCCAAAATATTGTCACAAAACAGCCACGAAAATCATAAAAAAATAGCCCGGTATACGCTTTGTATATGATATCTTCATACACTTTATTCTCCCAAATTCAAGAACAGCAACTTGTCAACAACATCAACAATTATTATAATTCATAACCCAGCTAATTCCATCCATTTAATCCAACTAAAAAAGCCCCCGATCCATAAATCTCAACAAAACAACAAACGAATTTATAACGTTATTTTTCTCCGTTCTAATCCGTTAAAACTCTAAATAAACTTATTAACAATGAAAAAGTGTTACACCTCGGAAAAATCTTCCGTTGGTACGCAAGTCAATGAACTAGCGAAATACGAGTATCGGGTTAATGATGACTTAAGGGCATTTTGGGAAAGAGTTATAACGTCCCTTAGATTGGTATTGAAGTGTTAAACAAGTGTTAAGAAGGTTCCATGAGGATCGGAGATCAAACGAAGTGGCGAAACTAAGTTCAGTGACTGATGAGTTCTACGGCTCATTATACGGACCGTATAATGTTATACGGACCGTATAGTGGACCGTAAAACCATCACAGTGAAGGTTGGTTGCTGGTGGAATTTTACGGTCAGTTATACGGACCGTATAAAATTTATACGGACCGTATAACGAACCGTCGAATGGTCACAGTGAAAGGTTGCTCACTGGTAACGTTTTACGGTCAGTTATACGGACCGTAAAACTGTTTTACGGACCGTATAACGGACCATCAAGTAGTCACAGTGAAGGGGTGCTAGGCAGACCCATTTCACGGTCTATTATACGGACCGTATAACCATTATACGGACCGTATAATGGAACCCGACAGTTCGGTGATGATTTAATAAATAAAGACCAAGTTCATGAAAATCATTTCCACATTTCTTCTCTCTCTCTAAAACATCTCTCTACAACTTTTGTACAAGTTTTCAAGGGTATTAATCCATCAACCACATTAAACAAGTAAATCCAAGGTAGAAACCCATCAAGGATCATCTAAAGTCAAGAAACCCAAATGGTGAAAAAACTAGGGTTTTACTCAAAGTGGAGTATTATCAACAAAAGCTTGTCCCTACAACTTCTAAGGTAAGATTCATGATTTTTATATGATGTTTACGGTATTGGAGAATTAAAATGCATGGATTGTAGAAAACATGGTCCATTAGGACATGAATGATGAATAGTGACGTTTTTGAGACATAGTTTGAATTGAATCATGATTGTTGTTGTATTGTGATATGAGTGTGTTATAAATGACGTTAAGATCATGAAATAGACATTGTATATGGATGAACGAAGTTGGGTGTTGTGACCATAAATAGGGACAAATGGAAGTGAATTGAGAATGTGGATAATGTAGATGATTAATGGCCATGGAAATGATATTATAAATGTGTTGTTGACGTTTGGGGTTGAATTATGATATGGACAAATGTTGTATAGATAAAGGAGATACTGTCCAATTTTCTCTAGTTCTAGCCATGTGCACTAGTTATCGATACTAATGATAGTATGGCCTTAATGAAGGTAGAAACGTGAGCATCGAAGGAGTACGTGCAAGTGTAGAATAATTCGACAAAGAGGTATGTAAGGCTAACCCTTCTTTCATAAGGCGTGGTTCTTTGGCCAAACTCCCAAATCCCTCTATATGAGCATGTTGACTACAATTGTTTCACATTCCGAGCTCATAAGCTCACTATCCTTGATTGGTACTACGAATGCGCTACGCACCTCAGGTGACGAGTAGGACTACGATATAGAAGTAACAATAACGATAATGATAGTAATGATGATGGTGATAATAATGATGCTAAAAGTGCCTACGGGCTGTTATGCTCATACGTGCCCATGAAGGGCTATAATGAAACCCCGAGCTTATAACACCGGGTAGAATATATGTGTATAAATATGTATAGAATATGTATACGATTTCGAAACGCGCGCACACATCTGCAGATGGTACGGATAACCCTGAAGCCTTGGTAGGGCCAGGTATGAGTAACATTGAGCCTTGGTTGGCCAAGTATGTATATGAAATACTGATCCAATGAGGTCGGGTACGCTATGTAAATGCCATGTATACGAAATGATTATGTATGTATATATTATGTAAAAGAATGTGATGAGACTATGTATAAGAATACGAATGAGGACATGTACACTAATACGAGCACAAGCATGGTACGAGTTTTATTATGGGGCACGAATGACGATGTGAGTAAGTAAGCGACATGATGATGATGATATTATTGTCTCCCCTCCTATGCTATTCCATATATTGTTCATTATGTTGTATATCAATGTTAATCATGCTTTACATACTCAGTACATTCTTCGTACTGACGTCCTTTTGTTTGTGGACGCTGCGTCATGCCCGCAGGTGCTCAGGGAGACAGACTTGACCCATAGCTGCCTATTTGAAGATTTCATAGAGAGCTCCATTTCCTTCGGAGCCATATCTTTTGGGTACTCATTCTTTTGTGTATATAATTATGGGCATAGCGGGGTCCTGTCCCGCTCATGATATGTCATACTCTTAGAGGTTCGTAGTCATGTGTATGTGGGTAGAGATGTTTGGCCATGTCGGCCTATGTTTTGTATATCTTTTGTTGGCCTCGTCGGCCTTGTGTATTTGACATGGCATAGATGCCCATGATATGTCAATTGATGATGGTCGTCCAATGGGACTAGCTTGATTAATGATTTAAAATGCATGAAATGAATTATGGTTCACCTAGATGTTATGATATGCATGATAAGGGGGTGCCCGGGTGGGGTAGCACCGGGTGCTCGTTGTGGCCCCCTAGTCGGGTCGTGACAAAAGTGGTATCAGAGCAGTTCACTCCTAGGATGTGTCTACGAGCCGTGTCTAGTAGAGTCTTGGTTATGGGTGTGTTGCGCGCCACACTTATAAACGAGAAGCTGCGGACATCTTAGGAATATATGACCCTCTTTCTTCATAAGAATCGTGCGATAAAGCTATGATGTAAGAAATTCTTGTTCTTAAATCGTGTGTTGTGTATTTCAGAGATGCCTAAAAAGAAAAAGACTACAGCAGCCCAAAGGGGCAAGACGGAGGCAGAAAAGCGGGCTGAAAGAGCACCGCCACCAGTAGTAGAGGAAGATGAGTCCCAGAGTGCGGCTCAATCTCAGTCCTCCCCGACAGTGCCTATTACTGAGGAGCACGTGGGAGCCTCAGCCCCAGCTCCAGCTCCTCCGCCGAATGCTTCAGGCCAAGAAGTAAGAGAGGCCATTAATTTGTTGACTCAGTTGGTTGCGGCCCAGACTCAGAGGCCAAGCGCGGGGCAAGGTGACAGGACTGTTAGCGCAAGGGCCCGTGACTTCATTGCTTTGAAACCCCCGAAATTCTTTGGGTCGAAACTGGAGGAGGATCCCCAGGACTTTGTTGATGGTATGCTAAGGACGCTCCGATTGATGCATGCTTCAGACACCGAATCGGTGGAGCTAGCGTCATACAGATTGAGGGATGTCTCAATCCAGTGGTACACGGTTTGGATGGCTTCGCGGGGAGCCAATGCACCTCCGCCGGTATGGCAAGAGTTTGTCGATGCTTTTCTCCGTCACTACATGCCTCCAGAAGTTCGGCGAGCTAGGGCCGATAAATTCTTGAATCTGAGGCAAGGTAGCATGAGTGCTACAGAGTATAGTCTCCGCTTCAATTCCTTGGCTAGGTATGCTTCGGCCATGGTAGCGGATATGGGCGATCGGGTGCACCGGTTTGTGAAGGGCCTAGGGCCACATTTGATGGATAAATGCTTGACTGCATCTCTTCAGGATGGCATGGATATTGCACGTATTCAGGCGCATGCTTAGGAATTGGAGGAACACCTACAGCAGCGTAGGAATGAACGTGAACAGGATAGGGGACATAGCAAGAGGGCTAGATCTTCGGGGCCAATGAGTGAGTCCAGAGGTGGGCACCGGCAGCAGCCCCCTAGGCATGCAGGCTACTCTATGACCAGTGCGCTCCCACGGTTATCAGGCCAGAGATTGGATAGATCTGCTCATTCAGGGCCGAGCCCGAGTTATTCAGGGCCTCAGTATAGAGATGATTCGGGCCAGTCTAGACCACCCGTGCCACGATGTTCCTAGTGTGGGAAGTTGCATTGGGGTCAGTGCCGATCAGGTTCAGATGCTTGCTATTCTTGTGGTCGACCAGGCCACATTATGCGTGATTGCCCCTTAGTACAGGGTAGAGGTAGGGCCCAGCCATCAGGGTCGATAGCCGGGTCTTCAGCATCTGCACGCCCTATGGGGCCAGGTTCACATGCGCAGGTTGGCCATGGTAGAGGTAGAGGCAGAGCTCCCAGTTCCAGCGGTCCTTAGCACCGTATTTATGCTTTGGCTGGATGCCAAGATCTTGAGTGTTCTCCTGATGTGGTCACAGGTATATTATCGGTATTCTCTCATGATGTATATGCTTTGATTGATCCGGGCTCCACATTGTCTTATGTTACTCCATATATTGCGGGTCGATCTATAATTGAGCCGGAGTCTATTAAGCCTTTTGAGGTGTCTACGCCTGTTGGCGAATCGGTGATAGCTAGCCGAGTGTATAGAGATTGCGTAGTGGTGATATGTGACCGCCGTACAGTAGCTGATTTGCATGAACTAAAAATGGTAGATTTTGATGTTATTATGGGCATGGATTGGTTGGCTTCTTGCTACGCCAATGTTGATTGTAGAACGAAGATGGTTCGTTTCCAGTTCCCGGGCGAACCAGTCTTAGAATGGAAAGGGAATACGGCGTCACCAAAGGGTAGGTTTATTTCCTATCTAAAAGCGAGGAAGATGATTACTAAAGGGTGTATTTATCACCTAGTGCGAGTTCGAGATGTAGAAGTTGAGTCGCCGACTCTTCAATCAGTTCCGGTAGTGAACGAATTTCCGGATGTGTTCCCTGAAGAGCTTCCAGGCCTTCCTCCCGAGCGAGAGATAGATTTTGCGATTGATGTGTTGCCAGACACTAATCCCATATCTATTCCTCCCTATAGGATGGCACCCGCAGAGTTGAAAGAGTTGAAGGAGCAATTGAAAGACTTGCTTGAAAAAGGCTTCATTCGGCCTAGTTCATCCCCGTGGGGAGCACCCGTATTGTTCGTCCGGAAGAAGGATGGCTCCTAGAGAATGTGCATTGATTATCGGCAATTGAATAAAGTGACAATTAAGAACAAGTATCCCCTCCCGAGGATTGATGATTTATTTGATCAATTGCATGGTGCCAAATGGTTTTCAAAGATTGATTTGAGGTCCGGGTATCACCAAGTAAGAGTTAGGCAGAACGATATCCCTAAGACAGCTTTCAGAACAAGATATGGCCATTTCGAGTTCCGAGTAATGTCGTTTGGGCTAACAAATGCACCGGCAGTGTTTATGGACTTAATGAACAATGTATTCAGCCCTTTTCTGGACCTATTCGTGATTGTATTCATCGACGATATCCTAGTGTACTCTAGATCCGAGGCTGAGCATGCGGAGCATTTGCGAACCGCCCTTGGAGTTCTTCGAGCTCGAGAGTTGTTTGCAAAATTCTCCAAATGTGAGTTTTGGTTGAACTCGGTATCATTCCTGGGCCATATTGTTGCAGCTGATGGTATTCGAGTGGATAGTCAAAAGATCGAGGCAGTGAAAACTTGGCCAAGGCCCACAACCCCTACAGAGGTTCGTAGCTTTTTGGGCTTAGCCGGGTATTACAGAAGATTTGTTGAGGGTTTCTCTTCTATTTCTGCACCGCTCACAAAGTTGACTCAGAAGTCAGCTAAGTTTCAATGGACAGATGCTTGTGAACGTAGTTTCCAAAAGTTGAAAGACAGATTGACTTCTGCCCCAGTCTTGACACTTCCAGAGGGAGTGGAAGGGTATGTTGTTTATTGTGATGCTTCAGGCGTCGGGCTAGGCTGTGTATTGATGCAAAATGGTAAGGTGATCGCGTATGCTTCTAGACAATTACGGAAACATGAACAAAATTATCCTACCCATGACTTAGAATTGGCCGCGGTGGTCCATGCTTTAAAGATATGGAGACATTACTTATATGGTGTCCACGTGGATATTTATACAGATCATAAGAGTCTCCAGTACATCTTCAAGCAGAAAGAGTTAAATTTGCGGCAACGACGATGGCTAGAGTTGCTAAAAGACTATGACGTCGAAATCCTGTACCACCCCGGAAAGGCAAATGTTGTGGCCGATGCTCTTAGCCGCAGGTCTATGGGAAGCTTATGCGATGTGCGACAAGAAAAGAGAGAAATGACCCGTGAGCTTCAGCAGCTAGCCAGCCTAGGGGTCCGAGTAGTGGACTCGGGTAGCAGCAGAGCTACCATTCAGAATTCGGCAGTTCCGTCGCTAGTAGCGGAAGTAAAAGAGCGGCAAGGTGAGGATTCCAGGCTAATGCAGTACAGAGATACGCTCGCTCAGAAAGAGGGGTCACCATTTGATATTTCGGGAGACGGAGCCCTCCGATGCCGAGGCAAGCTATGTGTCCCCGATGTGGCAGACTTACGCCACCAGATTTTGAGAGAGGCTCATTGTTCCCGTTACTCCGTTCACCCTGGAACGATGAAGATGTATCATGATCTTAAGTCTATATATTGGTGGAATGGGATGAAGAAAGATGTAGCGGAGTTTGTAGCCCAATGTCCCAATTGCCAACAGGTAAAAATAGAACACCAAAAGCCGGGTGGCTTATTGCAAGATATAGAAATCCCAACTTGGAAGTGGGAAGTGATTAATATGGATTTCATTACAGGGCTACCTCGTTCTCGACGCAAGTATGATTCCATATGGGTGATTGTGGATAGACTCACTAAATCAGCTCATTTCTTACCGGTCAGGACGACCTATGTGGCAGAAGATTATGCAAGGCTTTATGTTAAAGAAATAGTGAGACTCCATGGTGTCCCAGTGTCTATTATCTCCGATAGAGGAACTCAGTTTACGGCCAAATTTTGGGAGTCCTTTCAAGAGGGTCTAGGGACCCAAGTGCGCCTTAGCACGGCATTTCACCCACAGACCGATGGGCAAGCTGAACGCACCATCCAGACTCTTGAAGATATGTTACGGGCATGCATGATAGATTTTGGGGGAAATTGGGATGACCATTTTCCACTCATTGAGTTTGCTTACAATAATAGTTATCACTCCAGCATCCTAATGGCACCATATGAAGCTTTATATGGGCGAAAGTGTAGATCCCCGATTGGGTGGTTTGAAACGGGAGAGGCCAAGTTAATGGGGCCCGATTTGGTCCAACAAGCCATAGAGAAAGTCAAGCTCATACAAGATCGGTTGTTGGCGGCTCAAAGTCGCCAAAAGTCTTATGCGGATAATCGTCGAAGGGACTTAGAGTTTCAAGTTAAGGATTGGGTGTTTTTGAAAGTGTCGCCGATGAAGGGCGTTATGAGATTTGGCAAAAAGGGGAAGCTTAGTCCCCGGTATATAGGGCCTTATGAAATTGTGCGAAAGATAGACAAAGTGGCCTATGAATTAGACTTACCTCCAGACATGGAGTCAGTTCACCCGGTTTTCCATGTCTCGATGCTTCGGAAGTGTGTTGGAGATCCTACGAGGGTCATCCCAGTGAATGATATTCAAGTGACAGAAAAGTTAACTTATGATGAAATACCCATTGCCATATTAGATAGGCAAGTACGGAGGCTTAGAAACAAAGAAGTGGCCTCAGTCAAAGTTTTGTGGAAAAATAATAATCGAGAGAAAATGACATGGGAAGCGGAAGAAAATATGCAATCCAAGTACCCGCATTTATTTCAGCCCTTGGGAGAAGTCCAAGATGAGACGTCAAAATCATAAGGTATGGATGTTTTCCTTTTATGCTTCTGGGTCGTGTGTGGCCAAAATTTTCATGTTGTTATGATGTGGCCCTGTGTGGCATCGATATTATGGGTTGTTGTGACAGGTTGTTAGTGCCATGTTATAGGGGAAACTCTGGCGAAATTTTTATAAAATCCCGGGTGTTCTCAACATTCGAGGACGAATGTTCTTAAGGGGGGGAGAATGTTACACCTCGGAAAAATCTTCCGTTGGTACGCAAGTGAATGAACTAGCGAAATACGAGTATCGGGTTAATGATGACTTAAGGGCATTTTGGGAAAGAGTTATAACGTCCCTTAGATTGGTATTGAAGTGTTAAACAAGTGTTAAGAAGGTTCCATGAGGATCGGAGATCAAACGAAGTGGCGAAACTAAGTTCAGTGACTGATGAGTTCTACGGCTCATTATACGGACCGTATAATGTTATACGGACCGTATAGTGGACCGTAAAACCATCACAGTGAAGGTTGGTTGCTGGTGGAATTTTACGGTCAGTTATACGGACCGTATAAAATTTATACGGACCGTATAACGAACCGTCGAATGGTCACAGTGAAAGGTTGCTCACTGGTAACATTTTACGGTCAGTTATACGGACCGTAAAACTGTTTTACGGACCGTATAATGGACCGTCAAGTAGTCACAGTGAAGGGGTGCTGGGCAGACCCATTTCACGGTCTATTATACGGACCGTATAACCATTATACGGACCGTATAATGGAACCCGACAGTTCGGTGATGATTTAATAAATAAAGACCAAGTTCATGAAAATCATTTCCACATTTCCTCTCTCTCTCTAAAACATCTCTCTACAACTTTTGTACAAGTTTTCAAGGGTATTAATCCATCAACCACATTAAACAAGTAAATCCAAGGTAGAAACCCATCAAGGATCATCTAAAGTCAAGAAACCCAAATGGTGAAAAAACTAGGGTTTTACTCAAAGTGGAGTATTATCAACAAAAGCTTGTCCCTACAACTTCTAAGGTAAGATTCATGATTTTTATATGATGTTTACGGTATTGGAGAATTAAAATGCATGGATTGTAGAAAACATGGTCCATTAGGACATGAATGATGAATAGTGACGTTTTTGAGACATAGTTTGAATTGAATCATGATTGTTGTTGTATTGTGATATGAGTGTGTTATAAATGACGTTAAGATCATGAAATAGACATTGTATATGGATGAACGAAGTTGGGTGTTGTGACCATAAATAGGGACAAATGGAAGTGAATTGAGAATGTGGATAATGTAGATGATTAATGGCCATGGAAATGATATTATAAATGTGTTGTTGACGTTTGGGGTTGAATTATGATATGGACAAATGTTGTATAGATAAAGGAGATACTGTCCAATTTTCTCTAGTTCTAGCCATGTGCACTAGTTATCGATACTAATGATAGTATGGCCTTAATGAAGGTAGAAACGTGAGCATCGAAGGAGTACGTGCAAGTGTAGAATAATTCGACAAAGAGGTATGTAAGGCTAACCCTTCTTTCATAAGGCGTGGTTCTTTGGCCAAACTCCCAAATCCCTCTATATGAGCATGTTGACTACAATTGTTTCACATTCCGAGCTCATAAGCTCACTATCCTTGATTGGTACTACGAATGCGCTACGCACCTCAGGTGACGAGTAGGACTACGATATAGAAGTAACAATAACGATAATGATAGTAATGATGATGGTGATAATAATGATGCTAAAAGTGCCTACGGGCTGTTATGCTCATACGTGCCCATGAAGGGCTATAATGAAACCCCGAGCTTATAACACCGGGTAGAATATATGTGTATAAATATGTATAGAATATGTATACGATTTCGAAACGCGCGCACACATCTGCAGATGGTACGGATAACCCTGAAGCCTTGGTAGGGCCAGGTATGAGTAACATTGAGCCTTGGTTGGCCAAGTATGTATATGAAATACTGATCCAATGAGGTCGGGTACGCTATGTAAATGCCATGTATACGAAATGATTATGTATGTATATATTATGTAAAAGAATGTGATGAGACTATGTATAAGAATACGAATGAGGACATGTACACTAATACGAGCACAAGCATGGTACGAGTTTTATTATGGGGCACGAATGACGATGTGAGTAAGTAAGTGACATGATGATGATGATATTATTGTCTCCCCTCCTATGCTATTCCATATATTGTTCATTATGTTGTATATCAATGTTAATCATGCTTTACATACTCAGTACATTCTTCGTACTGACGTCCTTTTGTTTGTGGACGCTGCGTCATGCCCGCAGGTGCTCAGGGAGACAGACTTGACCCATAGCTGCCTATTTGAAGATTTCATAGAGAGCTCCATTTCCTTCGGAGCCATATCTTTTGGGTACTCATTCTTTTGTGTATATAATTATGGGCATAGCGGGGTCCTGTCCCGCTCATGATATGTCATACTCTTAGAGGCTCGTAGTCATGTGTATGTGGGTAGAGATGTTTGGCCGTGTCGGCCTATGTTTTGTATATCTTTTGTTGGCCTCGTCGGCCTTGTGTATTTGACATGGCATAGATGCCCATGATATGTCAATTGATGATGGTCGTCCAATGGGACTAGCTTGATTAATGATTTAAAATGCATGAAATGAATTATGGTTCACCTAGATGTTATGATATGCATGATAAGGGGGTGCCCGGGTGGGGTAGCACCGGGTGCTCGTCGTGGCCCCCTAGTCGGGTCGTGATAAAAAGGGACCTTAATCTTACCTTAATTATGCAGCAACCTCGTCAACACTCTTCTTATTGGCTGATTTTTAGCTCAAATTGAAGGCAACGCAACGTACGACACTTTTCTCTTCATGAGCTTCGGGATTCGGGGCTCAGATTGTGATCAAAATTTGGTTTCTCTCTCTAAAAGCTCTCTTCCCTCTCTCTAGAATTTTCTGGATTTTTTAGGTATGAAGATGAGGAAGATAAGCTGAACATTTCCCTTAAATAGCAAGGGAAATGGGCCTGACCCGACTTGGAATCGGGTTGGGGCCATTTCACTGCCCAGCTTGACCTTTCTGCCTTAAAACGACCATAACTCTTTATCCCGGTGTCATATACAGGCCCACGACCTATAGTTGGAAAGGTATTTCAATTATCTACAACTTTCATATTAGGATTTTTCCCAAATTCCCAAATAATGATGGGGTTATGGCCTCCCGAAGTCAGATTACCCGAAAACGTAACTTAAAAACATCTTTTTGGAGGGCTTACACATGGATTTGGCTCAAGGGTCCTTCTTGAGTTGTGTTTAACTTCACATATATCGTCCATTTAACTTATCATGTGTCCTTTATAAAAATCCCATAATGTGGGCCCCACCTCAGCTTACGGTTACTAGGGCTATATATCTTTTAACATATTATTCCAATCATATTGTACGAATTCCAAATATCATACTCATGCAACTACAGTAGAATTTCATTCTTTATACTTGTGATATTTGCTCCTCCTCGAGCTCACATTAATCCGTTTGTAGCCTTAGTAACACGAAATTTTCTGGGGTGTAACAAATTTGTCACAACCCAATTTGATAAGCCGTGAAGGCACTAACTCCACCAAGTTAGTAAGCCATCCACAATCCGTTAAGACATTTTATAAGAAAATTAAATCGGAATTTAAGCATACAAGCCAAAATTAAGTCTTTAAATCCTCATAATCATAAAAGTGAGGGAACATAAGTACAACCAATCCCGAATCTGGTGTTACTAGTACAAGAACGGACTAAATAAGTACAAGTTTAAAATATAGTCTGAAATGTTATCTAGAAGTAACACATAGAAAAAAAGTTGATAGAGGGAAAATTCGGTACTACAGATCTCCATGTAGCTCATCCCGAACTCTCCGGAATAGCCTCCTGATACACCCAAATTACACCTTTTAAAATACGACTAAGCGGTCGTTGTCAAATATAGAACCCAACAAGGTTGGGGTCGAATTCCACAGAGAATACAATGAAGAAATATACTTGCTAAGTATAATGCTCGATTATTAGTCTATATTTCTAGGGATGGGGTATAATAATGATTGGTTTGGAGATTGTTAACTTAATTTATTGCTAAATTTTGTTAAAAAGATAATCTATTGGTAACAGAACTAAGGTTGTGGTTCCAATGGACAGTAATGCAATTGCGTATCAATCCAACTCATCTATGTGTCTAGATATAATTAAATATGGGCTACGTAGATTTATCAAAAGTCTCTCGACCAAATTGATAAATGTCATTATTAAGCTTTCTCAATCCTTAGAATGTAGAAAATATGAACACCTATTTTATTTGAAGTTAGCTTTCCTATCTCTAGTTCAAGCTATTAGATGGGGTTTACAGCCCCAAATCCTTGATATTTAACTATTTTCCTAACTTTTACTTTCTCTATCAAGTAAAGGAAAAGTATTTAGCCACAAATAATGCTGGCCACCATTAAAACACATTAAAGCTTGAAGAGTTAATAGAAAAACCTCTTTAACATACAAATGTAGTTGAGATATAAAACCCAATCACATACCTAACACATCTGGTCTCACAACCTTAGCTAAATGGTTTAGCTACTCATATTCATTAAATACAAAACAATGGTAAAGAGAATATTCATAAAGCTTACAATGATTAATGGAAGAAGATGACAAAAAGGAGGAAGATTCTCCTTAAAAGCTTCATCCACCACTATTCAATGGCACTAATGGCTAAACGACAACAATAAAGTCTGTCAAGGAATATTCAATAATGTTCACAAAAACCTAGGCACGAGTATTTATAGAGAGAACAAAAAGTACAAAACATTGCCTAAATGACGACATGCGGCGCCAAGTATGCAGTCGCATTAGGAGTATGCAACCACATCTGGAGTGTGCAGTGTCGCATGTACTCTGCATTCTAGAGCACTTTACCTGATTCACTAGTTGTTTAGAGTTGTAGCATGCGACTGCATCTGGAGTTTGCGGTGCCGTATCTTGTGTCGCATCTTGCTACATTTTGGCAAACTCTCTGTTGATTTGTGCAAACAATTTGCGACAGCATCTTGAATATGTAGTGCCATATCTTAGCCGCATTCTCATCATTTTTCTCCTTTTTCTGCCAATTTGTTCCCTTTATGCCCTCAAACTCGAAAAACCTTAAAACACACAAACATAATAGAAATAGAGAAAAATGCTTGAAATGACTCCTAAAAAGCATAAGTAGTGGATGTAGGAATCCTGAAAATCAACATCTTATCACCTCCTCAACGAGCAGCTGGATAATCCCGTGGGCCAAAAAATACTAGGCACCAAATCTG
This sequence comes from Lycium barbarum, assembly GCF_019175385.1. Taxonomy (NCBI): domain Eukaryota; kingdom Viridiplantae; phylum Streptophyta; class Magnoliopsida; order Solanales; family Solanaceae; genus Lycium; species Lycium barbarum. Next base: position 60,731,296 of record NC_083339.1, read on the forward strand.
CACACAAAAGTGTGCAACAAGTGTAGCATGAGTACGGGAAACAATGTGTACTCAGCAACATCATCGACCAACCCTAACGAAAATGGAGATGAGGGATGGTCTACGGTTAGTACTTCCACACTTAACCGCTATTAGTCCATAGTATAAATAAACAGAATCAGTACAATAATCTTCCGTTAGAAACCTAAATAAGCATCTAATTCCTCAAGTCCACCAAATAATTGCAACACATATAAGGTAGTCCCAATAGCAAGTTAGTAACCCATACAACAAGGAAACCAATAGAAATCAATAAAGTGTAATGATATGCAAATGTATGCAATGTAAGGCCTTTTCCATCTTCCGGTACATACACATTCAGACATTTGCGAACAGTGACCCATGGGGGACAGCGAGGTCCATATACCCACCCGGAATTTACCTTCTAGTTTCAAACCACATGCAGCATCAAATCATCATAATACTCAGCCCATAGGCTCCAAATTACAATACTCGGCCTTTAGGCCCACATTACCTGTCATCCAGCCTATCCGTCTCAACATATCATCATCACTTGGTCCGAAATCATTTCCTATCAGACCTTTCACTAGTACCATCAATGCATATGAGATAACATGATAAGCATGAATGAAGTATACAACTAGATAAACAAACAATGCTAAGCAATGAAGAATCAATCTTCAGTTATTTTCCACTTTTAAACGAGTATTAGCAATGATGAGAAACACATGATCTCAAACAGACAGTAAACAAACACATAAGTATGTATATAAGGGACCTCATATCCCAATCACAGACACTATCATTCTACGCTAGCAGCTAATGCCTGATGTGCCGTGAAATTATGGCACATCTAATTTTTTTAACTCTAAGTTTTACTTGTTTTCAAGTAAGTTTGTATTAGTTTGGTGTGTCATGTGTATTGTGCAGGTATTTCCAAGCTAGAATACAAGGCAAGTAAAAATGAGGATTTTTTGATGTCCAGTACTGGTTTTGAACAAAGTACGGACCGTCTTCATGTCGACGGTCCATCTTGTTGGTCGTCGAATTACAAGGAAAGTCCTGCAGCTCAAGAAGGTTGATGATATGCGGTGCTTCTAGATTGACAGATCATCAACATGCTCGACGGTCCATTGATTCGCACTGTTGATATACATTCTGTAAAAAAAAAAGTGTCAGACTGTCAATATGCACCATTAACAAGATCAATAGTCCATCGATGTACATTGATTATTGAACTTCTGCAGCTTGATTTTTGTCATCAGATCGTAAATATGCAACGCCAACATGTCGACGGTACCGTCAAAGTGCAAAGATGGTCCGTCGACTTGCAGGCTAACTTGGAACTGGATTGGGATTAATTATTCCGAGTTTGACTTCTATAAATACCTGATAGGGTTTTATTTATTTTTGGACAAGTTGTTATTTTTTGGACTTGTGTTGGGACAATATTGTTCTTAGTATTTTTCAAGGTTTTCCAGACAATCGCATTCGTTTAACTTTCAGTTTTATTCGTAAGTTTCAATAACAAGTTCAATTATGCATTCTTCAATCTTTTATTGTTTATTCGTATGCCATGAGTAGCTAAACACCTTCACTAAGGTTGTGAACCCAAGGATAGGTGTTTTGTGATTAGGGATTATGATTGATATACACATAATAGATTGTTAGGGTTTATTTGTTCTTCGTTTTAATCATATAGTTAGTGGTTGCAAACATTAGCTAACACCATAAACTTTGGTTTATTTGGGAAAATAACTAGGGTTTGGTAAGAACAAATAACAAGAAATCAAGGCTTTAAACCTTGTTTAGTAAGTTCAATTAGGAATAAGAGGAATTTACTTGTCATAATTAACCGTTCTTCATGCATACTTTCTTATCTTTGGGAAAAGCATAGAAAGAAATAACTTTTCTTATTGGGAAATAGTCTAGATCCACATAGAGGTTAAGTGCATTCATGCAATAATCCATTAGAAGTATATCAAGATCAATACCCATGATCATACACTTTATCTGACGGTGACACAACCTTGGTTCTTTTTACCCATATATTTACAACTCAATTACTAGTCATTCTAAATTAGTCCACAAACCAAAACTCTTATAAAACCCTTTTTCTGGAATACACCAGGACCGCAAGATTAGTATACTCGTTTAGTAAATATTCCAAACCATATTCCCTGTGGGATTCGACTCCAGCCTAGTTAGGTTACTATATTTGACAGCGTTCGCTTTATGCTATTAACTAGTGTAATTTGAGCATATCAAATTTTGGCATCGTTACCAGGGAATACGATTTTGAAATTACTAAATAGTGTTTACCCTTCTTAAAATCTTTGTCCTATTCCATCACACCTTGTTTGCTACCTTGTAAACCAGGTGATCATGGTAGATGACGCACCTCCGGTCAAGAACGTTTTGGGTGATGAGTCATATATAGAGAAAGACTTTGCATCTGCAATAGTTCATCCTAGGGTGACTACTACTACTACTAAGTTTGAAACGTCCCTCTATCATATGCTCAAACAAGAGGGATACTTTCGGAATGCAGTCGATAATGATCCTCACCAACATATAACAAACTTTTTGGAGGTATGTTCTTATCATATCAAAAGGGGTGTGCCTCAAGAAGCTGTTCAGATGAAACTCTTCAAATATTCATTAGTCGGAGATACCAGAAAATGGTTCACAAATCTTCCCCAAAACTCCATTGCTACATGGGAAGAGATGGTCAAAACTTTTCTCAGGAAGTGGTATCCCCCGAGTAAAAGAGCTGAGATTCGTGATCAGATTTACGAGTTCAAACAATGTCATGGGGAGCAAATTTTTGAAGCTTGGGAGAGGTACAAAGAATATTTGGATAGGAGTCCAAACCATGGTTTCCCAGATCATATTCTGGAGGAGAAGTTCTACAGAGGGTTGGATCCTATGACTCAACCAATAGCCAATAATGCTGCTGGTGGGTGTTTCATGAATAAGTCCTATGCTAGTATTACTGATATACTTAACCGATTAACTACACACAGTCAAGCATGGCATTCGAGTAATTCTTATGGTTTATCATTTGCGACACCATTGATCCAAATATTATGAAGGATAGCCAGGAGACGCAGCAGACATTGGCACAACTGGCCACTAATATATCATTACTAACGAAAAGGTTTGATGATAGGGAGGCGAAGAAAGTAAACGTTTGTGAAGATATCTCAGGCATGCATCCTGAAATGTACTAAGTCCAAAAGGGTCCATATCAAGAGGGTCCCGCTCCGCCAGTTGAAAATTTTCACTATGCAGACTACATAGCAAAAGGGGATATTCCTGGACCAATTCAGAGATACTGGAGACCACAACAAGGGCAAGGTGCATACAACAACAACCAAGGGAACTACAATAACAACTATGGTGGATCGAACCAAGGTAGATACAACAACAATAATGATAACTTCGAAAACAGAATTTCCAACCCTTACATTCCACCAAAAGGGCAGTCTAATGATCAAGGTAGTTTGAGATTTGAGTCAATGCTTGAAAAAGTGTTGGCAAGTTAGACGAATACTGAAAAGACTTTATCTGCACTATCAGAGACAGTGGTTTCTCACTCAGCGGCTATTCAAAACCTTGAACAGCAGATGCATGACCTTTTTAGATAGCAGTATCCTGCTAAAAAGGGAGGACTTCCTAGTGATACTATTCCAAACCCTAAGAATGGAGGTGGTGCTTTGGAGCGTTCTTTTGCTATTAGCACGAGAAGTGGTAAAATACTTCAAAGTGCTGACAAGAAGGTGGTTGATCTAGATCCTGTTAATGAGGAAGAAGTTGTGCAATCTGATGTGCCTGTCACGACCCAACCAGAGGGCCATGACGGGCACTCGGAGCTAACACACCGAGCACCTCTAAACATACATCTCATAATAATTTCTAGGTGGATCACAATGATAGTTCATGGGTATCGCAATCTGTAAGGTCATATATCACAAGATAATGGCACATCTCTATATAATCGTCAACACTATGCCCATAAACATAAGCCGACATGGCTACCAAAATATTATACAACAATATAAATTGATAAGGTTATGAAACGTCTAGCTATACACACATGTCTACAAGCCACTACATAGAATACAAGCGACCATAAGGACAAATACCAAATAGACTACAACTCCGAAGTAAGTAGAGTGCTCCTGAGAATCTGCTGATAAAGCACCTACGAATCTAATTCGTCTCCCTGCCTACCTGTGGGCATGAGCGCAATGTCCACAAATAAAAGGACGTCAGTACAAATAATTTACTGAGTATGTAAGGCATGAATAACAACATAACAAGAAATATGGAACATAACATGAGATAAGGATAACCTGTACATCTGATTGCCTCATAAGGCGGATACCATGCATATATATAGTAGCTAAGAGTACAGCAATTAAGAGTGCTCACAGATCGGTAGGGAGCCGTAGGAATCATTGCTTAAGATCATCTTAATGGCAACAGGTCCCAGGACGGTAGCTAGATACCAGTTGACCACTGGGTACATACATAAGAACATAAGGATATGGAACTAATGAATGAGTTCGATAAAGAATTTGGAGAATATGAAAGAAGACTAATGAGCTCATAGTATAAGAGCATGGAGATGAGTAACTAAACGAGGACAACCATTTCAAGAAATTAATGATAGCATCGTAAGCTCGCAACCTACAACATTCGAGGATGAATGTTTCTAAGGGGGGAAGGATGTTACACCTCGCACTTTCAGAACATGAGCACGCCACGTATTTCACCATATTAATAGAGTATCGGAGATGTCCCATGATGTTTTGAAAGGTACAAGCCATGGAAAGTACGTAACAATGAAGTAAAAGATGAATTACAATTTCGTAAGTCGTGACCGGAAAGGACAACCTTGGAACCAAAGGACTTGACCATTATCAAGTATGATTAATGATAAATATCATGTAGGGAGAGTTTCAGAAGATTTCGGGACCAAGCAAATCGAAGAAAATAAGTTTGTCAAAAATTTGAAAAAAGTTGGCAAAATTTTGGACAGACATTTTGGGTCAACTATAGAGGAATATATCTCCTAGTATATCAGAATTTTTGAAGTGAAACAAAAGCCTAAATTGAAGATGGAAGTCTAGTTCCCAACGCAACAAACAGTTCATCAAAACGACATCAGAGTAGGGAGTTATGGGCATTTCAAGTTAAGCCTCCAAGCTGCCAAATGGCTCCCCGCGGGCCCTACTTAGAAAGTCAGTGGAAGAAGTTCTTGCAACTGTTCTGGTGAACTTTGATGCTGATGACATGGAGGGCTACATGGAAACTGTAAATGCGCTTGAGGGTATGGGTTCCTACACTTACCACCCAAGAAACCTTGATCTTGACCATGCAAATAGAACCACTCCGCTAGCTAAGCCTTCTATTGTTGAGCCACCAAAGTTTGAGCTTAAGCAGCTCCCATCACACTTGAGGTATGAGTTCTTTGGCCCTAATAAGACATTGCTAGTGATTGTTTCAACATTATTGACTGAGGAACAAATTAAGCGATTATTGGAGATTTTGCGTGAGTATAGGTGTGCTATTGGTTGGACCATAATAGATATTCAGGGTATTCCTTCTGGTATTTGCGAGCATAAAATTTAGCTAGAAGAGGACAGCAAGCCGAGTGTTGAACATCAGCTGAGATTCAACCAAAACATGCAAGAGGTTGTGATAAAGGAGATCATAAAGTGGTTAGATACTGGGGTAGTGTATCCAATTGCAGAGAGCAAGTGGGTGAGTCCAGTTCAATGTGTTCCAAAAAAAAAGAAGGTATAACTGTGGTGCCTAATGCAAAGAATGAGCTTATTCCCACACGTACAGTCACTGGATGGTGTGTTTGCATGGTGTCACACCCCACCCTTGGTAAGGCGTGATTGGCACCCGGCACCTTACAGGAACCGAGTGAACCAACTTATAACTCACATCCTTCATGTCTCAAATGGAAATAATAAGATCAAGAGGCTAAATATGAACATAATATCATGCATAAGTAAATGTACAATAGACCCATATGCCGACATTACTACTGTCACACTATGACTAAGTTGTACACAAGAACTGTCTGCAAAGCCTTTATGAACATGACTGAAGTATATAAGTCAGGATAGGGCCCCCAACATACCCTCTTGTCACAAAAAACATATACAACTTGAACTCGGCAATGCTTCAGGAAGAAGTGGAGCTCACCAATTAAAACTGGTACCTGAAGGTAGCCTACGATGAAAGATCCTCGTCTCATCTATCTACACCTGTGGGCATGAATGCAACGTCCACAAGAAGGGACGTCAGTACGAGCAATGTACTGAGTATGTAAGGCATGAATAGTAGTATGATATCAGAATGAAGATGACATAAGGTAAAGTAAGTAATTATACCTCGTATTCCTCTTAAGATGTCTGTCATGTAAACTACTCGTCTACAGGAAAACATTTCATACACATCCATACATGCATATGCATTCGCATACACTTACTATACATACATCTGTCATATCCGTAACCGGCCCTTTCGGGACTTGGTGTTATCTTGCCCGGCCATATAGGTGCGGTAATATATGTAGCATCTTGCCCAGCCATGTAGGCACGGTATCATTTTGCCCGACCATGTTGGTGCGGTGTTATCCCAGCTGATCAGTGGGATGCAATGCATACATACATACATACATATACATAAAAATACATAAATGAAATCAACATCATCATTAGCATTACCATTGTCACTATATCATTCCTTGAAGGTTCAACCATCGTAAGATGAAATCGATAATGTCACGAGAGTCTCGAGAATCATGAACTTTGGTAGCACTGAAAATATAACCATTATCTTCGCTATATCTCACCTCGAAGGAACGAATGACATGAGGTGAGACCATCAACAATAAGTAAGATCAAGGGATTCATGTAATGGCTCAATAATCTCATAATTCTCTCAAATCATAGCCTTGGAGTTTCTAGAAGAGAATCATCATCATCGTCACAATCATCATAGAACATTTTTCATTTAACATCACAAGACCACTCTTGGACCTATTCGTGATAGTATTTATTGATGGTATTCTGGTGTACTCTCGCACAGAATCAGAACATGCAGATCATTTACGTGTTGTTCTTGGAATTCTTCGAGCCCGAGAATTATATGCAAAAATTTCAAAGTGCGAGTTTTGGTTGAACTCTATAACATTTCTGGGCCATGTTATTTCAAATGATGGCATTCGAGTTGATACTCAGAAAATTAAAGCTGTGAAGACTTGTCCAAGGCCTACTACGCCTACAGAAGTTCGTAGTTTTCTGGGTTTGGTAAGTTATTATACAAGATTCGTAGAGGGCTTCTCATCTATTTCAGCTCCATTGACGAAGCTAACCCAGAAGTCGGCTAAATTTCAGTGGAATGATGTTTGTGAGCGTAGTTTCTAGGAATTGAAGGACAGATTAACCTCAGCTCCAGTCCTAACACTTCCAGAGGGGCTATTGCTTATGCTTCGAGACAGCTTGTCACGACCCAACTAGGGGCCGTGACGGGTACCCGGAGCTAACCGCCGAGCACCCCTCGTTCTACTACTTATCATACTCATTAAACGTTCTTTTATCAAAATCGTACTCAAATTATATGAAAATCATCTTTCTTTCGGAAACATAAATAGTTTTATATGCACAAAGCCTTTTGGTCATTAAAATAACATATACATGTACATTTATATATATACCTAATGGCAATCTCGTGAGACCATATAACCCACACTGCGTATCTACGAGCCTCTACTAGAGTACTAGGCATAAGGACGGGACAAGACCCCGTCATGCCCAAAATATACGTATGTACACAAAAAGAATAATCATAAGCACCTCCGAAATAGTGGAGTGCTCTCAAATCAGCTGACAGCTACTACGAGTCTGGATCAAGCTCACCTCCCTGTCTACCTATGGGCATGAACACAGCGTCCAAAGAAAACGGACGTCAGTACGAAAATTGTACTGAGTATGAGAGGCATAAACAATGATATTACGTCAATGAAATAAGGAAGCATCAATAAATAACATTTGTATCTGACTGTCAAATATAAAGGAAATGATGCATGCTAGCTTACTCATAATCATCATCATGTCATAAATGCATAAATATATAAGCTGCCCGTCCATATCGGATCGGTGTGATAATCATTAGCCTGCGTCCAGGCCTCCCACGTCCGGGGTATCATCTCATGCCGCCCACTAGTGGTGTCTGCCCATGCAATCTGGCCATGGTGTATACGTTGCCCGCCTTAGCGGTGACTGCCCGGCCAAATAGGTGCGGTGTTATATCATCATCATAATATGCTCACCATGGTGCATACATAAAAACTCCAGTACAACTATGCTTTATCGGGGTGACGTAAGGTCGTGATCCCCCGATTTCATTATGGAGCACTCATTAACATTCTGCCTCACCTTGAAGGGAAAAGTATATGAGGTCAGTGTAGGCAATAAATGACATCATTATTGGGCTCATAACATAACTCTTACCTTGTGTAGCTATTCAAGAACATAGGCTCATAGTTTTTCGGAATTTAAGAGATTCATAAAGAGGGGGGAAAGTCATACTATAGGATTCATGCCATGAAAGAAAGGACTAGCCTCATATACCTTTGTCGTTTAACTATTATATCGCTTGGTTGTTCTCCTTCGATGCTCGCGTTTCTACCTTCAAGAAGATTCGCATTAACATTAGTTACTCGGCTATAAGAACATTTTACTATTTCTAGGGAAAATTGGGTAGCATTTCCTTTGTTCCTACTACTTTCCCCCACGTTCTATATCAACTCCCAAACGTTCATAACAATATTCACAATATCGCAACAACAATCATCAATCGTCTACATTTACCACAATTCACCATTTCCCTTCAATTTTTCCACAATTATGGTTATAGCTCATTATCGCGTTTTCTCATATATAATACTTATTCCATGTTCTAAGTGTCATTAATAACATATTCACAATCACAACATACTAACATTCATAATTCCTCCCAACTATTGTTCAATAATGACACTATTCACTCATTCATGACCTATTTTCTACCTCCTTCCACAGTCTAAGTGTTTCAACTTTCAAAACCTTAAATAACATGTAAATACCATAAAACTCACCTTAGATGATGGATGAAAAACCTTTGAGTGGAACTTCTCTTCTAGCACCAAAACCCTAACTTTCTTCTCTTGAGTTTTCTTGGCTTAGATGAACTTTTAATGGGTTTCATACACTTGATTTCATGGTTTTGGTGTAGTTGATCATGGATTTCCTTTGATTTCTTGTGGATGAATGATGGAGAAGGTTCTAGAGGTTTCTTGATGTGTGGAGGAGTGAGATGAAAATGAAATGAAATGAAGGAGGGGTCTTTATATTAATTCTCAAAATCAGTCCCGACCGAGATATACGGTATGATCGACGGAGCGTCGATCTGGTCATCGAAGTCGTTAAATTTCCAGTAAGCAATCTGTCGTTTCCTTTCATTCTACGGTGAGAAGGACGGTTCGTCGAACATATCGACGGAGCGTCGACCTGTTCGTCGAATGGCCTTCGCTCTAGCTCAATTCTACGGCACAATCGACGAAGCGTCGACTCGTCCGATGGTACAAAGAACGACCGTCGAACTCTTTTTTCGCAGAACTGCGGTGAAGTTTCATTTAACGAACTTTTCTCCCTTGCCTTTAACTTCTTTGGAATCTTAATTAGAATTATTAAGTATCCCTTCTTACTTGTGGGGACATCATATACACCTTAACTTACGTTAGTCCCTTCACCGCTCGGCAACCCAAAGTTCCGAGGTATAACACAGCTGCGGAAACATTAAAAGAACTATCCAACTCATGATCTCGAATTGGCTGCGGTTATTCATGCATTGAAAATGTGGAGACATTACCTGTATGGAGTGCATGTCGATGTTTATACAGATCATAAGGGCCTTCAGTACATTTTCAACCAGAAGGAGTTAAATCTGCGGCAGAGGCGGTGGTTAGAATTGTTAAAAGATTATGATGTGAACATTTTATACCACCCCGGAAAGGCAAATGTAGTAGCCGATACGCTTAGCCGCCGATCCATGGGTAGTTTATGTGAAGTTCATTTAGAAAAGAAAGAGATGGTTCATGAGCTCCACCAATTAGCTAATCTTGTAGTACGTGTAATTGATTCAGGCAATGCAGGGATTAGTATTAATGATCCCATAATTTCGTCCTGGGATACGGAAGTGAAAGAGCGGCAATATGAAGATCCTCAGTTGAGCCATTACAGAGACATATCTTATTAAAAAGAGAAGTCTCCATTTGAAGTTTCTATAGATGGAATTCTTAGATACCGAGGCAGGCTATGTGTGCCGAATGTGGCAGAACTGCACCGACGAATTCTAGATGAAGCCCATTGTTCTCGGTATTCTATTCACCCAGGTGAAACCAAGATGAATCATGATCTCAAATTGATATATTAGTGGGATGGCATGAAGAGAGACATAGCAGAATTTGTAGCTCAGTGTCCAAATTGCCAACAAGTAAAAGTCGAACATAAAAAACCAGGAGGTTTATTGCAAGCAATGGAAATCCCTACTTGGAAATGGGAGATGATCAATATGGATTTTATCGTGGGATTACCCCGTTCCCGAGGCAAGTATGATTCCATATGGGTGATTGTGGATAGACTCACGAAAGAAGCTCATTTTCTTCCAGTTAGAACTACTTACTAAGCAGAAGATTATGCGAGATTGTATCTCAAAGAAATTGTGCGACTTCATGGTATTCCACTATCCATTATCACAGATAGAGGAGCACAATTTACAGCCAAATCTGGAAGTCTTTCCAAGAAGGATTGGGTACTCAAGTAAGGCTTAGCACGGCATTCCATCCGAAAACTGATGGGCAAGCCGAACGTACTATACAAACCTTGGAAGATATGCTACGAGCATGTGTGCTGAATTTTGGTGGTAGTTGGGAGATCACTTGCCCCTTATTGAATTTGCATACAACAATATTTATCACTCCAGTATCCAAATGGCTCCGTATGAAGCATTATATGGAAGGAAGTTGTTATACCCCGTATATTTATACGTCGAGTTATTCGCAAGCAAACCGACTCAAGTTAAAGGCGGAATCATTTTCGGAGAAGAAATAGGAACCTTTAATTTTCAGTTGTAATTATTAAATAAATTGGTTATAAATTTTATTTAGTCTAAAAATATTATTATTGGAGATTAGGAATTAATTAATTGTGATTAGATTATTAAGTGGAAATTAGTGATTAATTAAAATTAATTAATTTAAGTATGGTTGTGGGCCCCACCCGCTTTTTTTTTTTTTAAAAGAGATGACTAATTAGTGGGACACATGTCAAGCAAGTGGACACATGTCCCACGGCTAGGGAACTTATACATATTCATCAAAGATGAATTATACCAACCGTAGGGTTCATTTGCACAAATTCAATACAATTGTTTGAAATAGAAAAGAAAGGAAAGACCATTGCCATGGCTGTTGGGAAAAAATATTTTGCTCCCTGTTTTAATTAATTTTTAAGTGTAGTACAAGTTCAAGGAGGTGATAGCAACATTTGATTTTAAGTTGGAGAAGAAGAAATTGTGAAATTGGAGCAATGGAGAGTAGAAATTCCTCCGAGAAAATTGTGGTAAGCTTTTCCTATTTTATGGTGTAGTTGTGTTCATAATGTTGTAATGAAATTGGTAAAATTGAATTGGACGAAATCGGAAGTAAGAAAGTACATGAAATTGTTATTATGTGAAATCGTGGGTTGAAATGGATTTAGAATTGTTATGGGCTGAGTTGTGAGAATTTTATGTGTATATCGTTGTTGTTGGTATTTCTGTGTTGGCAGGAAGATAATTGGAAATTCGGGTTAGGCGAATATATAGGGGAAATGCTGCCCGATTTTCGTTAAGGCCTGAAATAGTGAAAAACCCTAAACGAGAAATATAAGTTAAAAGAATAAGTTCGATAAGCGACGGCCTACGGATTTACGAACTAAAAACTATAGTTACTAAAGATAATGTTAACCTTATATAAAATAGGTTAAAAGAGCGACGAGACGAACGGATTACGAATAGCCGTTAACAGGTATGTAAAGCCGTCCTTCTGTCTTTTGGCATGTCTTAGACTTAAGTGATGACTGATATGAACTTTGGGGTAATTCCATTCATAAGCTTGGAGTGATATTTATGATTCTTATTCACTTCTTGATATTACAATTCTCAAGTGATTGAGCCTCCCTCTTCAGTTTTCTGTACGTTGGTTAATAGTCGGTAAATATCTGTTCCTATTCTTAGGAACTCTATGGTAACTAGTGACTGGACTTCTATAAGGTGTTTCATACTATAGTGACATATGACTATGATCCTTATGGTTTTGTAATATGCTTATGATAACATTCAAGGGATGTTTGATATGTTGCGAGTGATATTCAAAAGGTATTTGATACGACTATTGTCCTGATTTTCAAATGGTAACTCGTGTTGACTATTCTATTGAGTCCTTCAAAATGTTTTTAAATTGCATATAGTTTCTCACTACTCTGCTCGTGCATGCCTCAATATGTCTTTCACTGAGTCCCGGGCCAGGATATGTTTTCGTGCACAGCTTCACTGCATTGTTCACCGAGTCCCTCACTAGAGGGCCGAGACACGTTATATGTATATGTATATGATGATATGATGACATGATGAAATGATGATACGGTGATGGCGGCCAGGATGGCATATGATGACTTTATCCACCGCGCCCCTCACTAGAGGGCCGGGACACGTTATATGTATATATATATATGCATGATGATGATATGATTTTATTTACCGAGTCCCTCACTATAGGGGCGGGACACGTTATATATATGATATATGATATTGATATGCATGACTTTCATTTCATAAGGCAAGTGTATTGATGTTTTAAAAGTCATACTTGTTTCTGGTAATCTCTATTTCAGTTATGAACCTCTTTACTGTATTTCATGCTTTACATACTCAGTACATATTCCGTACTGACCCCCTTTCTTCGGGGGGCTGCTGTCACACCCTCATCTTGATAGGGCATGATGGGCACCCGACTCCCTTCAGAGTCGATCGACCCCTTAAACATTCGCTTTACGAAAACCCGTCATTTCAAAAACTTTTAAACACATGAAACTTTTCCAAATAGAGGTCATTATCTTTATACAAATTATAAAAAAAAACTTTCAATCAATTACGTACTTTTTACCAACTGAAATCATCTAAAAATACATACTCTTTTAACATCTATAAATGATTCGCACTTCTCGACGCCTTATCCACAGGACACTGTGTACAAAGTCTCTAACACATACAAAACACCATAACAAAGGTACTCGACTCGGCAATACTCCGAACTGAGATAGAGCTCGCCAATTCCGCTGGAATACCTTCTAGCAAAATCTTCTACTCACCTGGGTGTACCTGCGTGGCATGAAACGCAGCCCCCGAAGAAAGGGGGTCAGTACGGAATATGTACTGAATATGTAAAGCGGGAATAAATGATAACCATCGCATAATTTAGGAAAGAAGAAATCATAACCAACCCAATACCTGCAGCCTTCGCTGGAAGAAACGTAAATATTTGCAATCTAACTAACATTTTCAAAATAAGTAATGTAATCTAACACACCTCCTTTAAGTGAATAATGCAATGCAACACACGTGCCGCTTCCGGCAAATTAATGATGGCCCCTTCGGGCATCCGCTTCCGGCTCTATATTAATGATGGCCCCTTCGGGCAGCCGCTTCCGGCTCTATATCAATAATGGCCCCTTCGGGCAGCCGCTTCCGGCTCAACATCAATAGTGGCCCCTTCGGGCAGCCGCTTCCGGCTCTATATCAATAATGGCCCCTTCGGGCATGAATGCAAATATGCAAATGTATGGAAATCTCTTTTAAAGAAAATCCATAACATAAACTAAGGCCACGTGTCACATAGCACACTCAGACATAAACTGAGGCCATAGCGCACCCAGGCGTAAGCTGAGGCCATAGCTCACTCAGGCACGAGCTGAGGCCATATATCATATAGCACACTTAGCTACGTCATGAAGTCATCTAGTGACTTAGGCTTGAAAATCTCGCACCCCCTTCGGAGTGGTTTTTGGAAAGTCTAAATAATAAAATCTCGCACTCCCTTCGGAGTGGTTTTGAAAATCGACTTTATGTTTCCTTTAGTACAAAACTAGTTTTCTTGAAATCATTAGTAAACCACAAACACGTTTCAAGTAAATCCGAGTTAGTCTACGAAAGTTACGAGCTTTTGAAGTACGGAACCTTCTAAAACATTTCATAAGCCATATTTCGAAATTCAAGTATTATTCATATTAGGAAACTTCTGAATAATGTTTTGGACCAAATCAAATAGGGACCTTAAGATCATATTTAAGTATCAAAATATTCATCAAAGACTCCAGTCATATCGATTTTCTTTCGAACAACATTCGGAAATATACCCACTAAAATCTTTGAACGTCATGTATATACATATCAAACCATATGGAGTACTTATGGAAATCAAAGACATCGGCCATCCTAGTGGCGCTAAGAATAGAATTTTCTTTAGAGTCATACATATACGTTATTTGTTCATTTCATAAAGGTCATGCCAAAAGAAAGAAAGGTAGGCTCTACATACCTGTCAGTGACTTAGTCGTGGATCCCTTTCGCCTCGTCGCCCTTTTAGCCTATTTATATAAAAGTAACGTTATCGTTAGTAACTATATTTTCTAGTCCACAATTCTATAACCCATTTCTTATTGAACCTATATTTTACTTTATATATCCCCATTTAGGGTTTTTTATTATCTAAAAATCTAGCGAAAATCCGGCAACACTTCCCCTATACATTCGCCTATCCCAAATTTTCAATCGCCCTCCTGTTGACACAGAAATACCAACAACAACATATGGATACAATCATATCTTCAATTCCTTCAATTCAACGAAAACAACATCATATTCACATCAACAAAATTCCAACTTTAAATTTCTAATCTTTTCGCCATATAATCCATGATAATAACAACCACACTACTAATTAAACTTCATTTACCATAGCTAGTTTAAATTGGCCCCATACGGCTCAAATTCCACTTCCATATCAACATACACAACTCTTGCAATTTCTTCCACATCCACCAATTCATACAAAGACTAATCATCTTCTAAAATATGTAGGAAAATATTAAACCTTACCTTAATAGTAGCGCCGTGAATAGTGACTCCGTGAACAGTACCCCGCCGTGAATAGTAGCCCGTGAACAGTTGCCGTCGTGAACAGTTCGCCGTGAACAGTGCCCGAACCTCTCTCTCAATTCTCTATCCACAATATAAAAAAATGATCTTTTGTTGCTGAATTTTTCTGGAAATATTGGGAACTTTTGTGCTGAAAAAAATGAGATTTTTGTCCCTTAAAAAGGAATGCTGAAGTCGGTTTCACTGTAGCTACAGTACTGTAGCGGTACTGTTGCAGTACTGTAGCAGTACCGCGGGAATGCTGTTTCTGCATCGGCAGTTCAGTTTGTAACGTTTATAATTCCCTATTCCGATGTCTTATAAATGAACGGTTTGTTGCATTACAAACTAGACTCAACGAACTTCATTTTAGGATTTTGAAATACCTTAAAACTCCACATATACTATGAGGTATGCGCCTCCAAAGTTGACTAAAACCCGTCTCGCGTTTCTCAAATTTTCGTCGAACTTATTTTCTTCAATTTGCTCGATCTCGAAATATTCTGAAATTATCCATACATGGTATTTATCACTTATTACACTAATAATGGCCATGTTCTCGTGTTTCAAAGTATTTTTTCCCGATTACTTCTTACGAGATCGTAATTCACCCGTTTTCTTCGTTGTTACGTACTTTCCATGGCTTGAGCCTTTCAAAGCATCCTGGGATGTCTCCGATACCCCATTACTGCGATGAGGTACATGCCATACTCATGCACTGGAAATGCGAAGTATAACATCCTTCCCCCCTTTTGAACATTCGTCCTCGAATGTTGGACTGACTCTGAATTCCCAGTACTTTCTCAAGTATTCTCTTAGTTAATTATGTCCTTCACATACCCCTTCTGTTTGTCGACTTGTTTTAATCCATTATAACGCACTCCAGGTCCTTACGTAGTCATTCCTATAGTATTTCCTCTTTCTGTTGTTTCCCGACGTAATAATTCCACGTCATTGCCTTCACTCTCCTCTTAATTCGCAGTCCGTTGTTACCTGTATTGCGAGCTCTTCCGTTGAAATCTTACTTTCTACCTTGTGCGGTTAGTCTTAACTTGACTCATTCTTCTTTCAATTAACTCCTCCTCTTTCTGTGTTCGTTTTCACTTTCGTTACAACTTGACTTTTATCCTAAATTTTCCCTATAGAACTTTGTAAGTCCTTCTTATTCTAAATTTGCTTTCCCGCTTCACACTAATCACATCAGATCCTCTAGTTACTTCCTTGCTAGGCTTCACTCACTTCTAAAACAATCCTTATGGTATTAATATTACATCCTGCGGACTAGGCGTACCTAACCCTTTACCCTTTTCTGATTGATCTTGCCCTATCGGTATCAACTTTCAAGGCACATTATGAACCTATATTTCATTCTCCTCTTTACTTATTCCCGGAAAAATTTGGGCAGAGTTTCCTCTGTACTTCTTACTATCCCAGAACCTGCACGCAGGAAATACCAACAATGCCTCACAGGGCCAACATATATACACATATATCATATCGTATCACAGCCACACAGGGCTCCCAATTTCCAGAAAAAGTATAAAGGTGTCGGGACTTACCTCATATATCGCACCTCGAGACGTACCTGATCCTTTAACTATCTGTTCTGTTGTACTTTTCTATCCACCTTCTCTTTCATCCTCCAATCTTACATTTCAATCATATTCCAATATTCTTACCTTATACGACACGCCTCTTTCGTACCATAACTAACTTGCTTATTGTGTAGCTCCCAATATCATCGGTCACTTTCTTTTATCGATATCATTCTTCAGCTGAAATCAAAGGTTAGTGCAAGGGACTTCATTCCTTACGACTGGGCTCTATCGCACGATTTTAGGTATGAAAGAAAGAATGACACCGTATTAATGTCTCGTAGTCTCCTGTTTATAGATGTGGTGCACAACACACCGATAAACAAGACTCTACTAGACACGACTTTGCAGACAACCCCTAGGACGACCTGCTCTAGTACCACTTTGTCACACCCTCATCTTGATAGGGCATGATGGGCACCTGACTCCCTTCAGAGTCGAGCGAACCCTAAAACATTCGCTTTACGAAAACCTGTCATTTCAAAAACTTTTAAACACATGAAACTTTTCCAAATAGAGGTCATTATCTTTATACAAATTATAAAAAAAAACTTTCAATCAATTACGTACTTTTTACCAACTGAAATCATCTAAAAATACATACTCTTTTAACATCTATAAATGATTCGCACTTCTCGACGCCTTATCCACAGCACACTGTCTACAAAGTCTCTAACACATACAAAACACCATAACAAAGGTACTCGACTCGGCAATACTCCGAACTGAGATAGAGCTCGCCAATCCCGCTGGAATACCTTCTAGCAAAATCTTCTACTCACCTGGGTATACCTGCGTGGCATGAAACGCAGCCCCCAAAGAAAGGGGGTCAGTACGGAATATGTACTGAATATGTAAAGCGGGAATAAATGATAACCATCGCATAATTTAGGAAAGAAGAAATCATAACCAACCCAATACCTGCAGCCTTCGCTGGAAGAAACGTAAATATTTGCAATCTAACTAACATTTTCAAAATAAGTAATGTAATCTAACACACCTCCTTTAAGTGAATAATGCAATGCAACACACGTGCCGCTTCCGGCAAATTAATGATGGCCCCTTCGGGCAGCCGCTTCCGGCTCTATATTAATGATGGCCCCTTCGGGCAGCCGCTTCCGGCTCTATATCAATAATGGCCCCTTCGGGCAGCCGCTTCCGGCTCAACATCAATAGTGGCCCCTTCGGGCAGCCGCTTCCGGCTCTATATCAATAATGGCCCCTTCGGGCATGAATGCAAATATGCAAATGTATGGAAATCTCTTTTAAAGAAAATCCATAACATAAACTAAGGCCACGTGTCACATAGCACACTCAGACATAAACTGAGGCCATAGCGCACCCAGGCGTAAGCTGAGGCCATAGCTCACTCAGGCACGAGCTGAGGCCATATATCATATAGCACACTTAGCTACGTCATGAAGTCATCTAGTGACTTAGGCTTGAAAATCTCGCACCCCCTTCGGAGTGGTTTTTGGAAAGTCTAAATAATAAAATCTCGCACTCCCTTCGGAGTGGTTTTGAAAATCGACTTTATGTTTCCTTTAGTACAAAACTAGTTTTCTTGAAATCATTAGTAAACCACAAACACGTTTCAAGTAAATCCGAGTTAGTCTACGAAAGTTACGAGCTTTTGAAGTACGGAACCTTCTAAAACATTTCATAAGCCATATTTCGAAATTCAAGTATTATTCATATTAGGAAACTTCTGAATAATGTTTTGGACCAAATCAAATAGGGACCTTAAGATCATATTTAAGTATCAAAATATTCATCAAAGACTTTAGTCATATCGATTTTCTTTCGAACAACATTCGGAAATATACCCACTAAAATCTTTGAACGTCATGTATATACATATCAAACCATATGGAGTACTTATGGAAATCAAAGACATCGGCCATCCTAGTGGCGCTAAGAATAGAATTTTCTTTAGAGTCATACATATACGTTATTTGTTCATTTCATAAAGGTCATGCCAAAAGAAAGAAAGGTAGGCTCTAAATACCTGTCAGTGACTTAGTCGTGGATCCTTTTCGCCTCGTCGCCCTTTTAGCCTATTTATATAAAAGTAACGTTATCGTTAGTAACTATATTTTCTAGTCCACAATTCTATAACCCATTTCTTATTGAACCTATATTTTAGTTTATATATCCCCATTTAGGGTTTTTTATTATCTAAAAATCTAGCGAAAATCCGGCAGCACTTCCCCTATACATTCGCCTATCCCAAATTTTCAATCGCCCTCCTGTTGACACAGAAATACCAACAACAACATATGGATACAATCATATCTTCAATTCAACGAAAACAACATCATATTCACATCAACAAAATTTCAACTTTAACTTTCTAATATTTTCGCCATATAATCCATGATAATAACAACCACACTACTAATTAAACTTCATTTACCATAGCTAGTTTAAATTGGCCCCATACGGCTCAAACTCCACTTCCATATCAACATACACAACTCTTGCAATTTCTTCCACATCCACCAATTCATACAAAGACTAATCATCTTCTAAACTATGTAGGAAAATATTAAACCTTACCTTAATAGTAGCGCCGTGAATAGTGACGCCGTGAACAGTACCCCGCCGTGAATAGTAGCCCGTGAACAGTTGCCGTCGTGAACAGTTCGCCGTGAACAGTGCCCGAACCTCTCTCTCAATTCTCTATCCACAATATAAAAAAATGATCTTTTGTTGCTGAATTTTTCTGGAAATATTGGGAACTTTTGTGCTGAAAAAAATGAGATTTTTGTCCCTTAAAAAGGAATGCTGAAGTCGGTTTCACTGTAGCAGTACCGCGGGAATGCTGTTTCTGCATCGGCAGTTCAGTTTGTAACGTTTATAATTCCCTATTCCGATGTCCTATAAATGAACGGTTTGTTGCATTACAAACTAGACTCAACGAACTTCATTTTAGGATTTTGAAATACCTTAAAACTCCACATATACTACGAGGTATGCGCCTCCAAAGTTGACTAAAACCCGTCTCGCGTTTCTCAAATTTTCGTCGAACTTATTTTCTTCAATTTGCTCGATCTCGAAATATTCTGAAATTATCCATACATGGTATTTATCACTTATTACACTAATAATGGCCATGTTCTCGTGTTTCAAAGTACTTTTTCCCGATTACGACTTACGAGATCGTAATTCACCCGTTTTCTTCATTGTTACGTACTTTCCATGGCTTGAGCCTTTCAAAGCATCCTGGGATGTCTCCGATACCCCATTACTGCGATGAGGTACATGCCATACTCATGCACTGGAAATGCGAGGTATAACATCTGCGTTTCATGCCCGCAGGTACAAATAGTCGGTTGGGTGACCCTTCAGCATAGGACTTCTACTCAGCTATCTTGGAGAGCTCCGTTGTTCCGGGGTTTAAGCCTTTAGTACAGATCTTATGATATATATATGTATATGTTATCCAGGGGTACGGCGGGGCCCTGTCCCGTCATTTTTCGCTATTCGCACTCTTAGAGGTCTGTAAACATATGTGTGGGTTGTGTATGGGTTCTGTTCAGCTGTGTCTATACGAGGTGCTGTGGTATGATGCTCGTCTATAGTGGCAGCCTTGTCGGCTTGCATATGATAATGATATGTGATGGCAGCCTTTGTCGGCTTGCGTATTATTTCATAATATGATCAGTTGTGACTCCTCGGGAGACAGTGTATCTGAATATACATATATGTTGACGCTATGAACCTTCAGAGTTCTTTTGTAAAGTCCATATTGTTCATAGGTTCAGTTTGATTATGTTTAACAGGTACGTATACGGGTGTCCAGGTCGGGCACCAGTCACGGCCCACGGGGTTGGGTCGTGACAGAAGTATAGATCCCCGATTGGATGGTTTGAAATAGGAGAAGTACAGCTAATAGGCCCTGAATTGATTCAGCAAGCGGTAGAAATAATCAAGGTGATCCGAGATCGATTGTGGACAGCCCAAAGTCGCCAAAAGTCTTATGCAGACAATCGCCAACGAGACTTGGAATTTCAAGTTGATGATTGGGTATTTTTGAAAGTGTCGCCAATGAAAGGGGTGATGAGATTTGGAAAGAAAGGGAAGTTAAGTCCTAGATACATAGGACCCTATAAAATTATCCGCAAGGTGGGTCATGTAGCCTATGAATTGGACTTGCCTTCGGAGCTTGAATCAGTCCATCCAGTCTTCCTTGTCGGCTTGCATATGATATTGATATGTGATGGCAGCCTTGTCGGCTTGCGTATTATTTCATGATATGATCAGTTGTGACTCCTCAGGAGATAGTGTATCTGAATATAGATATATGTTGACGCTATGAACCTTCAGAGTTCTTTTGTAAAGTCCATATTGTTCATAGGTTCAGTTTGATTATGTTTAACAGGTACGTATACGGGTGTCCAGGTCGGGCACCAGTCACGGCCCACGGGGTTGGGTCGTGACAAAAGTGGTATCAGAGCAGTTCATCCTCGGAGTGTCTACAGACCGTGTCTAGTAGAGTCTTGTTTATCGGTGTGTTGTGCACCACATCTATAAACAGGAAGCTACAGGACATTTAGGATGTTACCTTTCTTTCATATCTAAGATCGTGCGATAGAGCATAGTCATAGGAAATGAAATTCCTTATACTAACCCTTGATTTCAGTTGAAGAGCGACATGGACAGAAGAAAGCGACCGATGATATTGGTAGTTACAAGGTACACAGGTAAGTTACGGTGCGAAAGAGGCATGTTGGATAAGGTAAGAATATCGAAACATGATTGAAACGTGAAGTTGGAGGATGAAAGAGGAGTTGGATAGGAAAGTATAACAGAACGGATCGTCAAAGGATCAGGTACGTCTCGAGGTGCGATATGTGAGGTAAATTTCGACAGCTTTATACCTTTTACTTTAAATTGGGAGCCCTATGTGGCTACGATACGATATGATATATGCGTATATATGTTGGCCCTGTGAGGCATTGTTGGTATTTCCTGCGTGCAGGTTTTGGGATAGTAAGAAGTACAGAGGAAACTCTGCCCAAATCTTCCCAGAAATAGGAAAAAGGAAGAGAATGAGACATAAGTTCATAATATGTTTTGAAGGTGGATACCGACAAGGTAAATTTATTATGTTGGGCGAAAACTTTAAGAAATACCCCCACGTCATCCATAAGAGGCATCATTCTTATTTGGAAGACCTTGTTTTGAAAAAGCATATATGAGCAGCGAATTCGCGATTCATTTGAACGGACCAGAATACGTTCCAACCACATTTTGCCTTAGAAAAAGCTCATGTTGTAGGGCAAAAATGTCCAGCAATTAAGTTCCACTATTGGAAGATTACAAAGCATACAACGAGCAGTTTGTGAACTAATGGTTCGTTCACGACTCAAGAATGAACCTGGAGGTAAACTATGTGAATCAAGCACTAAGAAGTTCTGTGGTGCTTGTCGGATTCTAGTTTTCTTCTGTTGGTGGTTGGAGAATGCTTCATAGTAACCTTTTATTAGTTCATTAATCAACTAACTGGGGATGGAATCTGTGGAAGGAAAACTTAAACTTGTGGGTTGTCTAGGATTATGTATTACATATGCTGTTGCTGAAATACTAGGATAATTCAGAATGGCTTGTGAGATACTAAGGGTAAGATCGCTCGGAAAGGGTGAAAGGTTAAGTACGCCTAGTCCACAGAGTGTAAGTAAATCATAGTAAGAATCATGAATAAGATTAAGAATTGTTACATTATAGGATAGATTACGAATAAGATGTAGTGTGAACACCATAAGGATGGCCATAGAAATGAGTAAAGCCTAGCAAGGAAGTAACTGACGAATACTATGTAATTAGTGTGAAACGGGAAAGCAAATGTAGAACGAATCAGAAAGACTTACAAAGTTCTATAGAGAAAGATCAGAATAAAAGTCAAGTGGTAACGAAAGTGAAAGCGAGCACAGGAAGAGAAGGAGTTAATAGAAAGAGGAAGATAAGAAGAAAGCGAGTCGAATTGCAGTGTAGCGATGCGCTATAACATATATAGCTTCAAAAATGAGTAATACAAGTGATAGAATGGTGAAAGACCAACCTAAAGGAAGATGAGCAACGAGGCAGGATGAGTGCCAGAAATGACTGGGATGATAAGAACAAATGGGGATGAACAGAATACGTTTTGAAAATGATAAGAGAGGTTATACAGAAATTATGTTTTCCGAAGGATACAGGAGTAGCATGAGATCCCTCGTGCACAGAATAAAGATGGGTACAGATTGGAGAAATGAAAGGAATACTAAAAGAAGCACTCAAGACAGACGTAACTAATTGAATATGAGTATAGGACAAAAGGGAAATAGATAGCTATGAACTTAAGGTGTAGTACGACGAAAGGGTGATAAGACAAGACCATTACTAAGATGAATTTGATATGATTTCGAGCAAGTTAGAAGTTAGCGCTGAGTGTACGACAAGGATAAAAGAGCACGAGGCATAAAGAAGTACTACGTGTATGTGACTTCACCTCGGAAGATAGTGAAATCCTTAAAGGAACAAAGATTGTAGATTTGTGAAACAACTGATGTGTTGCGAGTTTATTAAAGGAAACAGATGACATCCGTTAGGATAAAGATAGTGTTATAAGAAAGGTTGGGACACTTATCATTAGAATATAAGTGCTACCGAATGGAGAATTTGAAATTACTATAAGCACTAGCTAATCACTGATCGGAATAAATGGAATGTGTCTTTGGACAGATTGCTACATTAATTGCATTACTCGAGTACCAACCATCAGATAAGATTTTGTACTATACATTGAGAGTTCTCATCGCCTCGTGATTGCGTTGGGGTTTCGTACATGGGTAATATAAGTTATAGATGATATAAAGGAAGACATGGATATGGTGAAGTATACCAAATGTATTGGAAAAAGAATCATAGGAATTTGAAAATTGGAAATGGAGGCATAGAGCAGAATATAAATAGATAATGATGTAGGTACACCCTAAAGGGGGGAAGTGGATGAGAGAAATGCAAGTGTAATATGAAATCAACAGACATTGCAACACATCTAAGGCGAATACTTAAACTTTTAGTGAGATCCCTTGCTGAAACAAGTTAGTGAGATTTGAAGACCAGCAATAAACGGATAGAAGTCAAGATGGCATTTGAGACAGTGCTGAGAATTATTGGTAAAGATCTTGGATAATATGACATTAGAAGGTGGGTTCTTATAAAAAGGAAGAATACGACTGGAGAATGGTAACGAGTAACTTAGGAGATATTGTGAAAGATAGTAACGCTATGCCGAATTAGAGGCTAAGATGTTGGCAAAGTTGTTCGCTAATGATACTGCAACCATAAGTAGTAAAGGAGAAGGAATAGAAAAATCTCCGATAGTAGGAATCAAATAGTGGATAGGGGAAGGGGGAGGAGTATGGCAAAACAGATAGCAAGTGAGTGATAGTACAATAAAATATGTAGAGCAGAATAAACCAGGAGAAGGAAAGACTATGACTAAGATTCGATGCACTTTGTACGAATTGTACAGGAATGGTTATGCAACCTATGAATACTTGTATACTAAGAACGAGGCCAAGTGAGTACTTGATAAGAAGAGTAAGAATTCAGTAACAACAATGTGGTTGCGATATTTCGGATAAATCAAAGAAAGGTATAAGATGGTTTGAGGCATAACTACGGAGATATAATTAGTACTGAGAGCAAAAGCCATAGTTGAGCCTTGAGATCAATTGAGAGATATAAGAGAAGAATATAGGGTCTGCATAAAAACTAGCGAGGCAACGCTAAGGTATTTACTGGGCTGATTTGAGCAACTACACATACTTGTGTAAAGATTGCAATAGGATGCGTGATAGGAAGACTAAGAGCAAATCTGAGTAAAGAGGCAATAGAAGAGTTTGAGTCAAAAATAGAGGGACGACACAAGATAATATGCCTAAAGCATTGCCAGTTTGGGTAAGGAAAATTACGAAATGATCTAACCGAGACAATCAGAATAAGCGGGTTACTAGTTACTGGATGACAGTAAAACTATAATATGAGGGGACCCTAGCGCTATTTGATAGCCAACCCTAAAGATCGTGATCAAGAAGTAAAAACAAGTGATAGTTAAAGACCTTTAAAAGAAAGTAAGAAAGTGACACCGGATGCTGAGGATTCCAGAATACGGGCTATCACAGCGGAGTAAAGCAAGGATACTAGAGTACAAAAAAATGTTACCCTCTGGGAAATTTCGTTTTACTCGTAGAACTTGCGAAGGGTTCACAGGTTACCAGAGGCAGGCGATACTCCAGGGATATTAAAGTCTAATGAACTGACCAGGGACGTCTACGCGTTATAAAAGCCATATTTAAAGATTGAGAGGTAAGATGAAGGAAACGGTACCTTAAGGGAGTAACTATGAGAAAAAAAAGGGGGAGAAAGAGTCAAGCCAGGACTACGTGTAACATGAGTACAAATCCGAATCAATCGCCGACAGTATACCTGAACAGTATACAGATAAGAGAGACAGTAACACTTCAGCAGAACAGCTCGAAATGCAGCTGATAACCAACTGTGAAACAAAGAGAAGAACGAAACAACGACGTAAAATAATTACCTGGAGAAGCAATAGAAGGAGGAGATATTACAGGAATGACTATGTAGAGATCTAAGATGCGTTATAGTAAATTATAGCGAATCGACAAACAGAAAAGATATGTGAAGGGCATAATTAAATAGGAGAACGCCTGAGAAAGTACTGGGAGTTCAGGACCAGTTTAACATTCGAGGACGAATGTTCCAAAGGGGGGAAGGATGTTATACGCCGTATATTTATACGTCGAGTTATTCGCAAGCAAACCGACTCAAGTTAAAGGCGGAATCATTTTCGGACAAGAAATAGGAACCTTTAATTTTCAGTTGTAATTATTACATAAATTGGTTATAAATTTTATTTAGTGTAAATATATTATTATTGGAGATTAGGAATTAATTAATTGTGATTAGATTATTAAGTGGGAATTAGTGATTAATTAAAATTAATTAATTTAAGTATGGTTGTGGGCCCCACCCGTTTTTTTTTTTTTAAAGATATGACTAATTAGTGGGACACATGTCAAGCAAGTGGACACATGTCCCACGGCTAGGGAACTTATACATATTCATCAAAGATGAATTATACCAACCGTAGGGTTCATTTGCACAAATTCAATACAATTGTTTGAAATAGAAAAGAAAGGAAAGACCATTGCCATGGCTGCCAACTTTCGGCCAGCCATGGCTGTTGGGAAAAAATATTTTGCTCCCTGTTTTAATTAATTTTTAAGTGTAGTACAAGTTCAAGGAGGTGATAGCAACATTTGATTTTAAGTTGGAGAAGAAGAAATTGTGAAATTGGAGCAATGGGGAGTAGAAATTCCTCCGAGAAAATTGTGGTAAGCTTTTCCTATTTTATGGTGTAGTTGTGTTCATAATGTTGTAATGAAATTGGTAAAATTGAATTCGACGAAATCGGAAGTAATAAAGTACATGAAATTGTTATTATGTGAAATCGTGGGTTGAAATGGATTTAGAATTGTTATGGGCTGAGTTGTGAGAATTTTATGTGTATATCGTTTTTGTTGGTATTTCTGTGTTGGCAGGAAGATAATTGGAAATTCGGGTTAGGCGAATATATAGGGGAAATGCTGCCCGATTTTCGTTAAGGCCTGAAATAGTGAAAAACCCTAAACGAGAAATATAAGTTAAAAGAATAAGTTCTATAAGCGACGGCCTGCGGATTTACGAACTAGAAACTATAGTTACTAACGATAATGTTAACCTTATATAAAATAGGTTAAAAGAGCGACGAGACGAACGGATTACGAATAGCTGTTAACAGGTATGTAAAGCCGTCCCTTCTTTCTTTTGGCATGTCTTAGACTTAAGTGATGATATGAACTTTGGGGTAATTCCATTCATAAGGTTGGAGTGACATTTATGATTCTTATTCACTTCTTGATATTACAATTCTCAAGTGATTGAGCCTCCCTCTTCAGTTTTCTGTACGTTGGTTAATAGTCGGTAAATATTCGTTCCTATTCTTAGGAACTCTATGGTAACTAGTGACTGGACTTCTATAAGGTGTTTCATACTATAGTGACATATGACTATGATCCTTAAGGTTTTGTACTATGCTTATGATGACATTCAAGGGATGTTTGATATGTTCCGAGTGATATTCAAAAGGAATTTGATACGACTATTGTCCTAATTTTCAAATGGTAACTCGTGTTGACTATTCTATTGAGTCCTTGAAAATGTTTTTAAATTGCATATAGTTTCTCACTACTCTGCTCGTGCATGCCTCAATATGTCTTTCACTGAGTCTCGGGCCAGGATATGTTTTCGTGCACAGCTTCACTGCATTGTTCACCGAGTCCCTCACTAGAGGGCCGGGACACGTTATATGTATATGTATATGATGATATGATGACATGATGATACGGTGATGGCGGCCAGTGTCACGACCCAACCCCGTAGGCCGTGACTAGTGCCCGATCTGGGCACTCAAACCCATTCTAGTATATAGCAGAAGCCGACAAGGCTTTATTTCCAATTTAGAAAATTTTTAGAAAAATTTCGACAGAGTTTCCTTTGTTTTACGGACTATCCCATATACCCTGCACGCAGAAAATACCAACAAAGGCCACACAGGGCCAACAGAGTAACATTTAAATATATGCGGACCGGCCGCCACGGCGAATGGGATCGCCCAAACACAACATATACGCACAGCTGTACAGAAAGATCCCAACCCACAAACATGTCCACAGACCTCTAGCAGACCGACAGAATCATATGACGGGACAGGGCCCCGCCGTACCCATGAACGAGAATATACATATATATAAGTTACAGACTATACCAAAAGATGGCTCTGAATAAAAGAGCGCTCCAAAAATAGCAGAATGAGATCCTAAGCGGACGGATCAGCAAACCTGTCGTCGGTACCTGCGCGGCATGAAAACGCAGCCCCCGAAGAAAAGGGGTCAGTACAAAATAGGTACTGAATATGTAAAGCCTGAATTACAGAAACAAACCCATAACTGGTGCAGAACATACAGAAAGTAAATGAAAAATCCAAAGTATCAGATACATAATTCCAAAACATGTAGAGTGTGTACAGAACATATGTCATATCAAATCCGGCCCCTGCCAAGGGACTCGGCAGACAGAACGTGGCCACCCTCCCGACGCTGGTGCCACAACACAGAAGAATCAGAATAGGGGCATAACCCCATAGTATGTCATATCAAATGGCCATAGCAAATCATATCAGAACAAGCGGACATGGCACATCATACTCCACAAACCCATGTACGCAAATACCTGCCCCCTCACATCGAGGCACGGCGAACAATGCAGAGGATCACGCTTGACAACATATCCTGGCCCGGGCTCAGTGTGGGGAAAACATTGGGACATCCACGAGTGGAGTAGTGAGAGACTAATGCAATTAAAATATCATAAATGTTTTAATAGACTCGATGAGGCATATCAAAGACAAATCGATCTGATGAAGTCGAACGGGAACATAATGAACGAGCTTCGGATATCATAATGAATTACAGAAGTATAACCTTTATGAAATCGTTCCGAGTGTCAAAACAATTTATCGGACTCAATGGAATATTTAAAACAATATTTGTTAGGTAATTAGAATAGTAGTCAAAACGTTTCTTTTAAGAACTGCTCGAAAAGAAGGCTTAAGTACATTAAGGGCAAAACTGTGAATAGTGGGCCCACCTCGGGACAAGCAAGGCGGTGGGCTCAAATTACATATTTTACACATATGGGGTCACTTACAAAGGTTCTACGGACGTTCTAGGGCTTTCCAAGTAGTTTAGGGAAAGTTTGCATGATTTTCAAGAATACAAACCAAAAGGGCTCAATCTTACTGAAGGAAAAAGCGAGATTTTCAATTGCGGATTCCGATGGGCAGAAAGTCTTTCGAGGCCCGAATCCGATTCTAATACACTTAGGCATGCCAAAAGAAGGATCGGGGTAGCTTCACATACCTTTTGAGCTTTGCACGCCTCTCCAAGCTCACTTCCCGTTTCGTCAAAAATCTGCAAATGGTCAAGTTTACCAATTGTGAGTTATAGATTCTACGAATTCAACTTAACTCATATATGTCTACCGAAATTTCGGCAGCACCTCCCCTATACATATAGCACCCCCGAGAATTCAACTCGGCTCAAAATCATCAACAACAACCCAAACAACAACATCAACACCAACAACAAACATTAGAAACACAATATGGCACCACTAGTTCTACTTGCCGACAATTGCCATAACCTTCTCTCCAACCCAAACTTTCAAACTAATATCAACGATTTCACATTCATTATCAATCGAGATTATCACAGTATAGATTTAGAAACATTTCATATCATTTCCTCAAGTTATACACACGATATACATAATATACAACTTTCCGCCAAAGTCATAACTTGCTCAAAACATCAAATCTTTGGCATACATATTCATAACATGTTTCCACTTCCCAATCCATCGGTGATCATTACAATTGACAACTACATAACTTCATTTTCCTAACATCGGAAAGTCATACTAAAACGACATAAGTTTCTACATTCCATTTCAATACAAACTTATATCATTCTATCTTCATTTACATTGTAAACATCACAATAACACACTAACATACTAAACAACTTAATTCATTACCATTCCAAGTCCACATACCATACGGCCATATGCCCAATTCATCAACTTCAACCAAATTCATTTCACTTCCAATTCCCATATGCATTTCATCACAACCATAACTAGAATATAACATGAATTCAACACATTATGGCTATACAATTTATACATACACACGGCTACACATCATATTCCAAACCCACTTTACAAACTTCCATTTTTCCATACAATCAACACATTTCTATATACTACAACACAAACAAGACTTTATAACACAAGAATAAGGAATAAATTCTCACCTTTTCCTCAAGTCTTCTTCACTTGAACTTGTGTTCACTTTGATGAAATAAGGTCTCCTTTCTCCAAACCAACTACACCAAGTTAACAAGGGTACTAAACTTAGTAGAAATTCAACAAGACAAGAATTTTTGGAGCAATATTTTTAATGGTGAATTTTCCCTAGGGTCACCCGAAACCCCTTTCTCTTGCTCTCTCTTTGTTTTGTTCTTTCTCTTCTAATTTTTTCTTGAACTTTCATATGTATATAATAGTCCCTTAATTAAATTGTCACATGCTTACCATGTGACTTGGATTTGGGCCAAGTATGTTGGCCGGCCACCCCCTTTGTGTTGGGCCCAAATTTCCTTCATTCATTTTGGGCCCAATGACGTATGGCTCACCTTTTGTAATTCCCGAAACTAATTTCTAAAATTCTAAATTTGCCCTTAGCCTTAGTCAACACTTCCACATTAATATTCTTTCATACACAACTCCTATGTCAAATAAAATTTAATTATGACCTTATTTCTTACAAGTCAAGAATATTTCCAAATTTTTCCAACGTGTTAAAACACGGGATATAACATCCTCCCCCCCTTTAGAACATTCGTCCTCGAATGTTAAATTAATCTTATAGGGTCTGAGAATACTTTGGGGGAGTTTATGTTTATAGTCAGCACATATGACGCACATTCATTATTGAAACAGAATTAAGTAAGGATTCAGGATTACTTGTGGCCGTAGGGAACAAATGAGGATATTTCTTCTTCATCTCCTCTTCGGCCTACCAGGTCATTTCCGCCCTATTATCGTTCCGCCACAACACCTTAACAGAGGCTACATCTTTGTTCCGGAGCTTTCTTACCTGGCGGTCCAAAATAGCTACGGGCTGCTCCTCATAAGATAATTGCTCCGTCACCTGAATATCATCCGCAGGAAATATTCTGGAGGGATCACCAATGCATTTGCGGAGCATAGATACATGGAATACCGGATGTACCGCCTCCAAATCAGATGGCAGATTTAACTCATAGGCCACATTTCCAATTTTTCTAACAATCTGATAAGGCCCAATATAACGCGGACTGAGCTTGCCCTTTCTGCCGAACCGCATTACGCCTTTCATAGGTGATACCTTTAGAAATACCCAATCATCAACCTGGAATTCCAAAGGACGACGCCGTTTATCAGCGTATGATTTCTGTCGACTCTGGGCTGCCAATAGTCGTTCCCTGATAAGTTTCACCTTATCAACGGCCTGCTGGATCATATCTGGGCCGATTAATTCTGTCTCGCCAATATCAAACCAGCCGATCGGTGACCTGCATTTTCTGCCATACAGAGCCTCGTACGGAGCCATCTGGATGCTGGAATGGTAACTGTTGTTGTAAGCAAATTCAATCAATGGCAAGTGATCCTCCCAGCTACCTCTGAAATCAATAACACAGGCCCGCAACATATCTTCAAGTGTCTGGATAGTGCGCTCGGCCTGTCCGTCACTCTGAGGATGAAAAGCTGTGCTCAGGCTCAGCTGAGTCCCTAATCCTTCCTGAAAAGATCTCCAGAAGTTCGCTGTGAACTGAGCACCTCTGTCAGTGATAATAGATATAGGAACTCCATAAAGCTTCACTATTTCTTTAATATAAAGCCTGGCATAATCCTCGGCGGAATAAGTAGTTCTGACGAGGAGAAAATGGGCTGATTTTGTCATCCTATCAACAATAACCCAGATGGAATCATACTTTCGTGGAGTGCGAGGCAACCCTGTAATGAAGTCCATATTAATGATCTCCCACTTCCACGTCGGAATTTCCATTTCCTGCAACAGTTCGCCCGGTTTCTGATGTTCAATCTTGACCTGCTGACAATTGGGACACTGAGCGACGAACTCTGTGATATCCCGTTTCATGCCATCCCACCAGTATAGGCATCGGAGATCACGGTACATCTTCGTAGACCCAGGATGGACCGAATAGCGAGCATAATGTGCCTCGCTCATAACCTGATGCCGAAGGCCTGCAATATCAGGTACACACAACCTGCCCCTAAATAATAAAGTCCCGTCCGGAGTGAACTCGAACGGAGTCTTCTCCTTATCATAGGTTGTGTCTCTGTATCGTGCCAAAACAGGATCTTCATATTGATGCCGCTTGATATCTTCCTTAATAGATGATTCAGAAACCCCTCGGACAGAAATCTGTGTACCTCCAGATTCGGCCAGACAAACCCCAAGATTAGCCAACTGATGAATGTCACGCACTATCTCTCTCCTGTCTGGCTGTAAATCTGCCAAGCTGCCCATAGATTTCCGGCTAAGCGCATCTGCCACAACATTAGCCTTTCCCGGATGATACAGAATATCCACATCATAGTCTTTCAGGAGCTCCAGCCACCTCCGCTGCCGCAAATTAAGCTCTTTCTGCTTGAAAATATACTGGAGACTCTTATGATCTGTATAGATATCAACATGAACGCCATATAAATAATGTCTCCATATCTTCAGGGCATGGATCACCGCTGCAAGCTCCAAATCGTGAGTAGGATAATTCTTTTCATGCTTTTTCAATTGCCGAGAAGCATAAGCTATAACTCTGCCGTGCTGCATCAATACACAGCCCAATCCCACGCCAGAAGCGTCATAATAAATAACATATCCATCGGGTCCCTCTGGAAGAGTCAAAACTGGGGTTGTAGTCAGCTTCTCTTTCAGCAACTGGAAGCTTCGTTCACAAGCATCAGTCCACTGGAACTTGGCTCCCTTTTGAGTTAGCCTTGTCAAAGGCGCTGAAATCGAAGCAAACTTTTCAACAAATCTACCGTAATAGCCTGCTAACCCCAGGAAACTACGTACCTCTGTGGGCGTCGTGGGTCTGGGCCAATTTTTCACGGCCTCAATCTTCTGTGTATCCACCCGGACACCATCAGCTGCAATAATATGCCCCAGGAATGCCACGGAAGCCAGCCAGAATTCACATTTAGAAAATTTTGCATATAATTTTCGATGCCGAAGTACCCCAAGTACCGCTCTCAGATGATCTGCGTGCTCTGCCTCGGACCGAGAATAAACCAGGATATCATCGATAAATACAATTACGAACATGTCTAAGAACGGCCTGAATACCCAGTTCATTAAATTCATGAATACCGCAGGAGCATTACTCAGCCCAAAAGACATAACTCTGAATTCATAATGCCCATATCTGGTCCGGAATGCTGTCTTAGGAATATCAGCCTCTCGTACCCGTACCTGATGATAGCCTGACCGAAGATCTATCTTCGAAAAATATTTGGCGCCCTGCAACTGATCAAACAAGTCATCAATTCTGGGGAGGGGGTATTTATTCTTTATAGTTACCTTATTCAGCTGCCGATAATCAATACACATACGCAGCGACCCATCTTTCTTACGCACAAATAATACCGGGGCCCCCCAAGGCGAAGTACTGGGCCTGATAAAGCCTTTTTCTAACAGATCCTTCAACTGCTCTTTCAGTTCTTTCAGTTCTTTCAATTCTGTCGGTGCCATTCTGTACGGGGGAATAGATATCGGCTGAGTATCTGGAAGCAAATCAATAGTAAAATCTATCTCCCGCTTCGGAGGAAGGCCTGGAAGCTCATCTGGGAATACATCCGGAAATTCATTAACCACGGGAACTGACTGAAGAGTCGGCGTTTCTGCTGTCAAGTCTTGTACCCGAACCAGATGATAAAAATAACCCTTTCTGATCATTTTCTTCGCCTTAAGGTATGAAATAAACATACCTTTCGGCGATGATGTATTACCGGCCCATTCTATAACTGGCTCCCCGGGAAACTGGAAACGAGCTACCTTATTTTGGCAGTCAACATTGGCATAACAGGAGGCTAGCCAGTCCATTCCCATAATAACATCGAACTCGACCATATCTAACTCCACCAGATCTGCCTTAGTGTCACGGCCACATACAATTACAGAACAGTTTTTATATACCTGTTTTGCTACAATAAAGTCCTCAATCGGTGTGGCTACCTCAAACGGCTCTATAGGTTCAGACGTTATACCAATTTTACTAGCAACTAGAGGCGAAATATATGACAAGGTCGAACCTGGATCAATCAATGCATACACAGACCGAGAGAAAACCGATAATGTACCTGTAACGACATTAGGCGATGCCTCCTGATCCTGGCGGCTGGACAGAGCATAAATGTGGTTCGAAGGACCGCTAGTACCAGAAGCTCCACCACGGCCTCTGTCGCGACCTGCTGGTGCTGAAGTACCTGGCCCCGTAGGGCGCATAGCCACTGATGAAGATGAAGACCCGGCGGCTGATCCGGTAGGCTGCACTGCACCACCCGAACTACCCTTATACGGGCAATCTCTAACAGAATGGCCCTGACGGCCACAAGAAAAACATGCACCGGTGGCTCTGTAGCACTCTCCCGGATGGTATCTACCACAATAGGAACACTGAGGCCTAGGTGGCCTCGTCTGACCAGAACCCCTACCTGTCCGCGAACCTGAAGCCCTGGAGCTCTGACCTGCTACTGAATACCCTGGGCTATCAAATCTGCGACCTGTAGGCTGTGGAGGTGCGCTCTGTGCCGGCTGGGATAGATGTCTGCTAGGCTGCTGCGACTGTCTGCCCCGAAAATCTCCAGAATAGCCAGATGATCTAGCCCTCTTGGGCTGTCTCCGATCCTGGCTCCTATCAGGCTAACGCTCCCTATGCCGGTCCTCCATGCCCTGGGCGTGGGCCTGAATCCGGGAAATATCCATGCCGGGCTGAGCAGCCAATACCAAACAGCTGTCGACAAAATAACGGTCCAGCCCCATAATGTACCTGTGCATCCTGTCAGCCATAGTAGCTACCACAGCAGGTGCGTATCGGGCCAATGAGTCGAACTCCATACTGTACTCTCGAACACTGCGACCCCTCTATCTCAGCAATAAGAATCTGTCAGCCTTGGCCCGCCGTAACTCCGGAGGCAGAAAATCACTAAGAAAAGCCTGAGAAAAATATTCCCAAACTGCTGGGGGAGCGTCGTCACCCCTAGATAACTCCCATGACTCGTACCAATTAGTCGCCACATCATACAACCGGTACGAGGCCAACGCAACTGACTCTGTCTCGGAAGCATTAATCAGCTGTAAAGTGCGCCGCATCTTCCTGATAAACTCCTCAGGATCCTCCTCGGGCTTAGTCCCGAAGAACTCTGGAGGATCACAAGTCAAGAACTCACGGGCTCTTGAACTGTCACGCCTGTAAGCCCGGTCACCTCCCAGTCCGTGCCCCTGAACCAGTCCTGCCACAAGTTTGGTCAATAGCTGGACTGATCCTCAGTGCCTGGCCGTGGAGCTGGGGGCTCAGGTACTGGAATCGCGGGAGCTGGCGGTGGAGCCGCCCCCCGACCTGCAGCTGCTGCTGCTCCAATCTCCTCTACATGTGGCGGTGTGGAAGAGCCCTCTGCCGGGGGAAAAATATCAGGAGCAATATGTGCATGGGCCCTGGTAACCCTCTGGGCCCGACTAGTCTCTCCCACAGCTGCTGCTTTGGCCTTTTGGGCCGCTGTCGCCTTTTTTGGAGGCATAACTGCAAATGTAACAATTCGTTAGGGAGGAATCATCCTGATAACACAGCTCTATCACACGATCTAAGACAGAAAGAAGGGTAGTATCCTAAATGCCCTGTAGCCTCCTGTTTATTGGTGTGGTGCACAACACACCGATAAACAAGACTCTACTAGACACGGTCTGTAGACATTCCGAAGTCGAACCGCTCTGATACCACTTTTGTCACGACCCAACCCCGTAGGCCGTGACTAGTGCCCGATCTGGGCACTCAAACCCATTCTAGTATATAGCAGAAGCCGACAAGGCTTTATTTCCAATTTAGATAATTTTCAGAAAGATTTCGGCAGAGTTTCCTTTGTTTTACGGACTATCCCATATACCCTGCACGTAGAAAATACCAACAAAGGCCACACAGGGCCAACAGAGTAACATTTAAATATATGCGGACCGGCCGCCGCGGCGAATGGGATCGCCCAAACACAACATATACGCACAGCTGTACAGAAAGATCCCAACCCACAAACATGTCCACAGACCTCTAGCAGACCGACAGAATCATATAACGGGACAGGGCCCCGCCGTACCCATGAACGAGAATATACATATATAGAAGTGACAGACTATACCAAAAGATGGCTCTGAATAAAAGAGCGCTCCAAAAATAGCAGAATGAGATCCAAAGCGGACGGATCAGCAAACCTGTCGTCGGTACCTGCGCGGCATGAAAACACAGCCCCCGAAGAAAAGGGGTCAGTACGAAATAGGTACTGAATATGTAAAGCCTGAATTACAGAAACAAACCCATAACTGGTGCAGAACATACAGAAAGTAAACGAAAAATCCAAAGTATCAGATACATAATTCCAAAACATGCAGAGTGTGTACAGAACATATGTCATATCAAATCCGGCCCCTGCCAAGGGACTCGGCAGACAGAACGTGGCCACCCTCCCGACGCTGGTGCCACAACACAGAAGAATCAGAATAGGGGCATAACCCCGTAGCATAGTATGTCATATCAAATGGCCATAGCAAATCATATCAGAACAAGCGGACATGGCACATCATACTCCACAAACCCATGTACGCAAATACCTGCCCCCTCACATCGAGGCACGGCGAACAATGCAGAGGATCACGCTTGACAACATATCCTGGCCCGGGCTCAGTGTGGGGAAAACATTGGGACATCCACGAGTGGAGTAGTGAGAGACTAATGCAATTAAAATATCATAAATGTTTTAATAGACTCGATGAGGCATATCAAAGACAAATCGATCCGATGAAGTCGAACGGGAACATAATGAACGAGCTTCGGATATCATAAAGAATTACAGAAGTATAACCTTTCTGAAATCGTTCCGAGTGTCAAAACAATTTATCGGACTCAATGGAATATTTAAAACAATATTTTTTAGGTAATTAGAATAGTAGTCAAAACGTTTCTTTTAAGAACTGCTCGAAAAGAAGGCTTAAGTACATTAAGGGCAAAACTGGGAATAGTGGGCCCACCTCGGGACAAGCAAGGCGGTGGGCTCAAATTACATATTTTAAACATATGGGGTCACTTACAAAGGTTCTACGGACGTTCTAGGGCTTTCCAAGTAGTTTAGGGAATGTTTGCATGATTTTCAAGAATACAAACCAAAAGGGCTCAATCTTACTGAAGGAAAAAGCGAGATTTTCAATTGCGGATTCCGATGGGCAGAAAGTCTTTCGAGGCCCGAATCCGATTCTAATACACTTAGTCATGCCAAAAGAAGGATCGGGGTAGCTTCACATACCTTTTGAGCTTTGCACGCCTCTCCAAGCTCACTTCCCGTTTCGTCAAAAATCTGCAAATGGTCAAGTTTACCAATTGTGAGTTATAGATTCTACGAATTCAACTTAACTCATATATGTCTACCGAAATTTCGGCAGCACCTCCCCTATACATATAGCACCCCCGAGAATTCAACTCGGCTCAAAATCATCAACAACAACCCAAACAACAACATCAACACCAACAACAAACATTAGAAACACAATATGGCACCACTAGTTCTACTTGCCGACAATTGCCATAACCTTCTCTCCAACCCAAACTTTCAAACTAATATCAACGATTTCACATTCATTATTAATCGAGATTATCACAGTATAGATTTAGAAACATTTCATATCATTTCCTCAAGTTATACACACGATATACATAATATACAACTTTCCGCCAAAGTCATAACTTGCTCAAAACATCAAATCTTTGGCATACATATTCATAACATGTTTCCACTTCCCAATCCATCGGTGATCATTACAATTGACAACTACATAACTTCATTTTCCTAACATCGGAAAGTCATACTAAAACGACATAAGTTTCTACATTCCATTTCAATACAAACTTATATCATTCTATCTTCATTTACATTGTAAACATCACAATAACACACTAACATACTAAACAACTTAATTCATTACCATTCCAAGTCCACATACCATACGGCCATATGCCCAATTCATCAACTTCAACCAAATTCATTTCACTTCCAATTCCCATATGCATTTCATCACAACCATAACTAGAATATAACATGAATTCAACACATTATGGCTATACAATTTATACATACACACGGCTACACATCATATTCCAAACCCACTTTACAAACTTCCATTTTTCCATACAATCAACACATTTCTATATGCTACAACACAAACAAGACTTTATAACACAAGAATAAGGAATAAATTCTCACCTTTTCCTCAAGTCTTCTTCACTTGAACTTGTGTTCACTTTGATGAAATAAGGTCTCCTTTCTCCAAACCAACTACACCAAGTTAACAAGGGTACTAAACTTAGTAGAAATTCAACAAGACAAGAATTTTTGGAGCAATATTTTTAATGGTGAATTTTCCCTAGGGTCACCCGAAACCCCTTTCTCTTGCTCTCTCTTTGTTTTGTTCTTTCTCTTCTAATTTTTTCTTGAACTTTCATATGTATATAATAGTCCCTTAATTAAATTGTCACATGCTTACCATGTGACTTGGGTTTGGGCCAAGTATGTTGGCCGGCCACCCCCTTTGTGTTGGGCCCAAATTTCCTTCATTCATCTTGGGCCCAATGACGTATGGCTCACCTTTTGTAATTCCCGAAACTAATTTCCAAAATTCCAAATTTGCCCTTAGCCTTAGTCAACACTTCCACATTAATATTCTTTCATACACAACTCCTATGTCAAATAAAATTTAATTATGACCTTATTTCTTACAAGTCAAGAATATTTCCAAATTTTTCCAACGTGTTAAAACACGGGATATAACTGCCAGGATGGCATATGATGACTTTATCCACCGAGCCCCTCACTAGATGGCCGGGACACGTTATATGTATATATATATATATATATATATATATATATGCATGATGATGATATGATTTTATTTACCGAATCTCTCACTATAGGGGCGGGACACGTTATATATATGATATATGATATTGATATGCATGACTTTCATTTCATAAGGCAAGTGTATTGATGTTATAAAAGTCATACTTGTTTCTGGTAATCTCTATTTCAATTATGAACCTCTTTGTTGTATTTCATGCTTTACATACTCAGTACATATTCCGTACTGACCCCCTTTCTTCGGGGGGCTGCGTTTCATGCCCGCAGGTACAGATAGTCGGTTGGGTGACCCTTCAGCATAGGACTTCTACTCAGCTATCTTGGAGAGCTCCGTTGTTCCGGGGTTTAAGCTTTTAGAACAGATCTTATGATATATATATGTATATGTTATCCAGGGGTACGGCGGGGCCCTGTCCCATCATATTTCGCTATTCGCACTCTTAGAGGTCTGTAGACATATGTGTGGGTTGTGCATGGGTTCTTTTCAGCTGTGTCTATACGAGGTGATGTGGTATGATGCTCGTCTATAGTGGCAGCCTTGTCGGCTTGCATATGATATTGATATGTGATGGCAGCCTTTGTCGGCTTGCGTATTATTTCATAATATGATCAGTTGTGACTCCTCGGGAGACAGTGTATCTGAATATACATATATGTTGACGCTATGAACCTTCAGAGTTCTTTTGTAAAGTCCATATTGTTCATAGGTTCAGTTTGATTATGTTTAACAGGTACGTATACGGGTGTCCAGGTCGGGCACCAGTCACGGCCCACGGGGTTGGGTCGTGACAGAAGTATAGATCCCCGATTGGATGGTTTGAAATAGGAGAAGTACAGCTAATAGGCCCTGAATTGATTCAGCAAGCGGTAGAAAAAATCAAGGTGATCTGAGATCGATTGTGGACAGCCCAAAGTCGCCAAAAGTCTTATGCAGACAATCGCCAACGAGACTTGGAATTTCAAGTTGATGATTGGGTATTTTTGAAAGTGTCGCCAATGAAAGGGGTGATGAGATTTGGCAAGAAAGGGAAGTTAAGTCCTAGATACATAGGACCCTATAAAATTATCCGCAAGGTGGGTCATGTAGCCTATGAATTGGACTTGCCTTCGGAGCTTGAATCAGTCCATCCAGTCTTCCATGTTTCTATGCTCCGCGAGTGTGTTGGAGATCCCATGAGGATTGTTCCGATTGATGATGTCCAAGTGACAGAAAAGCTAGCATATGAAGAAGTGCCCATTGTCATTCTAGACATGCAAGTACGGATACTTCGAAATAAGGAAGTAGCTTCAATCAAAGTCTTGTGGCAAAACAACAACCGGGAAGAAATGACTTGGGAAGCAGAAAAGAGTATGAAATCCAAGTATCCGCACTTATTCCAACCCCCAGGAGAGATTCAAGATGAAACGCCAACAATATAAGGTATATATGCTTAATTTTCATGCTTTTGGTCGTGTGTGGCCAATTTATAAGCTCTATTATGTTGTGGCCCTGTGAGGCAATGATATTATGGGTTGTTGTGACAGGTTGGTAGTGCCATATTACAGGGGAAACTGTGGCGAAATTTGCTTAGGATTCCGAGTGTTTAACATTCGAGGACGAATGTTCCAAAAGGGGGGAAGAATGTTACACCTTGAAAAATTCCCCGTTAATGTACAGTGAATAGGCTAGCGAGGAACACGAGGCATACGGTGATTTGGATGAGTAAGAAATAGCATTTGATGATCTTAATCGAGATTCAAATACATGTGACAAAAAGGAAGAAGTTTGGCAAAGAAAGTAAAGGATATGTTATGTGTCGGGTAGGAATTATGAGTGACGAGTTAATGATGGCATAATGATGTCTTAGAGAAGGGTGATAACGTCCCTTATATTGGTATTGAGGTGTTAAACAAGTGTCAAGAAGGTTCCATAAGGATCGGAGATCAAACGAGTCGACGGGAACGAAAACGGAACAGTTGGGCACTATACGGCCAAACATACGAACCGTATAAATTCTACTGGCCGTATGTGAGGCCGTATAATTAGCCAAGATGGACACCACTCTCTGGACCAAACATACGGACACACATACGGTCCGTATAAAATGTACGGACCATTTGTTGGTCCGTATAAGTTGGTCGGGACAACTTTCAATTTAATATAAGGGACCCTTTCTTATTTCATTTCATTTCACTTCCACTCTCTACACTTCAAGAAAACTCTAGAACACTCTCCAATATTCATCTACAAGAAATCAAAGGGAATCAATGATCAACTACGTCAAAACCATGAAATCTTTTTTTTTTTTTTTTTTTTTTTTTTTGCATGAAAGCCACCAAACCAAGTTTGGCAGTATTTTATTAAAAATAATAAGTTTTCTGTACACAAGTGTAGAAAAGAAAAAACATGAAATCAAGTGTATAAGACCTAGTGAAAGTCATCCAAGCCAAGAAATCCCAAGAGAAGTGAAATAGGGTTTTGGTGCTAGAAGAGTAATTCCATTCAAGGCTTGTTCATCCATCATCTAAGGTAGGTTTCTGTCACGACCCAGCTAGGGGCCGCGACGGGTACCCGGGGCTAGCCACCGAGCACCACTCGTACTATTATTTATCTTGCTCATTTAATGGTCTTCCGTCAGTTTTATACTCAAATTGTACGAAAATCATATTTTATATGGAAACATAATTACTCTTTAAATACATTTTCCTCATCAAAGCAATATATACATATAATAGCATCTCGTGAGACCATCTAACCCGCACTACGTATCTACGAGCCTCTACTGAAGTGCTGAATATAGGGACGGGACAAGACCCCGTCGTGCCCAAAATACATATACATAGCTATACATATATACACAAGAGAATAATCATAAGCACCTCCGGGACAATGGAGGGCTTCCGATCAGCTGACAGCTACTACGGATCTGGATCGAGCTCTCCTCCCTGTCTACCTGTGGGCATGAACACAGCGTCCAAAGAAAACGGACGTCAGTACGAACATTGTACTGAGTATGAGAGGCACAAACAACGAAATAAGACAATGATGTAAAGAAGATATCAGTATAGCACATCTGGATCTGACTGTCAAGTATAAAGAAAAAAAGTCATGCTGTCTTACTTATGCTCATTATCATATCATATATGCATCATGTATAAACTGCACGTCCATATCGGATCGGTGTAATAATCATAACATGAGCCTGCGTCCAGGCCTCCCGCATCCGGGGTAACATCTCATGTCGCCCACTAGTGGTGTCTGCCCATGCCATCTGGCCATGGTGTATCGCATGGCTGCCCGCCTTGGCGGTGACTGCCCGGCCAAATAGGTGCGGCGTAATAGTAATATCATCACAATATGCTTAACTTATCATAATACATGCATAAGGCTCAAGATCAACCATATTTTATCGGGGTGACGTAAGGTCGTGATCCCCCGATTGCATTATGGAGCAATCATTGACATTCTGCCTCACCTTGAAGGTATTAGCATATAAGGTGAGTGTAAGCAATAAATAACATCATTAGAATCATTAAACTTTAACTCATTACCTTGTGTAGCTAATTATGGACATAGGCTCATATCTTTCGGGACTTAAAGAGTTCATGGATAAGAAAGAAAGTACACCACAGGATTCATGCCATTAGAAATAAAGGTCTAGCCTCACATACCTTAGATGTTTAACCAAGCTATCGTTCGCTTGTTCTCCTTTGATATCACGTCTCCACCTTCAAGAGGGAATTCGTACTAACGTTAGTTAATCGACTATAAAAACGTGCTACCATTTCTAGAGGAAATTGGGCAGCACTTCCCTTATTTATACTACTTTTCCCGTGTTCTATATCAACTCCCAAACGCTCGCAACAATATTCGCAATATCGCAATCAACAATCATCGTTTGTATACATTGACCACAATCCACCATTCCTTTTCAATTTCTCCACATTCATAGTTATAGCTTACTATCGCGTTTTCTCATGTGTAATACTTATTTCATGGTCTAAGCGTCATTTATAACGTATTCATGATTTCAACCCATCAACATTCATGATTCCATTCAACTACCATTCAACCATGGCACTATTCGCTCATTTATGACCCATTTGCTATACTTTTCTACAATTCGGGTATCTTAACCTCTCAACACCTTAAACAACATGAGATGGTCATGAAACTTACCTTGGATGATGGTTGAACAAGCCTTGAGTGGAGTTCCTCCTCTAGCACCAAAACCCTACTTCACTTCTTTTGGGTTTTCTTGAGAAAGATAAACTTTAGTGTAATTCTTACACTTGATTTCGTGGGTTTCATGTAGTTGATCACTAATTTCCTTTGGTTTTCTTGTGATGAAGAGTAGAGAGTATTCTAGAGGCTTCTTGAGAGAAATATCGTGGAATGAAATGAATTGAATGAGCTTAGGTCTCTTTTTTAATAACTTAAAATCTAATCCGGAATGAACAGTGACTGAGGTGTACAGTGGTCGTAAACCCACTTTACGGGTTGTATTCTGGTTTACGGTCCGTCCTTCATGACCGTATTTAAACATAACAGAACCAGAAAGGTTTGCTAGAGTCATGGTGGTTTACGGTCACAGTTTACGGGCCGTATTTCGATTTACGGTCCATATTATGGCTCGTATTTAACCATTTAAACATTTGGCATAAAGTTGAAATTTTTGAAAGGTTGGAGGACGATAGCAATTTACGGTCTGTAAATCACTTTACGGGCCGTATTCCACTTTACGACCAACTTGGTCAAAGTGCAAACCTGCAACTTTTCACTGTACGTTCACGGGGAAATTTCCGAGGTGTAACAGTTTCATGACCATACCATGTTGTTTAAGGTATTGGAAGGCTAAGACACTTGA
Source organism: Lycium barbarum (assembly GCF_019175385.1). Lineage (NCBI taxonomy): Eukaryota > Viridiplantae > Streptophyta > Magnoliopsida > Solanales > Solanaceae > Lycium > Lycium barbarum. The sequence goes on from NC_083339.1 coordinate 60,774,950, forward strand.
ATTGTAGAAAGACATAGAAAATGGGTCATAAATGAGTGAATAGTGTCATTGTTGAATAGTGGTTGGGATGAATGATGAATGTTGGTATGTTGTGATCGTGAATACGTTATAAATGACATTTAGACCATGGAATAGGTATTATATGTGAGAAAACGCGATAGGGAGTCATAACCATAATTGTGGAGAAATTGAAGGGAAATGGTGAATTGTGGTAAATGTAGATAAATGACGATTGTCATGTGCGACATTGTGAATGTTGATATGAACGTTTGGGAGTTGATATAGAACATGGGAAAAGTAGTATAAACAAAGGAAATGCTGCCCAATTTTCTCTAGCGTTAGTAAGTCCGTTCTTATAATTGTTAGCTAATGTCCATATGAATTCTCTTGAAGGTAGAACGTGTGCATTAAAGGAGAACAAGCAAGCGATAGATTAGTCAAACGACAAAGGTATGTAAGGCAAATCCCTTCCTTCAAAGGCATGAGTCCTTCAAGCTTTCCATGATCCTCCTATATGATGGAGCTTATGAGTCCGTAAATATACCAAACTATATTCGAGCATGATAATGATGATGATGAGTTAAAGTATAGAGATTCTAGAGTTCATGACATGATGATCCTACAACGTTAATGATGTCATTATTGTTAACACTCACCTTACATACTATTTCCTTCAAGGTGAGGCAGAATACTCATAAATGTTCATAATATAATCGGGGGTTCACGACCTTACGTCACCCCGACATAGCCATGGTTGCCTTCAAAATCAAATGTATGCTCCTAATGATAAATGTGAAATGATGCTAAGTCATGATATGTCTATAAGATGATCAATAATTCTAGCTTATAACATGCCTATGTTATGTATGAAATTGTCAAGCTATAACAAGATTATGATATGTTCATGAGATGTGTAAAAATGATGAATTCATGAATGATTATATGATGATGCGATTCCACCGTGCCAAGATGGCCGGGCATGTCACCGCTAAGGCGGACTGCATATGATTCCACCGTGCCTAGATGGCCGGGCATGTCACAGCTAATGTGGGCTGCTATGTATACACCGAGCCTAAGAGGCCGGGCATGATCACCACTAGTGGGCGGCATATGATGGTTATCCGGACGCGGGATAACGATGAGGATTATGATGTGATGATATATGTGATGGGCTGATATATGTACCATGATTATATAAAAATACGATATATGTACGAAATGTATTCACTTATGAAACTCGTGCAGGTTATATCTTTCTCTTATGGCTCATGATCCTTCTATTATATTTATTTCATTCCTGTCTTACATACTCAGTACAATGTTCGTACTGACGTCTGTTTTCTTTGGACGCTGTGTTCATGCCCACAGGTAGGCAGGGAGGCGAGATTGATCCAGACTCGTAGGAGCTGTTAGCGGATTGAAAGCACTCCTTTGTTCCGGAGGTGCTTGATTATTCTTTTGTGTACATTTGTATATGTTGGGCACGATGGGGTCCTGTCTCGTCCTTATGTCTAGTTGTCACGACCCAACCCCGTGGGCCGCGACTGGCACCCTACTTAGGCACCCCAAACAGACTCACAAACCAGATCATCATATTCAGACTCATTCAGACTTAACATACGTTATTCGAACTGAAAACTAATAGCAGACGTCACACAAGCATTGAACAAACACTTATCTTAAGCGGTCGCCCGTGCAGGACAGTCATATCAAAATCAGAAAGGTGGCGGAATATACATCGCCCAAATGCACACACACACACGTACAAACTTATGGGCCGTCTTGGCCATAATAGCATACAGGCCGCTTAAGAACGTAAAACAGAACCACATACGAACACACCGGACCCACGACCCACAAATATGACTACAGGCCTCTAAAGCAAAACGGAACATACGAACATATGACGGGACAGGGCCCCGCCGTACCCAAACAGTCACAAATGTACAGACTACACACATAGCCGAAGGTATGTACCAAAGTTAAGCTCCGGATCAAGAGGAGCTCTCCAGAATAGCAGAGTAAGTAGCCTAAATCGGAGGATCACCCAAACGAGCTTCTGTACCTGCGGGCATGAAACGCAGCCCCCCGAAGAACAGGGGGTCAGTACAGGAGAAGTACTGAGTATGTAAAGCAGAAAGTACAGAAATCCCAATCATAACTGGAGTCGGAAGGAACAAACACAAACATCAAAGTAGCGAATCAAACCTGTGCGGAAGATAATGTACAAATGTAAATAAAATCATGTGTAGGGCTAGGAACGTGGTCACCCCCGACGCTGGTGCCACAACACATCATACTCCAGAAGTTTTCAAATCTCCGTACAGTCTCCAGACAAATCGTATCACACACACATCACATCATCAGAACATATCAAATGCCATATCACGTCATAACTCCATAGACGGAAACCGGCCCTATGGCGAGGCCTCGGAAACCGTACCACATCATACTTCCGAATATGGTAGAGCGCGCACGATCACAAAGCCGGCCCGGGTACCGATGAACGAAATCATAGCGAATGGCACGAACGGAGTAGTGCAGAGACCATATGCATATTAAAATAATTTACAGGACTCGACACATAATTACATGTAGGCATATACCGACGCCAGAAGGCTCGGAGTAGGAGTCAGGTCGATCAAAATTAATGTATAGAAGTTACGAAGTTCCAAACTGCAAAACTTTTGAAAAACAATTCACAGGTCATTTTCTGAAAATCTAATATCATTCATAGTGCAAAACGTTCAATAATGGTATAGGAAATTTCAAACGGACCTTTGAGTCCTAGGCAAACGATCACTTTTCATATCGGACGGAAATGAGTCAAACAAACCAAATAAGGGAAGCCTCGGGGCTTGCGGGCCCACCTTGAGTCAAATCGAGGTGGCGGACACAAATCACAGACTTTAGGCTCCATAAAGCCATCTACGAAAGTTTCGGAGAGATTCGGACACAATAGCAAAAGTTATGAAGGTTTGAACATTCTTGCAACCAATTATAAGGAATATGTTTCAATTGCTCTGAATGAATAGTGGCCAAAACTAAACTCGGATTTCCAAGAGCAGAATTATCCCCGAGGGTCCGATCTTAACCTAGTATAACTAGGACATGACAAAAGAAGGAAAGGTAGGCTTTACATACCTGGATTGCGTCTTACGCTCGTCAAATCTCAATTCCCGTTTCGTCCAAAAACTGCAAATGGTCACTTTTACCAGTTACTATTCATGAAAGTTAACATCTTAATCCTTGGGCTATACTTGGCTACCGAAATTTCGGCAGCATTTCCCCTATAAATCTGACACCCCGAGAATTTAACTCGGCTCAGAACATTCAACAACAACAACCCAACAACACCAAACGACGTCAAAGTTCACAACGAAATAGGTTCTAACATCAATGATCTTCTTTCTACATAAAATGACAACTTTCATACAAACTTTACAAGGTCAAACCAACATCAACATTATCATATTCATTTACCCATTCAAGATTATTCAAACACATTCCAACAATATTCCAAACAATATAAATGAGTTCGAATGATTCGTCGCTCTCCATATTCCATCCGAAGCGTCTACGATCACGACGAACATACTAACTCACATCGTTTCTTTCCAAATTCACTAACAACAACATCAATTTACATCCTATGATCTTACTTTCACAATTATACAAAAACTATATAAATTCGCATAATTTCCCATAATGACATACAACCAATTTCAATGCCATAATTCTTCCAACACTTCCAAATCAATGCAAACTTACATCATTTAAATTATAAGGATCATAACCATACAACTAACATATCAAACAAAACAATTTATCACCATCTCAAATTCCTCCATAGCCACGGCCAACATCCACATTTTTTTCCAATTCAACCCAATTCATTCAACTTTCATTTCTAATACAATTTCTATCATATTACAACTAAATTACAACATGAATTCAAATCATCCAAGACATGTACTACATGTACAAGCATTCGGCCAACACTCCAATCACCCCAACACACAAAATTTTCATGTTTTTCATTCATTCACACATACTACAACATACATACATATATTCCATGGCATAGGAATGGTAAAATTCTTACCTTTTCTTCAAGTTTTCACTTGGCACCAAACTTGTCCTCTTGCCAAACTAATTGTACCAAGTTGTAGAGGACTTTGCACTTAGTAGTATTCCCACAAGAATTGAATTTTAAACTCAAAGATTGGGCTCCAAAAAAATAATTTCCTTTCTTTTTCTTTTCTTTTTCCTCTCTTACCCGAAATGCTCCTTTTCTTTTTCTTTGTTCTTGCCTTGTATCTTTCTTGAATGTTCTTTGGATAAGGATCCTTATATAACATTACTTAATTAACTTATGGACTTGGGCCATTTTTCATGGCATGGCCGGTTGGGCTCCCTTATTGGGCCTCATTTCACTTATTTTTTTTTAGCCCAAAATTGTTGGCTAATTTTGTAATTCATGGAGCAAGTTTTCAAAATTCCAATTTCGCCCTTGGCTACCTTTCGTAATTCCACACCATTGTAAGCATAACCTACACCTTCATACCAAGTAAGGTCCAATTGTGGCCTTATTCATCACAAGTCAATTTATCTTGAATTGTTTTTGAATAAACAAAAATGTCGGATGTAACACTAGTACTCCAGTAGAGGCTCGTAGATACACAGTGTGGGTTATATGGTCTCACGAGATGGATTCTATGTATATATATTATTTTGATGGCCGAAAGGCTTATGTATATATAAAGAATTTATGTTTTCAAAATGAAAGATGATTTTCTTATAATTTGGGTATGAAATTGATAAGGGAACGTTGAATGAGTATAATGAGTAATAGAACGAGCGGTGCTCAGTGGTTAGCCCCGGCTACCCGTCGCGGCCCCTAGCTGGGTCGTGACATAACGGGTTCAATAAGGTCTAATTATTAACCTAGGAATCATACAAGTCTAATGATACCTATAATAGGAATCATACGAGTCTAATGATACCCATATAAGCATACTTCAATTCTGAACCCAAAAAGTCACCCAAAATAGAATTCCAATCCACGAAGGGCAAAATAGGAAATTTAGTCCAAAATTAGTTTACCCATGACTTATAGAGTCTTTACCAAAAATAAATGAAATCCATCCACAAGTTCATGCTTAATTTGAAGAATCTCATAATTTAAATCAGGGTTCAAAGTTCCCAATATACTACCCTCAATTCAAGAATCCTAGTATGAAATTCCTTACTAATCCTCAAAGTAATCACAAAAGGGAGGTTAGAAGCTTACCCAATCAATGAACCTTGCCAAGTCTCCCAAATTCTTCCCAAAACGAACTCCCAAGTGAAAGTTATGTGAATGAGAGGTCAAATCACGAATTGGGGTTTTAAGTTTCTGCCCAGCTAACTCTCTTTCGCGATCGAAGGATCCAGCCACGCAATTGCGAGGACGCGAAAGAAAATTACGCCATGAACTCACCCACGCACTCGAAATTCCTAAAAGAGATCGTCTTGGCCCGGTCAACCCCAAACGCCTTAAAACTAATTTTCCAACCAAAAGACCAAAATACCCCTGTGACCCTTGGGAATTGAACCAACTACTCAACCAAGCTATAATCAACATTCCGAAACTAGTGGAATCGACAAAATTTTCAAAATGATGCATTTACCCCCGATGTTGACTTTGGTCAATTCCACACTTATAAACTTCCAAATTTTCACTTTCTTACCAAAAACACATCTGATTACCTCGAGAATCGCGCCACACATCCCCAAAAGTTAAATAAACACTAACAGAGCTAGGAGAAAGGTCAAAAAGGGCAAAACTGGCAAAATTGCTAAAACGACCTAACGGGTCGTTACATCTAATGTATCTCAAGCTTCTTCATGTGAAACAAGATTACAAGAAAAATCTATTATATTTATTAAAAAAACTCTAAAATCTTTAGTAATATTTTTTTAATGAATTATGCCCATCCGGGCTTTTATTAATTATGCAGAAAAATTAAAAGGTTCAAAAAAGCCCAACCCAAATCAGGCCAGGCCCAGAAAAAATAACATAAAAAACAGAAATTAAAAAACATCAAAAACAAATTATATTTGCCCAACTTTCCTAAATGAAACCCTAAAACTTCGAGTTCTTCTCTTTGTCTTCAGCCGCAATTTTCTTTGATTTTCACCTCCGGTGGAATGATGAAGAGACCACATGATGCTGCTTTGATGTTTAAATTCTTATTCACTCCTCCATATGTGTAGTTGTTCTTCCTTTCTCATCTCATCATCTTCAGGTAAAGCTTCAATCTTCTTAAATTTGTTCATTTTCCCTTGTTTCTGACTCGATTGAACCTTTTTAACCTTGTTCTTGTTCTGAATGGACCAATTTTGTGTTCGATCTGTGTTGAATCGATCCTTGCTTGAGCTCCTCATGACATTTGTAGCTCGATCTATGCTGAATGGACCTCTTCTTGAGCTTTGAAGACCAGCAATAAACGGATAGAAGTCAAGATGGCATTTGAGACAGTGCTGAGAATTATTGGTAAAGATCTTGGATAATATGACATTAGAAGGTGGGTTCTTATAAAAAGGAAGAATACGACTGGAGAATGGTAACGAGTAACTTAGGAGATATTGTGAAAGATAGTAACGCTATGCCGAATTAGAGGCTAAGATGTTGGCAAAGTTGTTCGCTAATGATACTGCAACCATAAGTAGTAAAGGAGAAGGAATAGAAAAATCTCCGATAGTAGGAATCAAATAGTGGATAGGGGAAGGGGGAGGAGTATGGCAAAACAGATAGCAAGTGAGTGATAGTACAATAAAATATGTAGAGCAGAATAAACCAGGAGAAGGAAAGACTATGACTAAGATTCGATGCACTTTGTACGAATTGTACAGGAATGGTTATGCAACCTATGAATACTTGTATACTAAGAACGAGGCCAAGTGAGTACTTGATAAGAAGAGTAAGAATTCAGTAACAACAATGTGGTTGCGATATTTCGGATAAATCAAAGAAAGGTATAAGATGGTTTGAGGCATAACTACGGAGATATAATTAGTACTGAGAGCAAAAGCCATAGTTGAGCCTTGAGATCAATTGAGAGATATAAGAGAAGAATATAGGGTCTGCATAAAAACTAGCGAGGCAACGCTAAGGTATTTACTGGGCTGATTTGAGCAACTACACATACTTGTGTAAAGATTGCAATAGGATGCGTGATAGGAAGACTAAGAGCAAATCTGAGTAAAGAGGCAATAGAAGAGTTTGAGTCAAAAATAGAGGGACGACACAAGATAATATGCCTAAAGCATTGCCAGTTTGGGTAAGGAAAATTACGAAATGATCTAACCGAGACAATCAGAATAAGCGGGTTACTAGTTACTGGATGACAGTAAAACTATAATATGAGGGGACCCTAGCGCTATTTGATAGCCAACCCTAAAGATCGTGATCAAGAAGTAAAAACAAGTGATAGTTAAAGACCTTTAAAAGAAAGTAAGAAAGTGACACCGGATGCTGAGGATTCCAGAATACGGGCTATCACAGCGGAGTAAAGCAAGGATACTAGAGTACAAAAAAATGTTACCCTCTGGGAAATTTCGTTTTACTCGTAGAACTTGCGAAGGGTTCACAGGTTACCAGAGGCAGGCGATACTCCAGGGATATTAAAGTCTAATGAACTGACCAGGGACGTCTACGCGTTATAAAAGCCATATTTAAAGATTGAGAGGTAAGATAAAGGAAACGGTACCTTAAGGGAGTAACTATGAGAAAAAAAAGGGGGAGAAAGAGTCAAGCCAGGACTACGTGTAACATGAGTACAAATCCGAATCAATCGCCGACAGTATACCTGAACAGTATACAGATAAGAGAGACAGTAACACTTCAGCAGAACAGCTCGAAATGCAGCTGATAACCAACTGTGAAACAAAGAGAAGAACGAAACAACGACGTAAAATAATTACCTGGAGAAGCAATAGAAGGAGGAGATATTACAGGAATGACTATGTAGAGATCTAAGATGCGTTATAGTAAATTATAGCGAATCGACAAACAGAAAAGATATGTGAAGGGCATAATTAAATAGGAGAACGCCTGAGAAAGTACTGGGAGTTCAGGACCAGTTTAACATTCGAGGACGAATGTTCCAAAGGGGGGAAGGATGTTATACGCCGTATATTTATACGTCGAGTTATTCGCAAGCAAACCGACTCAAGTTAAAGGCGGAATCATTTTCGGACAAGAAATAGGAACCTTTAATTTTCAGTTGTAATTATTACATAAATTGGTTATAAATTTTATTTAGTGTAAATATATTATTATTGGAGATTAGGAATTAATTAATTGTGATTAGATTATTAAGTGGGAATTAGTGATTAATTAAAATTAATTAATTTAAGTATGGTTGTGGGCCCCACCCGTTTTTTTTTTTTTTAAAGATATGACTAATTAGTGGGACACATGTCAAGCAAGTGGACACATGTCCCACGGCTAGGGAACTTATACATATTCATCAAAGATGAATTATACCAACCGTAGGGTTCATTTGCACAAATTCAATACAATTGTTTGAAATAGAAAAGAAAGGAAAGACCATTGCCATGGCTGCCAACTTTCGGCCAGCCATGGCTGTTGGGAAAAAATATTTTGCTCCCTGTTTTAATTAATTTTTAAGTGTAGTACAAGTTCAAGGAGGTGATAGCAACATTTGATTTTAAGTTGGAGAAGAAGAAATTGTGAAATTGGAGCAATGGAGAGTAGAAATTCCTCCGAGAAAATTGTGGTAAGCTTTTCCTATTTTATGGTGTAGTTGTGTTCATAATGTTGTAATGAAATTGGTAAAATTGAATTCGACGAAATCGGAAGTAATAAAGTACATGAAATTGTTATTATGTGAAATCGTGGGTTGAAATGGATTTAGAATTGTTATGGGCTGAGTTGTGAGAATTTTATGTGTATATCGTTTTTGTTGGTATTTCTGTGTTGGCAGGAAGATAATTGGAAATTCGGGTTAGGCGAATATATAGGGGAAATGCTGCCCGATTTTCGTTAAGGCCTGAAATAGTGAAAAACCCTAAACGAGAAATATAAGTTAAAAGAATAAGTTCTATAAGCGACGGCCTGCGGATTTACGAACTAGAAACTATAGTTACTAACGATAATGTTAACCTTATATAAAATAGGTTAAAAGAGCGACGAGACGAACGGATTACGAATAGCTGTTAACAGGTATGTAAAGCCGTCCCTTCTTTCTTTTGGCATGTCTTAGACTTAAGTGATGATATGAACTTTGGGGTAATTCCATTCATAAGGTTGGAGTGACATTTATGATTCTTATTCACTTCTTGATATTACAATTCTCAAGTGATTGAGCCTCCCTCTTCAGTTTTCTGTACGTTGGTTAATAGTCGGTAAATATTCGTTCCTATTCTTAGGAACTCTATGGTAACTAGTGACTGGACTTCTATAAGGTGTTTCATACCATAGTGACATATGACTATGATCCTTAAGGTTTTGTACTATGCTTATGATGACATTCAAGGGATGTTTGATATGTTCCGAGTGATATTCAAAAGGTATTTGATACGACTATTGTCCTAATTTTCAAATGGTAACTCGTGTTGACTATTCTATTGAGTCCTTGAAAATGTTTTTAAATTGCATATAGTTTCTCACTACTCTGCTCGCGCATGCCTCAATATGTCTTTCACTGAGTCTCGGGCCAGGATATGTTTTCGTGCACAGCTTCACTGCATTGTTCACCGAGTCCCTCACTAGAGGGCCGGGACACGTTATATGTATATGTATATGATGATATGATGACATGATGATACGGTGATGGCGGCCAGTGTCACGACCCAACCCCGTAGGCCGTGACTGGTGCCCGATCTGGGCACTCAAACCCATTCTAGTATATAGCAGAAGCCGACAAGGCTTTATTTCCAATTTAGATAATTTTTAGAAAAATTTCGACAGAGTTTCCTTTGTTTTACGGACTATCCCATATACCCTGCACGCAGAAAATACCAACAAAGGCCACACAGGGCCAACAGAGTAACATTTAAATATATGCGGACCGGCCGCCACGGCGAATGGGATCGCCCAAACACAACATATACGCACAGCTGTACAGAAAGATCCCAACCCACAAACATGTCCACAGACCTCTAGCAGACCGACAGAATCATATGACGGGACAGGGCCCCGCCGTACCCATGAACGAGAATATACATATATAGAAGTTACAGACTATACCAAAAGATGGCTCTGAATAAAAGAGCGCTCCAAAAATAGCAGAATGAGATCCTAAGCGGACGGATCAGCAAACCTGTCGTCGGTACCTGCGCGGCATGAAAACGCAGCCCCCGAAGAAAAGGGGTCAGTACAAAATAGGTACTGAATATGTAAAGCCTGAATTACAGAAACAAACCCATAACTGGTGCAGAACATACAGAAAGTAAATGAAAAATCCAAAGTATCAGATACATAATTCCAAAACATGTAGAGTGTGTACAGAACATATGTCATATCAAATCCGGCCCCTGCCAAGGGACTCGGCAGACAGAACGTGGCCACCCTCCCGACGCTGGTGCCACAACACAGAAGAATCAGAATAGGGGCATAACCCCATAGTATGTCATATCAAATGGCCATAGCAAATCATATCAGAACAAGCGGACATGGCACATCATACTCCACAAACCCATGTACGCAAATACCTGCCCCCTCACATCGAGGCACGGCGAACAATGCAGAGGATCACGCTTGACAACATATCCTGGCCCGGGCTCAGTGTGGGGAAAACATTGGGACATCCACGAGTGGAGTAGTGAGAGACTAATGCAATTAAAATATCATAAATGTTTTAATAGACTCGATGAGGCATATCAAAGACAAATCGATCCGATGAAGTCGAACGGGAACATAATGAACGAGCTTCGGATATCATAATGAATTACAGAAGTATAACCTTTCTGAAATCGTTCCGAGTGTCAAAACATTTTATCGGACTCAATGGAATATTTAAAACAATATTTGTTAGGTAATTAGAATAGTAGTCAAAACGTTTCTTTTAAGAACTGCTCGAAAAGAAGGCTTAAGTACATTAAGGGCAAAACTGGGAATAGTGGGCCCACCTCGGGACAAGCAAGGCGGTGGGCTCAAATTACATATTTTAAACATATGGGGTCACTTACAAAGGTTCTACGGACGTTCTAGGGCTTTCCAAGTAGTTTAGGGAAAGTTTGCATGATTTTCAAGAATACAAACCAAAAGGGCTCAATCTTATTGAAGGAAAAAGCGAGATTTTCAATTGCGGATTCCGATGGGCAGAAAGTCTTTCGAGGCCCGAATCCGATTCTAATACACTTAGGCATGCCAAAAGAAGGATCGGGGTAGCTTCACATACCTTTTGAGCTTTGCACGCCTCTCCAAGCTCACTTCCCGTTTCGTCAAAAATCTGCAAATGGTCAAGTTTACCAATTGTGAGTTATAGATTCTACGAATTCAACTTAACTCATATATGTCTACCGAAATTTCGGCAGCACCTCCCCTATACATATAGCACCCCCGAGAATTCAACTCGGCTCAAAATCATCAACAACAACCCAAACAACAACATCAACACCAACAACAAACATTAGAAACACAATATGGCACCACTAGTTCTACTTGCCGACAATTGCCATAACCTTCTCTCCAACCCAAACTTTCAAACTAATATCAACGATTTCACATTCATTATCAATCGAGATTATCACAGTATAGATTTAGAAACATTTCATATCATTTCCTCAAGTTATACACACGATATACATAATATACAACTTTCCGCCAAAGTCATAACTTGCTCAAAACATCAAATCTTTGGCATACATATTCATAACATGTTTCCACTTCCCAATCCATCGGTGATCATTACAATTGACAACTACATAACTTCATTTTCCTAACATCGGAAAGTCATACTAAAACGACATAAGTTTCTACATTCCATTTCAATACAAACTTATATCATTCTATCTTCATTTACATTGTAAACATCACAATAACACACTAACATACTAAACAACTTAATTCATTACCATTCCAAGTCCACATACCATACGGCCATATGCCCAATTCATCAACTTCAACCAAATTCATTTCACTTCCAATTCCCATATGCATTTCATCACAACCATAACTAGAATATAACATGAATTCAACACATTATGGCTATACAATTTATACATACACACGGCTACACATCATATTCCAAACCCACTTTACAAACTTCCATTTTTCCATACAATCAACACATTTCTATATACTACAACACAAACAAGACTTTATAACACAAGAATAAGGAATAAATTCTCACCTTTTCCTCAAGTCTTCTTCACTTGAACTTGTGTTCACTTTGATGAAATAAGGTCTCCTTTCTCCAAACCAACTACACCAAGTTAACAAGGGTACTAAACTTAGTAGAAATTCAACAAGACAAGAATTTTTGGAGCAATATTTTTAATGGTGAATTTTCCCTAGGGTCACCCGAAACCCCTTTCTCTTGCTCTCTCTTTGTTTTGTTCTTTCTCTTCTAATTTTTTCTTGAACTTTCATATGTATATAATAGTCCCTTAATTAAATTGTCACATGCTTACCATGTGACTTGGATTTGGGCCAAGTATGTTGGTCGGCCACCCCCTTTGTGTTGGGCCCAAATTTCCTTCATTCATTTTGGGCCCAATGACGTATGGCTCACCTTTTGTAATTCCCGAAACTAATTTCCAAAATTCTAAATTTGCCCTTAGCCTTAGTCAACACTTCCACATTAATATTCTTTCATACACAACTCCTATGTCAAATAAAATTTAATTATGACCTTATTTCTTACAAGTCAAGAATATTTCCAAATTTTTCCAACGTGTTAAAACACGGGATATAACATCCTCCCCCCCTTTAGAACATTCGTCCTCGAATGTTAAATTAATCTTATAGGGTGTGAGAATACTTTGGGGGAGTTTATGTTTATAGTCAGCACATATGACGCACATTCATTATTGAAACAGAATTAAGTAAGGATTCAGGATTACTTGTGGCCGTAGGGAACAAATGAGGATATTTCTTCTTCATCTCCTCTTCGGCCTACCAGGTCATTTCCTCCCTATTATCGTTCCGCCACAACACCTTAACAGAGGCTACATCTTTGTTCCGGAGCTTTCTTACCTGGCGGTCCAAAATAGCTACGGGCTGCTCCTCATAAGATAACTGCTCCGTCACCTGAATATCATCCGCAGGAAATATTCTGGAGGGATCACCAATGCATTTGCGGAGCATAGATACATGGAATACCGGATGTACCGCCTCCAAATCAGATGGCAGATTTAACTCATAGGCCACATTTCCAATTTTTCTAACAATCTGATAAGGCCCAATATAACGCGGACTGAGCTTGCCCTTTCTGCCGAACCGCATTACGCCTTTCATAGGTGATACCTTTAGAAATACCCAATCACCAACCTGGAATTCCAAAGGACGACGCCGTTTATCAGCGTATGATTTCTGTCGACTCTGGGCTGCCAATAGTCGTTCCCTGATAAGTTTCACCTTATCAACGGCCTGCTGGATCATATCTGGGCCGATTAATTCTGTCTCGCCAATATCAAACCAGCCGATCGGTGACCTGCATTTCCTGCCATACAGAGCCTCGTACGGAGCCATCTGGATGCTGGAATGGTAACTGTTGTTGTAAGCAAATTCAATCAATGGCAAGTGATCCTCCCAGCTACCTCTGAAATCAATAACACAGGCCCGCAACATATCTTCAAGTGTCTGGATAGTGCGCTCGGCCTGTCCGTCACTCTGAGGATGAAAAGCTGTGCTCAGGCTCAGCTGAGTCCCTAATCCTTCCTGAAAAGATCTCCAGAAGTTCGCTGTGAACTGAGCACCTCTATCAGTGATAATAGATATAGGAACTCCATGAAGCTTCACTATTTCTTTAATATAAAGCCTGGCATAATCCTCGGCGGAATAAGTAGTTCTGACGGGGAGAAAATGGGCTGATTTTGTCATCCTATCAACAATAACCCAGATGGAATCATACTTTAGTGGAGTGCGAGGCAACCCTGTAATGAAGTCCATATTAATGATCTCCCACTTCCACGTCGGAATTTCCATTTCCTGCAACAGTTCGCCCGGTTTCTGATGTTCAATCTTGACCTGCTGACAATTGGGACACTGAGCGACGAACTCTGCGATATCCCGTTTCATGCCATCCCACCAGTATAGGCATCGGAGATCACGGTACATCTTCGTAGACCCAGGATGGACCGAATAGCGAGCATAATGTGCCTCGCTCATAACCTGATGCCGAAGGCCTGCAATATCAGGTACACACAACCTGCCCCTAAATAATAAAGTCCCGTCCGGAGTGAACTCGAACGGAGTCTTCTCCTTATCATAGGTTGTGTCTCTGTATCGTGCCAAAACAGGATCTTCATATTGATGCCGCTTGATATCTTCCTTAATAGATGATTCAGAAACCCCTCGGACAGAAATCTGTGTACCTCCAGATTCGGCCAGACAAACCCCAAGATTAGCCAACTGATGAATGTCACGCACTATCTCTCTCCTGTCTGGCTGTAAATCTGCCAAGCTGCCCATAGATTTCCGGCTAAGCGCATCTGCCACAACATTAGCCTTTCCCGGATGATACAGAATATCCACATCATAGTCTTTCAGGAGCTCCAGCCACCTCCGCTGCCGCAAATTAAGCTCTTTCTGCTTGAAAATATACTGGAGACTCTTATGATCTGTATAGATATCAACATGAACGCCATATAAATAATGTCTCCATATCTTCAGGGCATGGATCACCGCTGCAAGCTCCAAATCGTGAGTAGGATAATTCTTTTCATGCTTTTTCAATTGCCGAGAAGCATAAGCTATAACTCTGCCGTGCTGCATCAATACACAGCCCAATCCCACGCCAGAAGCGTCATAATAAATAACATATCCATCGGGTCCCTCTGGAAGAGTCAAAACTGGGGCTGTAGTCAGCTTCTCTTTCAGCAACTGGAAGCTTCGTTCACAAGCATCAGTCCACTGGAACTTGGCTCCCTTTTGAGTTAGCCTTGTCAAAGGCGCTGAAATCGAAGCAAACTTTTCAACAAATCTACCGTAATAGCCTGCTAACCCCAGGAAACTACGTACCTCTGTGGGCGTCGTGGGTCTGGGCCAATTTTTCACGGCCTCAATCTTCTGTGTATCCACCCGGACACCATCAGCTGCAATAATATGCCCCAGGAATGCCACGGAAGCCAGCCAGAATTCACATTTAGAAAATTTTGCATATAATTTTCGATGCCGAAGTACCCCAAGTACCGCTCTCAGATGATCTGCGTGCTCTGCCTCGGACCGAGAATAAACCAGGATATCATCGATAAATACAATTACGAACATGTCTAAGAACGGCCTGAATACCCAGTTCATTAAATTCATGAATACCGCAGGAGCATTACTCAGCCCAAAAGACATAACTCTGAATTCATAATGCCCATATCTGGTCCGGAATGCTGTCTTAGGAATATCAGCCTCTCGTACCCGTACCTGATGATAGCCTGACCGAAGATCTATCTTCGAAAAATATTTGGCGCCCTGCAACTGATCAAACAAGTCATCAATTCTGGGGAGGGGGTATTTATTCTTTATAGTTACCTTATTCAGCTGCCGATAATCAATACACATACGCAGCGACCCGTCTTTCTTACGCACAAATAATACCGGGGCCCCCCAAGGCGAAGTACTGGGCCTGATAAAGCCTTTTTCTAACAGATCCTTCAACTGCTCTTTCAGTTCTTTCAGTTCTTTCAATTCTGTCGGTGCCATTCTGTACGGGGGAATAGATATCGGCTGAGTATCTGGAAGCAAATCAATAGTAAAATCTATCTCCCGCTTCGGAGGAAAGCCTGGAAGCTCATCTGGGAATACATCCGGAAATTCATTAACCACGGGAACTGACTGAAGAGTCGGCGTTTCTGCTGTCAAGTCTTGTACCCGAACCAGATGATAAAAATAACCCTTTCTGATCATTTTCTTCGCCTTAAGGTATGAAATAAACTTACCTTTCGGCGATGATGTATTACCGGCCCATTCTATAACTGGCTCCCCGGGAAACTGGAAACGAGCTACCTTATTTTGGCAGTCAACATTGGCATAACAGGAGGCTAGCCAGTCCATTCCCATAATAACATCGAACTCGACCATATCTAACTCCACCAGATCTGCCTTAGTGTCACGGCCACATACAATTACAGAACAGTTTTTATATACCTGTTTTGCTACAATAAAGTCCTCAATCGGTGTGGCTACCTCAAACGGCTCTATAGGTTCAGACGTTATACCAATTTTACTAGCAACCAGAGGCGAAATATATGACAAGGTCGAACCTGGATCAATCAATGCATACACAGACCGAGAGAAAACCGATAATGTACCTGTAACGACATTAGGCGATGCCTCCTGATCCTGGCGGCTGGACATAGCATAAATGTGGTTCGAAGGACCGCTAGTACCAGAAGCTCCACCACGGCCTCTGTCGCGACCTGCTGGTGCTGAAGTACCTGGCCCCGTAGGGCGCATAGCCACTGATGAAGATGAAGACCCGGCGGCTGATCCGGTAGGCTGCGCTGCACCACCCGAACTACCCTTATACGGGCAATCTCTAACAGAATGGCCCTGACGGCCACAAGAAAAACATGCACCGGTGGCTCTGTAGCACTCTCCCGGATGGTATCTACCACAATAGGAACACTGAGGCCTAGGTGGCCTCGTCTGACCAGAACCCCTACCTGTCCGCGAACCTGAAGCCCTGGAGCTCTGACCTGCTACTGAATACCCTGGGCTATCAAATCTGCGACCTGTAGGCTGTGGAGGTGCGCTCTGTGCCGGCTGGGATAGATGTCTGCTAGGCTGCTGCGGCTGTCTGCCCCGAAAATCTCCAGAATACCCAGATGATCTAGCCCTCTTGGGCTGTCTCCGATCCTGGCTCCTATCAGGCTAACGCTCCCTATGCCGGTCCTCCATGCCCTGGGCGTGGGCCTGAATCCGGGCAATATCCATGCCGGGCTGAGCAGCCAATACCAAACAGCTGTCGACAAAATAACGGTCCAGCCCCATAATGTACCTGTGCATCCTGTCAGCCATAGTAGCTACCACAGCAGGTGCGTATCGGGCCAATGAGTCGAACTCCATACTGTACTCTCGAACACTGCGACCCCCCTATCTCAGCAATAAGAATCTGTCAGCCTTGGCCCGCCATAACTCCGGAGGCAGAAAATCACTAAGAAAAGCCTGAGAAAAATATTCCCAAACTGCTGGGGGAGCGTCGTCACCCCTAGATAACTCCCATGACTCGTACCAATTAGTCGCCACATCATACAACCGGTACGAGGCCAACGCAACTGACTCTGTCTCGGAAGCATTAATCAGCTGTAAAGTGCGCCGCATCTTCCTGATAAACTCCTCAGGATCCTCCTCGGGCTTAGTCCCGAAGAACTCTGGAGGATCACAAGTCAAGAACTCACGGGCTCTTGAACTGTCACGCCTGTAAGCCCGGTCACCTCCCAGTCCGTGCCCCTGAACCAGTCCTTCCACAAGTCTGGTCAATAGCTGAACTGATCCTCAGTGCCTGGCCGTGGAGCTGGGGGCTCAGGTACTGGAATCGCGGGAGCTGGCGGTGGAGCCGCCCCCCGACCTGCAGCTGCTGCTGCTCCAATCTCCTCTACATGTGGCGGTGTGGAAGAGCCCTCTGCCGGGGGCAAAATATCAGGAGCAATATGTGCATGGGCCCTGGTAACCCTCTGGGCCCGACTAGTCTCTCCCACAGCTGCTGCTTTGGCCTTTTGGGCCGCTGTCGCCTTTTTTGGAGGCATAACTGCAAATGTAACAATTCGTTAGGGAGGAATCATCCTGATAACACAGCTCTATCACACGATCTAAGACAGAAAGAAGGGTAGTATCCTAAATGCCCTGTAGCCTCCTGTTTATTGGTGTGGTGCACAACACACCGATAAACAAGACTCTACTAGACACGGTCTGTAGACATTCCGAAGTCGAACCGCTCTGATACCACTTTTGTCACGACCCAACCCCGTAGGCCGTGACTAGTGCCCGATCTGGGCACTCAAACCCATTCTAGTATATAGCAGAAGCCGACAAGGCTTTATTTCCAATTTAGATAATTTTCAGAAAGATTTCGGCAGAGTTTCCTTTGTTTTACGGACTATCCCATATACCCTGCACGTAGAAAATACCAACAAAGGCCACACAGGGCCAACAGAGTAACATTTAAATATATGCGGACCGGCCGCCGCGGCGAATGGGATCGCCCAAACACAACATATACGCACAGCTGTACAGAAAGATCCCAACCCACAAACATGTCCACAGACCTCTAGCAGACCGACAGAATCATATAACGGGACAGGGCCCCGCCGTACCCATGAACGAGAATATACATATATAGAAGTGACAGACTATACCAAAAGATGGCTCTGAATAAAAGAGCGCTCCAAAAATAGCAGAATGAGATCCAAAGCGGACGGATCAGCAAACCTGTCGTCGGTACCTGCGCGGCATGAAAACACAGCCCCCGAAGAAAAGGGGTCAGTACGAAATAGGTACTGAATATGTAAAGCCTGAATTACAGAAACAAACCCATAACTGGTGCAGAACATACAGAAAGTAAACGAAAAATCCAAAGTATCAGATACATAATTCCAAAACATGCAGAGTGTGTACAGAACATATGTCATATCAAATCCGGCCCCTGCCAAGGGACTCGGCAGACAGAACGTGGCCACCCTCCCGACGCTGGTGCCACAACACAGAAGAATCAGAATAGGGGCATAACCCCGTAGCATAGTATGTCATATCAAATGGCCATAGCAAATCATATCAGAACAAGCGGACATGGCACATCATACTCCACAAACCCATGTACGCAAATACCTGCCCCCTCACATCGAGGCACGGCGAACAATGCAGAGGATCACGCTTGACAACATATCCTGGCCCGGGCTCAGTGTGGGGAAAACATTGGGACATCCACGAGTGGAGTAGTGAGAGACTAATGCAATTAAAATATCATAAATGTTTTAATAGACTCGATGAGGCATATCAAAGACAAATCGATCCGATGAAGTCGAACGGGAACATAATGAACGAGCTTCGGATATCATAATGAATTACAGAAGTATAACCTTTCTGAAATCGTTCCGAGTGTCAAAACAATTTATCGGACTCAATGGAATATTTAAAACAATATTTTTTAGGTAATTAGAATAGTAGTCAAAACGTTTCTTTTAAGAACTGCTCGAAAAGAAGGCTTAAGTACATTAAGGGCAAAACTGGGAATAGTGGGCCCACCTCGGGACAAGCAAGGCGGTGGGCTCAAATTACATATTTTAAACATATGGGGTCACTTACAAAGGTTCTACGGACGTTCTAGGGCTTTCCAAGTAGTTTAGGGAAAGTTTGCATGATTTTCAAGAATACAAACCAAAAGGGCTCAATCTTACTGAAGGAAAAAGCGAGATTTTCAATTGCGGATTCCGATGGGCAGAAAGTCTTTCGAGGCCCGAATCCGATTCTAATACACTTAGTCATGCCAAAAGAAGGATCGGGGTAGCTTCACATACCTTTTGAGCTTTGCACGCCTCTCCAAGCTCACTTCCCGTTTCGTCAAAAATCTGCAAATGGTCAAGTTTACCAATTGTGAGTTATAGATTCTACGAATTCAACTTAACTCATATATGTCTACCGAAATTTCGGCAGCACCTCCCCTATACATATAGCACCCCCGAGAATTCAACTCGGCTCAAAATCATCAACAACAACCCAAACAACAACATCAACACCAACAACAAACATTAGAAACACAATATGGCACCACTAGTTCTACTTGCCGACAATTGCCATAACCTTCTCTCCAACCCAAACTTTCAAACTAATATCAACGATTTCACATTCATTATTAATCGAGATTATCACAGTATAGATTTAGAAACATTTCATATCATTTCCTCAAGTTATACACACGATATACATAATATACAACTTTCCGCCAAAGTCATAACTTGCTCAAAACATCAAATCTTTGGCATACATATTCATAACATGTTTCCACTTCCCAATCCATCGGTGATCATTACAATTGACAACTACATAACTTCATTTTCCTAACATCGGAAAGTCATACTAAAACGACATAAGTTTCTACATTCCATTTCAATACAAACTTATATCATTCTATCTTCATTTACATTGTAAACATCACAATAACACACTAACATACTAAACAACTTAATTCATTACCATTCCAAGTCCACATACCATACGGCCATATGCCCAATTCATCAACTTCAACCAAATTCATTTCACTTCCAATTCCCATATGCATTTCATCACAACCATAACTAGAATATAACATGAATTCAACACATTATGGCTATACAATTTATACATACACACGGCTACACATCATATTCCAAACCCACTTTACAAACTTCCATTTTTCCATACAATCAACACATTTCTATATGCTACAACACAAACAAGACTTTATAACACAAGAATAAGGAATAAATTCTCACCTTTTCCTCAAGTCTTCTTCACTTGAACTTGTGTTCACTTTGATGAAATAAGGTCTCCTTTCTCCAAACCAACTACACCAAGTTAACAAGGGTACTAAACTTAGTAGAAATTCAACAAGACAAGAATTTTTGGAGCAATATTTTTAATGGTGAATTTTCCCTAGGGTCACCCGAAACCCCTTTCTCTTGCTCTCTCTTTGTTTTGTTCTTTCTCTTCTAATTTTTTCTTGAACTTTCATATGTATATAATAGTCCCTTAATTAAATTGTCACATGCTTACCATGTGACTTGGGTTTGGGCCAAGTATGTTGGCCGGCCACCCCCTTTGTGTTGGGCCCAAATTTCCTTCATTCATTTTGGGCCCAATGACGTATGGCTCACCTTTTGTAATTCCCGAAACTAATTTCCAAAATTCCAAATTTGCCCTTAGCCTTAGTCAACACTTCCACATTAATATTCTTTCATACACAACTCCTATGTCAAATAAAATTTAATTATGACCTTATTTCTTACAAGTCAAGAATATTTCCAAATTTTTCCAACGTGTTAAAACACGGGATATAACTGCCAGGATGGCATATGATGACTTTATCCACCGAGCCCCTCACTAGATGGCCGGGACACGTTATATGTATATATATATATATATATATATATATATATATATATATGCATGATGATGATATGATTTTATTTACCGAGTCTCTCACTATAGGGGCGGGACACGTTATATATATGATATATGATATTGATATGCATGACTTTCATTTCATAAGGCAAGTGTATTGATGTTATAAAAGTCATACTTGTTTCTGGTAATCTCTATTTCAATTATGAACCTCTTTGTTGTATTTCATGCTTTACATACTCAGTACATATTCCGTACTGACCCCCTTTCTTCGGGGGGCTGCGTTTCATGCCCGCAGGTACAGATAGTCGGTTGGGTGACCCTTCAGCATAGGACTTCTACTCAGCTATCTTGGAGAGCTCCGTTGTTCCGGGGTTTAAGCTTTTAGTACAGATCTTATGATATATATATGTATATGTTATCCAGGGGTACGGCGGGGCCCTGTCCCATCATATTTCGCTATTCGCACTCTTAGAGGTCTGTAGACATATGTGTGGGTTGTGCATGGGTTCTTTTCAGCTGTGTCTATACGAGGTGATGTGGTATGATGCTCGTCTATAGTGGCAGCCTTGTCGGCTTGCATATGATATTGATATGTGATGGCAGCCTTTGTCGGCTTGCGTATTATTTCATAATATGATCAGTTGTGACTCCTCGGGAGACAGTGTATCTGAATATACATATATGTTGACGCTATGAACCTTCAGAGTTCTTTTGTAAAGTCCATATTGTTCATAGGTTCAGTTTGATTATGTTTAACAGGTACGTATACGGGTGTCCAGGTCGGGCACCAGTCACGGCCCACGGGGTTGGGTCGTGACAGAAGTATAGATCCCCGATTGGATGGTTTGAAATAGGAGAAGTACAACTAATAGGCCCTGAATTGATTCAGCAAGCGGTAGAAAAAATCAAGGTGATCTGAGATCGATTGTGGACAGCCCAAAGTCGCCAAAAGTCTTATGCAGACAATCGCCAACGAGACTTGGAATTTCAAGTTGATGATTGGGTATTTTTGAAAGTGTCGCCAATGAAAGGGGTGATGAGATTTGGCAAGAAAGGGAAGTTAAGTCCTAGATACATAGGACCCTATAAAATTATCCGCAAGGTGGGTCATGTAGCCTATGAATTGGACTTGCCTTCGGAGCTTGAATCAGTCCATCCAGTCTTCCATGTTTCTATGCTCCGC
Source organism: Lycium barbarum (assembly GCF_019175385.1). NCBI lineage: Eukaryota > Viridiplantae > Streptophyta > Magnoliopsida > Solanales > Solanaceae > Lycium > Lycium barbarum. The sequence continues at coordinate 60,797,401 of NC_083339.1, forward strand.
GAGTGTGTTGGAGATCCCATGAGGATTGTTCCGATTGATGATGTCCAAGTGACAGAAAAGCTAGCATATGAAGAAGTGCCCATTGTCATTCTAGACATGCAAGTACGGATACTTCGAAATAAGGAAGTAGCTTCAATCAAAGTCTTGTGGCAAAACAACAACCGGGAAGAAATGACTTGGGAAGCAGAAGAGAGTATGAAATCCAAGTATCCGCACTTATTCCAACCCCCAGGAGAGATTCAAGATGAAACGCCAACAATATAAGGTATATATGCTTAATTTTCATGCTTTTGGTCGTGTGTGGCCAATTTATAAGCTCTATTATGTTGTGGCCCTGTGAGGCAATGATATTATGGGTTGTTGTGACAGGTTGGTAGTGCCATATTACAGGGGAAACTGTGGCGAAATTTTCTTAGGATTCCGAGTGTTTAACATTCGAGGACGAATGTTCCAAAAGGGGGGAAGAATGTTACACCTTGAAAAATTCCCCGTTAATGTACAGTGAATAGGCTAGCGAGGAACACGAGGCATACGGTGATTTGGATGAGTAAGAAATAGCATTTGATGATCTTAATCGAGATTCAAAGACATGTGACAAAAAGGAAGAAGTTTGGCAAAGAAAGTAAAGGATATGTTATGTGTCGGGTAGAAATTATGAGTGACGAGTTAATGATGGCATAATGATGTCTTAGAGAAGGGTGATAACGTCCCTTATATTGGTATTGAGGTGTTAAACAAGTGTCAAGAAGGTTCCATAAGGATCGGAGATCAAACGAGTCGACGGGAACGAAAACGGAACAGTTGGGCACTATACGGCCAAACATACGAACCGTATAAATTCTACTGGTCGTATGTGAGGCCGTATAATTAGCCAAGATGGACACCACTCTCTGGACCAAACATACGGACACACATACGGTCCGTATAAAATGTACGGACCATTTGTTGGTCCGTATAAGTTGGTCGGGACAACTTTCAATTTAATATAAGGGACCCTTTCTTATTTCATTTCATTTCACTTCCACTCTCTACACTTCAAGAAAACTCTAGAACACTCTCCAATATTCATCTACAAGAAATCAAAGGGAATCAATGATCAACTACGTCAAAACCATGAAATCTTTTTTTTTTTTTTTTTTTTTTTTTTTGCATGAAAGCCACCAAACCAAGTTTGGCAGTATTTTATTAAAAATAATAAGTTTTCTGTACACAAGTGTAGAAAAGAAAAAACATGAAATCAAGTGTATAAGACCTAGTGAAAGTCATCCAAGCCAAGAAATCCCAAGAGAAGTGAAATAGGGTTTTGGTGCTAGAAGAGTAATTCCATTCAAGGCTTGTTCATCCATCATCTAAGGTAGGTTTCTGTCACGACCCAGCTAGGGGCCGCGACGGGTACCCGGGGCTAGCCACCGAGCACCACTCGTACTATTATTTATCTTGCTCATTTAATGGTCTTCCGTCAGTTTTATACTCAAATTGTAGGAAAATCATATTTTATATGGAAACATAATTACTCTTTAAATACATTTTCCTCATCAAAGCAATATATACATATAATAGCATCTCGTGAGACCATCTAACCCGCACTACGTATCTACGAGCCTCTACTGAAGTGCTGAATATAGGGACGGGACAAGACCCCGTCGTGCCCAAAATACATATACATAGCTATACATATATACACAAGAGAATAATCATAAGCACCTCCGGGACAATGGAGGGCTTCCGATCAGCTGACAGCTACTACGGATCTGGATCGAGCTCTCCTCCCTGTCTACCTGTGGGCATGAACACAGCGTCCAAAGAAAACGGACGTCAGTACGAACATTGTACTGAGTATGAGAGGCACAAACAACGAAATAAGACAATGATGTAAAGAAGATATCAGTATAGCACATCTGGATCTGACTGTCAAGTATAAAGAAAAAAAGTCATGCTGTCTTACTTATGCTCATTATCATATCATATATGCATCATGTATAAACTGCACGTCCATATCGGATCGGTGTAATAATCATAACATGAGCCTGCGTCCAGGCCTCCCGCATCCGGGGTAACATCTCATGTCGCCCACTAGTGGTGTCTGCCCATGCCATCTGGCCATGGTGTATCGCATGGCTGCCCGCCTTGGCGGTGACTGCCCGGCCAAATAGGTGCGGCGTAATAGTAATATCATCACAATATGCTTAACTTATCATAATACATGCATAAGGCTCAAGATCAACCATATTTTATCGGGGTGACGTAAGGTCGTGATCCCCCGATTGCATTATGGAGCAATCATTGACATTCTGCCTCACCTTGAAGGTATTAGCATATAAGGTGAGTGTAAGCAATAAATAACATCATTAGAATCATTAAACTTTAACTCATTACCTTGTGTAGCTAATTATGGACATAGGCTCATATCTTTCGGGACTTAAAGAGTTCATGGATAAGAAAGAAAGTACACCACAGGATTCATGCCATTAGAAATAAAGGTCTAGCCTCACATACCTTAGATGTTTAACCAAGCTATCGTTCGCTTGTTCTCCTTTGATATCACGTCTCCACCTTCAAGAGGGAATTCGTACTAACGTTAGTTAATCGACTATAAAAACGTGCTACCATTTCTAGAGGAAATTGGGCAGCACTTCCCTTATTTATACTACTTTTCCCGTGTTCTATATCAACTCCCAAACGCTCGCAACAATATTCGCAATATCGCAATCAACAATCATCGTTTGTATACATTGACCACAATCCACCATTCCTTTTCAATTTCTCCACATTCATAGTTATAGCTTACTATCGCGTTTTCTCATGTGTAATACTTATTTCATGGTCTAAGCGTCATTTATAACGTATTCATGATTTCAACCCATCAACATTCATGATTCCATTCAACTACCATTCAACCATGGCACTATTCGCTCATTTATGACCCATTTGCTATACTTTTCTACAATTCGGGTATCTTAACCTCTCAACACCTTAAAAAACATGAGATGGTCATGAAACTTACCTTGGATGATGGTTGAACAAGCCTTGAGTGGAGTTCCTCCTCTAGCACCAAAACCCTACTTCACTTCTTTTGGGTTTTCTTGAGAAAGATAAACTTTAGTGTAATTCTTACACTTGATTTCATGGGTTTCATGTAGTTGATCACTAATTTCCTTTGGTTTTCTTGTGATGAAGAGTAGAGAGTATTCTAGAGGCTTCTTGAGAGAAATATCGTGGAATGAAATGAATTGAATGAGCTTAGGTCTCTTTTTTAATAACTTAAAATCTAATCCGGAATGAACAGTGACTGAGGTGTACAGTGGTCGTAAACCCACTTTACGGGTTGTATTCTGGTTTACGGTCCGTCCTTCGTGACCGTATTTAAACATAACAGAACCAGAAAGGTTTGCTAGAGTCATGGTGGTTTACGGTCACAGTTTACGGGCCGTATTTCGATTTACGGTCCATATTATGGCTCGTATTTAACCATTTAAACATTTGGCATAAAGTTGAAATTTTTGAAAGGTTGGAGGACGATAGCAATTTACGGTCTGTAAATCACTTTACGGGCCGTATTCCACTTTACGACCAACTTGGTCAAAGTGCAAACCTGCAACTTTTCACTGTACGTTCACGGGGAAATTTCCGAGGTGTAACAGTTTCATGACCATACCATGTTGTTTAAGGTATTGGAAGGCTAAGACACTTGAATTGTAGAAAGACATAGAAAATGGGTCATAAATGAGTGAATAGTGTCATTGTTGAATAGTGGTTGGGATGAATGATGAATGTTGGTATGTTGTGATCGTGAATACGTTATAAATGACATTTAGACCATGGAATAGGTATTATATGTGAGAAAACGCGATAGGGAGTCATAACCATAATTGTGGAGAAATTGAAGGGAAATGGTGAATTGTGGTAAATGTAGATAAATGACGATTGTCATGTGCGACATTGTGAATGTTGATATGAACGTTTGGGAGTTGATATAGAACATGGGAAAAGTAGTATAAACAAAGGAAATGCTGCCCAATTTTCTCTAGCGTTAGTAAGTCCGTTCTTATAATTGTTAGCTAATGTCCATATGAATTCTCTTGAAGGTAGAACGTGTGCATTAAAGGAGAACAAGCAAGCGATAGATTAGTCAAACGACAAAGGTATGTAAGGCAAATCCCTTCCTTCAAAGGCATGAGTCCTTCAAGCTTTCCATGATCCTCCTATATGATGGAGCTTATGAGTCCGTAAATATACCAAACTATATTCGAGCATGATAATGATGATGATGAGTTAAAGTATAGAGATTCTAGAGTTCATGACATGATGATCCTACAACGTTAATGATGTCATTATTGTTAACACTCACCTTACATACTATTTCCTTCAAGGTGAGGCAGAATACTCATAAATGTTCATAATATAATCGGGGGTTCACGACCTTACGTCACCCCGACATAGCCATGGTTGCCTTCAAAATCAAATGTATGCTCCTAATGATAAATGTGAAATGATGCTAAGTCATGATATGTCTATAAGATGATCAATAATTCTAGCTTATAACATGCCTATGTTATGTATGAAATTGTCAAGCTATAACAAGATTATGATATGTTCATGAGATGTGTAAAAATGATGAATTCATGAATGATTATATGATGATGCGATTCCACCGTGCCAAGATGGCCGGGCATGTCACCGCTAAGGCGGACTGCATATGATTCCACCGTGCCTAGATGGCCGGGCATGTCACCGCTAATGTGGGCTGCTATGTATACACCGAGCCTAAGAGGCCGGGCATGATCACCACTAGTGGGCGGCATATGATGGTTATCCGGACGCGGGATAACGATGAGGATTATGATGTGATGATATATGTGATGGGCTGATATATGTACCATGATTATATAAAAATACGATATATGTACGAAATGTATTCACTTATGAAACTCGTGCAGGTTATATCTTTCTCTTATGTCTCATGATCCTTCTATTATATTTATTTCATTCCTGTCTTACATACTCAGTACAATGTTCGTACTGACGTCTGTTTTCTTTGGACGCTGTGTTCATGCCCATAGGTAGGCAGGGAGGCGAGATTGATCCAGACTCGTAGGAGCTGTTAGCGGATTGAAAGCACTCCTTTGTTCCGGAGGTGCTTGATTATTCTTTTGTGTACATTTGTATATGTTGGGCACGATGGGGTCCTGTCTCGTCCTTATGTCTAGTTGTCACGACCCAACCCCGTGGGCCGCGACTGGCACCCTACTTAGGCACCCCAAACAGACTCACAAACCAGATCATCATATTCAGACTCATTCAGACTTAACATACGTTATTCGAACTGAAAACTAATAGCAGACGTCACACAAGCATTGAACAAACACTTATCTTAAGCGGTCGCCCGTGCAGGACAGTCATATCAAAATCAGAAAGGTGGCGGAATATACATCGCCCAAATGCACACACACACACGTACAAACTTATGGGCCGTCTTGGCCATAATAGCATACAGGCCGCTTAAGAACGTAAAACAGAACCACATACGAACACACCGGACCCACGACCCACAAATATGACTACAGGCCTCTAAATCAAAACGGAACATACGAACATATGACGGGACAGGGCCCCGCCGTACCCAAACAGTCACAAATGTACAGACTACACACATAGCCGAAGGTATGTACCAAAGTTAAGCTCCGGATCAAGAGGAGCTCTCCAGAATAGCAGAGTAAGTAGCCTAAATCGGAGGATCACCCAAACGAGCTTCTGTACCTGCGGGCATGAAACGCATCCCCCCGAAGAACAGGGGGTCAGTACAGGAGAAGTACTGAGTATGTAAAGCAGAAAGTACAGAAATCCCAATCATAACTGGAGTCGGAAGGAACAAACACAAACATCAAAGTAGCGAATCAAACCTGTGCGGAAGATAATGTACAAATGTAAATAAAATCATGTGTAGGGCTAGGAACGTGGTCACCCCCGACGCTGGTGCCACAACACATCATACTCCAGAAGTTTTCAAATCTCCGTACAGTCTCCAGACAAATCGTATCACACACACATCACATCATCAGAACATATCAAATGCCATATCACGTCATAACTCCATAGACGGAAACCGGCCCTATGGCGAGGCCTCGGAAACCGTACCACATCATACTTCCGAATATGGTAGAGCGCGCACGATCACAAAGCCGGCCCGGGTACCGATGAACGAAATCATAGCGAATGGCACGAACGGAGTAGTGCAGAGACCATATGCATATTAAAATAATTTACAGGACTCGACACATAATTACATATAGGCATATACCGACGCCAGAAGGCTCGGAGTAGGAGTCAGGTCGATCAAAATTAATGTATAGAAGTTACGAAGTTCCAAACTGCAAAACTTTTGAAAAACAATTCACAGGTCATTTTCTGAAAATCTAATATCATTCATAGTGCAAAACGTTCAATAATGGTATAGGAAATTTCAAACGGACCTTTGAGTCCTAGGCAAACGATCACTTTTCATATCGGACGGAAATGAGTCAAACAAACCAAATAAGGGAAGCCTCGGGGCTTGCGGGCCCACCTTGAGTCAAATCGAGGTGGCGGACACAAATCACAGACTTTAGGCTCCATAAAGCCATCTACGAAAGTTTCGGAGAGATTCGGACACAATAGCAAAAGTTATGAAGGTTTGAACATTCTTGCAACCAATTATAAGGAATATGTTTCAATTGCTCTGAATGAATAGTGGCCAAAACTAAACTCGGATTTCCAAGAGCAGAATTATCCCCGAGGGTCCGATCTTAACCTAGTATAACTAGGACATGACAAAAGAAGGAAAGGTAGGCTTTACATACCTGGATTGCGTCTTACGCTCGTCAAATCTCAATTCCCGTTTCGTCCAAAAACTGCAAATGGTCACTTTTACCAGTTACTATTCATGAAAGTTAACATCTTAATCCTTGGGCTATACTTGGCTACCGAAATTTCGGCAGCATTTCCCCTATAAATCTGACACCCCGAGAATTTAACTCGGCTCAGAACATTCAACAACAACAACCCAACAACACCAAACGACGTCAAAGTTCACAACGAAATAGGTTCTAACATCAATGATCTTCTTTCTACATAAAATGACAACTTTCATACAAACTTTACAAGGTCAAACCAACATCAACATTATCATATTCATTTACCCATTCAAGATTATTCAAACACATTCCAACAATATTCCAAACAATATAAATGAGTTCGAATGATTCGTCGCTCTCCATATTCCATCTGAAGCGTCTACGATCACGACGAACATACTAACTCACATCGTTTCTTTCCAAATTCACTAACAACAACATCAATTTACATCCTATGATCTTACTTTCACAATTATACAAAAACTATATAAATTCGCATAATTTCCCATAATGACATACAACCAATTTCAATGCCATAATTCTTCCAACACTTCCAAATCAATGCAAACTTACATCATTTAAATTATAAGGATCATAACCATACAACTAACATATCAAACAAAACAATTTATCACCATCTCAAATTCCTCCATAGCCACGGCCAACATCCACATTTTTTTCCAATTCAACCCAATTCATTCAACTTTCATTTCTAATACAATTTCTATCATATTACAACTAAATTACAACATGAATTCAAATCATCCAAGACATGTACTACATGTACAAGCATTCGGCCAACACTCCAATCACCCCAACACACAAAATTTTCATGTTTTTCATTCATTCACACATACTACAACATACATACATATATTTCATGGCATAGGAATGGTAAAATTCTTACCTTTTCTTCAAGTTTTCACTTGGCACCAAACTTGTCCTCTTGCCAAACTAATTGTACCAAGTTGTAGAGGACTTTGCACTTAGTAGTATTCCCACAAGAATTGAATTTTAAACTCAAAGATTGGGCTCCAAAAAAATAATTTCCTTTCTTTTTCTTTTCTTTTTCCTCTCTTACCCGAAATGCTCCTTTTCTTTTTCTTTGTTCTTGCCTTGTATCTTTCTTGAATGTTCTTTGGATAAGGATCCTTATATAACATTACTTAATTAACTTATGGACTTGGGCCATTTTTCATGGCATGGCCGGTTGGGCTCCCTTATTGGGCCTCATTTCACTTATTTTTTTTTTAGCCCAAAATTGTTGGCTAATTTTGTAATTCATGGAGCAAGTTTTCAAAATTCCAATTTCGCCCTTGGCTACCTTTCGTAATTCCACACCATTGTAAGCATAACCTACACCTTCATACCAAGTAAGGTCCAATTGTGGCCTTATTCATCACAAGTCAATTTATCTTGAATTGTTTTTGAATAAACAAAAATGTCGGATGTAACACTAGTACTCCAGTAGAGGCTCGTAGATACACAGTGTGGGTTATATGGTCTCACGAGATGGATTCTATGTATATATATTATTTTGATGGCCGAAAGGCTTATGTATATATAAAGAATTTATGTTTTCAAAATGAAAGATGATTTTCTTATAATTTGGGTATGAAATTGATAAGGGAACGTTGAATGAGTATAATGAGTAATAGAACGAGCGGTGCTCAGTGGTTAGCCCCGGCTACCCGTCGCGGCCCCTAGCTGGGTCGTGACATAACGGGTTCAATAAGGTCTAATTATTAACCTAGGAATCATACAAGTCTAATGATACCTATAATAGGAATCATACGAGTCTAATGATACCCATATAAGCATACTTCAATTCTGAACCCAAAAAGTCACCCAAAATAGAATTCCAATCCACGAAGGGCAAAATAGGAAATTTAGTCCAAAATTAGTTTACCCATGACTTATAGAGTCTTTACCAAAAATAAATGAAATCCATCCACAAGTTCATGCTTAATTTGAAGAATCTCATAATTTAAATCAGGGTTCAAAGTTCCCAATATACTACCCTCAATTCAAGAATCCTAGTATGAAATTCCTTACTAATCCTCAAAGTAATCACAAAAGGGAGGTTAGAAGCTTACCCAATCAATGAACCTTGCCAAGTCTCCCAAATTCTTCCCAAAACGAACTCCCAAGTGAAAGTTATGTGAATGAGAGGTCAAATCACGAATTGGGGTTTTAAGTTTCTGCCCAGCTAACTCTCTTTCGCGATCGAAGGATCCAGCCACGCAATTGCGAGGACGCGAAAGAAAATTACGCCATGAACTCACCCACGCACTCGAAATTCCTAAAAGAGATCGTCTTGGCCCGGTCAACCCCAAACGCCTTAAAACTAATTTTCCAACCAAAAGACCAAAATACCCCTGTGACCCTTGGGAATTGAACCAACTACTCAACCAAGCTATAATCAACATTCCGAAACTAGTGGAATCGACAAAATTTTCAAAATGATGCATTTACCCCCGATGTTGACTTTGGTCAATTCCACACTTATAAACTTCCAAATTTTCACTTTCTTACCAAAAACACATCTGATTACCTCGAGAATCGCGCCACACATCCCCAAAAGTTAAATAAACACTAACAGAGCTAGGAGAAAGGTCAAAAAGGGCAAAACTGGCAAAATTGCTAAAACGACCTAACGGGTCGTTACATCTAATGTATCTCAAGCTTCTTCATGTGAAACAAGATTACAAGAAAAATCTATTATATTTATTAAAAAAACTCTAAAATCTTTAGTAATATTTTTTTAATGAATTATGCCCATCCGGGCTTTTATTAATTATGCAGAAAAATTAAAAGGTTCAAAAAAGCCCAACCCAAATCAGGCCAGGCCCAGAAAAAATAACATAAAAAACAGAAATTAAAAAACATTAAAAACAAATTATATTTGCCCAACTTTCCTAAATGAAACCCTAAAACTTCGAGTTCTTCTCTTTGTCTTCAGCCGCAATTTTCTTTGATTTTCACCTCCGGTGGAATGATGAAGAGACCACATGATGCTGCTTTGATGTTTAAATTCTTATTCACTCCTCCATATGTGTAGTTGTTCTTCCTTTCTCATCTCATCATCTTCAGGTAAAGCTTCAATCTTCTTAAATTTGTTCATTTTCCCTTGTTTCTGACTCGATTGAACCTTTTTAACCTTGTTCTTGTTCTGAATGGACCAATTTTGTGTTCGATCTGTGTTGAATCGATCCTTGCTTGAGCTCCTCATGACATTTGTAGCTCGATCTATGCTGAATGGACCTCTGCTTGAGCTCATTCTAACGTTTGCGGCTTCTTCTTCCTTTGTAAGTTCTTCTTAGTAATCGTATTGATAAATTATCAATTTCTTACTGTGCTTTCATCTTTATTTAAATTCCATTTTTTATTTCACAACTTACAAATATTTTGTGTTGATTTATGTTGCCTTTAATTATCTAAGTCTCATTTGGTGAAATGGAAAGAGAAAGAAAATCTCTTGGTCGTGATAAGGCTTATGTGAAGAGAGGACCATGGTAACCCAAGGAAAATGTCAAGGTCTAAGAGTTTGTTGAAGAATAAAAAATTGAACAATTTTAAATATTACAAGGGATATTTTGGATCTTATTTGATTATCCAATTCTCATTCAGAAGATAAAAATGACTAATTAAGCAAAATAACCTTTCATATCCACTGATGAAATTTCACTTCTAACAAGCGAGGCTTAAATAATGCAAAATATATAGGGCAATCAACTTTAAGAAGACAATTATGCTAAGGTGCAATTGATATTTTTATGGATGAAAGATATGGAGAAGATCGTAAAATTGATCAAAGAATGTTGCTTCCAACATCGTCTAATAGAGTAATCAAATTTATTTTATTTAAAAAAAAATATATACCAAAGTATAATTCATAACATGATGATTAGAAGAACACAGATAGAGTTGGTCGAGTATATTTTTTGACTTTATACATAAACGATCTTAAGGTTACGCGAGAATACTATTATTTGGTACATTTGAATTTTGTAATTTCTAATTAAAACTGAGAGTCTCGGATATATACGCATTAACTATCTTAGTATCTATATTCTGCAAAAATAATGATATATATACATGCAATGTACGTGCAGAGACTAGTTCACAAAAAAGTAGTTATTGATTAAATGAGCATCCGAATATTTTGTAAAATTCTACACGAAGTTGACACTTCCCTTTATTCCCGTATGCTAAGCCTTTAATTAGCCACAAATTAATGGTTACAAAACTGAGTTTCTTCTATCTAATTTAGCCAAACTAAGATTATCTTTCAACTTCCATATTTGATTGTAGTGCATTCTGACAATCATGGCAGGAACAAGTGATCCACAAATGGCTGTGGCTGGAAACCGCGTGGAAGTGATAGGTCCACAGTTCTGTGCTCCATACGCTATTGATCTGAGCGTTGTCAAGAAGATAATGACCTTAAAAGATGGTGCTTTTCAAGTCCTTGATAGCAATGAAAATGTTGTATTCTCTGTCAAAGGCAAAGTCTTTAGCCTACGTGAACGCCGAGTTTTGGTAGATGGTGCTGGTACTCCTCTCGTCACTTTCCAACAAAAGGTAATTTTTACTTTATTTAAATTTTTAAAGGATTTTAAATTATATTCATTGATATTATAACGATTTTAGGAGTAGGGGAAGGAAATGAAAACGGTTCAATAAAAATCAAATCCATAGCTAGAGATGCAAGAAAATATTGTAGACACATAAATTTTATTGGATTAAATTCATACAAAATTTGAATTAAATCCATGATAATTTGGGTTGAACAATTAATTCGGACTGCACAATAAATAAGTCCATTTAATTAAATTCAAGTCCAAGGTCCAGTTCATCTTGAGGCCAAAACTCATGCCACGTGTCAAGTGACATGGCATCCCAGTCATATTCAAGACCAACAAAATGATGCCATGTGCTCAAATGATGTGGCAATCCTGGACAAATACAAGAACCAATCAAAAATCGCCAAGTGTCCAAAATGACATGTCTTGGCCAATCACAAGCAATCTTATAACATAGCATTGTGATAAGCTTGATGATTTACATCAACCAATCAGAATGAGGCAAAAGAGTTCATCTAAACTTGGTTGCCTACTCCCTACAACCATAAATAAGGGGTTTACATAACTTTCTGAGGTCATTCAGCAAGCATTGGAGAAAGCAGTTACATCGACTACATAGTTCTTCAACGGAGTTCTTCCCGGAGATCAACCAAACGACGAAGTACTGCTCAACATTCCTAGGGATCGAAATACAGCTTTAGGAGATCCAAATCATCCTGCAATTCAAGAAATACGCTACCGAAGGCCCTCGAATCACAGAAACGTTTAGGAGAGAAGAATCAAGAGAACAACAGAATTGTACTCACAAGATTCATTTATAAAATTACATTTTTCTTTTATTTTTGATTGCAGTTAATTTTCGGCACTTGAAAATTTGTTGCGAACAAATTTTGGCACGCCCAGTGGGACCAATTCTGCTCTTCATCTCTTCCTCTAGTGAATCGACGCTTTCAAACTACAAAATCAGCCGTTTTAATGGCCTTTAGAATGAACAACGGCGATCCATGTAACAACACCTATGTTGCCGCATCTGCTGAACGTAACTGCAATGGTCCAATGACCCACAACATATTCAAGGCTAGCAACATTGATAGATCAGAGTACTTCATCTATTTGGAGACAGTGGAGAAAAGCATATCTCATACTACGGCTATAACCTCTGGGGGCAACATCCACTACTTTCCATTAGATGAAATCTCCCAAACTGACACCAACTTTGAGAACTTTGACGATTCAGCAAATTCATCTATCTCAACAAAGGTTAACGCCTTGATGACTGATGCAATTGATGTCGACGAACAACTTGTTGTGATGATGCAAACTATTGAGGCCTTGAAAAAATCTATTCAAGATAAGGATCTTCAGATTGCTCAACTTATTAACAAGTTGGAGGCATTCACACCTGCAGAGTCGAGTATCCCCACTACTTGTCCGCCGGGTTTCACTCCACAAAACAAAGACGTTGAGGAATCACTTGCTAAGTCCAAGTTTCAAGAGGAAAAACAATTTGTTTCGGTTGCAACATTATCTGTCCAACAGTTGCAAGACATGATAACAAACACCATCAGGGCTCAATACGGCAGACCGCCGCAAAGTTCATTGTATTACTCCAAGCTTTATACTAGAAGGATTGATTGTCTACCCATGCCAGCGAACTATCAACCACCAAAATTGCAGCAATTTGATGGCAAAGGTAACCCAAGGCAACACATTGCTCACTTTGTTGAAACTTGTAGCAACCTGGAGCACATGGTGACCTTTTGGTAAAACAGTTTGTTCGTTCTCTGAAAGGCAATGCATTCGACTAGTACATTGACTTGGAGCTTGAGTCAATTGATTCCTGGGAGCAACTTGAAAGTCAATTCCTCAATCGTTTTTACAGCACTCATCATATGGTGAAGATGCTGGAGTTGACGAACACAAAACAAGGTAAGGATGAGCCCGTAGTGGAATACATCAATCGTTGGCGAACGTTGAGCTTAGATTGCAAGGATCAACTTTCTGAAACTTCTGCAGTTGAGATTTGTATCCAAGGAATGCATTAGGGCCTCGTGTATATCCTTCAAGGGATTAAGCCTCAAACTTTTGAAGAATTTTCTACGCGCGCTCATGACATGGAGTTGAGTATTGCAAGCCATGGAAAGGCATAACATGTCTTTGATCCAAGGAATGAAGCTGCAAAATTCAAGGAGGCGCCAAAACACCAAACTAAGGAATCTATGGCGGTAACCGTGGCTTCTACAAAGGCCTCCACAAGACAAAAGTTGAAAGAAAAAGCTGAAAATCAACAAGAAGTGACAAAACCAAGTTTGAAGGAGTTACAAGCAAAAATATATCCTTTTCCTGACTCTGACGTTCCTGGGATTCTTGACAAGTTGCTAGCCAAGAAAGTCATTGAACCCCCTAAATCAAAACGACCTGGAGAATCCAACAAAGTCGAAGTTCCCAAGTATTGCAAGTTTCACCGCATTGTCGATCATCACACGACAAAATGCTTCATCTTGAAGGAAAATATCATAGCACTAGTGAAAGAAGGACAGATCATCATTGATGATGGTGAGACAGCTGACGCAAACCATGCTAGTGCCAAATTTAACCATGAGAAAGGTTTAACTTCAGGAGCTACACCACCAATGCGCTCAGTGGCATCACCAAAAATTGAAGAAGAAATCATCATGTTACAGTTTAGGAGCTTTGAACCAATTAAAGTTCCCGCCTTGAAAAAAACATCAAAAATGTTCAAGGCAGATGACCTTTCCAACAAAAATAATGGTGACAATTGGAATTTGGTTGCTTGCAAAAGACATAAGCGTCAAGGGACTTCTGAAGTTCGGCTTTCGAAAGTCGACACAATATTAAGTGCGAATCATCTTCAACCGATGTCGACCATAAAATCTAATACTAAACAGAAATGCAACACTACTTCATCACAAAGGGTTAGAAGGACAGTTACATTACTAGAATTCTTCCCCAAAACGCTCCTTAGTGCACGAGCCTAAACTGCAAGCTGAAACACTCCTCGACGTACGAGCCTAAACTGCATGTTGATACGCTCCTCAGTGCACGAGCCTAAACTACAAGATGAAACGCTCCTCGACGTACGAGCCTAAACTGCATGTTGATACGCTCCTCGATGTACGAGCCTAAACTGCATGTTGATACGCTCCTCAGTGCACGAGCCTAAACTGCAAGCTGAAACACTCCTCAACGTACGAGCCTAAACTGCATGTTGATACGCTCCTCGACACACGAGCCTAACTGCATGTCACACCCTCACACATTCGCTCTATCAAAACCTGTCATTTCAAAAACTTTTAAGAATATAAAACTTTTCCAAATAGAAACCATTATTTGTATAACCATTCTGAAAACTTTCAATCAAATAAGTACTTTAAACTAACGGAAATCATCTAAAATACATATTCTTGTAAAATCCACAAATGACTCAGTTGACATCACTTTGTCAACATCCCGACAAACATACTATAAGACATTGTTTGCAGAAGCCTCTAAGAAGTAAATTGAACATTGTGAGTCAGGACAGGGCCCCTGACATACCCATGATCATACATATCTATACATGACTTATCACAGCTCCAGAATGAGGTGGAACTTTCCAATCTCAGCTGACGTCCACGCATCCTAGCTATACACTTAACCAGTTAAACAATCTAGGGTTGCGGGCATGAACGCAGCGTCCCCAGGCAAAAGGATGTCAGTACGGACAATGAACTGAGTATGTAAGGTGGTAACAAATCATAATCATAATTTGACTCAGGAGCGGAGAAATCACAATCTAACTCAATACCTGCAGCCTTCGCTGGAAGAAATATAAATGTGCACACGAAGTCTCAAAACAATCTTTAAGTAAATAATGCAATCCAACACACATGCCGCTTCCGACATGTTAACAGAATGGTCCCTTCGGATAGCCGCTTCTGGCTAGTATCACAATAGTCCCTTCGGACGGCCGCTTCCGGCATAATAATGATGGCCCCTTCGGGCAGCCGCTTCCGGCTTAATAATGATGGCCCTTTCGGGCAGCCGCTTCCTGCTTAATATCACCATCATATCAACACAAATATCAATTTCAATTCATATCATAAGTCACTAATCAATTCATCACAATCCAGTTATTAGCCTTAGTCTTTCATAAGAAGTTATCAAATTTGTATCTCACTAGACTTAAGAGGACATACTTCCAGGTTTGAGGGTAGAATTCTTATGAAATTCTTACTACTTATATTCTACTCAATTTCATCTTATTGCCCTACCTAAAGAATAAATGATCATATCAATACAAAAGGATGACACTATGGAATGTAAACATAAATTGTAAATGAAATAAAGTAGTAAAATCTCGCACCCCCTTCGGAGTGATTTTGAAAAAAATCTAACTTTATGTTTCTTTTAGTATAAAACTCATTTCCTCGAAATCATTAGTAAAACCACATACACAACTCAACTTGGCACCTTATGGGTGTTCCCTTCGGAATATAATAGGAGTACAATATCAATAAACCATCACGAGGAACATATAGACCTTACTCGTCTAAGAATGGAATCATATGGAGTACATATAGAATGAATAACAACAAGAATCATGCCAAAAGAAGAAAGGTTTGCCTTACATACCTTGTCGCTTAGGTGATTAGCTTAACTTATGCTTCCAAACACTGGCCAATCCACAATCAAGATAAAGGAAACCGTAGACAATTTGAAAAAGGTTCATATACTTCTCTAAGCTCGTAATTAACTTCCGTAAATTCGGGCAGCATTTTCCCTGTAATCTTCACTTCCCTTTAATTCTGATTCAATTTAACAACACAATCAGTAATCAACAACAACAACAACCATCTCATATAAGCCTCTTTAGACTCAAAGCATCAACTCCTAAAGATATACACCAAAACAGCCCGGTATACGCTTTGTATACGATATCTTCATACACTTTATTCTCCCAAATTCAAGAACAACAACTTATCAACAACATCAACAACAATATCAACAATCATTTTATATCAATATCCAACTAATTCTATCCATTTAATTGTACCAAAACAGCCCCCAAGTCATTTGATATCCAAAAATTATAACTGAACTTTCAACGTCATTTTCTCTATTCTAACCCTTCAAATCTATCAATGATCATGGTAAGAACATCATTAACATCTTAAACATATCTTAAATGATCAGCCACCACGAAACCAACATTCCCCAAGTTCAACTTTTAGCTTAAAACGACGACGACGACTCGTACTACACTTTATCCTTCATGAGCCTCGGGATTCGGGGCCTCGAACTTGATCGAACCCTTGTTTTATCTCTCTGAACTCCTCTCACTCTCTCTCTACCATGTTCTAGACCTTTTGGTATGAAATGAGAAAGATAAGGGTTAAAACCTCCCTTAAATAGCAAAGGAAGTGGGCCTAACCCGAGTTGGAGTCGGGTTGGGCCGAGCCCACTGCCCAGTTTGACCTTTCCACATTAAAACGTCCATAACTTTTTATTCCTATATCCCATGAAGGACCACAACCTATGATTGGAAAGGTATTTCAATTATATACAACTTTCATTTTTTGTATTTTTCCAAATTCTAAACTTATAATGGCTTGTTGGCCTCGTAAAGCTAGATCACCCGAAAACGTATCCTTAAATCATCCTTTTGGAGTGCTTATGCTCATATTTGGCTTAAGTGTCCTTCTTAAGACTTTCTCAACTTCCCATATACTATTCATATAAATTTTCATATGCCCTTTTATAAAATCCCGACATGTGGGCCCCACCTCAGCTTACGGTTACGAGGGATATATATCTTTTAACGTATCGTTCCAATCATATTGTACGAATTCCAAATGTCTTACTCATGCTATCCTCATGCTAATACAGTAGAATTCTATCCTTTATACTTGTAATATTTTCTCCTCCTTGAGCTCACATTAAGCCGTCTGCAGCCTTAGTAACGCGAAATTTTCTGGGGTGTAACACTGCATGTCATAAAGCTCATCAAATTTGAGCTAAAACTTCAAGTTGAAAAAAAGCTCTTCAAATTCGAGCAAGTGTTCAAGTTGTAAAGCTCCTCAAATTCGAGCCTAAAATGCAAGTTTCTACGCTCCATAACGTACGAGCATAAACTACACGTTACTCCTGGCCCGCATGAGTTTAAACTGTGTACGGCCCAAAAAACAAAACACAAAAAGGAGCACACCATTACTTGGTCATCACAATAGTTCTTTCAAATGTGAAGACATACATAAGCGGAAGAAAGAAGACAATTTGCTTTGAAGTATAAAAAATATTTTATTTCTTCAACACTGTAAGAGTTTGTTACATCCGTGATGGAGACAGGAATTAGATTATATCCTATACAAAGAGCCTAAAGTCATGCAAATAATTGACTCCAATGATTTTTGTCGATTTGTCTCGAGTTCTTCTTCCATCATGTGTGATCTTTCTACATTTGATTAATCATCCTTGATGGTGCATCCCTCAAACGTGATGGTCGCTTGACTATCATCTACCTTCAAAGGTCTAATCACCACAAGAGTTGTTGTTCATGAGCTTCGAGAACATCATAGAAAAATGTGTGATGGTTGGGGGATGAGCAGCTTCATGCAATGATCTATGGCAATAAATTTTTCTTTCTCACGAAGATTCACTGACTGCTTGTTGCTCACAACTTCAACACATCCGCATTTTGTGTACCTCGTCTAGCTGACATCAAGGTCCTTTGAGCTCCTTTCAAAATCTGTAAAAGAAACATAACAAGGGATATGATTTGTAAAGCACGTTGACCGAAGTCACGATGTGAAAGAGCATAGCGTCAACTTCAAAATTTTGTCTTGGTCAATCCAGGCTGATTTAATCTTCCATCTTTGGCATGAATGTACTCCTTGAAATCTGGTTTCTACAGGATCAAGAAGCTCGCAATTCTGACGCCCCTAGCTTGAGATATGAATTTTTTTGACGAGAGTGCAGAAAATCAAAATTCGTCAACTAACTTCATGGAATTATCTGTATAAATCCAGAAATAATTTTGCAGTGATTTTATACAGTTTGTAGTTCTGGGAGTTTTCTTTCCAACGAAACAAGCGGATCGTGATTTAGATACTCGTACACCGACTTATGAATTTTCTACCGCGGATGCGCAAGCTGAGGAGTCGAGAAAGGCGGAATCTGAAGCCAAGTTTTACAAATTCACATGAGACAGTACAGGGGAATAAATATTTTTCCGGAGATGTGCAAAGTGCTTGCTCGCCGAAGTTGGAAAGGTCTATTTTCAGTGTCAATCTCGCCAAGCCGGATGGCACCACATGCCTGCTCACCAAGGATGAAATGTAGACACTCGAAACTGCATAATTGCCAAGCCGCAAGGATGAGATGAGCCACGTGTTCGCTTGCTGTAGATGGAATGTGGTCACTCGAAGCTTCTTTCTCACCGAGCGGTAAGAAGGATGGTCCGTGTGAACTTTTTTCGCAAAATTGCAAGAAGATGTAGTTCCACGCCAAAGCAGACCAAGAAACTTTTGTGCACTTCTTTCCAAAGTAGAGATGGAGAACGAGTCGTGATCATGAGGGTATGTGTAATGCGGACACCAAGTGGTTGTTTGCCCATCAAGAAGTGTGGATGCACCATGGGAATCTTCGTCAAAGCCTCCGCCAAAAGAGAACGTGGCCTGTGGTTCTTCGAAGCGATAAGCGCATCGTCAAAGCCGAGAGGAAGTTCCAAGAAGTTTCTCACCAATGTCTCATTCGGGCACTCTCAGATCCTCGTTAATCACCAATGGACGAGCCTTCCGGACCTACAATAAGAAGTTAGAAGAAAATAGAGTGTTCATGGAGCCACGACCAAATGCATAATTAAGTTTTGATGGTTCTACATGGATCGATGCCAACAACACGGAGCTTTAATTCAGCGGTAAGTATTGGTGCCAATGGCACGACGCTTCAACCCGCCGATAGACAGAGGTATTAGCCACTCGAAGTTTCAGATCCACATGATCGTTGCCTTCCTCGCACGGTGTGGAAAACTCATAGCTGCCAGCTTCTCGAACATGACAGAGGCTTGCGTTGTGGAAAGAATGCATAAATTATCATAGTTTGTGTTTCTTTTATAGAGGGACATCAGTTAAGTACTTAGAGACCTACACGGAAGTGGCCAAATAAATTGGTTTTCTTGAAGAGATTGATTTTGTTGCCCAATTCTAAAATAACTCTACTCTTTCTGAAGTTGTGTATGAACCAATTTCATTACAACTAGGAAACCATGGAAAGCAAGTAATTTGATAGGTGGCAAGGTTCGTGCATCTAGGTATACGAAGTTGATTATTTTGGAATTGTTGATCTGTATCAAAAAGGATTCCTATGAGAGCCTTATTCAAGTGTAAATGATTAAGTAATCTCATTGTCCTACGTGGAATACCCAGCCAAGTCATAGGTGCTCTACATTTGGATTAGACTTCCTTGGAAAAGTGTGATTGCAAAATTTCATAAGGCTAATTCATGCAAGTATATTGTTTTATACAAAGTTTCATATTGGACAAGGAAATACCACTAAGCTTGTGGGAAGTGATTAAAGATACTTAAAAAAAAAAAAAATCAATGCCCTTGTTAAACTGCAACACAAATGAGCATGAGCTAGTATAAGGACATCAAAGATTGTGGGCTCGACAGATACTTCAAGTTTTGCCTTCACGTTGCAACAAGTCTCCACGACTCCACCTCGACAAGACTTGAAGTAGGGGAATTTGTAGACACATAAATTTTATTGGATTAAATTCATATAAAATTTGAATTAAATCCATGATAATTTGGGTTGAACAATTAATTCGGACTGCACAATAAATAAGTCCATTTAATTAAATTCAAGTCCAAGGTCCAGTTCATCTTGAGGCCAAAACTCATGCCACGTGTCAAGTGACATGGCATCCCAGTCATATTCAAGACCAACAAAATGATGCCATGTGCTCAAATGATGTGGCAATCCTGAACAAATACAAGAACCAATCAAAAATCGCCAAGTGTCCAAAATGACATGTCTTGGCCAATCACAAGCAATCTTATCACATAGCATTGTGATAAGTTTGATGATTTACATCAACCAATCAGAATGAGGCAAAAGAGTTCATCTAAACTTGGTTGCCTACTCCCTACAACTATAAATAGGAGGTTTACATAACTTTCTGAGGTCATTTAGCAAGCATTGGAGAAAGCAGCTACATCGACTACATAGTTCTTCAACGGAGTTCTTCCCGAAGACCAACCAAACGACGAAGTACTGCTCAACATTCCTAGGGATCGAAATACATCTTTAGGAGATCCAAATCATCCTGCAATTCGAGAAATACGCTACCGAAGGCCCTCGAATCACAGAAACGTTTAGGAGAGAAGAATCAAGAGAACAACAGAATTGTACTCACAAGATTCATTTATAAAATTACATTTTCTTTTATTTTTTATTGCAGTTAATTTTCGGCACTTGAAAATTTGTTGCAAACAAATATATACTCAATACTCGAGTTATATTTAATACATTTATTTTGTTAAATTTGGGATTGTCATCTCCCTGAACTAGTTTAATATATACGCACCTAAGATTTTGAAAGTTTTTATTATATCGGATTGTTAAATTTTCTGTTTGAAATTTTGATAATGTTATGGACATAAAAATGATTTCTAAAAATTTAGGAAGTATAGATAATATCATGAAATCACTCGACAATGACATTCTTTTAGTTCAGTGGGAAAGTTACAACTTTATTCCAAGGAGGTTGCTGAAACAGTCCTCTCTTATTGTGTTTTTTGGCCTTTTATTGTTTATTGAGCAAATTAATTTGATATGACTTCATCTTCTTCTTTTTTGTTTTATTTTTCTGAAATATTTTTTACCTTATTTTTTTCTATTTTAACGTTAAAAATAATTAATTCATATATTTAACTTGATTTTTATTTATACGATCTTAGTACAATAATTTATTTATGTATTCATTTAATCAAATGTGATATCGCTTGCAAATTCTTTTGCATATGCCACTAGTTGAATGACTATATGATTTGCACAATCTATATCCTATTTGTTTATGATTGAGTTACAGTAGATAGATTGATTAATCTTACTTGGCATCATATTTGACCAATATCTTCAATGAACTTTGGCAAAAACAGTTCTGTATCTGGACATATTAAGAGTATGTAACAATTATATACTCCTCCAATTTCAATTTATATATTGTGAAGTTTGATGAGAGACTGATTTGAAGAAAGAACTCATAATTTTAACACATATCTGTGAAGTTACTGAGAATCAGTAACTGATTGAAGTTAATATGAATGAACTTGAAGAAGAAGAAGAAAGCAGTTGGGAAATTTCTGATATATTTTCATTACTCTCAAATGTACATGATCGTGTGCTATATATACAATTGATCTAGCTTCGTAATGTAGTGACAGCTAAGACACAGTTAAGACTAACAAATTAAGTAACTAATGTCACACCCCACCCTTGGTAAGGCGTGATTGGCACCCGGCACCTTACTAAAACCAAGCGAACCAACTTATAACTTGTTTTCTGTATGTCTCGAATGACAAAATAAGGCTAAGGATAGATATGAACGTAATATCATGCATAAATAGATGTCCAATGGACCCACGACGCCAATACAACGACCGACAGAACATAACGAAGCTATACACAGGAACTGTCTGCAAAGCCTCTATGAACATGACTGAAGTATACAAGTCAGGACAGGGCCCCCGAATGCCCTGAACAAAAATCATACAAACATATCTACATCCAGACTCGGCAGCGCTCCAGGAAGAAGTGGACCTCACCATTCAGAACTGGTACCTGAAGGCAGCCTACGATAAAGGATCCTCGTCTTGTCTATCTACACCTGCGGGCATGAACGCAGCGTCCACAAGAAGGGACGTCAGTACGAACGATGTACTGAGTACGTAAGGCATGAATAACAACATAATAGGAAATATAGAACATAACATGAAATAAAAATAACCTGTATATCTGATTGCCTCATAAGGCGGATACCACGCATGTCTAGCTTTCTTTTGAAAAAACATACCTCATATGTATATACAAATAATAGCGCTGCGGAACGTGCAGCCCGATTCGTAAATAAATAATAGTGCTGCGGAACGTGCAGCCCGATCCATAAATATTTTATATTGCTGCGGAACGTGCAGCCCAATCCATATATCATATCATCATCTTGCATATATATTGTCGCGGAACGAACGGCCCGATCTATTTATCCCATATATCCCGTGTCCGGGCATCCCATGTCCGGGATATCATATACATATATAACATAAGTAGCATGCATGAGAGCCCAAGTAAAAGTTATCACTTTATCGGAGTGATATAAGGTCGGTAGCCTCCGACTTATATTATGGAACAATTATCATTGCTCTATCTCACCTTGAAGGAACAATGATTATAAGGTGAGATCAACAACAATGAGTGGAATCAAGAAAATCATAAAATAAGCTCAGTGATCTCATCTTAGCATTAAAATCATAAGCTTTGGAATTTCTAGAATTGAAATCATCATCATCATGTTCATCATAGAAAACATATCATCTTTCGTATCATAAGAAGCTTTTAAGAATCATGAACTTCTAACTTTTGGAAGTAAGAAGGTTATAGAAACATATATGGAATAATAGCATAGGAATCATGCCTTTTGAAAGAAAGGGACTAGCCTTAACATACTCGTTCAGCCTCCAATTATCCACACTTATTCGCCCGAATTCGAGAGTCTTTTTTTCTTATTAAGATAGCAATATCCTCAATATCCACGCTAAAATCTACCGCAAAACAATACTAGAATCACAACCATGCGTTACCCGGACCTAAACTACTACTTCGCTACTTGAAAATTGCTCACTTTTTGTTTCCCTCACTCTCTCTCTTCAATTTCTGGAATTTTTTGGCAAAATCTGATTACAAATGGGGTTTTTACCCTTTATACAAGGGTCAAATTCGGGTCGGGGTCACTGTAGCATTTTACTGTAGCAGGTCGGTTGTTGTAGCGGTACTGTAGCATGCGGTACTGTAGCAATACTGTAGCACGCGTTTCTGCTCTGTCAGCCGAACTTGTAACGTCGATAATTCTCTACTCCGATGTCCTATCGACGAGAAGTTTGTTGTGTTGGAAACTAGACTCGACGAACTTCATTTTAGGCTTTTGTTTCACTTCAAAACACTTCATATGCTAGGAGATATTCGTCCCTCACGTTGGACCAAAATTTTCACACAAAACATTACCCATCCTTTCTCCAAAGTCGTACTACTCCACTTCTTGCACTCATTTCCTTATAAAACCTTCCGGTATACCTTATATACATCCTTCACTCATTAAATATACTTAATACTGCTTGCTCTTTATACTCCAAAGTGGTTTTACTTAACCATAACTCAACGTACTTATGTTTCAAATTTGATAAGTGCTTCTTCGAAGATACGGGGTGTAACAACTAACTGCCTCATCATAATTACAATTAGAAGACTAACTAACTTCCTACTAAACTAAATAATTGAACCTAATGACTAATGCCACTGTTGTTGGTATATCAGTGGTGTATACCACGGCATATCAAGGCACATCAACACACTTGCTGAGTTCCTTCACACCTCCCCTCAAGCTAGGTGCTATGAAGATGTTTTTCATACCGAGCTTGGACATAAGATGATTGTGAGGCCCTCTCCAAGTGCTTTGGTAAACAGATCAGCAGGTTGTTGAGCTGAAGGAAGAAAATGTGGTGAAACTAATCCAGACTGGATCCTTTCCCTAATGAAGTGATAGTCGATATCAATATGCTTAGTCCTCTTGTGGAATACTGGGTTGGCTGCAATTTGTAGTGTATATTTGCTATCACTTGAGATAATCTCCACTCCTAACTTATGAAACAGGTCTGTTAACCACACAACTTCAGCAACTGAGGATGACACATTGCCCTGTACTCAGCTTCAGCTAAACTCCTAGAAACAGTAGCTTGCTTCTTAGACCTCCAACAAATGGGAGATGAGCCATACTTGACCAAATATCCAGTGATAGACCTTCTGTTGTTCACACAGGCACCCCAATCTGCATCACATTGCACACTCAAGTGATTGAGGCTATGTGAGTTCATCAAAATCCCCAATCCAGGTGTTTGTTTGATGTACTTGACAAGCCTGATTGTTGCCTCCATATGAGACTCTTTTGGAGAGTGCATAAATTGGCTCAAGCATTGCATAGCAAATGCTATATCAGGCCTAGTGGTTGTGAGGTAAAGAAGCCTCCCAATAATTCTTTGATAGGCTGTAAGATTAGACAAAAGTGGATCTGAATTTTCTGAAGGTATGTGATGGTCAAACTCTGCTATAGTCAACTTTTGGTTCACTTCCATGGGGGTAGATGCAGGTTTGGACCCTGCAAGTCCCATATCTGAAATAAGCTCCAATGCATACTTTCTTTGGTGCATCAAAATGCCATCTTTGCTTCTAGCAAACTCAATGCCAAGAAAGTATCTAAGCTCACCAAGGTCTTTGATTTTGAAAGCTGCTTGCAAGGGTCTCTTTGTCTCATGTATCAGATGATCATCATTACCAGTGATCAACAAGTCATCAACATAGATCAGGACAATCACAATTTTGTCTTTGTGGCACTTTGTGAACAAAGAGTAGTCTCTAGTACTCTGATGGAAACCAGATGAGGTCAAAGCAGTGGTGAGTTTAATGTTCCACTGCCTGGAAGCCTGCTTCAGGCCATAGAGTGATTTCAAGAGTCTGCAAACTTGATTCTTGTCCTTCTTTCCACAGAATCCTTCAGGAATGGTCATGTACACCTCCTCATACAAGTCACCTTTCAAGAAGGCATTGTAGACATCCATTTGTTGAATGTTCCAGTGCTTAGCAGCAGCAACTGCAACAACTGATCTTACTGTGGCCATTTTGACTACTGGAGAGAATGTCTCCTGGTAGTCCAGTCCCTCTTTCTGGTTGTAACCCTTAGCAACAAGTCTAGCTTTCAGTCTTTCAACTTCTTCATTGGCTTTGTATTTCACTTTATAAACCCATCTGCAGCCAATTGGCTTATTGCCAGGAGAAAGTGACACTAACTCCCAAGTTTTGTTATCCTCAAGGGCTTAAAGTTCAGTTTGTATTGCCTCTATCCATTTAGGATGTTTAGCAGCCTCTACATAGTTATTAGGTTCAACTTCCAAAGAAAACTGGGAAACAAAACTCTGATACTTCTGAGAGAAGTATAATCTATGACTGAACCAATTGAGTAATTACAACTTGTAGAACCAGACTTAGTGACATAGTCTTTATGCCAGATGGGTGGTTTAGAGGGTCTTGTAGACTTTCTCACATCATGAGTAGTAGGTGGTAGAATAGATGATGTGGCAGGATCAATATCTGAGGTATGAGAAATAGGGGGATCAGCTATAGTTGGAACAGGTGGAACAGTATAAGGTGGAGTAGGACTAATAACTAAGTCATCAAAGGAAAAGTGTTTAGGAGGTGTGGCTTAACTGTGCTGATTAAGAGCATAACCTTTGAAAGGAAAAATGGTTTCCATGAACACTACATCCCTACTTATGAAAAATACTCTATTATCCATATCAAAGAGTTTGCATAACATAAACAACCAATAATCCTCATGTGTGTCAAGGTAGGAGACTTCTTATACATGACCTCATAGGGTGATTTGTCAGCTAATACAGTAGAAGGAATCCTATTTATCACATATACTGCAGCTTCTATACACAATCCCCAGAATCTATCAGGTAAACTGCCTTGAAACTTAATTGCTCTTGCAGTCTCAAAGATATGTCTATGTATCCTCTCCACTACACCATTCTGTTGAAAGGTGTATGGACAGGAGCTCTCATGTATGACACCTTTACTGAGAAACAGTTTTTTACAGTGTTGGTTGAAGAATTCAGTGCCATTGTCTGATCTAACTCTTTTGATTTTCTTACCAAACTGTGTTTCTACTTCGATAAAGAAATGTTTTAACAGCATAATCACATCACATTTGAGTCTCATTAGAAAAATCCAAGTCCATCTAGAATGATCATCAACTATGGTCAAAAAGTATCTTATGCCATTATATGTTTCAACCTTATATGGCCCCCATACATCCATATGCAGTAAGTGAAAAATATCAGTAGTTCTACTATGACTATGTGGGAAGGGGAGTCTAGTTTGTCTAGCAATGGGAAAAACTTCACAATTATTCAAAGTAAAATGCTTATTACTCCTGAAAAGAGACAATTTCCTCAAGACACTCATGGGCACATGACACAATCTTTGATGCCACACTATTGCATCAGGTTCTTGTGTGACAGCCATGCACTTATTTACTCTTCCTCCTTGAACATGTGTGCTCAGATTTAGTATATAGAGTCCTTCATTCTCTTTACCAATCGCTCTCACCCTCCCAGACAAGAGATCTTGAAATATGCAGCATTTAGGAAAGAAAGAGACAGAACAGTTCAGTTCCTTTGCCATCTTTGAGACTGACATGAGGTTAAACTTGAAATCTGGGACACAAAGAACATTTCTAAGGACATCACCTTCTCCTAGTTGGTAATTTCCAATATGTGACACTTATGCTGAGTCACCAGTTGGTAATTGCACCTTACCTGCATTTTCTATCAAACCTTGACTTTGTAAGAATTTCTAATGACTAATCATATGATTAGTAGCACCTGTATCCACAATCTATTTCAAGATAAAGTCACTTTCAGTAACAGGAACATAGTTACCTGCCATGTTGGCATTGGCACTAGTCTCAGATTTGTCTGATTTGTGGTTGTTACTATTGAGCATCCAAGCAATTGTTGATGCTGATTTAGAATGAACTGAGCCATTTGACCAGGTGAATATGGAATTGATCCTGGTTGTGCATATTGACCCCATCCTTGAGACAGTCCTAGTTGTTGATAAGGAGAATATTGAGTCATAAACTGAGGTTGTTGCTAAGGGGAATACTGACTATACTGTTGCATTTGTTGTATCTGCTGCAAGTTGTGTGGTGGTTGATAATGCAACTCCTGCTGTACTGCAGCATGCTCATTCAACTGCAAGTCACCTCCTATTACTGCATTTGCCTTCTTCTTTCCTTTAAATTCTTCAGGATAGCCAATAAGTTTGTAACATTTCTCTTGTAAGTGCCCAGTTCTATGACAGAAGGTGTATTTCATCAATTTGACACAGTCAGCTCTCACATGTCCTTTCATGTGACAAAAGTCACATAAGGAATTTGGATTATAAGGTCTCTTTGGCCTTGAATTGCCATTTCCATTCCTGGCTGTAAACATAGCAGATGGCACCATCACATCCTGCATTAATTGGCTTGATCCTGCAACAATTCTTTGGCTCTCATCCTGATTAATCATTGCATATACTTGATTTACATTTGGAGTCTGTTGCATCATAAGAATCTGGCTCCTGGCTTGGATATAGCTATCACTAAGCCCCATTAAAAACTGTAACATACGCTGGTATTGTAGATGATCCACATATTCTTTTGACTTAGGACAATCACAAGCAGGTGGTGGGACAATTGAGTCATACTCATCCCACAAATCCTTTAGCCTTGAATAATACATGGAAACAGGTAAAACTCCTTGAGTGAGAGTGAAGATACCTTTATGCAAGTGGAATGCCCTTGAACTATTCACTTTGTCAAATCTCTCCTTAAGGTCCTTCCATATGTAGTGTGCATCTGTGTTGAACAATATTCCACTGAGCAGATTTTTACTCACATTGCCCATTAACCACGAAACCACAATTGCATTGCATCGATCCCACAATCTCTCGAAATCTCCTTGATAATCTGTTCTCTTCACAGAACCATCAATGAATCCCAATTTGTTCTTCCCAAGCAAAGCTAGTTTCATTGCTCTACTCCATAGTGTATAATTGTCCATTCCTGTTAATGTGATTTCTACAGATAACGATCCCGATGCATCAGATGGATACAAATACAATAGATGATGATGATCAATGGTTGTGATCATCGATCCTGCAACAGTACTACTCGAATTTGCACTTGTCATTTTCGCGCCAAAAAAAAAAAAAAAACTTTGTAAAAATGAATTTTTTTTTTATTGCAACTGCAGATCCCTTGAATTCTTCACTTCATTGTTGAAGTAATCCTCTCGATCTGTAAATTGCAATGCTCTGATACCATATGAAGGTACTGAGAATCAGTAACTGATTGAAGTTAATATGAATGAACTTGAAAAGAAGAAAGCAGTTGGGAAATTTCTGATATATTTTCATTACTCTCAAATGTACATGATCGTGTGCTATATATACAATTGATCTAGCTTCGTAATGTAGTGACAGCTAAGACTAACAAACTAAGTAACTAACCGCCTCATCATAATTACAATTAGAAGACTAACTAACTTCCTACTCAACTAACTAATTGAGCCTAATGACTAATGCCATTGCTGTTGGTATATCAGTGGTGTATACCACGGCATATCAAGGCACATCAACACACTTGTTGAGTTCCTTCACAATATCAAGATTATAGAATTTGTGACTCTCTCTCTCTCTCTCTCTCTCTATATATATATATATATATATATATAAATATATATATATTGCAACAGAAAGTAATACTTTTGTCCATTAATTGTATCATATATTTGCTTATGTATTTGCTTGTTTGATTTTAAATATCAGCTATTGACTGCTCATAATAGATGGCAAGCGTTCAGAGGAGAGAGCACAGACCCTAAACAATTGCTTTTCAGTGTTAAGAAGTCTGCACTCCTTCAATTCATGAAGACCAAGTTAGATGTGTTCTTAGCTACTAACACTAAAGAAGAAGTTTGTGACTTCAAAATTGAAGGCAGCTGGATGGAAAAATCTTGCGTCATTTATGCTTCTAATTCTACTGAAGTTGCCAAGGTAAATGAAAACCTTCATTTTCTTTCTTTCTTAATGGAATTAATTATTAGGATATCAAAAGTAAAAGTGTACTAATCATACTTGTAATTGCAGATGCACAAGAAACTCAGCGCTGAAAGTCTGCTATTTGGCAAAGATAACTTTGGTGTGACTGTGAGTGCAAATGTTGATTTTGCTTTCATAGTTGCGCTTATTGTGATTCTTGATGAGATTAACGAAGACGACTGAGAATTGAAATTACAAGCATTTACAAAGTCTCTTATTTGTTTCAAACATTTTTTATTTTTAGTAGTGTATTCGGTGGTCACATCTCTCTAATATTTTGTCTGGTATACTTATTTAAATTTTTAATTTACGCTGTTGAGGGATTGGTCATTAGTGTTGCTTCATCCTAAATTTTGAATCTCGTGAGTGGCTTTTTCAAGCACATTTTGTTACCTTTTGAGCACTAAAGATAAATACACCTCCATTATGATGGTTAGTAACTGACAATGCACACAATCATATATATATAGACACACACACAGGTGTACTGAATCGAAGTATAACTTATTCACAAATTACTGCAGAAGTGTGTCGATTCATTCTCCTTTAAGTATTGAATTTCCTTCTGCCAAGCTCCTATATTAAAATATGGCAATTTGGTGTTGCCTACACTATCTTATGATCAAAATGTTGTAACTCATTCTTGAACAATTATATTAATCAAATTCAACTATCATTCTGATCGAGAGTAAGCAATGATAAACTACAAGTTCCATTCATTCAGCCGCACGTGTGATCAAGTTGCAGATGTCCTATACATCGAGACCACTTACATTCATGGTAAGATTAAGGCGAAATATGTATTAAACTAACTATAGTTTAGTGATAAGAATGTCTATAAATATATGTGACATATGTTTAGTGGTTGGTATAAACATCGAGTATGACTAAATCGTTTAACTTTTGAACTATTAAAATAAGCACTAAAGCAAACTTTTAGCTTTGAGGCATGTAAGAGCATAGGTTCTTTAACTGTAATCCTCCATAGAATTTGACCAGACTTTAATGGTATCTCCGTTAAATAGCATTATATTGATTAGACTTAAATTCTATTTTTTTAAAAAAGAATTTGGAGGTGTTATGATAAGTATGCGGATTGTGAAACCACTAAAATTATTATGAAATAGAATTGTGATTTAGAATTCATATACTATCAATTTTGTCTCTGCCCTTCATGACTCACGTCAACCATTTGCCTTCCACGGACCGATAGTTAAATAATATTACAGGCCACTAGGAAATGTGACCGCTTCTATTATTGTACAAGTTGTTTGATTTTACATACTAATTACATAGAATTATAATGCAGTGACTTTTTATGCGTGTATTAATAATAAAGGGATTGCTATGTAGTGATTAATAATAAGAAGATTGATATACATGAATTACTTATTCTAAAAGGTCAATTTTCTCTTTCAAAAATTTAATCCTCACATTGGTAATACATGTATTCTTATTTTACATTATATTTCATGGTCTATATGATACATAGATTCTAGCATAATTTACTTAATTCTAGAATCTATTTATATCTCTCGTATATGTGTGTACATCTACCTTGTATACTTGTGTACTTCTGTATATCATGTATATCTGTTGTATTCATGAAAATCAATGTGTGATATACAATGATATATACGACATCCATATTTGATGCTTTAATAAGTGTCTTGTATTGGTGATGAAATGAGAATCATAGATTATGTGATTGAGAAGCATGGTCGTAGGAGTGTGTGTATTCTTCAGAGATGAACCTTTTACATTGTGTATGCATTGGCATGAAGCCTTGTGAATCTGTAGTGGTGCACAATTCAGTAACTTAATAATGTATATGCTTCAGTGAACCATGAGTGGAATTAAGTACTGCGGATGGAGAATGGTTATTTCATGATGACTGTGTCGGCTAGGATTAGGATGAAGAAGATGAAAGTGTTTGTGACTAGTGACAGATATATAGCTTATTAGCTACGGGTTCAATTGAACCCAGTTTTTTCGAATCGGCACGTGGATTATGTGGAATGCACTAAAAAAATATTATAAAAACTATATTTTTAAATTAATAATTTCAAAAGTACAGTAAGTTCAATACTAAGAATTTTAAAGGCTGAACCAATCTAGTTCAAATGCCAAAGCCGCATCTATCCATGAGCTGTGTTATTGGGGGATTTGGATAGCAGCTGCCAATTCTTTTGGGATACAATTACTAAATCCAATCCTTGACTAAAATATTTGTAATACTCCCTCCATTTCAATTTAAGTGTCTAACTTTTCGTTTTTATTTGTTCCAAAAAGAATGCATCTTCCTATATTTAGTAAATTAGCTATTCATACATGACATATTTATAATCACAAAATCCAATGGACATTTTATTACA
This sequence comes from Lycium barbarum, assembly GCF_019175385.1. NCBI lineage: Eukaryota > Viridiplantae > Streptophyta > Magnoliopsida > Solanales > Solanaceae > Lycium > Lycium barbarum. The sequence goes on from NC_083339.1 coordinate 60,829,232, forward strand.
CTACACACTCTTTTTATTTTATTAAATTTGTGTCCAATCAAACTAAGACGGAGGGAGTAGTTGCAGAGGTGAAGACAGGATTTGAAGCTTGTGGGTTCGGGATTCTAATGCGTTCAAGTTATTAGGTTTTAACGTAACAATTTATACATATTCAATAAATTTTTCAAGACAAATGCAGGGTTTCAACCAAAGTTACTGGGTTCGGCCGAACCCGCAATGATATATATGTCAATTTTCCATTATATTTTGTAATTACTTGCCTTGGGGACTCGTAAATTAATTAAAGGAAATATAAAGTTATTGTTTAACTATGTAATGTGTTTGGGCCACTCACTATCAGTCTAGTCACTAAATGTCTCCATTTGCACTAAGGAATGCTCTAGTTTGCGGTCAATGGCGACTGATTGTATGTCCGTTGACATGAATGACTTGTGAAGCTACTGTTTGTTGCTAGCAGTCTGTCAATGTCTCTTTCTTAACTTTGTGTGATGGAGAACCGAATAAGGTGGTTGAAATTTATTAGGCTAATCAATTTCTTATAAATGAGGAGTAACTAGAGTTCAACTCTAATACGTTCAATCACGGTGAGACCTCTATAACAATCATTTTCTATAATAACATTGTTAAGTTAATGTTTTAATTAATTTTGAAACATTTCATCTGATAAAAGTTTTCAAACTAAATGAATGTGAATTTGAAGATACATTCTTCATTTAGTATTTTACGTTTTAGGTTCTTGAAAGTTACATGAAAGTTGCATGTATTTTAAGAAAAATTCATGAACCTATTTTAAATCCTATTTAATGAAAACTTTTATGTTATGTAATTTTTATCCTATAAATAGTGTTTCATTCTTTTGGAAAAGGCAAGCACTTCAAGAAAACAATTTCCCCTAAAAACTTTAGAGACATTGATCAAAAGGTGAAATCACCAATTCAAGAATAGAAGAGCAACTTTCTTGAATAATACTTGTTGTGGCTTAGTTGAATCCCGAAGATAGAGTTGTTATTTATTCTTCCGTTTGCTCGTGGGAGAGACTCCAACTATCTTCAAGAAACGTCTTAACGTGCCTCTAAGCCAAGCAAGTTTATTTTGGATTTCTTTTATTATTATCATCCTTGTTCTAACAATTTGAAGATAGTTGTCTCTATGGCTACTACATCAATATTGAATGGTGTTCCATCTCTGCCTAATCCTAATTTTGAAATATTCGATGGCAAAGACTTTCCTAGATGGCGTGGAAAGATGGAATTCTTTTTAAGACGGTTGAAGTTGGCATATGTTCTTGAACAACCTTGTCCTAATGCTCCTGGTTCTGAGGTAGCAACTGCTGAGGCTACTTTGATTAAAGAACAAATTGCCAAGTGGAAAGATGATGATTATTTATGTAAGAATTATATTCTTGGAGGAATGTCCAACAAATTTTATGATCAATATTATACCAAGTGCAAATTTGCTAAGGATATTTGGGACACTCTCCAAAATATCTATTTGGCGGAAGAGGCAAGTTCAAAGAAATTTCTTGTTTCAAACTATATGGAGTTCAAAATGGTTGATGATAAGTCAATCACTGAACAAGTGCAAGAATTCCAACTTATAGCTAATAAAATTGCTATCTCTGGAATTGCTCTTGATGAAAATTTTCATGTTGGTGCTATTGTCTCGAAACTTCCTTCCTCTTGGAAAGAATACAGAAGCAAACTCTTACACAAAAAAGAAGATTTGACTCTTGAGCAATTGTTGCAGCATTTGCAAATTGAACAAGAGACTCGATATCGTGACAATAATATTTTGAAGGAACCCGTCATGAAAGCTCATGTGGTTGAAGAAAAATCAACCAAGAAGGAATCTGTTAATAAGAAAATTCCGAAGGCAAAGAGAAGTACGAATTTTAAGCGTACTAGTACCAATTCTAAGTCGGTTGAATGTTACCACTGTCACAAATTTGGTCACTATGCGCGTGATTGTAAAATTCTTAAAGCTGAAAAGAAGAAAGAAAAGGCAAATAATCATGGAAAAGATGAATTTGTAGCAATGGTTACCGAAGCATTTGTAGCAGGAAATCAAGTGGAATGGTGGATAGACACTGGCGCAACTCGTCATATATCAGGTGATCGAAATGCTTTCAAGACCTATGAATTAGTGGGGGACGATAAAGTTTTGTATATGGGAAACTCGTCCTCTGCTAAGGTTGTGGGAAAAGGAACTGTTGAATTGAAGTTTACTTCCGGAAAGATAGTCACGCTGATGGACGTGTTGCATGTTCCTGAAATTCGGAAGAACTTGGTGTCAGGTACGCTTCTTTCGAAGCATGCTTTTAGAATGATTTTTGAGGCAGATAAATTTATACTGTCTAAGAATGGCATATTTGTTGGAAAAGGCTATGCTACAAATGGAATGTTCAAACTCAATATTGATAATGAAAATATTTCTGCTTATATTGTGGAGTCTCTAGATTTATGGCATGAACGTCTTGGTCATGTGAATTTTAGATCCATACAACTTATGGTGAAAAATGGATTAATTAAGGAGTGTGGAAAAGATCATACTACTAAGTGTCTTACTTGTAGTAAATGCAAGATAACAAAGAAACCTTTTAAGACGGTTGAAAGGACATCCACACTTTTGGAATTAATTCACACTGATATCTGTGAGATGGATTGTTTGTCATGTCATGGTAAGAGATATTTTATCACTTTCATTGACGATTACTCAAGATATACATGTCTTTCCATTAAGAACAAAAGATAAGGCATTTGAGTCTTTCAAAACATATAAAGCAGATGTTGAAAATAAATTGAGTTTGAAGATTAAATCAATTAGATCTGATAGAGGTGGAGAATATTTAAAATCAGATTTTATTGATTTTTGTGAAAAAGAAGGCATTGAAAAACAGTTGACTACATCTTATACACCACAACAAAATGGTGTAGCAGAAAGGAAAAATAGGACTTTCATAGAAATGGTTAATTCTATGCTTTATGGATCCGGTATGCCTGGAAATTTGTGGACTGAAGCCTTATTTTCAGCCTGTCATATTTTGAATCGAATACCTTCCAAGAAACTTGAGGCATCCCCTTATGAACTTTGGAAGAATCGAAAGCCAAATATAAATTATTTTAAAGTATGGGGTTGTTTGGCTCATGTTAGATTACCAGATCAACATTTGGCTAAGGTTGGCTATAGAGGAGTAGATTGTGTGTTTATTGGTTATTCTCAGACCAGTAAGGCTTATAGATTCTTAAATCTTGAGACTCCAAATCCTCACACAATTATTGAATCTTTACATGCTAACTTTTTTGAGCATATATTTCCTAAGAAAAAAGAATCTTTAGAACAAGATGCAGGTTCTTTTACATCTCCTCTTAAAAGGAAAACAGTTGAGTCCGTGGAAGAAAGCCATCTGAGGCGCAGTATAAGATCAGCCCAACCAAAGAACTTTGGACCTGATTTTCAAGTTTATTTGGTTGAAAAAGATCCTAAAAGTTACGCTGAAGCAGTATCTTCCCATGATGCTCCTTTTTGACGTGAAGCTATTGATGATGAAATTCATTCTATCATGTCAAATAATACATGGATTTTATCAAATCTTCCTCCTGGGTGTAAACCTATTGGTTGTAGAAGGATTTTTAGGAAGAAATTAAAATCTGATGGTACTATAGATAAGTACAAAGCTCGCTTGGTAGCAAAAGGTTTTACTCAAATGAAAGATATTGATTATTTTGATACCTTTGCACCTGTAACTCGGATGACATCTATTCGGCTCTTAATTGCTTTAGCAGCAATTCATAATATGATAATTCATCAAATGGATGTTAAGACCGCGTTTTTGAATAGAGATCTAGATGAAGAAGTTTACATGAAACAACCAGAGGGGTTTATCATTCCTGGTCAGGAACATAAAATTTGTAAGCTTCGTAAATCTCTTTATGGATTAAAACAAGCTCCAAAGCAATAGCATGAGAAATTTAGAAAGGCCATAATTTCTAATGGCTACTCAATCAATGGTGGCGATATATGCATATTCAGTAAATTTCAAGAAAATTCTGGAGTTATAATTTGTCTCTATGTGGATGATTGATCTTTGGAACTGATATTGAAAGAGTTAAAGAAACAAAATCATTTCTTGCTTCTCAGTTTGAAATGAAGGATCTTGGAGAAGCTGATGAAATTTTGGGCATTAAAATTGTGAGATCAGCTAATGGTTTGACTCTTACTCAAGCAAATTATATTGAGAAAGTTCTGAAGAGGTTTGGTCATTTTAATGACAAGCCTGCTCCTACACCATTTGATCCTAGCATCAAACTAGTGCGAAACTCTAGTGACATTCTTGATCAATTGACGTATTCTCAGATTGTTGGGAGTATTATGTATGCCATGCATTGTACCAGGCCAGATATTGGTTATGCAGTAGGAATTTTGAGCAAGTTTACCAGTAACCCCACAGTTGAACATTGGAATGCCTTAATTCGTGTTTTAAGATATCTAAAGGGCACGATTAATAATGGCCCACATTATTCTACCTTTCCAGCAGTTATTGAAGGCTATAGTAATGCTACTTGGAATTCTGATCCAAATGACTCTAAATCTATTACTGCTTGGATTTTCACTTTGGCCGGAGCAGCAATCTCTTGGAAATCAAAGAAGCAGCCATGTATTACTCACTCAACCATGGAGTCAGAATTTATAGCTATGTCTTCTGCTGGAGAAGAAGCTGACTGGCTTCGAAGTATGTTGATAGATATTCCTATGTGGAGTAAGCCAATGCCACCTTTGACTATCTATTGTGATAATAAAGCTGCTATTTTTCGGGCTTCAAGTGATTGTTACAATGGCAAATCAAGGCAAGTTCGTCTCAAATACAATCATGTGAGAAGACTATTGGAGGATGGCATAATATCACTTCAATATGTGAAGTCCAGATTTAATCTAGCAGATCCTTTGTCTAAAGGGTTAGGCAAAGAGTTAGTAATGGAAACTTGTAAAGGGATGGGAATAAAGCCTGTTGTAAATTAATTGTACTTTATGGTAACCCTACCTAATGATGTAATCTTAGGTTCAAAGGGAAAAACAAGTAAAGTTACAATTGTGGAGCATATCAATAAAACTTTCATTTCTTCAAAGAGTGAGTAAATGTGCATAGGTTGAGATTCTATTCTCTTAATAAATCTATAAGACCGATCTCGGTTGAAGTTAGTATGACGACTTTTGATAGATTTACCAATATTCCTACTGTAGAGGAGGATGAGATTATATTCTCTTAATAAGTCTATAAACCGGTATTGGTTGGAGTGTGTAGGAACCCTCTTGATAGATTTATCGACACTTTGCTTTAAAGAAGGATGAGATTAAATTCTCTTAATGAATTCATAGACTGTTTGGTCGGAGTATGCAAAGTTACTCTTGATGAATTCACCGCGCTAAGTGCGAAGTGGAGGCCGCTTCAATAAGATTTTTAACAGGGAAATCTTAAAGCACTTAGTTTAAAGGATTCATGACACATGGTCGTAAGGTGTCAAAGGATTACGATTTTCACCGGAACATAGTAATGTGCGTGGAAATTTTTCTACTTCATTTAATGATCTACTCAGTTCAAGATTCGTTCACTAAGTAGTCAATGATTTAGAATGTATTCACTAGCTAATGGTTCAAGTCCAAAAGACACCATTATTGATGCATATTACTAGATTAATGTCTCAAAATATTTTCAAAATTTCTTGAAACAAGTGGGGGATTGTTAAGTTAATGTTTTAATTAATTTTGAAACATTTCATCTGATAAAAGTTTTCAAACTAAATGAATGTGAATTTGAAGATACATTCTTCATTTAGTATTTTACGTTTTAGGTTCTTGAAAGTTACATGAAAGTTGCATGTATTTTAAGAAAAATTCATGAACCTATTTTAAATCCTATTTAATGAAAACTTTTATGTTATGTAATTTTTATCCTATAAATAGTGTTTCATTCTTTTGGAAAAGGCAAGCACTTCAAGAAAACAATTTCCCCTAAAAACTTTAGAGACATTGATCAAAAGGTGAAATCACCAATTCAAGAATAGAAGAGCAACTTTCTTGAATAATACTTGTTGTGGCTTAGTTGAATCCTGAAGATAGAGTTGTTATTTATTCTTCCGTTTGCTCGTGGGAGAGACTCCAACTATCTTCAAGAAACGTCTTAACGTGCCTCTAAGCCAAGCAAGTTTATTTTGGATTTCTTTTATTATTATCATCCTTGTTCTAACAAACATTTTGTTGCAGTCATAAGTTTTGTGATTTCAACTCTAACACGTTCAATTACGGTGAAACCTCTATAACAATCATTTTCTATAATAACATTTTGTTATAGCAGTCGTGATTTTTGTGACATAGATTTTTATGTTATGTTATATTATATGTTCTCTATAACAGAATTTTGCATTTTTGCGATAACAGCCCAAATATATCGAGACAAACATGTTATAAAGAGTTTTAACTATATATGTTCCTAGGTTACCTGAAAGATAAATAAGGTAATCAGACAAATAATAGTGAAATTAATAATCTGAAAAAGGAAAATCACTTGTTATGCTAATTTGATACAGAGGAATAGTTAAATAATTAAATCCAATTAACTACTATTATTTATAATTTAGATAATAATTCAATTAAGTATTATTTCTCCACACCCCCACACCAGACCTTTTGAAAACCATCTTATTTGGACAAAACATAAAATTCTCAAAGTCCACGCTTCATTCAAGTGACTGGCTGCAACAAGTTGGTCGGTTGAAAAAAGTAAATTAATTCCAAAAGGATTTAAGTGACAGTCGAATGAATTTTTTATATCATCAATGTATCATGTATGTTAACTTACTACTATAAGTATTCACTTTAAAATTTATTAGAGATTGCCCAATAATACAGTTATCTATAATTACTGCTCAAACAATTTAATTATGTAAATATTTTTTACATCATTAATACATACTCCGTCCGGTTTAATATTATTTAGTATTTTTGTATTTGCACACCCTTAAAAAATACTTACTCTTATAAACTAAGAAGGATATTGACTAGATTATCCTTAATCAGGTTTTGCATCTTGCTAAAAAGAGCATTGAAATTTGAAGTGTATATCTATTGTGAAAACAATATGGCCTAATATTATGTAAGTATTAAATGTTTTTGAAGAAATAATAAAAGTACTTATCTAATAGGGAAAATAGCGATTTTAGTCTCTGTGTTATAACTTTATTCCAGTTTTGGTCTTTGTGTAATTCAACTAAGCATATTTAATCTTCAATAGCATGTACGTGCTCTTTTGATCCCTTAAACTATGGAAGTTAAAAACTTAACGGAATCGTTATTTTTATTCAAAATAAAAAGTAAAAATAGTAGTTAAATGAGATTGGAGCTACGACTCAAAGGGTTACTTGGCTCTATATCTTCTTCTTCTTCTTTTCAAGGTAAAAATGGGAGATCCTTTGTCAACTTTTGTCAGGCATCTTCTTGCCCGAGAATTTTTAGGTTAAACTTTTCAAACCTTTTTTTTTTTTCTTAATTTTGATATTTTCAAATCTTTTGACTGAATTATATCTTTAAAAGTTATGATCTGTCCAGACAAATATGTTCATCCCTCTCAAAATGTTAAGATAAAATCAATTTAATTAAAAAGCATATTCCTCAAATATAGAATTATAGAAAGGTAGAAAAGAAGAAATTCTAGTAATGCTCATTGTAATTAAAAAATACTTATTTAGAATGTATAAATAAGATAAATTTGATAAAATAAAATTATTATCCTTTTTATTACGTAAAATACCATCTGTTTTGGACCAAAATAAAAAAGATAAAACACAAAAAGAGTATCTATCATTCTAGAATACTGGATAGAGTCAACATATGCCTCCGTAAAACATGGCTGTAAGCTGTTATTTTAGACTTTTAAGACCCTTAATTAATTTGACTGATAAGCTCAAAGAACCAAGTCTACTTTTATAAGGAAAATAATTCTCGAAAGAAACAATATTTTGGGGGAGTATAGGAAGAAAATTATAAATACTAGGCTTTTTTTTTTTTTTTAAAATAAAGTTCAATGAGTTTGGCCTAGGGCTAATTTTATATATTTTTCTCAAAACGAATCCAGAAGTATGTACAAATGTAGCCAAAAAGGCTAATGGAAAATGCAAAATTTAATCTAATGACCAAATTAAGACTTATAACTTGTCTTAATTTGATATTAAAAATTGTTAAAGAATTAACTAATAGACTAAAAATTGGAAAAATGCAATGAATAACTTGATCCAGAGCAGCTGATGATCAAATAACACCAAAAACCTACTCCATAAAGAAATGATCCATGCCATGAGTGGAGACTTTTGTTTCTGTATCTCACATGCTCTATATGTGGCCCTCAATATGTACCAAGGCAGTACATTCTCTAACTATTGACCAGGTCTCAGTACGATGAGCATCCCGGGGTGCTAATACCACCCACTGAGAAACAGCCACTAAATAGAAATTGTATGCCCATGTGTACCAAAAGGCTTGTAGTGATCCATGTGCTCCTGATATTGCCAAAACTCCTCTGCTACTGAATTCTGCACTTATTTCTCTGCTGCATCTTGTGTTGATCAGTAGCAGCTGATGCATCTCTCAATTTTACTGGTGTGTGGTCCAGCTATAACCATACATTCAGCTCCACGTTATATCAGTAATTGGTCCAGAGTTGTAAAGCAAGTAGCTTTCCATGATTCAGCAAATCTGGTGCTTAAGGTCTTCCTTGCATCCAATCCTGCAAAAAAGAACGCAATGTTAGTATTAAATACCACCATGTTCTCCTCCCATAGGACTTGAACATGATGGTAGAAAACTCTCCTTTTTACTCCTTTTTACTCCATACATTTTCACCAGCAGCCAGCCTGCAAATATCAGTCCATTGAACTATCTGCATATGACAGCCTTTATGCATATTTCATGTATCTTAGCAACCTCAGAACACCACCAATCAAAAACTTTTCCCCTGGTGCCTTCAGCATTTTCCCAGATCACAAGCATTGTGAACACCAGCCCAACAACCAAATTCAACCATCTTTTCCTCTTCATCCTACCAGCAAGCCATAAAAAGCCAATTCTGCCTATTATTTCCCTTTTACCACTGGTGTCTTCAAAGATGATCCTGATTCTCAGCAACCATTGAATTTGTACCAAGTCATGGAAGTTCCTGATGTCCTTATTCATCCATTTCCCTTGATCTGCAAAGAAGCAAATCCTTTTCCCCATATCAGAAACCATCTTCAATCCAGTTTGCACATTATTTCCAAAAAAGTCATCAACATCTTATGACACCACAATAGCCAGCAACCAATCCAAAATACCCCTGATGCAGTATTGCAAACACCAGTTTTTAACTTTGCTCTTGCACTCCATCAGTTGTCCTCCTCCACCAGCAACCAGTAGAAACCTTTGATGCACCTGCATTGTTTGAAGCAAAACCAAGAACCTCAGACCTGCCAGTATTGCAACTACCAGTTCAGCAGCAGTGTGATAAATACTAGTACTAGTAGTTATCCAAGTTTTTTTTTTTTTTTGCGCAAGCAACCACTAAGAAATCTTAGTAGAGGGATATTTTATTAAAAATAAAATAAAACAAAACAAACAAATAGAGTCAGGGGTCTAAGCCGACCAAAAAGCAGAACAAAAAAAAACATCACACAAATTCGAAAAGTTGAAGCCTAAGGGTTTTCTCCTCTTCTAATCCGCCGGATCTGGCCGCAAAATGACCGGAATTGGACTTCACCATAGCTCCGATACGAGCTTCTCTGCTCTAGACGCACCTCAAGCTTTCACTAGGTGCCGTGAATCCATCGCCATGGAGTTGATTCTCTGAGGAAACTCGATCTTGATCTATGAGGTAAAGTTTCAACCCATCCCTTCAAAAACTTACTTAATCCTGTGCTGATGTTGTTGAATAGAAGCTCCATTCCATGTATCTAGCATGTGACTCGTAGAGTATCTCTATAGTTGAAATCCGTAGCTCATATCAACCTCGTGGAACTGTGTGAATGTTGTTGCATATGGTACTGTTGATTCTCTTGTCGAACATAGCTTGTAGTTCTCAACCTTCAGAACTAAGTCTAGATGTGACTGTAACTGCTGAAAGGTCAAGATACCCCAAAATTACACGTCTTGATAATACCTCTGTAAACCACTGAAAAAAATTACTTCTGTGTTAATCCCCTATTGTCACTACTTCAATGGGCTGAGCCATAGGCTAATACCACCATTAGAAGTCTTAACAGTATTGAATTAACACAGTTAACCTTAATAATCAGTAAAAGCTGTGTTTTTGGCATTCCTAATTCTAAGATTAGGAATTTGGTGCTTGTCAAGGTTCAACAATCTCCTCCCCGCACTAGGCAATTCTGAGAAATTATAAAATCTTGATGTACCTGCAAAAAAAAAAAAAAGCAAGGTTAGTTAAAAAATCAGCTAGTGAATTTCCTGACCGGAAGACATGTTGTATTATCACATTATTATGCTCCACCAAACTCCTTATTCTATCAACTAATGTGATAATACACCATGGGGCCTCCCATCTTCCTTCAATTACATTCTTCATCATCATAGAATCAGTCTCCATAATCAAAGGATGCAATTCATTCTCCATACAATACAGTAGCCCCTCTAAAACCCCTTTTGCTTCTGCCACCACATTAGTATTATGCCCAATACTTTGACACTGGGCATAAACTAAATCTCCATTCCAGTTTTTCACACAAAAGCCATAAGAGCTAGGGCCAGGATTCCCTCTAGATGCTCCATCAGAATTGCGCTTATACCACCTCTTCCAAGGGATTTTTCGGCAGACAGTTTTGGTCATTAATAATGGCTTGTATTCCTCCAAAAAAGCAATCAACCCTGGCCATAAAAAGGGGATATTTTTCAACCATGGATATCTACACTTTGCCAAATAGTACAAATTATTATTAATCTCATGAATCACCCTTCTAAAACTAACATTTCCTCCATGTTTTATAGTATTCCTCCTCTTCCATAACTCCCAAGTAACCATTGCTGGCACTGCATGAAGAATGGGTTGGAACTTCACAGCACATTTTATTTTTCCATCAATTCCTGAGCACCTGATGAATCTGGGACAGATTTATGTGAATTCCAACAGCATCCTTAAATACCTTCCACACCCCTATAGCAAAACTTCCTATCAAAAATAAATGCGGCACAGTTTCCTATTGAGGAATATCACAACAGTAACACCTAGAAACAATAGGAATATGCATTCTCATTAACTTGTCATCTGTAGAAAGCTTAAATTTCCACAATCTCCATAGGAAAAAGAGATTTTAAATGGCACCCCCTTGATCCATATCTGTCTATAAACATCTTGTTTCTGTTCCCTGTGTCTCACAAGTTGCCATGCACTATTAACAGTGAATTTTCCTGTACTAGTGATAAGTTGGTATTTTACCAACTTATCTCTTCTTTAATCTTATATTTTTGCTATGTTTGCTTGAGAAAATAGTGCATTTAATATCGTTTACATCTATTTTACAGGTTTTATGTGATTTAGAAGTGATCGGAAGAAACCAAGTGAAAATTAACTCAAAAAGAGGCCAAATGGGACAGTTTTGCAAAACTGTCCAAACTGGACAGTTTTGCAAAAACGGGCCAGATCTGCAAAAACGGGCAGAATTGCAAATCTGAAAAATGGGGAATAAAATAGAGGCTTAGGGCAGAAAACACAAATCTTTGGCACAACACACAAGTTCTTGGAGGCTAGGGTTCATCACCAACACCTTGGAAGACAAGATTTGGAGACACCAATGAGAAATTCTTTACCCATTTCTTCTACTCTTGCTATGTATTGAATATTTATGTGTGTAGTATTTCATTTCAATACTTGAATTTCGTTTATGGAAATATTCTTGATTAAAGTTTGGATTGAATCTCTTGTTTTGCTTATGTGTTGAATGATTTTATTCCTAATGAAGTGAGTTATTGTTTCTTTAATTAATCTCATTTTGAATGATTCTTAAGGGAGTAGCTAACCCTAAGACTTGCCCATTTATTTCGGTTTAAACTTGGAAGAGGCAAACTCGGGATTGGGAAAGATTAATTAACAAGAATTTGGGGCGTTAACCCTCATCTAATGGAAATCGACCTAGGAATAGGCGACACCACTTGTAGCCATATTCGGGTGTTCTTAATGCTCCTAATTGCTTTAGGGATATTCAATTAGGTAGTCTAGTTAGTCTTCGGAAGAAGCTAATTTAGAGTCATTATCCGAGGCTAAGTAATATAAACTCACCATTATTTGTAAATCATGAAGTACATTGGATCGTTACTTGAGCGTAGTTTCCCTTGTATCCATGCTTGTGGTCATTGATCATTTTACTTGCTTTCTAGGTTAGTTTACATTTTTGCATTAGTTATAATTCTCTCAAACAAAACCAAAACATTATCTATCGTTTGACTTTAGCGTAGTTGGTGAAAATTCCTACTTTTCCTAATCGCCTACATATTGTTCTCTGTGGGATTCGACCCCGACTCATAGTTGGGTAAATTATATTTGCATACGACCGTGCCCATTCTAATTAATAGGGTGGATTTGGACGGTATCAAAAATGGCGCCGTTGCCGGGGAACAATTTGGCGTATTTAGGTTAGTTTGGGATTTAAGCTAACTTGCTTTGGTCCAAACTTTCTTTGCTTTCTAAAAAAAAAAAAAAAAAAAAAAAAAAAAAAAAAAAAAAACTGTCCAGTTTTTTTTGCAGAAACTGTCCAGTTCTGAAAAACTGCCCAGTTTTTGCAAAACTGTCCAGTTTCTGAAAAACTGTCCAGTTTTTGTTTCTGCAGAAACTGTCCAGTTTTTGCTTCTGCAGAAACTGTCCAGTTTTTGCTTCTGCAAAACTGTCCAGTTTTTGAAAAACTGTCCAGTTTTTGCTTTTGCTAAAAAAAAAAAAAATGACATCATATAATGAAAATTGGTTGGATGGTAATTGTTCATACTTTGATGACCCATGTCCATATTGTGGAGGACCTCACTTTTGGCAAGATTGTGAAAATGCTCCCGGGAGAGAGATGTGTGCACCGTCTCAATCCTATGATGGGAATATTTGTAATATATGTGGTGGTCAAAATGGACATTGGAGTGATTGTCCTAATTATTCTCCTTCCCCTCCCCCAAGTTGTTTTAATGAAAATACTAGTTGTGCTTTTGAGTTTGATAGGAACAATGATATGGCAAACGAAGGGCAAAATACCGGATATGAAGGTATCATGGAATTGCTCCAAGCATACTTTGACCGGGAAAGGGAGGAGGAGCGAGAACTCGTCGGGCAATCCATTTTAGAAATGAACAAATCACTTGAGGATGAAAATTTTTCAATTTCCATGGATGTGCCTATTCCTCAAAATGAAGTAGTTGAAGAAGAGATTTCAAATTTACAAGATGAGCCCGAAAATTCTTGTGACCACAACAAGAGTTGTGAAATTGAAGAAGTGGTTCAACTTGAAGAAAATGAGCTAAGTCATAAAGAAGAAATCTCCAATACTCGAAAAAAGAAAATTGAGGAAATGTTAAGTGGCATTATGGAGAGAAATGAAAAATATGGGCAATCCAGTTTTTTTTTTTTTTTTTAGAAAGCAAAGAAAGTTTGGACCAAAGCAAGTTAGCTTAAATCCCAAACTAACCTAAATACGCCAAATTGTTCCCCGGCAACGGCGCCAAAATTTGATACGCTCAAATTACACCTATTAATGGCGTAAAGCGGACGTTGTCAAATATAGTAACCCAACAAGGTTGGGGTCGAATCCCACAGGGAATATGGAGAGAAAAGAGTACTAATCGTATGCGATACCAATCTTTAAAGGCTTTAATCCTATTCCGGATAGTTTGAATTGATTGTTGAATAATGTAATTGAATACTTTGACTTAGAATGTAATTAATATGAGAGAGAGACTAAGGTTGTGTTTCCCAATTTGATTAGATATTATGCTTCGGATTTCAATGTGATATACTTCTAATGGTTGTTCTAAGAATATGCACTTGATCTCTTAAAGACTTCTTAATGTTTCCCAACAGTTAAGCAGTATTTCCTCTTTATGATTCTTCCGAATATAAAAGAGTTACAATCGAAGAGCGACCAATAATGCCAATTTAGACTTATTCTTATTCCTAAGTTAGTCTATTAAACGAGGGTTAACGCCTCGAGTCATTGTTATTCAATCTTACCAATATTGACTCTCTTTCCCAAGAAAAGTCAATATAATGGCTTCGGCTAATGCTTGCAATCATTACCCAACGTTACAACACAAAGATAGAATAAATAACAACAACCATTATGCATATATCAATAATAGAAATCCATTCACATAATACCCATCATGGGATTCACAACCTTAGAATTGAAATTAGCTACTCATAATGTTTCTTGACAGAAAAAGCTTAAAGATTAACATAATACACTTACAATACTAATACAAGATGGAATGAGAGTGAAGTTGTTGCCTTAAATGCTCCAATCACTTCAAGATTAAAAATCTAGGGTTTATGCCTCTAAAATAAAATCTGAATAATGAATTAAAACCCTACATTATGTATTTATAGAGCCAAAAATCGCGCCAAGTTTCTGGACAAAAATGCCCTTACGCCGCATTGTTACGGACCGTAACTCAGGTTACGGTCCGTCCTTCATTTCGTCATTTGACCACTTCGACGTTACGGCCACCATGCGACGGACCGTACCCTGTGTTACGGTCCGTCCTTCTGAAGCGTAAGTGGTGACAATTACTTGGCAACTCTCTGGAATTTTGGATGATGTTACGGTGAAGGGTTACGGACCGTAACATGAGTTACGGACCGTAACACTAAACCGTAACACTGAAGATTTTATTGAAACTCTCTGGAAATTTAGCTCATGTTACGGTGACATGTTACGGACCGTAACATGAGTTACGGACCGTAACACTAAACCGTAACACTGAAGATTTTATTGAAACTCTCTGGAAATTTAGCTCATGTTACGGTGACATGTTACGGACCGTAACATGAGTTACGGACCGTAACACTTCACGGTAACACTGATGGTTTCAATGAAACTTTCTGGAAATTCAGGCCTTGTTACGGTTCAAAGGTACGAACCGTAACATGAGTTACGGACACCGTTACGGTCCGTAACATGAGTTACGGACCGTCGCTTAGCTCAAATTTGTCCGTTTTTCCAGCATTACTTCTCATTTCTGATCCTTAGTTAATCAACCCTATAAAACACAAAAATAACATAAGAAACAATATAAAAACACTTAAAATCAAGCAATATTTCTAGTTACAAAGGCATAAAATGTGCCAAAATTCACGGCACATCACTAACCACCGAGCACCACTCATTCTATTACTCATCATACTCATTACACACTTCTTTAATATTCATGTGCTCATAATCATAGGAAAATCATTTTTCATTTGGAAACATAATTAATTAATATACATAAGCCCTTCGGCTATCAAAATAATTATATATATACAATAGTAACATCGTGAGACCATACTACCCACACATGCGTATCTACGAGCCTCTACTGGAGTACTAGACATATGGACGGGACAGGACCCCGTCGTGCCCAAAATACATATATGTATATATATAGGGCTGGGCATAAAATACCGAAAACCGAATTACCGAACCGAACCGGCTATTTCGGTAATTCGGTAATTCGGTTCGGTATTCGGTACTAAAATTTAAAATTTGGTATTTCGGTTTCGGTATTCGGTATTTACAATTATACCGTTCGGTATTCGGGAAATACCGAATACCGAAATTAAATTACCAATACTATACGTCTATAGGGCCTAAAAGAGTAAAGGGCTAAAGGCCCATTGTAAAAATATTTTAAGTCCAGCCCAAATCCGTAAAAATCAAGTGTAATCTCTAAGATTCTTAACCCTAACACTTCAGTACTTCAGTTCATTTCAGCATTTCCCTTTCTATTCATCCAAAAGACCAAAACCTAACCGAGTAAATAACTTGGACAACTGTGTCTTCATCCAAATTTCTCATCCAAAGCCTGTGATTTCTCCATCTTAATTTTTTATTCTGATCCATCTTCGTACCTCCTTCTTCTTCTTCTTCTTCTTCTTCCGTGAGGTGAGTAGGTGACTGCTGAATTTTTGTTATCCGTTGTTCTCTGTTTACTTACTTGGGTCCTTTCTTGATTTGTTTTTTTTTATCTTGTGGTTCATGTTGGGAGCTTGGGCCTTGGGGTATTCATCTATACAATTCGTTTTCTTCCTTTAATAACTGTCAAAAGGTAATGAAAGGTCATTTCATTTTCACTTATGCTTTTTTGGCTGATAATATTTTTTACAACAGGTAGTACCTTCAGTTGTAAATGTTGCTTTCTCTTCTGTTAATTATCCAGTAGACTAGTACCTCCACCGCTATTAAAGATTCTTATCCAATCAGGGCTATATTGGGCGAGTATTCTGGTGCTGTTCTAGGAGTATTATCTGGGGTACTGTATGGAAGGAGGGGCCATGTTTGGAAAAAGGTGTACTTCTTGTTAAACTACTGTATAAATTTATTTGCTTTGAAATTAGAAAAAAGCCTCATACTTCCATGTGACTTAATTCTCAGATTATTGAAAGCATGAACTTGTTGAGATTAAGGTATTAAAGTTCCTTTAACGTATTAAAGTTCCCACACAAAGAGATTAGTGTAAAAAGTTTAGAAAGGCAGTGGTTGATAATCAAGTTAATCTAGTATCATTGGTGCTTCTAACCAAGAAGTTGGAACTCTAATAGAGTTATGTATTTAACAAAGTTCATTACTCTAGGGTCCACCAGGCACTGGAAAAACACAAACTATCCTTAGGCTTCTTAGTGCCATTTTGCATGCAACTCCTGCTAGAATACACTCCAACAGGTATGCTGCTTAATTTTCTTAGTTACTGCAGATGAATCATATTAGAGAAAAATAATCTGGTTGTTACTATGGCAATTACCAAAGGATAACACATTCTCTTTTATCTACTTAATTTGTGCAGGGCTCGATATATGCCCCAAAACCCATTTATCATTGCTACTGAGACAGTGCTGATTGCTGAAGTTTATGTTTTTTACTACAGTAAACATCCATCTAAGCCTCCTCGAGATGGTGCATGTTATCCAGATTTGAGGTTAAGAGGCCACAGCACAAAGGGTTGTCGTTTGTTATTGAAATAACTTAAGGATTTTTAAAGATCTAACTAGAATGTCTTCAATTCTGGAACTTTTGTCCAGTTGGTATACAATTTCTGCCCAATTTATTTTAAGAATATTTTATGTTGTTGTTACTAATTACATTGACCCCTTGCATAGTATACTTGCATTCTAATATAGTGGACTTCGACTTCAATATGGTATTACCGAATACCGTACCGAACCGAAGTTTGATTTACCTATTACCGAATTACCGAACCGAAGTTTAAAAGTTCGGTATTTGGTATATACTTTGAATTACCGATTACCGAATTACCGAACCTGAACTTTAAAAATACCGAACCGAATACCGAACGTCCAGCCCTATATATATATACACAAAAGAATAGACCAAATAGCATCTCCAAAATAATGGAGTGCTCATGTAAATCTGCTGGTAGCTCCTATGGATCTGCACCGTCTCCCTGTCTACCTGTGGGCATGAACACAGCGTCTAAATAAAACGGACGTTAGTACGAATGTTGTACTGAGTATGTAAGGCATAAACAATAGTGATATATCAATGAAATACGGAGACATCGAGTGAAGAGCAATTTGTAACTGACTGTCACTTAAAACTGAAATAATGCATGCTAACTTACTTCATAATCATCATCATATCATGTATGCATATATGTATAAGTTGTTCGTCCATATAGGTACGGTGTGATAATCATTAGCCCGCGTCCGGGGTATCATCTCATGCCGCCCACTAGTGGTGTCTGCCTATGCCATCTAGACATGGTGTATACGCTGCTCGCTTTAGCGGTGTCTGCCCGGCCATGTAGGCGCGGTATGATATCATTATGTACATCTCATAGACTTGTCATACTCTTAACATATTATTATCATAGTGCATGCTTAGGAACTCAAAGTCAGCTATACTTTATCGGGGTGACAAAAGGCCGTGAACCCCCGATTCTGTTATGGAGCATTCATAAGCATTCTGCCTCACCTTGAAGGAATTATCATATAAGGTGAGTGTATACAATGAACAACATCAATGGATCATAATAATAATCATTAGCTTTGTAGAAACATAGTATCATGGGCCTTAGACTCCTTAGACTTAGACTCATCACTATCATGTTCATATATCTCTTATTCTTAACTCATATGGCTATTCATGAGCATAGACTCTTAGTTTTTTCGGAATGTAGGAAATTCACGGAGGAGGAAATATTATACTATAGATTCATGCCTTAGAAAGAAGGGACTAGCCTTACATACCTCTTTCGTTTAGCTATTCTATCGTTTAATCGTTCTTCTTCGTTGTTCGCGTTTCTACCTTCAAGAGAGTTCATGCTCAAATTAGATAATCGATAACATAAGCGTGTTTGAACTAAAGCTAGAGAAAATTGAGCAGCATCTCCTTTGTTTCTACTACTTTCTCCATATCATATATCAATTCCCAATCATCCATAACAACATTCACAATATTATAAATAACAATCATCACTCATCTACATTATCTACATTTCACAATTTCACTTCAATTCCTCCATAATCATGGTCATGAATCACTATTGCGTTTTCTCACATATAATACTTACCCCATGTTCTAAATATCATTTATAGCTTACTTGTAATCACCACATATCAATATTCATGATTCACTCCAAACTACTACTCAAAATGTCACTATTCCCATATTCATAACCCATTTTCTATACCCTTCTACAATCCAAGTGTTTCAACTTTTCAATACCTTAAATAACATGGAAATACCATAAAACTTACCTTAGATAGTGTAGGAATAAGCCTTGAGTTGAAATATTTCTCTTTCACCAAAACCCTAGTTCACTTCCATTGATATTCCTTGGCTTGGATGCACTTTAATGTGTTTCTTACACTAGATTTTTGTGGGTTTGATGAAATTGATCATAAATTTCTCTTGGGTCCTTGTATATGAAGTGTGTGGAAGTTTCTAGAGAAGTCTTGAGTTGTGGAGAATGAAAATGAAATGAAAATAATGAACTTCGGTGCTCTTTTTATAAATTAAAAATCTGTCCCAACGAAATTATACGGACGCTTATACGGTCCGTATAAATTTATACGGTTCGTATAAGTGACCGTGAAATTGCTTCAGCAACCATCCCTTTCTGTGTCAATTTGACGGCACATTATACGGTCCGTATAAATTTATACGGTCCGCATAAGTGACCGTGAAATCACCCCGTCAACTTCTCACTTCTGTGTTCATTTTACGGCACATTATACGGTCCGTATAATTTTATTCGGTCTGTATAAGTGACCGTATAATCCCATCAGTGAGGGACTTCACTGTGACGATTCTGCGGTCCATTATACGGACCGTATAATCGGCCGTAGAACCCATATTTTCTCCGATCTTGTTCTCGTCACTTCGTTTGATCTCCAATCCTTATGGAACCTTCTTGATACTTGTTTAACACCTCATTAACAATCTAAGGGACATTATAACTCTTCTCCAAAACATTGTTAAGCCATCATTAACTTGTTACTCGTAAATCCTTTCCGACACACAACATATACCTTGCTTCCCTTAACAACTTTCGTCTCTCACCTCAAATGTCTTTGAAATCTTATTTAAAATCATCAAACGTTATTTCTTACTTATTAAAACATTGTGTACGTCGTGCCCTTCGTTATTCTACTCACTGTACGTTAACGAAAAATTTCCGGGGTGTAACATTTTGGAACACTGTTGACCTCATTATCCCCATATGTTGATGAAGATGAATTAACCTCTTGATAGGAATCACCCTCCTGTGTTTCTAATCCAGCTATGTCTTCTACTCTATCTCCCCATTTACACTGGATCTGTTAATAATTCACTTCGTTTTTCATAGTTGCTCTTCATTTCCCCTTCTTCATTGAGAACCTTTCCAAATTTGGCTTCTACCCAAGATTTCACACCCTTCTTCTCTCCTCCTGCATTCTTCATCTCAGACCTTGCCTCTGTATTATCATTTCCTTCTCCATTTGTTTATAGACTTCCTGTTGTTTGCATTTCTTTGTTGATGTCTCCAGAATTCACCCCTGTATCATCATCTTTCCCTTCTTCTGTTAGTACATCAAACTTTTTATGAGTTTGTACCTTAACAGTTGTGTCCCCCTCTGTTCCTTGTCTAACTATCTCCTTTCCTGTATTTTTCTTAGTACCATTCCCCTTGTTATCCTTCTTAGGATTCCATCTCTGTAAATTTCCAACTATCTTGCCACTAGTCAACTTCCTGGGGTACCTATGATAATTTCTATAACTGTATCCTCCTTTTCTTTCCTCACCTTTAGAGTCAAGTTTCCTCATGTCATCATTCCCTTGCTTTACATTTTGTTTTCCCTCTTGAACTCCTTTAGCATTGTTATTAATGGTTTCTTCTTCTGTAGGTATTAATTCAGGATTCAGAACCCTGCACTCCTCCTCATTGTGCCCCTGAAGTTTGCACTCAAAGCAATATTTGGGAGATACTCATATGTTATTTCAACCATTACTGTCCTCTCAGCCCCGGTTTCCTCATCTATTATATCCATTTGAACAGATTTTGGTAAATCTAACTTGAGATCCACCAACACCTTAACCCTAGCACAACTTGGACGGGTTTTGTTTATTGTTGCCTGATCTTAGATGTAATGGTTTTCCAACTGCCGAAGCCAAAGAAAATAAACACTCTTTCACAAAATATGTAGGTAATAGATTTGGAAATGAGATCCATGCCATGAATTTTGTATTTTCCTCCTCTAAATTGAATTTAGGATCATAGATCAAAGGTCGCATTTGATAGTAATATCCATCCTTGGAATTTAGATAACACGATCCTTTGGATGTAAGGCTCACATAATCCTCCATTAAAGACAACCGAATTAGCACATGTCTATTCCTAAAGACCCCAACCCTACATTCTCCTTTCATCCCACATTGTGCTGGTAGGATCGTCCTTAGTTCTTCAATATCTGGCCATCCGTAGGAAAATTTTTCCTACTACTGCATATTGTAGCTTTTTAATAATGTTCATTCTAGCAACTTCATTCTCAGTCCACTGAATTCTAAGAACTCCATTAATAAAAGTAATAGGTTTCATAGGAATAGGGTCAACATTGATAGTAGTTTGCATAAAATCTCTCAATAGAACAGGCTTTGGGTTATTCTCATTTTTTTCAATCACTTGAACTAAATTGTTCAATGGTGGGAACTCAGTACTGGAAGTGTTTAAAGGCTGATCAGTCTCCGAAGGAGGCTGGCCACCGACCATAGTGGCCATAGTCGATGGTGACAATCTAGGTTTAGGGTATTAGGTGCATGGAGAGAGAATCCTAACTTTTAGTTATCCTAGTTAAGTCGACACATTAACCAAAAAAAGAAAAAAAATAGTTAAGTCGACATTACAGAAAATAACTTCCTTCCATTAAAAAAGGATGGTGAAGTTAGTAATTATACAACGCAAAAGCATCTAATTTTCCCAGCTGATTTTCTCATTGATTCGTTATTTTTTTAAAATACAACTTATATATTTAGAAAATACATAAAGTTTATAAAAAATTACATTTTACAGTTAAAATATTTAAAAATCTGAATTTTTTTGTCATTGAAAGACTATTTAATTCTTTATATACTAACGTCTTAAAATGGACGATATTCTACTTTCATATTCATTAGTATTCTTGCCATTTGTGGTGTTCTTACCTGTTCATTTTATTTTAAAATAAGTGATATTTTCTTCAAAAAGAACAAGAAGGCTTTAATTGTTTTCTTTCAATTTTACCCTCATTTGAATAAGTGGAGTATTACATAAACAAAAAAGCATTAAAGAGCTACTTCTTTTGAAAGGCATTTGATTAAGGATAAGTTACTAAAAACACTTCTTACATTTTGGTAATGACTAGTTTTTTAAGAGGTATGCTCAAACTAAAAACACTATTTATTTTGAAACGAGGGAGTAACGTTTTTTGTATTGTGTACTAGCGAACGTACCCAATTCTGTGAAACAATGAGAATCGAAGGACAGTAATATGAAGTTTTTTAATAGTTTAGATAATATGCTAATTATTTTAGGTAGATAAGGTCGTATATTAAAGATGTGGAAGAGAAGGTATCATAGTTTGAGATAAATATCTATATATATAAAAAAGGGAGAGGTACAAGCAATGTGGTTAAGCCAAGTGGCAAGCTAATAACAAGCCACTTGGCAATTTTAAGACAAAGTTAATGAGAATTAGGACAAAGTTTTTAAATTAATTTTATCAAATTCCAAAAATGTAAATTAATTTATGAGAAATAAAATTTAAACTTTTTAATTATAACAAGCAATATTTATCTGCATTTATCAAGCTAAAGTTTATCCTAATTAACAATATCACAATTATAGGACTATTCAAACTGATCAAACATATCCGTTAAGAAAGAGTTACGTATTACCAAATTCCAATTTAGTTTATAATAAAACTGAAAGATAAGAATGTGCTAAATTCATACTTAGCAATATCATAATTGTAGGACCATCCAAATTAAAAGATATCTTTTAAATAAAAGTTATCTACTAATCAAATACCACATTAAATTTAAAGTTAACCTGAAAGATAAAAATGTGGTGAACTTTATTCCTACCAATATGTAATTATTTAGAATAAACTCAAAGATGTCTTTTATCCGATAAAGTATTTGCTTTTCTCAGATTATTTAAGTCATTAATTGTCATGAAATTCAAAATCAAAAGTTGGCTTCAATTAAATATTAATTTAAATCATTTCAGCAATTAGATGAGACTAAATTATTGTAAGTCAACTATATAGTTCCAATATTAAAAAAAGGTTTTTTTTATTTATTTTTAGAAATCATCAATCTCTATATGTTTTAAAAAAAAAAAAAATTCTTTGGTTGTATTGAATGAGTGATCAATAATATTTTGAATATGAATTAAAATAAAGATTAATCGTGTGATTAAGGATAAAGCTTTTGAGATGTATATTCTACATAATATGTATTCATAGTATAAGATAAGGGTAAGTATGATATAAGAATCCTATCTTTTCATTATACATTATTTTTGAAATTTGAATTAAAATAGAATTTGAGTTGAAATGAACTACCAATTTTTCTTAACCTCTTACATATATATATATATATATATATATATATTCCTTCAGTGATATATAAAATCAATGTGAAGCGACTCCGCTTATTATGCAGGCAATAAGATTACCGACTTTTAACTTTGATATCTTTGGTGAATTTCAGACATACAATGTTGAAATTTTTATGAATGTGCATGGCCGTTGTCTTGAACATATTAGTGACAGGTGTAATGCTGATCAATCTTGATGTATCAACCGTGAGGTGAGAAAGTATAATAAGGAAGTTAAGCTCATTTATTTTTTAAATTACAATTTCTTTTGACTAGAAACTATGTTTAGTTGTCTTTTTCTTTGAAATGTAACATCGGTATAATATATAGTTTCAATATATATATATATATATATATGTGTGTGTGTGTGAAGGTGATTTTATACATATAGTTTTCTCAAAGAATAATGAACACATAACTGATGTGAGAGACAGTAATTTCAATATTCAAGATATAATTTATAGAATTTTTGCACCACCGGTCACGCTGGTAAGTGGCAGCCATGTTAGCTTTTGATTAGTATTTTGATCAGGAGCTAGCGCCCGCCTAAATCCTTGATTTTTTTTTATTTTTTTATTTTTGCCTTTGATAGGGGTTCCAGCATCCAAGAGTCAAGAGAAGGGGAAAGAATGTACTAAAGATGATTAGAATTAAGTGTGGTTCTTAGATACCCTAAATACTATCATAGTATATGAAGAGGTGGTTTAAATAAAGTGATGAATTAAAAAACATGACCAGAAAAATGAGAAAAATGCCTGATGCATGCTTCATTTGCGGCATAAATATCTTTCTTAATCTTTTCTTTAACAACTGTCTAGAGAGACATAAGTTTTCAAGGTTCTAAGTTTTCTTTGGTCCAATTGAAGGTTCTCAGTTGATATTTTTGAGAAGATAAAAGTTCAAAGCAGAATCGAAGTTTCCTACACATGTAAATATATGAATTTATAATTATTTTTTTAAAAAAGAATGAATCAATAGTTTTTTTTTCCTATAGATATTTGATGCATATTTATTGAGTTCTATCTTTGATGCATTTATACTTAAGTAAGAAAATCCACGTTAGAAAACTGTGTAAACCTTTAGAGGAAGATATTCTTAGAAGGATGTTTGGAGATTTTAAAAACATTGTTATGTTTGAGGTTAAATTTTCGGTTTATGAAAAATTTATTAGCAAAATATCTTAATTTATTCAGATAATTTACTAGATGAGATTATCATTTGAGTTTTCTTTACTTTATACTGCCAGAGTCAGAAAAGAAATTTAAAGTGCAGCATCACACAATTAAGATTTCTGCAAGAACGGTATTGTCAAAGAAACCTTTGCTTAATACTCAAGGATTTAGTGCAATCTTTCTTTGGAGGCAGAAGCAACAAGGACGGAAGCAGCACTTAGGTTTATTGATTTTTTGTATTAATGTATATAAGGGTAAAAACTTATTAGTCCAATATATGTGATTATATGTATACTTCTCCTATTTAACCATAAATAACTAATTCCTTCTATTTAATTAAATTACTTAATAATTGTAATTTAAAATAGTTTGATGTAAGAACCCTATATAATGCAGATAAGTTTTTACCCTTGGATTATAGGTGGTAAAACACTAAATATGAAAAATAAATAACATCATAGTGAGAATATGTATAAATGAATAGAAAGAATGTAGATTGGCATGTTATAGAAGAATAGATTTATTAAAATTTGAGATAAGAAAGCTTTTTGAATTATAATGAGAAAAGACATACTATTATGAATAAGATCTTTTAGTAGATGAAACCAAAAAAGAAACTTGGATGTAAAGAATTCCAGGCAACATACAAAACTTAAACTACAAATAAAAAATAATTAGTCTACATAAAGAAACTAATTATTTTTGTCATTATCCTACTCAACTGTGGTTTGACTTTGAGTTTAAGAAGATCTTTTATAATGAATTTGTTACATCTCGGAAAAGTCCCCGTACATGTACAATGAATAGACCGACGAAGGGTATGAGTGTGCGACGTTTTACTAAGTAGGGAATGGCGATTCATGAATTTTTTTGGAAATAAGAAAGTTGTAGAATTTCAATTCAGCCAATGGTCGTAAAACAGAATACGGCCCGTAAAGTGATTTACGGACCGTATACTGCCATCGTCCTCCAACGTTCCAAAAATTTCAACTTTCTGTCCAAAGTTTAAATGGTAAAATACGACCCAGTTTACGGACCGTAAACTGAAATACGGCCCGTAAACTGTGGTCGTAAACCATCATGATCTAAATACGACCACGTTTTTTATATGCTTAAATACGACCACGTTATACGGCCCGTAAACTAGTATACGGTCCGTAAACTGTGGTTTACGACCACTGTACACCCCGACGACTGTTCATTAAAAGTCATATTTTGTGATTATTATAAGTGACTTGTCATTCATTTTCATTCATACTTCATCTATAACCTTCAAGAAATCTCTAGAACACTCCAAACACTTCAACCACAAGAATACCAAGGAAATCAATGATCATCAACACCAAATCTATGAGACAAAGTGTATGAAACCTAATTGGAAGTCATCTCCTTCAAGAAATTTCAAAAGAGGTGAAGAAGGGTTTTGGTGCTAAAGAAGTGATTCCACTCTAGGCTTGTTCCACCATCATCTAAGGTATGTTTCATGACTTTATCATGTTATTTAAGGTATGGGAAAGCTAAGATGCTTGAAATGTAAAAGAACATAGAAAATGGGCCATTACTGAGTGAATAGTGTCACAATTGAATGATAGTTGAATGGAACCATGAACGTTGATATGTTGTGATGATGAATACGTTATAAATGACGTATAGACCATGGAATAGGTGTGAAGTAAGCAAAATTATGATGATGGGCTAAAACCATTAAATGTGGAGAAATTGGAGAAAAATGGTGGATTTTGCTAAATATAGATAAGTGGTGAATGTTGATACGATATTGTGAGTGTTGTTGTAAATGTTGGGAGTTGAAATAGAACATGAGAAAAGTAGTAGAAACAAAGGAAACGCTGCCCAATTTTCTCTAGAAATAACTGTTATATCCCGTGTTTTCACACGTTTGGAAAAATTCGATAAATAATGGATTCTTGAGATACGAGATCAAATTTGATATTTTGTTGAACATAGGAGTTATGCATGAAAGAATAGAGTCATGAAAGTGTGGGAAATTAGTTTCGGGAATTATAAAATACGATCCATAAGTTATTGGGCTCAAAAATTGAATGGTAAGTGAGGCCCAAAAAGGGGTGTATGGCCAGCCACATTAGGCCATGATCCAAGCCCAATTTTAGTTGGTCATGTGCTTGGTCATGTGACCAAGCACTTCAACTACATATACCATAGAAGACTTAAGAAATTAGAGATAAGAACAACAAAGAAAATAGAAGGAGAGAAAGAAGACCATTTCGGGTTTGAGGTGCAAAAATAGCCACCATAAATATTGTTCTAAAAATTCAATTCTTGTTGTTTTCCTACTAAGTCAAGGTTCCTTTGCAACTTGGTATAGTTGGTTTGGAGTGGGAAGCATTAGATTCCTCAAAGTGAACACAAGTTCAAGTGAAGAAGACTTGAAGAAAAGGTAAGAATTTCTACCTTTTTATTGTGTTATGAAGTTTTGATTGTGTTGTAGTATATAGAAATGTGTTGATTGTATGGAAAAATGGAAGTTTGCAATGTGGGTTTGGTATATGGCTTGTAGCCGTGTGTATATATAGGTTGTATAGCCAAGTTGTATTGAATTTATGTTATATTCTAGTTGTAATTGTGATGAAATGCATATGGAAATTTAAAGTTGGATGAATTTAGTTGATATGGAAAAATAAGCATATGGCCGTGTGGTATATTTGGCTTGGGAATGAAATGGATTAAGTTTGTTTAGTGTATTGGAGTGTTGTTGTAATGCTTGGCATGGAAATGAAGTTAGAATGATATAAGTTTGTATTGAATTGGAATGTAAACACTTATGTCGTTTTAGTATGATTTTCCGACATTAAGGAAATGAAGTTGTTTGGTTGTGAATTAAGATGATCATTGATGAATTTGGAAGTTGGAAACTTGTTATGAAGTTGTATGCCAAAGATTTGGTGTTTTGCATAAGTTATGATTTTGGCGGAAAGTTGTATATTATGTATATCGAGTGTATATCTTAAGGAAAATGATATGAAATGTCTCTAAATCTATATTGTGATGATCTTGAGTGATAATGGATGTGAAATCATGATGTTAGTTCGAAAGTTTGGGTTGAATTGAAGATTATGTCAACTTGTGAGAAAAATGACTAGTTGAAGGATATTTATGTTTTTAATGTTCATTGTTGATATTGTTGTTGTCGTTTGGGTTGTTGTTGATGATTTATAGCCGAGTTGAATTCTCGGGGTGCTATATATATAGGGGAAGTGCTGCCGAAATTTCGGTAGCCAAATATGCATTAAGTTGGAACTTTGGTATTCATAGCTTACAATTGGTAAACTTGACCAATTGCAGTTTTTCGACGAAACGGGAAGTGAGTTTGGAAAGGCTTAAGGAGCGTGAAAGGTATGTAAAGCAAACCCAATTCTTCCCTTGGCATGCCCCTAGTGTGTTAGGGTCGGATCCGGGCCTCGAAGGACCTCTTGGCCCTCGGAATCCGCAAGACAAAATTTCAGTTTTTCCTTCAGTAGAATTGAACCATTTTGATACGCTTTTTCTGAAATTATGCAATTTTGCTCTAAATGATTCAGAAAGTCATAGAATGTCTGTATAACCTTTTTAGGTGATACTATATGCTTAGAGGGCACAATTTGAGCCCGTCGTCTTGTTTGTCCCAAGGCGGGCCTGCTATTTACGGTTTTGCCCCTAATATGCTAAAGCTTCCTTTTTAAGCGATTTTTGAAAGAAATGTTTTAATTACCCTACTAATCGCTTAACGAATATTATTTTAAATATTCTGTTAAATATTATAAATTATTTTGACACTCGGAATGACTTCGGGAAAGTCAGACTTCTGTAATTTATTATGATATCCGAAATACATTTATTGTGATTCCGTCCGACTCCATTTGATTTGTTTGTCTTTGCTACGCTTCATCGAGTCTTTGAAAACACTTATGATATTTTTAAATTGCATTAGTCTCTCACTACTCCATTCGTGGATGTCCCAATGTTTCCCACACTGAGCCCGGGCCAGGATATGTTGTCAAGCGTAATTCTCTGCATTGTTCGCCGCGTCCCGATGTGAGGGGGCAGGTATACGCGTACATGGGTCTGTGGAGTATGATGTGCCATGTCCGCCTATTCTGATCTGATCTGTTATGGCCATTCTGATATGACATTTTATGATACGGGGCCACGCCCCTTTTTCTGATTCCTCTGTATTGTGGCACCAGTGTCGGGAGGGTGACCACGTTCTGTCTGCCGAGTCCCGTGGCAGGGGCCGGATATGATATGACATATGTTTCTGTACACATTCTGTCTGTTTTGGAAATATGCATTTGACACTCTGGATTTTGTACTCATTTTCTGTAACCATTATGATTTGACTTCTGTGATTCCGCTTTACATATTCAGTACATATTTCGTACTGACCCCCTTCCTTCGGGGGATGCGTTTTCATGCCGCGCAGGTACAAACGACAGGTTCGCTGATCCATCTGTTTAGGATCCCACTTCTGCTATTTTGGGGCGCTCTCTTCTTCAGAGCCCATCTTTTGGTACAGTCTGTCACTGTTATCTGGATATGTATATTGTTCTGGGTATGACGGGGCCCTGTCCCGTCTTATGATTATGATATGTTCTGTAGAGGTCTGTGGATATATCTGTGTGGGTTTTGTACATATGTTTGGGATGTTTTGTTTTATGATAGCCTTATCGGCTTCTGTGTGCCAAGTCTGCTCTTCTGCTAAATTCTGTAGCATCCATTAATGTTATTACTATATTATTATTCTGATAATATGCTAATTTGGGTATCGGGTACGTATAGGTGCCCAGCTAGGACACTGGTCGCGGCCCACGGGGTTGGGTCGTGACAATAACGATACGTTCTTATGGTCGATTGACTAACTGTAATGCGTATTCTCTCGTGAAGGTAACAACGTGATATTGAAGGAGAACAAGTGAACGATAGCTTAGCTAAACGACAAAGGTATGTGAGGCTAGTCCTTTCCTTTCTATGGCATGAATCCTATGACATGATTCTTCTCCCTTTTCATGATTCTCCTATATCCCGGAAAGCCAAGAGCCTAAGATCATGCATAGCTACATGAGTCAAGATATATGATGCGACGTTCTTATAAAGCAAATGATGTTGTTCCTTGTATACACTCACCTTATATCCTAATCCCTTCAAGGTGAGGCAGAATGTTCATAAATGCTCATAATGGAATCGAAGGTTCACGACCTTACGTCACCTCGATAGAATGCAGTCGTTCTAGAGTCCTTGTGCATGTATGATGATAAGTATATTTTGATAAGCATATCATTATAAATATTTTATGATGAGCATGTCATGATTGCATCACACCGGGCCTAGTTGGTCGGGAAGTCACCGCGAAAGCGGGCAGCTATACGATACACCATGGCCAGTTAGCATGGGCAAACACCACTAGTGGGCGGCATGAGATGGTACCCCGGACGCGGGAGGCCTAGACGCGGGCTAATGTTACTGATTATCACACTGCACCTATATGGTCGGGCAGTTTAGATATATACATACATATGATATGCATACATGAGATGATGATAAGCATAAAAGTAAGTCAGCATGCATTACTTTTCATATGATTCCCAGTCAGGTACAGTTGCTCCATACTTGATGCCTCCTTTACCTTCTTGATGTGTTGTTTTTGTTCATGCCTCTCATACTCAGTACAACATTCGTACTGACGTCCGTTTTCTTTGGACGTTGTGTTCATGCCCACAAGTAGACAAGGAGGTGAGCTCGATCCGGATTCTTAGGAGCTGTCAGCTGATTGAAAGCACTCCATTGTCCGGAGGTGCTTATGATTATCCTTTTGGTACATATGTATATTTTGGGGCATGACGGAGTCTTGTTCCGTCTACATGTATAGTATGTCAGTAGAGGCTCGTAGATGCGTAGTGTGGGTTAGATGGTCTCACAAGTTTATTACAGCATGCATGTATATATTATATATATTGTTTTGATGGCCTAATGAGGCATTTGTATATATATATAGACTGATTGTGTTTTCCACCGGAAAAATGATTTTCATACAATTATGAATGATAAAGAAGTGTAAATGACTATGACCAGTGAGGAAATAAGGGGTGCTCGGTGGTCAGCCTCGGGTACCCGTCGCGGCCCCTAGCTGGGTCGTGACAGAATTAAAGATAATTTTTTTTAAAATTATTATCATATTTATTTACAATTTGAGTTTGAATTTAATGATAATGTTTTTAAATCTAAATTGAAACAAAAAAAAGCATAATTATGTCAAGTGAAAATGTTACAAGATAAGAAACTAATTATTTTTTATTTATAGTAGAAGTTTAATTCTACGGTAAAGAACAAACATATATTTAGTTGCCATATAAATTTTCTAATCTTACCTGGAGACCAAGAAGAAAAGAAAAAAATTCTACAAATTATGCACATTTCAGAACTCATGCATATATGATTTTTTTTCACTATTTTGCTCTTTGTAACGAATGCATATTGGACCTCGCTTGGAAGTAATCTACATTTTCATGCGAAATATATTTGATTTGTCATATAATATGTGATTTTTTTCTTTTTCTTTTTTTATCACAGGAGGGATGATGATTTGCTTTATTATGGTTTTGCAGCTCTTTGCCACATTGCAAAATTTAGAGCAGCTTGGAGTTGAAAGTAGTTTATTTATGGAATAGAGACATAAAAATGTATGTCATTTCCTATGTGCTACTTCACAATATTTATATGGAAAAATTATATTTTATAGATGGGTATTAATTGATGAAGATCAAGAACAGCTCCAATCCTTTTTTTTTTCTTTCAGAAACTCCTTTTACAATATTTTTATTGAAGTCTTATGAATTAAATACTTAAAACCATAATCTCAAAGTATGACATTGCATCACATCGATCCTATGATATCTCAAAAAGTTTCATTACGTGCTTTTTATTTTATTTTGATATTGTAATTGAAGTTTTGAAATTTAAATTGAAAAGTATCCACGATCAATTTACTATAAATGATACGATCTTATAAATTAAAAGATTCAATTGTTGCGATTATATTAATTTTTTTATTCAATTTTCTATTCAAAGATAATGATAAAAATGTTCCCCGAGTATTATTTTTTAATATATTTTATCTACAGTAGTGTTATTTATATAATAATAAGATAAGGATAAATATGATCTTAGAATCATATCTTTTGAAATATATATTATTTTGAAAAAAAAATGTACTTTGTTCCTAATAATTTATTCACTGGTATGATTTTCGAATTTGAATTTAAATGAAACTTGAGTGTGTATGTGTGCACTCTAATGATATATAAATCGAGGTAAGATATTCTTCTCAGCTATTAAGATAGATTTTATAACGAATTTATATTTGTGGAGATTCTGTAATTTTTTGACAGCTTCAGCTGTAAAGAAACGAAGTGTTAAACCTGTACATCAAGATACTCTCACGTTATTTTTGAATTCGATGTATATCTTTATCAACCTATTTGTTTTTATTAGTTTCTATTTATTTTTTTATATATCTTAAATATTTAATCTCAGATTCTGCATCCTAAAATACATCACCTTTCACACAACTATTATATCAAGTTAATACTTCTTTTTTTTGTGTGTTTTATGTATAATATCAAGCGCAAGAGTTTGCAGCAAGGCCAAGGTAGATACTTTGTTTTGGCCATTGATATACCTTTTTTGTTACATAATTAAATTACATGTCCTTGAAATATGTTCTCACTATGAAATGATTCATTTTGATTTATCCTTTCAAAATTTTGCAGTTGCAGGAATAAATAGATCTTAAATAAGAAGATTAAGACTATTGATTACCTTTATTTTGAGCTGAGTTTCTGTCAGAAACGGTCCCTCTACCCCCCACAAAGGTAGATGTAAGGTCTGCGTATATCCTACTCTCCCAAAACCCACCTTTGAAATTACACTGCGTATATTGTTGTTGATTGGTTTTAATTTGTATTGAAATTCAGTCAAATAATTATTATTTTTATTTATATTGTTTTTTATAATTCATATTTAAAGTGTGTTTGGTATGAAAGAAAATATTTTCTGCGTAGATGATGAAAGAAAAATAGTAAAGTTCAGTAACAACAAAAAGAATATAAAAAATAATGGTTGAAACTTTGAACAAGTAGCAAATATTAGATCATTGGAAAAGTAGCAATACCAGTATATCCAAGCATTCTATGCCACGAGCAAGAAAACTACACCCATGTCCGATCTTAATAATTTTTTATCTATTCATTAGCAATATTTCATCCATATTCAAAGTTCCTTGGTCCGTCCATAACTAAATTTGAATTTAAATTTGATAGGTAAAAATTCTTTATAAATTTGAATTAAAACTAAATATTATAAAGATAATTAAAAGCTACTATATTCCAACGGAAATTAGCATTAAAAACACAAATAGGAAAATATTACACGTGTGAGTAGGAAAGGGATTGGACTAAAGAAAGGAGTGTTAAGGCTTAAAAATGAAGGTAAAAAAAAGGGTAATTGTCAATAATTACCCATTTTCTTGCAATTTAAATCATGCAAGCTTTTCAAAAATTAAAATTTTTATATATATACACACACATATAATATCAACTTTGATACTAAATCACTCGACAATTTTAGGACAATGTTTATTTTGAACAATAATAACATATACTTTAATTGAAATATAAAGATTTTAAATTTGAAGTGCCTAGAAATTCATTTTGAAAGATGACAGTATATTACTTTAAAATTTTACCTCTATATTATAGGATCTAGGACAGTATCTCCACTTAGATCGTTACGAAGATACATAAACACATACAAATAAATAAATAAATAAATAAATAAATAAATAAATGAATTTTAAATAAATTTATCATTTGAAATTTAAATAATTAAGTTATAACTCAAAATTGTAAATTAAAAATAAAAGAGAGAATTTTTAATTAAAATAGAGACATATACATTATGCTATATGTTCTAATTTATGTATTCGTTTGTTAGATTTTGCCAGGAGAAGTCTAAATAATCTTAAAATTAGAATATAAATTAGTTTGGTAGGATAATTCATACTACCTGGATAAGATACAACTCTATACTCTCGAGTTTGTATACAATTCAAATTTATATTACAATATACTTAAAGGATCGAGACCTCCACTCATGAATACAAATGAAAATTATGCAGATTCTTGACTAATTAGTCACGGACCAAAAATTCATATCATAACGAAACTTATGTAGATTTTGACTTAATATCATAATTTTTTAAAATATGTCACTGGGATATGATAAGGATTTTTTTTTTGTTTCATATAAAAATGTCTAAAGTAATTGCAATCGTGATATGATATTAAATGTCAATTTAGATTTTCAATATAATTTTTTTATTTAAATATACATCATTGATGACGTCACGTTTAGTATATTGATAGTTATGTTAATATCCATAAATTTAATAATTTTAAATATGTCAATGTTATATAGCAAAAAAAAAAGTTATTATATCAAGTAAATAAGATAATAACTTTTTACGATTAATTTCCTTTGATACAGACCGTGCATCGCGCGGGTACGAATACTAGTTAGATAAAATAGAACATTACATCATGGATATCTTAAACAATTCAGGAAAGCGTGATTCATATCAAAATAAGTAACACTTGGATAAAATCAGTTTCTCTCTCAAAGTTGATTATTAATAGGGCTGCTTATCGGCCGGATCGGACGGATTATTATGCTTAACGGTTCGGTTTAACGGTTATCGGCTTTTAAAAGTACTAATTCGCTAGCCAACCTATAAGATATCGGTTGGTTCGGTATCGGATTAGCAATTATCGGATGGTTATCGGGCGATGTATCGGCTAAGTATAGGTTACCACATTCAATCTTTTATTTTGGTTATTTACATCCCAAGATTTTAAGGACTAGTACTCTTCTGGTTGAATAAAATGTCCTTAAGGGAGTGAATATGCCAATGTAAATATTGGATCATCTGAGACTTATATGTCCACATCAATTATGTACTCCTTCCTTCTCAATTTTTTTTTTTTTAAATCAATCATATACTCCTTGTTTTCCTTTTTCATTAGATCAGCCTCAAGAGGATTTCTGTGTATATTTATATTACTGTCTTTCCATGTGGTCAAGCTTGTGGAGTAGTTCAGGGTTAAACCAACTGATGCAAATCCCACATATTGGAATTATATTTTATGATGCCTTTTTTTATTGTGTTTTCAAGGTTGGTTTAAAAGGTATCTACAGTGTCTTATTAGTATTTAGGTGCGGTGAGGTGGGAACTGTGACTCTCTGCCCCTTTTGTCAGGTTGTAATATCAAGAGTTTAATAGCAGAAGCAACTGGCTTTGTTCCAAAGTAGAACTTCAATATTATTTGTATTCATAAATCAGAGGAAATATGTATCTGAATTTATTCATTGTGTTCACAATATCATTAATTATAATTGAACAATCAAGTGCAGGCAGACATTCATCAGATTAGATTTTAGTTGGTTGCATTCATCAAAATTTACCTTGCGTGTAGTAGCAGACTAGCAGTTGCTGAGTTGTTGTGGACTTGTGACCCTTTAGGTAAAATTAGGGTTATTTTCTAATCTATAGTTGTTGTCTTATTTATTAAATGGGCTATCTTATTAACTAAATGGGCTTGGCCTGCTGAGGCTTATCTTTAGGTTTACAAATTATAATTACCATACATATTTTATATGTTTAGGGATAAAAATATAATAAAATATAATAAATTCTTAACAGGTTAACGGTTTACCCAATAAGAAAATTGAGTAATCCGTCCCTCGCACCGATAAGCCGTTAATTATAAAATTTAAATCCATTCCCCACCCGCTAATCCGATAACCCATTATCAATAAGCCAATAAGCCAATTTTGCGGTTAGATTATCGGTAGCGGTCGATTTTGAACAGCCCTAATTATTAATTAGTTTCGGCCACGTAAAAAGCTTTTAACTTTTAAGAAGAAAGAAAAATAGACACGTAAAAATTCCAAATTTAAAATCATAAGCATATTATATTATTCCAGGTTTGATATTAACATTGCAAGTTGGACAAAGACATCCACTGAATTGTCAACATAAACAATTTAACCACAGACTCGTCAAAATATGCACTTTATTCATTATTATCACAACACAAGATTTTCAATTGAAAATATGTGCTTAATTTCATTATGGGTGGATCAGGCGCACGAACTCCTCCTATCAAGTTTCTCTACATAATTGATTAATTTTAAATTTAATGTCATTTGATTTATCATAAATAGATTAATTTTATGCTGACCATCGGTCAGCTATAATCGTCCTCTTTTGTTGAACTTGGAATAATAATATGAAAGTTCGCATAGGTGAAATTAAATGGAAGATCAGTGAAGATTCATATCAGACCCAACTTGTTACTACTATTTATTCTAGAATTTGCACCCCTTAGAAAAAATAATAGTGGAGGTATACCAACAAATATTAAATTTAGAATCTTCTTCTATGTACTATTCTAATTTTCTAAACGATATATTTAGTCTTCCGATTGATTACGTATATATAACCTTTAACACATCAAGGAGAAGAAACTAATACTACTTATCCTCCTTTTTATATTTTTTCTACTTAATTTTATATTTTATATATATATATGTGTGTATATAGAGGGAGTTAGCACACAGGAGGTCAACATCTGTGCTTGCTGCATGGGGCTATTTTTGTAATTTGATATGTTTTAGTATTCTGATTGGTTCAATTTGTGTAGTTATAGTAACTGCTTTCTTATTTTCTACTGTAAAGACACTTTTATTCTTTATTTATGGCCCCAGTTCATCTTCTTGAGCCAGCAGGCCCAATTAGTTGGACACACACCATTCTAACACATCATTGTTTGTATGCATGCCACGTTTTGCTAATGTGGTTTATATTTGTTATTAATAGCCAATATGATAGTAATAGAAAAATATAGTATTGAAAAAATAAGAAGAGTAATTCAGGGCTTTTCTCTCCGTTGCAATTAAGTATATAGTTTAGTAAAAGCAAACCTAATTAACTTATATGCTAAACAATTAGGATAGTATATCATATCAAATTACCTCTTCATTTGTTGTTCTACATATTGATTTATTTAAAGACAATCAAATTCAATCTGTTCATACAAACTTTTGCAGGTTTATGTAGCATTTAGAAATATACATCCAAAATTTGTTCACGCTCATTTCTTCTTTAAAGTGGAATTCAGTTTGATTGTTCCATGTTTCCAATTGAAAGTAAAAATTAACGAAGCAGTTATTTCTGTTTTTAGTCTTAACTCATGAGTAATAATACAAAGAATACCTTATTATTTTGTAAAATTTGTATAGAGTAATTTTATTCTTTCTTATAGCATTGTGTCTACATTTCATCATAGAAGCTGAAGACCTATATATTAATTACTGTTTTCGGAATTTTAGATAACATATTGCTAAAGTTATTATATTTAAATTTTGAGCACTATCTTTAAAATAGGTGGAAATATTAACAGTTTAAAAAATATGTTAGTCACTTAAAAAACAACACAAATTTCGATCACTTCTTATTTAAAGAAGGATAACCAAATCAATTCTAAGTAATAGTAGATGTAGAAGAACGTAGCACTTGCAAATGTTAGCTAACATATTTAAAAAATACAGAAAAATGCTAATCGAGATTTATACTCTCTCCATTTCATTTTAACTTCGGCATTTTGTCACGCTCAGCAAGAAAATAATAAATACAAAGTATAATTTATTAAATTACCTTTATTTATTAAATACTTTTTGATAATTGAGCAATATTAAAATGAACTATCTTTAATATTCAGGTATAGTTAAAAATAATTGTCAACTTTAATATTGAATCCCTAAAGTTAAAAGTATTTTGAAATAATTTTTTTGAGCTAAAGTGACTGTTAATTTAAGAGAAAGAAAATACTTCTATGATATTACAAATGCTATTTTATATTACCAAATTTAGAAGTCATAAGATTTGACTGGAAAAAATAAATTGCACATATATCGTGGGCCCGTGCTCAATTAATTAAAAACACAGTTTTGTATAGCGTTAGGATATTATTTTCACTTTTTTTTTTTATCATATCTTATTAGTTCTGGAATTCCTTTGATGGCTTTACCAACCATTAATTTCTTGTGATTTACAAACGTATATTTCTTAGCACGTTTTAATCATAAACATTGCAATCATCTTCGTGTATTACCTTTGACCACATTTTGTTAAAAGAAAGAAAAAATTGGCAGGCAATATTGACAAAAACCAGAACCAACGCTACAAGTTAGGCTAGGGACAAAAGCCGGCCAGAAAAAGACATTATTCTAATATTGTTACTATATAGTCCCATTATATATTATCCTTATATGATATGATATTGTCATATGTCATATCCCCTCTTCAAACATTGACTTCCTTGCTATCATCAATTACTGCCCACAATCTTTTCTCATTTTCTTTTTTATAATAGTGTAATTGTCAGAACATAATGTGTCACTCTCATCCTTCATAAATATGTGTCACGCTCTACATATATTACGTCTCCAAGATATTATATAATGGGGGAAGTACTAGTATTATACTATAACACGTACGCCTTAATCTAACGAGTCGTGATCAACTCTATGACTTTTCACGATTATATTTTAAATTTAATTTCATATTAAATTAATATTATTCTCCAAAATAAAGTAGAAGTATAAAAAACTCTTTGTTCATAATTCTAATGAGGTTAATTCTACTAACATGAAAATTTTGGTATGACTAAAAGACTTCTTGAAAATTTATGATCTAAATAAAGTAAACACTAACATAATTAAAATATGTTTAAATAATTGTTATCGCCTTTGTAGATCTCTTTCTTTTATTGTGCGCTACTTTTCGAAAGTTTATATGAATTTGAAGAAATTATGGGTCTTTCGAGACAATTTTCGACCATGCAATTTAAGTCTACCAGGGCCGGCCAGAGGGCTAAGCCACTAAAGTGGAGGCTTTAGGACCCAGAATTTTAGGGGCCTCATTTTTTCTTCATCCGATGTTCGATACCTATATTAAATTTTCTGATTAATTCGATTTCGAGACACGCAAAGCAGATTAAAGAGGAAAGCGCTCCCTAGATTTTTTTTTTTATTCTGAGGCTTGAACCCAAGACCTCTAGTTAAAAGATGATGATGCCTAATTTTTACCTATAATTGATTTATAAGTTAATTTTTCTTTTAAAAAATATTGAGCAGAAAAAATAAGGTCTCCCGTTAAAATTGACTTTAGGCTACCATCTTATTGAGTAGCCCCTGAAGTCTACCACATCACATTTTAACACTTACACTTATCATGGTAACACTTTGCATCTAGAAGAAAATGGGGAGGTGACCGAACCATCTCAATCAAACGATATTTCCTCATTTTATCTCCAATATGTGTTACGTGAGAACATTATCATTTTTAATCTCATCATTAATTTTATATGACCACACATATTATTTTGAAGCAATGGACTTTGAGCGTAATTCAACCAAAAAGTTAATTCATACAGGGAAAATTGCCAAAATCATATAAAGAGTTAAAGAGTCGATTTGGGACTCTCTAACATATTAATATCCAAATCTCTGAGACCGTTAATTTAGTGGCCTAACAATATTCACCTACAGATAACATTGCATGCGTTATTTCTTTCTAATAACTAAGCGATGTTTTATTGTTTTAATGAGCTATGTTTTATTGGTTTAATGAACGGCCCGAGCCTTCTTTAATTCATGTCAAGCCGTTGATTCTCTATCTTCTTGTTGTTTCTTTCATCATGCATAGTCGTTAATATTTATCTGGATTGAAAATGTGAACAAAATTTTGAAGGAAAAATATGATTGATAGAGAAATATATCACATAAACCTCAAAGTATTATACTATTTGGTTTATTTCCTTTTTTTTTTTTTTGATTGATTGATACTATAAGCGTCACAATTCTTTATATAATTTTCATCCTCCAACTTTACTTTAAAAATCAAATTTCTCCCTCAATTATGAATAATAGTCATTCTTCCCCCTTTTTCCTATGCAATATCTAATTTACCTTTGATATTTTCAATCCTTCATCTATGTAATACCTATATATATATATATATATATATATATATATATATATATATATATATATATATATATATATATATATATATTAACCTAGGTATTTATAAATTTTTATTTAAGTTCATATTATAAGTAGAATAATCCTTTTAGAATTTATAACCAAAATCTAATGTTACTTTTTATGATTGATATTTTAATATTACATGCATTAGTGACAAGTGTG
Organism: Lycium barbarum; assembly: GCF_019175385.1. Taxonomy (NCBI): domain Eukaryota; kingdom Viridiplantae; phylum Streptophyta; class Magnoliopsida; order Solanales; family Solanaceae; genus Lycium; species Lycium barbarum. The sequence continues at coordinate 60,869,080 of NC_083339.1, forward strand.
TGCACACACACAGACACACTATTACCTCTTATTTTACATATATATGTATATTTAAGTTTCATTGATCTCTTATTCTCTATTGTCAATATATAAATTAACGAGTTTTAATTGTCATTAATGGATAATTTTTAAATAATAATTTAAAATTCATTTACAATATAAATAGATAATCTTTTAGGAATTTGTTATAGAATATACCTCTATTTTTATTAATTAATTTGTATTACCTGCATTGAAATATATTTATAAAGTTATTACTACATGTTATTTTTATTTGTATAAATACATATATTAGATTTTTGATTATTATTAATAAAAAAAAAATCTTGTTCTTCTCATTTGTTTCATTATAGAATGATATTTGTTATACCCCATTTTAACCGGAGTCAAAATGGTTACAACATCCCGGTAATTCCGGGGTTAATTAAAGTTGAGGAGTCGCCACTTAATTACTTATGGTGAATTATGACACCTAAGGTTAATTAAAGTAATTATTTAAAGTTAACTCCGTTTTAATGTCTATGAAACTTAAGATTCTAGGTGAGGGTTCAATTAGTTTAAAGGGAAGGTATTAGGCATCCTTTAAGACCCATTAACAATGGTTAACCGACCGGACTTATGTTAATTAATTAAAAAGGTCTTGTAAAGTATTGAGCGTTAACTTCTAAAGTACTAGCTGATTTTACCATTTGAAGTAGAAAGAAAACAACATTGTATTTTGAACATATTTGAAAACAGTGTGGAGTTTTAATATAGTTCCCACCAGGACTCAAAACTCAGGAAAAGATTCTAAAGTGATCGGTGCATTTGAAAACTGATTTGTATTCAGATATGGGGATAGATTCTTTTCAAATTAGATTAAAAAGGGGATGGATTACCTAAAAGGCGAAATCAGCTAAACCATATGGCTTAGATCAAACTTAAAAAAATGTTGACCTCAAATGGATGATTTGAAAAAGAAAATAAGTTTAAAAACATCTTAAGGAATTTAGTCCATGTGCTAAAATAACGAAAACAGGGAGTATACTATTGTCAGATAAAACAAAGGACTCTCTTAGCCGCTAACCATAGGTGAAACTTAGTATAAATAAACCTAAATGTTAGTCACGTTACTCACACAAATGACAGTCAAATATCACACAAGGTTAGGATACTTCAAGTCTCTGATGGGTAACCAAAGCAAATGTAACATCCAAAATAAATAGCTGAAGGATTATTTGCGACAAGATGTCCGCCACTTCGAGCCCCACTTAAATTCTATTCGGATATATTTGGGGTGAGCGAGAGGCCCCGGAAGAGATGTAGATGTATGTTTCAAACTTTGCGGCGACGTCGAGTCCTAAAGTAGAACTCTTCGGCTCCGGTGTATCATGCAACGAAGAAAAAGTAACGAAAAATTAGAACAGTGTTATAATTCTTCTTATATATATATATATAAAAAAAAAAGACGAGTAAACAAAGTGAAGCAATATTATCATTTAATTCACATCAACATGTAAGTCCAAGGAAGACATTGCAAATATATACGTGACCAAGTATATAGAGACGAGAACAATTTAATTCAGTTTCCCACTAAACACGACAAGTGAATAAACAAAGAACCCACTCTGTGACCTTTCGGAAATCGCTTTTAAGTTTAATAAATGATGTCATTTTCTATAAAAGATTCCCCACTACACCACTAAAACAACCATTGTTTCAAATACAAACAATTGTTTATCTTTTACATTGTCTACTGGAAACCAGTTCTAAGGAATCCTACAAGAGTTGAATCCCATACTTGTATTGTGAATGGGTGTGCCTCCATTGTTTCGAATCTGTATTATCTTACAACTGAACAGGTGAAGTAGATAAAACTGGGAATATTGGTGGAAGCGATTGGTCTCCCTAAAAAGGACCTAAGCAAGCCCAACAATCAAAAGGGGAGCAATTTGAGCGTCAATTTCCTTGGTTCCAAAACACAATCAGTAATTTCTCTAATGAGCCAAGAATAACTGAATATTCTCATTTAACTGAACATCTTGAAATCATCACGAAAATGTCACGGCTATACTTGCTACATGTTTATAGCTGGCATTCCATATAAGATAGGTTCAATTAGAGACATACTTTCTCTAACAGGGAATGGATGTCCCGAAGCCATATTGCAATAATGTTATTAGATATTAAACCAACAAACTTGAATCCTAACAGTATCCGCAACTAACAGAAAGCTGAACAAAATATCTTTTCATGACTTTCCAATGAAGACTAACACACCGAATTTGTAAGACTTAAAGTTTATATTGAAACAAGTAGTCATTTCGTAAGAGCTATCTCAAACATTTACTCTCAAGATTGAACTCTCTTGTTATATCCCGTATTTTGTACATTCGGATAATTCGAGATAATTGCGGGAAGTTAAGGGCAAGGCTATATTTTTGACATTGTTTAGCACACAAGTTGTTCATGAAAGTTTTGAAGTGGAAATATTAAGAAAGGCTAAGGGTAAAAAGGAAAATTCGCAAGATGATTCGTAGAAATATGGAGGAAGGCTAAGGGCAAATTTGGAATTAGGAAAAATTATTTTTCATGAATTCAAAAAAAAAAAAAAAAAAAAAGTCTTGAATTTCCAAGTGGGCCTTCCAAGTTGGATGGGCCAAAGCCCACATGGAAATTTAATAAATAGCCCAAAGGATGACAATTAGAACACATTCTTCATTCTCCACCCTTAGGAATTTTCAAGAAAGTTGGAGAAAAAGCACAAGGGCCATTTCGGCCATGGCATACCAAATAAAGCCTTGGAGAAATCTTGATCAAAAAAATATTTTCTTCTAGCTTTCCTACTAATTAGAAGGTCCTCTCTAACATGGAGAAATTGTTGGAGCAAGAAAAACATTCGTGTGCAAGTTGTGGATTCTAGCCGAGAAGAAATTGAGTGAAAAAGGTATGTATCCAATCTTCTTTTACTTGTGTTAGGAATGATTTATGCATGTTGTTATGGACTGTTTTTGGAGGCCAATTTGATTGAACTTAGCTTTTATATTTATGTGAATAGTGTCGTTAATATGAAAAAAATGTTGGTGTAGCTCATGAATATGGAAGAAAGGAAATGTGTTGTAATTGTTCTTGTTGAATTTGGAAGAATTCGGGTAGTGTATGTGTTGGTTAGGCCGTTTGAAATGTTGTGCGGGTTGTTGAAGTGTTCTTGAATATTGTTGAATGGTTTCAGAATTGTATTTGAATATGTGAACAATTATGAATTGGAAATAAAGAAAATTGTTGTTGAATTATATAAAAGGAGCCACTAATGTTGGAGTGTATTTTGGAGTAATTGTTGAAGTTGGAGATATGATTGTTGGTATTATTGTTGTTGTATTTTTGGCCGAGTTAGATTCTCGGGGATGGTGTATTTACAGGGGAGATGCTGCCGAAATTTCGGCAGATTATAAATGAATTCATTTGAAAGAATAAGACAAGTGTCGATTTAAGATTTCATTCTTAAAGGCTTATAATCAATGTTTGGTATTTGTGACCAATTGTAGATTTTGGGGCATTCGGGGCTTGAAATTGGAGAAGCGTAAGAAGCGGAAAAGGTATGTAAAGCCTTACCTTTCTTTCTTTTGGCATGTCCTAGACATAATAGGTTATGATACAAGCCTCGGGGAAAACTCTATTCCTAGAAATCTGAGCCTAATTTTGACCCCTAATCGTTCAATGTAATTGAATTAGGTACTTTATATTTTGATAGAAAAATAGTTTAAACATTCGTAACTTTCACAAACGGAACCGGATTGCCTTGAAACTTTCATAAGTGACTTCACATGGCCTACTGTTCGTAACTTATGTACGCCACCTCAACTTGACCCGAGGTGGGCCCACAATTCCCGAGACCCTTTGTGTTGCTCCATTTGACTTATTTCTGTACAATAGTTAAGGGAAACTTTTGGTTAACGTCCCTAGCTTCTGTGGACGGTCTCGAATTGTCTGAAGATGGTCGTAGAGGTTTTATATTGAATGATGTCCGTAATGATACTTGAAAGGCATTTAGTTTCTCACTACTTTGCATATGCATACGGTTGTTAACCCTTTTTTCTTATGCTAACTCGGATTTACTTGAAACGTGTTTGTGGTTTATTAATGATTTCAAGAAAGTTTGTTTTGTATTAAAGGAAACATAAAGACAATTTCCAAAACCACTCCGACGGGGGTGTGAGATTTTATTATTTAAACTTTCCAAAACCACTCCGACGGGGGTGTGAGATTTTAATATATAGACTTTCCAAAACCACTCCGAAGGAGGTGCGATGGCCTCAGCCTATGCATGAGTGTGCTATGGCCTCCGTTTATGTCTGAGCGAGCTATGGCCTCAGCTGATCACTGAGTGTGCTATGGCCTCAGCTTACGCCTGAGTGTGCTATGGCCTCAGCTTATGTCTGAGTGAGCTATTTTTTTTAAAATCACTCCGAAAGGGGTGCGAGGTTTTACTACTTCATTTCATTTACTACTTATGTTTACTTTATCATTATTGTTATGCCCGAAGGGGCAATTATCATTATTGTTATGCCCGAAGGGGCCATTATCATTATTATTATGCCCGAAGGGGCTATTATTGATATTGTGCCGGAAGCGGCACGTGTGTTGTGTTGCAATATTTATTTAAAGGAAATGTGTTAGTGCGCATTACTTATTTTGAAAGGCTGGTTGGATTGCATTGTTTACTTAAAGACTGTTTTGAGACTTGTGTACACATTTATGTTCTTCCAGCGAAGGCTACAGGTGTTGGGTATGGTTGTGACTCCTTTCTTTCGTTTCAGGCTACTTACAGTTTGGTTTCTAAACTTGTTCACCGTCGCATTTTCCTGGATTATGACTTGTTACCGCTTTACATATTCAGTACATACTCCGTACTGACCCCCTTTCTTCGGGGGCTGCGTTTCATGCCACGCAGGTACACCCAGATGAGTAGAAGACATTGCTAGAAGATGTTTCAGCTGAATTGGCGAGCTCCATCTCAGTTCGGAGTGTTGCCGAGTCATAGTATTTATGTCATGGTACTTGTATATGTTAGAGACTTTGCAGACAGCGTCCCGTGGATAGGGTGTCGAGGAGTGTAAATCATGTATATGTGTTAAAAGAGTATGCATTTTCATATAATTTCAGTTGGTAAGAAGTACATAATTGATGAAAAGTTTTCATAATTTGATTAAAACAGTGATTTCTATTTTGAAAATTTTTCATGTTTTTAATTTTTTTTTAAAATGACAGATTTTAATAAGAGCGAATGTCTTAGGGTTCGCTCGACTCTGAAGAGAGTCGGGTGCCCATCATGCCCTTCCAAGGTTGGGGTGTGACATCTCTATACACAAGGTTACGCACAGTGTGAAAGCAATCTTAGAACATCTACACAAGACTGAGCAGGGGATACATTCAACAGAGAAACAAAGTCACATATATGGACCGAACCAAATGGGCTACAGATTGCAAAAGCTGATTCACAACAACGAGACTATCTATATATACCTCTCTTTAGTTTTACAAAACCTATTCAGGGCCTAGTCATGCACAACCAAATAGTTTAAGCAAGTTTAAATTCACTCACAACTTAGTTGTTTAAAGACAGAACCCAAATTAGCTCCTTGTTCGAAAGAAGTGAAATCTCTTCACTATAGGCATTGCCTAAGGCCAACATATCATATCCTAGACTCTTTTCATAGAGCAGACAACTTATCACATAATCTTAAATTGTAAGGCCATGTAAGGAGAACTTACAGTATTTTACCTTTATTCAGAGATATATGATACCAGTTTTAATTCATCACCCAACTGCTTGAGCATATTAAAAAAAACAAGATGGACAATGCTATATACACGAGTTCATGAAATCTATTCGCATCGCCTTTAACCCTTACACATGAACCAGGCTCAAGATTGAATTAGGCCATTCATCAGCTATAGAAGCTATACGAAATAAGCAATGTGAAACGTGTTTTTTTTTTAATCACAAATGGTAACAACACGATATTAAAACATGACTTTTGTGCTAACAGAATTCTAACAAAACAATGAATCGAAATAGCATCAGATTTTACCTGTTCGTGGTGCAGTGAACAAGGGCGTCGAGGCCTCGAATCTACTCTCTCGTATTGACAGGTTCGAAACTCGAGTCAAAAAATTAAAGTGCCTCTGTCGTAGTTAAAATTCTTTTGCCGAGCAGCGACGAAAGTTAATCGAATCGTCGAGAACTTAACCTTTCGTCACAAATCTCATATTTCAACAAAAGTGTTTTCTGATTTAAAAAAAAAAAATTCAAGACCAGATTTAAAAAAAAAAAAAAAAACTCAAGACTTTGTGATAGAAAATACTCGCGTATCACCAATAAGTGTTGAATGCCCCCCGGCTGAGAACTTAAAGTGACATTTTATAGGTGTCAATCCAGACTTAGGGTTTCGATTTGGGCGGGATGTTGAACTCAATTCAAAGTTGAGTCAACGATTTTGTGCAGATCTGAACGTTGGGGTTTGCTTCAGATTTATGCCCGAAATGGACCGATTTTTTCTGGTCTTTGAGGATCTGTTGCGTCTTGAAGCAAAAATGGGAAGGCCTTTCCCTTTCAACGACAAAATATGCAAGTAAAGCAAACGTGGGGACGATTTTTGCGCGGAAATGGAAAGACACGACTGTGCACGGCTAAAGGAAGAGTGGGATTTAGCCAGAAATGGAGGAAGGAGAGAGAGAGAGAGAGAAGCTGTGCGGAGAGAAGGCGCCGCTGGTCTTTTAGGTTTAGGTTGAACAAAAATAAAAAGACGGGCCGGGTCGGGTCGGTTTGGACGAAACGGATCGATTGTTATGGGCTGATCGTTGTGGGCTGATGGGTTGCGGATTTGAGCTGATCCACAGGAAAATGGGCTGATAAAATGGCCCAATGGTTAACTACAAAACCCTGCCAAATTGTAAATAAAATGTCCCGCTCTTGTTTCGAAAATCCATTCTTCTCATATTTCTTTTGGCTTCTAAATTAGATCAAATATATTATGTAGTAATAATAATAAATTTCATAATTAGCATTAATATAATAATCTTATCATTAGTATATAAAATATAAGCAAAATAATAATAGAGTAAAAATATTACCTAAGTTATATCTTATGATCAATACATAATAAGTAAGTAGCGATGTACGACATATTAACAATATTAATATAGTAGTGGAAATTATAATAAAGTAAAGGCGAAAAAATAAGACATTTAATTTATTAATAACTTAGAAGCTCAAGAAAATGAATTGGAATAAGGGAGGGACAAAATTGAGTGTCAACAATATTAAGTTACATATTCAATTAGAATTTATTACTTTTCTTTTTTCGTCTTGACAATAATATTTATTTTCTTATATGAAATTTGTTACATAGATTAAGAAGATAAAAAATACTATGACTTTAAAGAAATAAAAGAAAAAAAGATAAGTTGATAATGTAAAGGTAAAATAGAAATTTTTAAAAAATTAATTAAGATAAAGGAGGGAGAATTACTATTATTCAAAATTGAGAGAAAAGTTTAATTTTTAGAGCAAAATTGGGGATGAAAATCAATGAACGGACTAATCCAACTCTTTCTTTCAAAAAAGTAAAAGACATGTGAGAAAGGGAATAGACATAAGTAATTGCAATTCTCATTATTATGTCAATTCAACATATATGAGCTCACCAACGCAATAAGTATTATCTAGAAAATATCGTTCAGAAATACGCAGTTTCATAAATTTGGAAAAATATTCATTTTCATTATCACAAATAAAATAAGTGGGATCATTGGGTCAAGCCTAATCGAAATTTTGAATCACTATGACATTGGCCTTATTTTTTAAAGGGAAACAAATGTCAGCAAAGGAATACTCATTAAACATTTATATACTTTCTAGAAAAAGAGAACTAAATATCTGTTTTTTTTCCGCTTAAAAAGGAGAAGTAAATTAAATCAATTATCAAAAATCATTATGAAAACAACTTGCTCTAACTACCCTACAACACAAAGAACGTTGTAAAGTAAAGATAATTTTGGAAGAAATATATTCTCGAAGAGAAGATAATCGTTCTAAAAAAGTGTGAGGAAAAGCTGAAACAGTAAAGTCACTCATTATCCATCCAAAAGGGGAAAAAGAATAAAGAAGTTACTCATTATTGCCAAAGAAGAGAAAAAGGAGATAGTATCCTATACTCCCTCCGTTTTAATTTATGTGAACATATTTTTTTACTTATTCGTGCTAAAATGAAGGACTCATTTCTATATTTAAAAATAACTTACCTTTATGCAATGATTTGTAATCACACAAAATATATATGACTTATTTAAGAGTTTACATTTGATACACAAAATATATGTGACTTATTTAAGAGTTTACATTTGGTGCACTATCAGCGTATGAATTATTTACACCATCAAGTGGCAATGACCTGCTATAGCAGGTTACTAGGCCACTTATTTTAGTTTTCCCTCTCTTCTTTTTGTAAAATAATTAAACACAATTTTTTTATATTTTTCGCATCTCCTCCATCTCCATCATCCGTCAAACAGCCCATCCTATTGCCTCCTTTTCTCCTTTTGCTATTGTACATTCCTCTTTTAGTCCTTAACAATTACACTTTACGAATTTATTTCCTTATTTTGAATCAAACCTAACTTTCTTAAGTTTTCCTTTCTGCCTTGTTTCTTGAATTTATAAATATGTTGCCACGGAAATTAATTGCTTTGAAGTGTTCGTTGCAAAGGAGAGAAAAAAGGGGTACATTATTATTGGGAAGGTTATGAATTAGGTGTTCAATGAGAAAAGAAAATGGTTGATGATCTGAAGTATTCAAGCAAACAGATGGAATAAAAATAAGAAAAGAAAAGAACTGCAACAATGCTGCATTTTGCCGCTGCCATGAAAGAAAAAAGAGCAGTGAAGCAGTGACTTCGGAAAGGAAATAGTTTCAAAATCAGGAAATAATTTTAGTTGCAGTACAACTAGGACTCAAATTTCCTTTAATATGTTTTAAGTTCTAATTATAATTTTTAAAAAGATACTAATATTATTTAAGAAAATTACAAGATTATCTTCAAAGTACCTGATGGTGTAAGAAGTTTGCTACAGTGACGGTGCACTAAACTTAAACTCCTTATTTAACATCATAAGTTTTAAAATATTCTTTTCTTTTTTAAATTTTGTGTCCAATCAAATAGGTTCACATAAATTGAAACGGAGGGAGTATTATTGAAGTCTACTAATTGTATTACTCTTATAACTCAAAGTCCAAATATATATATATATATTTTAAATAAGTGTAGAGTTACAATAGCGCAAAATCTTCTCCTTGCTTTTATGCATTGCCATCTAAGAATATAAAGTAAAAGCCAAATATATTTAGTCTCTTTGTTTCAATTTACATATTTTCTTATTTAGATTTTTTTTTCTATATTTACTATATATGAATTTCAATGATGATTTATTTTTAATGACGTTGTTTTGCCTTTTTTGTTAGAAATGATACAACATATTTAAAATAATAAAATTTAACATGTATTTTATAATATTTTATACACATTTTAATTATAAGATCAATTTTTTTATATTCTTTCATTATTAGTAAAATTAGATACATAAAATGATGGTATAGTATTAGAGTTGCAAACTAATAATCACAGCTCCAACCAAAGCGGTTTATTGGAGAAAAATCACGAATGGTATACTTTTCTGCTATAACCTCTGTTTCACCATATTCGTCATATTTTGATTTGATATAAAGTTTAATAAAAAAATTATAATTTTAAAATATATAGTATTTTATTTGACCATAAAATTTATTTTAAAAACTTATAATGTCAAAAAAGTTATAAAATGTATCTATCGAAAACATCGTTTCTACCTCTCAACCTTTCAAAAATTGGGGTAAGATATGCATGCACTATATCCTCCCCAAAACATCACTTGTGATATTACACATGCCCAGTGCAATTACACAAGTGTTGTTGTTATCATAAACAAAAGGGAATTCATAAAAAATGATAAGAATGTGATATTACTTAGAATTACACGAACTAATAAGAAAATAACATCAAACTAACAGGAGTAAGTAAAAAAATGAAAGGAGAGAATACCTCCTTTTGCCAGTATTTACGAGTCTGACCCGGAACTCAAAAAGGAAAAAAACAAGAGGAGTGGACCATCCTAGAGTCCAGAACCAAAATACCCCTAAAAAAGTGGGGTTGAACCAAAATACAAAAAAAAAAAAAAAACTGTGACAAAAGTATATTTAACGCAGTAAAATACTGCGTTATAGGACTCAGTAAAAAAAAAGTTTTTTTTACTGCGTTATAGAACCAGTAAAAAAAAAATTATCAATTTTTTTTTTTGGGCAACACTTAGTGTTTTTTTTTTCCATACTTTGACCACCGATTAGTCGTGTGTCAAGACTCCGAAACGTCAATATTTTATATAGAACCTGATATTTTTTTCTGCGTATAATAATGTAGGCTCAATACATCAAGGATACGTAAACGTTCGGATCGTCATTTTAGGGGTTGAAAAGGTGCCTAAAGTAAGTTTTGTTTGAAAACTTTACGTTTAAGTGTTCTATTTTTATAAGGTTATTTTAGTCAACTTTCTATGTCGAGAAAATTAGTCAGCTTTATTTTCAAAAATTGAAACCACAAAAGTAAAATTGACATTCACAGCTACATTGCCCCGGGATTTTTACATTGAAATCTATTGCATGATCATCATATTATAAGTAAAGAAAACTAAAAACCTTCACGCCAATTTGGGAGAAAATTGAAATTGAATATGATAATAGGTATTTTTGTAAAAATCGACTCGGCCAAACGGCGGTTTGCCCACGTAGATCTTGGAAAAATACGCATAACCAAAAAAAAAATCACGTAAAACGGACATTCGAGCGCAAAATTATGACCATATAAATTTTGAACACTTTACAACTAGCTTTTCTCCCTGTATTTTTAAATACATTTTTATCTAATTGAATTAGATTTATATTCAAAATAAAGTTATGTCTTGATTAAAAAATAACACGCTTAAATAAAAAATTTAAAAATTAAAACACTTAAACCTAAAGTTTCCAAACAAAACTTACTTCGGGGACCTTTTCAACCCCTAAAACGACGATCCGAATGTTTACGTATCCTTGATGTATTGAACGTACATTATAGTACGCAGAAAAAAATATCAGGTTCTATATAAAATATTAACATTTCGGAGTCTTGACACACGACTAATCATTGCTCAAAGCATGAAAGAAAAACACTAAGTGTTGCAAAAAAAAGATTTATTAAAATAAGATGTTGCGATCTTTTTATGGAAAAAAACACTAAGTGTTCCTTAAGTGTATTATTTTTTAATGCGTAACTTTATTTCGAATATGTTGCAAAAAAAATCGTGTAAATCGGACATCCAAGCGCAAAAATTCGCGTATATTCGAAATAAAGTTACGCTTTAAAAATAACACACTTAAATCTAAAACCCTAAAAATAAAAAACTTTAAGCTAATGACAACAAGTCTTCAAACAAAAATGGACGTCTATGTATATAAAATACTTAAATCTAAAGTTTTCAAACAAAACTTACTTCGGGCACCTTTTCAACCCCTAAAATGACGATCCGAACGTTTACGTATCCTTGATGTATTGAGCCTACATTGTTATACGCAGAAAAAATATCAGGTTCTATATAAAATATTGACGTTTTGGAGTCTTAACACACGATTAATCGATGGTCAAAGTATGAAAAAAATACTAAGTGTTGCAAAAAAAAAGTTAGACAATTTTTTTTTTACTGGTTCTATAATGCAATATTTTACTGTATTAAAGAATTTAATCGCGTCGTTACGACGGTTAATACTGCATTAAAAGTACTTTTGTCACAATTTGTTTTTTTTTTTGGTGATATTTTGGTTCTGGACTCACCATCCTACGACCAGAATGCACAAGTAGGCGCGTGTGTACAAGCACCCAAAGAGCGCGTGAGATATCCTACAAAAAGAAAGACCTTTTCCAGAGCTGATAATTGAGAAGAACAAGGGAGGGGGAAGAAAAGAAGACGAAATTCCCGGAAAGGAGAAAAAAAGGAAAAAACACCAAACACTCACCATATTATACCAACAAACACATAAAACCAAAATTCCCCCTATTTTTTCTCAATTAATATACATATTTTCCCTAGAAAAAAACTAGCAAAGAATCTCGAAATTTTCTGCAACCTTTGAGAACAAAGATTAAACCTTTTTTTTCTAAACCAAACACCCACCATAATAAACAAAGAAACCAACAAGAGATAAACCAAAATTCCCTAGTTTTTCTCACAGGAAAAAAAACAAAATTAATGGGTGTATACATGTTTTCCCTAGAAAAATAACTACCAAAGAATCTTGAAATTTTGTTTAACCTTTGAGAAGAAAGATTAAACCCCTTTTTCTTTTTTGAAAAAAAAAATGATTTCATCATTGGGTATCTACATATTTTCCCCAGAAAACTAGCTAGCCAAGAATCTTGAAATTTTCTGTAACCTTTTGAGAAGAAAGATTAAACCTTTTTTTTTTTCAGAAAGAAGATGGGTTCATACATATTTTCCCCAGAAAACTAAGTAGCAAAGAATCTTGAGATTTTTTTTGCAACCCCTTTGAAGAAAGATCAATTTTTTTAGAGGAAAAAAAAAAGATGATTTCATCATTGGGTGCAGCTTCTTCATCTTCATCTTCATCATCATCTTCATCAGCTTCTGTACGTGTTGAGAAGGCAACAAGTGAATTCTTGATTGGTCCTGATTGGACTATGAATATTGATATTTGTGATACCATCAATTCCAATCAATGGTAATTACTTTTTTTTTTTTTTTACTTTTTTTGTGCTTATTGTAAGCTTAATTCATGTGGGTTTTTGTTTTCTGTGTTTTCTTGAGGCTTAATTTTTTAAATATTAGCAAACCCCTTTTCTGTATCTTGGTTGTTATAGGGTATGAGGGAGAAAGATGACTTTTTTATATGGGGTTTAACCTCCTCTTTTTTTTTTTTTTTGTTTTTTTTGTTTTTTTTTGTGTGTGTGTGTTAATTCATGTGGGTTTTTGGTTCTGTGTTTTCTTGATGGTTAATTTTTTGTGTGTTTCTTTTAAGTTGATGGAAAAAAAAAGTTTTTTTCTTTCTGCGCTTTGTGAATTCTCATAGTTTGAAGTGTTATTTGGACTTATCAGCCACGTAAGTGAACTTTATTTTGATTTTTTACTGTATTCCATTTGCCTTTTTGGAGCTTTTGAATGTTAATATTTTTAGATTTCAAAAGTTGTTGAATTATCCAGCTTCACCTGTGTATAGAATTTATAACATCATGTAGCCAAGAATTCTCAAGGGGTGTTGATTGTTGAGTTTGGTTTTTAATTTAACAAGGATGAAGTTACTTTGTGTTGTCAAAGATTCACCCTTGGGAGATTGCATTGTTTTCTACTACATTCAACTACTTATCCCAATCCCAAACTAGTTGGGGTCGTCTACATAATCATCTGTGTCCAATCTGCTTATCTCATTCCCATTTCATGAGTACTAAATATATTCCTAGGAAGCACCCAAGGGTGTGGCCTAGTGGTCAAAAAGTGGGTTGAAAACGATGAGGTCTTAGGTTCAAATCCTAGCAGAGACAAAAACACTAGGTGATTTCTTCCCATTAGTCCTAGCCTTGGTGTACACATCACCTGGTATCTGTTGCTAGTGGAAGGTGGCCGGTATCCCATGGAATTAGTCGAGGTGCGCGCAAGCTTGTGTGGACACCACAATTATCAAAAAATTATATATTAGGGATTCTCAATAATAGTTCTTTGAACATCAAACTTATATTGCACACGGATATACAAGTCTCTAAGCAGAATTAAAGGACTCTGACAAACACCGGACCCAATGATGTGTTGTATTTTCATCCTAGCTTCAATTACTGTGCGTCATTCTCCATTGCTTGAAGTTGACGTTAACTATATGCATATAGGCTATAGCTAGAACAAGTGGAAAACAATTTAAGGTTTGATTTAATTGTCCCTACTCTATACAGGTTAGCAAAAGATGTTGTCAAAGCTGTGAAGAAGAGGTTGCAGCACAAGAACCCCAAAGTTCAGCTACTTTCTTTAACAGTACGTATGTTGGAACCTCTCCTTTATTTATATAATTTACAGTCAGTCAAATTGCATTAGGGCCATCAATGTATCAGAGGCTCATTTGAGGTACACTTGAGCCACGAAGCTCAGGGGTAGGCACTTCACCTCACTTAGGCTGCGTTTCAGTGTAGGCAAGGCACGATGGTGTTCGCCTCATTACCCACAAGTTCAATCTTGAATAAAGCAGTATTAAATAATCAATGTGAAATCCAAAGATATATATTAATCTTTAAGAAAATAAACTTGGAGCTTTTTTTAACGCTTTTTGCTTTTGATAACACTGAGGGCTATATTATTGACTAAAATATGCTAAGCGGAACGGTATTTCTTTTACCTGATATTAATATCCAATCTCCTTTTAAGGTTGTCAAGCTGCGATAAGCTTTGATGGTTCTAATGATTATTCTCCTTGTCCTTCCCCCTACAGCTTCTGGAGACAATGGTGAAGAACTGTGGCGATAATATGCACTTTCAAATTGCTGAAAGAAGCATACTGCAAGACATGGTCAAAATTGTAAAGAAGAAGGCAAGTTTCTGTTCAAACTACTTCACTTATTGGTTATTGCGATTTATGTGTACTTTGTGCTGCTTGGGACCATTATTGATGATTATTAGCTTTTTGGTCATTGTGATTTATGTGTTACCAAATCTCAGTTTTGAGTGTGCATTTGACCTGTCTGTTTAAGACTTTCTTTTGATGGTTTTGCAGACTGATATGCATGTGAGAGATAAAGTGCTAGTACTACTGGACTCTTGGCAAGAGGCATTTGGTGGCCCTGGAGGAAAGTATCCCCAGTACTACTGGGCTTACGAAGAATTGAGGGTTAGTAACTTGATGTAAAGTTTTAGTTCAAAATCATTTTTTGATGAGTTATAGGCTTGTGATTTCATTGAGATACTCGTAATGACATTGATTTGTTGGCTTGTAATATTACTTTTGAGTTAGATAATCTCTTTCTCCAAATGATCAGTTGGGAAACGGATTTATGCAGTTCATCTCTGTGTTTTGATATGTTTCATGGAATTGTTCAGATGTTTTCTTTTTGGTTCTTGTGTGTGTTTGTTTCAGTTGGGAAACGGATTTATGCAGTTCATCTCTGTGTTTTGATATGTTTCATGGAATTGTTCAGATGTTTTCTTTTTGGTTCTTGTGTGTGTTTGTTTTTCTTTCCTATGGGGGTGGGTGGGGAAAGAAACCCTTGTCTAAGAAGTGAAATGGCATGCTTAAACATTTATTAGAGAAGTTTTGTTTTCTACTAACCATGTTGGTGTCATGATGATGGCAGCGTGCTGGCATTCAATTTCCCCACCGTTCATTTGATACAGCTCCAATATTTACTCCTCCTGTTACTCATCCTGCACCAAGACAACCTCAACCTGGTTATGGAATGCCAAGCAATTCCTCAACAAGACTTGACGAGGCAATGGCAGCAGAGGTCGGAAACTTAAGGTAAGTGACCTATAGATCCTGTGTTGTTGCACTATGGTGTTTTGTGCTTGATTCACACACTATCATATCTTTTGTAAACTATTTTTTTTGCGTTGCAGCTTGTCCAGCATAAATTCTATGAGGGATGTTGCTGATCTGTTGGCTGATATGCTACAAGCTGTGACCCCAGGCGATCGTCTGGTATGTAACTTCTCTTACTCTTCCTTCATGCACCTCATTAAAAAAAAAATCTTTAACCCGTTACTATCTTTTCTGTCTAGGCTGTAAAAGATGAAGTTATAGTTGATCTTGTTGACCGCTGTCGCTCTAACCAGAAGAAGTTGATGCAAATGTTAACAACAACGGGGTAATTCTTTCTTTTGTTTCTTATGGTGTTCATGGGGGTGATGCAAATGTTAACTGGACTGGTGCTATTATATTATCTTGTGCTAAAATTTGTTTTGATTTATATTAGGGATGAAGAACTTCTGGCCCAGGGTCTTGAATTGAATGATAACCTCCAAAATGTACTGGCTAAACATGATGCAATAGCTTCTGGGTCTCCACTCCCAAACGATAACCACTCAGCAAGAGAAATGTATCATGATCCTCCAAGCCCCAAACCTGCTGAAGTTAAACCACCTAGTCCAACAGCAGCAGATGCCAAACCTTCTGCACCAGTTCTTGCAGCAACCACAGGTCAAATTGATGAAGAGGAAGATGAGGAGGATGACTTTGCCCAATTAGCTCGAAGGTAAATATCGAGATAACAGATACTTGCTTTTACTCCCAATTGTAAGCACCACATCCCACGTATGTAGAGCCATGACAAGGGGGTGAGTAGTACTCAGTAGAAAGATTAGTGACTTATATTTGGATTTGATAAACGTTATGGGAAATCAAGAGTTGCTCTTTATGCGACTGTGTGGTGGTTTTATAGCTGTGGTTGTGCTCTCTAATGACATTTATGCTTGTGCTGATGCAGACATTCAAAAACAAGTCCAGCAGCCCAAACAAATGAAGGAATGGTCTCTGGCAATTCTACGGGAGAACCATTGGATCCTGTCGCAAGCAATGCATTAGTTCTTCGTGATCCACCTGCAACCACGAAAGAACAAGACATAATTGACCTCTTGAGCCTCACCTTGTCAACAACAAGTGTATATCCCGAAACACCACAAAATTCTGCTTCAGCCACTCAAAACACGCATCAGGAGCCGCATGCCTCCTCAACCGCACAAGGGAATCCATATGCACCTCAAGCTTATTTTGGGTATCAACAAGATCAGAGCTTTAGCAGTTATGTAGCTCCTTGGGCTCAACCCCAGTCCCAACCCCAACCTCAGTTTCATCCTCAATATCAACACCAAGGCCAACCTCAGTATCATACACAATTTCAACACCCAACCCAAGCCCAGTTCCAGCCCCAGCCTCACCCACAGCAACAACCTCAATATCAACACCAAGGTCAACCTCAGTTTCATCCTCAATCCCAACCCCAGCCTCAACCACAGCAACAATCTCAATATCAACACCAAGGTCAACCTCAGTTTCATCCTCAATCCCAACCACAACCATCCACTCAGCCTCAACTGCAGCAACCACAAGAATCTTCATTACAATCTCAGCATACATCACAACCGCTTCCTCAATCTCCTTTGCAACCTGAACCTAGAACTCAGCTGGAACTTCATCCTCAGTCTCAACAACGTGCTCAGACTCAATTCCCTCAGTACTCTGCTTATCCACCTCCTCCTTGGGCAGCAACTCCCGGATATCTTACCAATCCAAGTCCTTCGTCTAGACCATCCTACATGTACTCAACTCCACAACCAACCAAAAATACATCCATGAGACCCGTACAGAATGTTAACCCCTTCCCTACTATGGGAGGCAATGGTTTAGCTATGAATGGGGACCCGAAGACGACAACAACTAACCCTGCTGCTGGGCAAAAAACCTTCATTCCATCTTATAGATTGTTTGAAGATCTTAATGTTTTCGGCAATGGGGATCAAAGACACAACTCATCTTCCGGTTTATCAGGAAATAACAGCCAAAGTATGGTTGGTGGACGAAAATGAGACGTATTTGTGGCACGTCTTCTAATACCATGCTGTCAATATGATGTACATGATTCGACTTTCCCCCGCCCCCTCTACCCTCACTTTATTTGGCGTTTTTGGATTTTGCAGGTAGGATAGTGTTATAAGATTGATTTAATTCTGGCTATTACATCGTCCGTGTTTATGTTATGCGACAGTTAAATAATCTCTTAGGGTGATGAGGTTTGAAATTGTTATTGCAGTTTCCATGGAGTTGATTTGTTTTCCCTCCCTCCTTTGTTATGGGATTAGGTTTATGTTTATACTTACAGGCAATCACTTTCATTAGTTTTAACTTGAATTGGTGAGCATGACTTTTCATAAATTAAGTATATCTTTAAGGTGATATTGGACACACGAGGCCAAGATATGTTTGCTGGGTGCACGACCCATTAACCTACGAATAATGGGGGAGAAAGCATAACATGTTGCAATAAAAGCTTGATTCGAGGCATTAGCTTTGGAGCCTGATCAGGTAACTTTAAAGGTGGTCCCAGTAGTAGATTCTGACTTTGATTTGCTAAACAAGTGCTGCCATTTGTTGAAAAGTTGCTCTTCTTACAATAGTCACCAATAAGGATTTGATTCTATTAAAAACTGATGCTAACGCATTCATCTTAACCTTTATTATAGATGCCTATTTAGCCGAATAGTTTAGAGTTGAAGCATTTTTGGTTGAAGGAACAGCCATATAGCATTTTCATACCGGAGCAACAGAAACCAGCTTATTACAGGAATGGATTTCTGAAATACTCTAGGAAATATCGCCACTAAATAGAATATACCTAGGAAGTTCTGCTTCAAGCTCGAGAGCAAGCTTGACGCCCAAGGTTGTTTTATAGACTACGGCATGGAAACTTATAGGGTGTTGTATGCTATCGTGTTTTTCACACGATTTTTTGTTATTCCATGAAGCTAGACGAGTGAACTATTATGCTTTTTTCAAAGGATCACACTTTCTGGTTGTCATCGCTCCATCACTTCTTTTTCCACCAAGTCATTGCTTAGGGACCTTAGAGGACGATCCGAATTGTTTCCCTCTCGACTTTGGATCTTAGCACCCAAAAAATTTATCTGTACAAACGATCTAGGCCTGTATTCGAAGTTTCCCTAGAGATGATAAGGCAAAATGAGACCGTCCTAGCCATTGAGTGCTCAACCTCGGGCCATCGACATCATACGCTCTATTGAAATAGATGGTCAACCCTCTGCCCAATCATCCGCTCCAACATTTAGGCATGGTTCTGTAGTCGAAGCAACTTCATCACTTCCGTGTACCCATAGGACGACAGCCCTTTCGAAGGTCCCTTAGGGACCAATTCACTCGGTGTAGGTTAACTGAATGCAGAAAACTTTCCACTGGCAGACGATCCTATTTTTCACAGAATTTTTGTTACTCATGTCAGCATTCTCATTCTGATATCCCCGGGTCTTATAGCTACAGGGCAACTTTAACTTGAGAGGAATTATATTCTAGTTTATATCGTTAATTCTTTCTTTGAGAAATGAATGCTACAATTAATGCCCATTGCTCGACTATTGCGCATAGTATAATATTTGCAACAAAATTTGCTCCTTTAACTCATTAATTGGCAATTCGTTTAAAGATTGCAACTAAAACAATAGAACACAAGAACATTCATTGCCAACATATATAAATTATGTAGTTCATATGTACAAATTGAACTAAGGGGTGAGATGAGAAAAAGAAAGTAGAGCGGGGACTGAACTACAGAAGCACACCAAGAAAATAAAAAAGGGAAAAAAATTACAAAACAGAAACAAAGAATGACGGATATTTACACCTTTCTTTACCTATTTATCAAATTATTTGCTAGAGCCTCCTCCAATATGTCGAAGGTTTCCCAACTTGGCAACACTCTCGCTGCAGAGGCTCAATGAATAAGTAGCACAAGACCTCAATGAGCTGATCAGTGTTTCAAAGATGTCAACAGTCCAATTTTGCAGCTCAACTTAAGTCTGTAAACACATTTTGTTTCTCAATCTTATTATCTCGTCGGGGCGATTTCATCAGCATAGACTGAAACACAAGCATCTGCTGCTCCAGCAGCAAGTAGCACTTGATAGGGGTGGAAGGTAAGACATCTCACAGAACCTATCTTCTGAGCCATGAAGGTAGACAAATATCTTATGGTGCCTAATTGCTCACCTTCCAGGTTGAACACTTTGATAAGCTGTTTAGCCGAACCACTTGCTATAAGGGGTGCATGACGATGAACAGCTAGGGCCGTTAGCGATCCCCTATGAGCATCAATTGTTAAGTAAGCTTCCTTGAGATTTCTCATATCAAGGAACTGAATATCACCAGCTTGAGACGCACTGACGATCTAAGAAACAAGAGAAACAGTTAAGGAATTCTCTGCTTCCAGAAATATATCAAAAGGATAACAGATTTGTCAACACAGAAAAGTAATAGTCCTATTTTTATTAAGAATGATTACTGTTGTGCCGAAATAGAAAAGAAGATAATAACAGTAGTCACCTTTGCTGGTTCAAGTCCAGGTTGAAAGCCTATCCCCACAACTCTCTCTACTCTTTGGGTGTGCGGTCGTGATGAAGAAACAAGCCTAAATAAAATACAATTTGAGCATTAAATGAGAAATGACACAAGTATTTCATGCAAGAACAAAAATGTAAGCATGTAAATCCGTCTGCAAACATACAAGATGAATTACTAGAATGGACACCATCTTGGCGTACCGAATACTCACTCACCACCTAATAAGATCAAGAAGAAGATGGATATCTTCTAAAAGTCCTACAAATCATACTCCAGACGACAACTTCTCCTACAGATATACACCACCCACTCTCCAAACAAAAAAAAAAAAAAAAAAAAAAAAAGAGACCAGACCTAAAAGTAGGATAATGCAATGACCATGCCATCACATTAATTATCTTATAGAACCTGTGTAGCAAGAAAGGAGAAAAGAAAATCACCCCAATGTAGTAAAAGCTTCATACTTACAGTTCAGGCGTTCGAATATCAAATAGTTTGACACATCCATCCATAAAGCCAGCAGCAAAGTGTCCTGCGTGAACTTGAGAAGCTGACTGCGGAACATCAGAGAGATAAAATGTAAGCATCCATCAGAAATAGAATAAATACACATTCAAATTCTACGCAAACATATGCCATCGCCTCGTTGGAAAGGCGCAAAAAACTCACAAGTGCTGCATAATAGAACCTGTGGGATAACTGAAAAAGGGAAATAAGGGAATATCCCCGACCATCTCCTTTCAGGAGGATTCAAATTCTAAGCAAACATATGCCATCGCCTCGTTGGAAAGGCGCAAAAAACTTACGAGTGCTGCATAATAGAACCTGTGGGATAACTGAAAAAGGGGAAAAAGGCAATATACACGACCATCTCCTTTCAGGAGACTAGCCATGCCTATTTACTTAATGCAGGACTCAACAGGAGCATCCTAACCTCCCTTTCATCCCTAAGCATTACAAAATAAATCTGTATGACTTGTTCTTTTATAGGCTTAAAAGTTTATTTGACTAACCGTATAATAAGGCAGTTCAATAAATAGTAAAGAGTCATACACCTTTGACCAAACCTGAATCATCATGTGTTTCAGGCTATGTTTTTTAGACGGCAGTATCAACTCTTGATGTCAACTCTATTCTCAAACTTAGCTGATAACATCAAACCAAATTTAGCATGAACTTAGTAGAATAAGTTATTCCCTGTTTCAAGGTATTGCAATAGATAATATCACTAATTTTTCCACATACAAAGCTTCCCATACAACCATACCTTCCGCATACATAATATACTAAATCCGTTTGGACAACTTCCGGAAAGTGTTATTGAAGAAAAAGAAATATACTGGAAAAAAGTTTGTGCATAAAGAAGACATGCCAGATAGTCTTATAGTATTTTGAAGATCTGGAGTGCTTTGTGAGTGAAAAAAAAACCTTTTATTTGAGGAACACCCTAAAAACACTTCTTCACATAACAGTTTTAAAAAAAAAAAAAACTGGGAAAACATCTTAAGACACTTAAACAAACACATTTGGAAATTTTTATGCAAGATTCCAAAAAGCCACCAAAATCTTTAGTCAGTGCAGATATTGCATTTCAAGCGGCATAGACAACTTCCAGAGACATTGCGCCAACACAAAAAAGTCTAAAAATAGCAATTGAAGAAATATAGGCCTTTGGCATGATGGCATCAATATGAGCTGATGCTGGGTTTTTATCTATTAAAGTTAGTGCAAACATAAGCAAGTGCAGATATAGAGCATTAGAAACTTAATGGTAATTGATCATATATATTAATCCCATAAAATCTTCAGGGGAAATGCCAAAAACTCACCAATGCTGAGATGCTGCAGTCTGAGGATGTTGGAATTGTATTAACAAGCTGTTCTTTGTCAAGATCCCAAGCCATGATGGACGAAACTTCACCAGATGAAAACTGGTAACGAATTGAAACAGCTGTATTAGAGCATAATAGCACAAATGTGCCAGACAAGGATAGTACAGATTAAGAATTAATGATGAACTACGATAAGTATGTTACATCAAGCAAATGGAAAACAGTGCAGTTGTAATACAAAGAGTGTTGCGTCACAACAACAACAACAACAACCCAGTGAAATCCCACAACGTGGGGTTTGGGGAGGGTAAAGTGTACGCAGACCTTACTCCTACCAAGGTAGGACGGCTGTTTCCGAAAGACCCTCGGCTCAATAAAAAAACATAAAAAGAGGTCAGATAAGGTTAAGAGATTCAAAGCGATATGGAAATGAAATAACGCAAGCGACACAAATAACATAGGATAATCAATGCACAGGAAATAACAGATAATAGCAGAAATCAGAGCACAAGAAATTATACTGCGATAATACGACTACTAATAAGAAAGGATAACGAGACTATCTACTAGCCTTCTACCCTAATCTGGATCCTCCAAACCCTCCTATCTAAGGTCATGTCCTCGGTAAGCTGTAACTGCGCCATGTCGTGTCTAATTACCTCTCCCCAATACTTCTTCGGCCTACCCCTACCTCGTCTGAAACCATCCATGGCCAACCTCTCACACCTCCGCACTGGGGCATCTGTGTCTCTCCTCTTCACATGCCCAAACCATCTCAATCTCGCTTCTCGCATCTTGTCTTCCACCGAGGCCACTCCCACCTTGTCCCGAATATCTTCATTCCTAATCCTGTCACTCCTGGTGTGGCCACACATCCATCTCAACATTCTCATCTCGGCAACTTTCATCTTTTGAACGTGAGAGATCTTAACTGGCCAACACTCCGCCCCATACAACATAGTCGGTCTAACCACCACTTTGTAGAACTTTCCCTTAAGTTGTGGTGGCACCTTCTTGTCACATAGCACTCCGGAAGCAAGCCTTCATTTCATCCACCCTGCCCCAATACGATGTGTGACATCATCGTCAATCTCCCCGCTGCCTTGCATAATAGACCCAAGATACTTAAAACTAATTTTCTTCTGGATGGCCTGGGTACCAAGCCTCACTTCCAAGCCAGCTTCCTGAGGTGCTTCACTGAACTTACACTCTAAGTACTCTGTCTTGGTCCTACTCAGCTTAAAACCTTTAGACTCCAGAGTATGTCTCCAACCCTCCAGCTTAGCGTTAACTCCGCTACGAGTCTCGTCGATCAGGACTATGTCATCCGCGAAAAGCATACACCATGGCATCTCACCTTGAATTTGCCGCGTCAATCCATCCATCACCAAGGCAAATAAACACGGACTAAGAGTTGATCCTTGATGCAACCCCATCACAACTGGAAAGTGCTCTGAGTCTCCTCCTACTGTCCTTACCCTGGTTTTGGCTCCCTCATACATGTCCTTGATCACCCTAATGTACGTCACAGGTACACCTTTAGCCTCCAAGCATCTCTATAGGATCTCTCTTGGAACTTTGTCGTAAGCCTTTTCTAGGTCGATGAATACCATGTTTAAGTCCCTCTTCCTCTCCCTCTACTGCTCCACCAGTCTCCTCACAAGATGGATGGCTTCTATAGTTGAGCGTCCCGACATGAATCCGAACTGGTTCTCTGAAATAGACACGCCTCTCCTCACCCTCATCTCCACCACCCTTTCCCACCATTTTGTGTGTTGCGTCACAAATGGAAAAATTGGAATTATAATCCATAGGCATTTTTAAGAATATATCATATAGATTGAGTCTTGTTCAGTTATTTCTTCGATTTTTGAGTTTCTTGTTTGGGTCTTCCATACATGATTGTACTACGGATCCCCTTCGACGTTTTCTTTAATAGACTATTTACCTATCAAAAGAAATACATCTAACCAAAATGGAAATTGAAGGTACTTGTGCATTCACATATTTAATGTCTGAAATAGCTAATATTATACCAGATATCCAGACTGCTGCTGCCAATCCACAACAGCGTTCACACTACGGACACCAGGTCTGTGACCTTGAATGGAAGAGAATCCAGAAACTAGTCTTTGTCGACCTCTTACGGTATAGTCTTTCCAAATCCGGATGTTCCCATCACCTTTTATAAACAAAAGTTTGTTAAAATTTTAGGCATCAATGAAAAAAATAGATTAAAAGTCTGTTGCAGCAAAACTTTACTTGATGCAACAAGGAGCAGACTCTCATCTAGCTCGTTCACAAGGCAGAGCTTTGAAATTCCTTTATCAGGGTAACTGTGGTTATCAAAGCTGTTGAGAAGGGTGGCCTCCTCGTAATTCCATACCCTGTTCATAAAGAGAGCATGATATTAGAAGATTCGAGACAACACAGTATCAGATTGACAAGAGAACGACAAATATAAGCAACTGAAACAGAAAAACCCATGAATTGATACAGGTATAATGAAGCAATGAAATAGAAATACTTTCCATCACAAATTACTCTCCTTTGTGTTAACACATCATTAGATTCAGAATGAGAGTGCCTCTGATGGAACAGATTGAAACGTCATTAACTAGCCTTTTATCTGTTAATTTGCTGTAGCTGAAAGAAAACCCAACTCATGCACTCGATGCAGATGACACTCCAATAATCGTTGGACCTGGTATTTATTATTTTTTTTGGGGGGGGGGGGGGTGCATTCAAGCTTTCTACTTGATATTGACATTGACTGTTCACTGACAGACAACTAGGTAGGTCGAAATTGCAGATTATGCAGCTCCAACTAAGATAGCACCTGAACCAACCTATATTCAAGAATAAACTGAACAAGCTATTAAAGAAATAATGGATTAATTCAAGTCGATGAGTTCTTCTACCTGATTCTTTCACTCTCATCTGCAGCAATAACAATAGGTGAGAAGGGCTGCAGCAAAGCAGTTTTGGTGCCAGTCTCAAACTTAGTATCCCAACTAGCGATTTGATTGTGTAGTTTGCTTATTGCTGAGATAGGAAAAACATTGCTCATTAAAATTTAGACTTCGTTCTGTATGAAATATTATGATACGGATTTCATTATTAATAAATTATGAGAAAACTCAAACAAGTGAAGGGATGGATACACAGTGAACAGACTCACAAGAGTGTTGGCACTTTGCAATGAGGTCCATGGCCAACTTTTCCTTCTCTTCCCTTCTAGCAATCATCTCTTCACTATCATCAACTGCAGTAAGAAGTGGCTTTGAGAAGTGGCCGCAACTCCAGTTGTAGATGGCTGACTGGGGAAGAAAACTGCGGTCTGAAGCTCCAGAAGACCCCAACAATGGGTCAGCTAATCCTGAGTCTTGAGAGTGCGGTAGGTGGGGCCTGAACTCCAAAGAACAAACTCTTCGCATTCCCGTCAAGTAACTGGGCCGCGGGGGACTAACGGGAGGAGTTCTAAAAGTCAGAGGTAAATGTCCTGCAACAACAGTATATTAAAAAAAAAAAGGTATCAAACGAGGCCAGAGTCGCTTCAAAAATATTATTTAAAAAGGTACTAAATGAGGTGTTAAATATGATATGTTAGTGGACCATGGGTGCAGATATACCGTAATAATATGGACCATAATCACATTCATCCAGAAAAAAGATATGGACCAAATCTCCCAAAAGCCCTAAACTTACCTCCATTCATATCAAACCAAGATGAAGATCGAGCCAATCCAGGATAACCAGTGGTTGGAGCTGTTGTGGATTCACCAGTTGACTTAACAGATTTGGCCACAACCTGTTCAATCCCGATAATGGAGAGGACTCTCCGGCCAAGACCTGCAATACGTGGTGACGGATCCTTTGCCAAGGCACACATAGCCAGTACACACTGAGAATAAAGTGCATTGTCTAGAGGCCTTGATCTTGTATGATTTACAACACCATTGGTGACAGCATCATTCAAGATTCCGGAATCAGAAAGTTGAGAGGAATCATCAGATAAAGGAGATCCATGTATGACGCCGGGTGTTGCAAGGGGGCTGCTAGTCGAGACTCTCCCATCCCGAGATATGGACTGACCGTCAACCCCCACTCTCAATAAAGGAGCAACAGGAGACAGAACCCTACTTCCATGTGGAATACAGTGAGTTGGGGTTGTATACCCACTACCTGAACTCTTGACCGCAAAAGAAGGCAAGGAAGTGAGCAAGGAATTAGACTGAGGCTTCCAATATGCAGCAGCTACTGACTTCAGGTGCTTTTTATGCCCAAAGGCAAAACGTGCCAAAGCTGCAAAAGATGATAGAACATGAACCCAACTCCTACCAGGATTAGAATTCTGTGCATAGCAGTGATTACACTAAAAAAGCCACAATACTATAGGGTGTATACACAAGATCAAGAAAGGACTAATGACAGGAAATCAGAGAACTAGACATGATTGTAAGACAGCTGATATTCACATCCAAGAATCAGAGCTCACTAAACATGAATGAAGCAACTTTCAGGCTGAACTACTAGCACTACTAAGAATACAATTGAGCAAGCACAGTAAAGTGTCACCATTTGATATGGATATCACTCTTTTTCTTTTCTTCTATTTTAAAGCACATCAGAGATTTTGGCAAAGAAGTGACATGACAGCAAAGAATGATATCTTTGGCATCAGGTCCTCCTTCAAAGTGGACGATAAACAAAATTCATAATTGGGACAGATAAAATGCATAAGGCACCTCATCATACAAAACTGTAATGGCAGGTAGTTTTAGGCAAAACCTTTCAAATAATATTGCAACAAAAATATTTTTCCTTCTAGGAAATAAAGACAAAATATTGGGAAATGAGGGTGTGAAAACAGTAAGTTTATCGAAAAAGAACAGTCTTCAGGGAGAAGATTCAGCAAAAGCATACCTACAGCAACCTCCGCTCGAACCAAAGGGCTTCCATCAGAAGCAACACTTAAAAGGCTCTTAATTATACTGACTTCAGTCCTAACCTTCTCCTCATCACAGTCTTCATCCCCTCCAACACCATCCCTAGCTGAGTCAAATCCATCAAGTAAAGTCCCTAGAGCAAAAGTAGCTGCAGCACGCACCTGAAATAATGAATTTTTATAGTCAAAATCCGAATATTTCATTGAGGACCTACTTGCAACCACTCAACACAAAATTAAACAACAAACCTCAGGTTGGGGCTCAGACAGCAGAGGTGCAAATATTGCTGGTGCATCTGCCTGCACACCTGATACTTGTGCCTCTGTGTAATCCTCCCACAGTTTTCCAAGACAAAGGCACAGCCATTGAAGAAAAAGTGGTTCAGTTTGTGCATCATTAGGCGTTGATCCCTGAAGATGCTTCAAGCAGACATGTATAAGACCCGCTTCAGAACAGGCCTCCTGACCCTTTCTGTGACCATCCACAATGACTGCCAAAACAAATGCAGCCATTGCCCTTTGCTCTGGATAAGCCTCCACGCTGTCAAGAAATCTAATGAAATATGTATGTCCCCCATCCTTGACAAGGTCAACCTGGCAAGACTGTTGACTCAAAGGAAACAATAATCTTATCAGTACAGAAGTAGATGATCATAACGAATAACCAATACAGGATTATACAGGCAAAAATCTAAGACAGAGAAAAAGTTAGCATGACACAAACAAAAAAAACCTCTTTTACATAGAGTTGATGATATCATAACTTTTTTTGAAACTGGTAACTGTTTAATGATATCATAACTTACGAAAACAGGAAATAACAATATCAATATAAAGACATACTCCATAGGTGTAACAGACCCCGGAACTAGAATCATTAAATTCGGGTAAAATCAGAGTAAAGACTATAACCTATTCAAAGTAGTTTGAAATATTCAAAAAACACAAAACTAACATAAAGCTGCAGCAAGATCTCCACCTCTTCCTCTCCAATTAACACTTGATTCAATAAAAGAGGGCTCGAGATTATAGGTCTATCACAAGTTTCATCGCAGAAAACGTATCACTCCACTCTTTAAAATTCTGCTTTGTACACCAAAAAGAACTTTAAAAGTTTAAATAACACAAAAAGTTGCAATCCCATGTCCCATGTCGCAACATAAAACAAATAAGAGGAAAAACAATAAGACATGGATAGAGTCCATAGAAGTCCAACTACTGTCCAACAATTTCGGTGTGCATTGTTTCTAATATAGTAATAACAGAAAAGAGAACGGAGAACTCTGTATAAGAAAAAATAAACACAAAGATGAAATACACAGGAAATGAAATATTAGACAGCATAGATGATAAGTTACAAGCAAATCATGTACCTTATCGAGTGCAAGGATCTTCGTCCAGATGAAGACAAGAATTTGTCTAAGTTCTGGAGTGGTGGTTTGCAAAAGCTTTAGAACATAAGGAAATATTCCTACAGACAAGGCCTGGGAGTGTTGACTTAAATATTAGTCGCGACGTAGATGCACAAACAATTACAGAAAATAGAAACCTGAAGTCAATTTGTAAGTACCAGATCTACAGCCCAAGGTCCCATATCGAGAAATCTTCCAAGAAGTACAAGTGCACGGAACCTGTGGCATTGACTAAGTAACACCTAATAACAAAGTAGATTGGTTACAGAGGCATGCAAGGGGAAAAAATGCACGAAGGTTACAGGACCACCAAATGTAAAGAAAACCGAAAATAACCAGCAAAAAATAGCAAAGACCACTATCAGCTCATACTTGAGGGAACAATGGTTTCCTGTTTCTATATATATCTTTAGCGTCAAGAGGACAATTATCAAAAACTCAGACCTACTTCATAATTCAAATAAAAAAGCCCTGCTCAACCAGCAAACAGTACCACCAGCAATATCTTCTCCGACAGATATGATGCATTTTTTTTTTACCTCAACAATCTCACCACAGAAAGCTTTGCTGCTACACCAAAACTTATAACTTGCCTCAGGCTGATTTTTTTGTACAAACAAACAGGATTCACCATTATCATAAATAAAATAAAAAACAAATTAAAACGTAAGTGCATTAATCTACTGGAATTGATAGATCACTTCCGTCTTTCAGGAGACATAGGAAGAAAGTTCAAAGATTCAACTAGAAAAAAGCCTATGAAAGAAATGAAGAACGTGTGATGTGCCAAGAATATTAAACCAGTATTAGGAGGCCTTAGAAATGACAACAGGAAAAAGTTCAATGGTTCAAGCATTCCTCAGCATCATGCCAAAGCATTCGTGTCATATTTTTCTTTTAAAAATTTCTTTAGAGAATTCAGTAAAGTTAAATCCTTAGCATGATATGTAGCTAACTATTTTCCTAAAAACTAGTATATCAAAGTCGGAAGAGACAGCAGTCAATGCTTTTATCAAGACAGGAACAACAAATACAATTTTTTGGTTTTATTGATAAGTAGGGAAAAACAAAAGCTATCCAATAATTTTTCTTCCACCTTCTCATCAAATTATTGAAGAAACAGGAGTTGACAGGAGATGCGGGATGGATGGAACCTACATCCCAGAAAATTTATTTAAAATCGCCACAAGATGGCAAGAAGAACCAAGGACAGTCCCTCATTTTATTTGGACCATGAGAAATTTCCTACCTGCAACACTATGGGCAACTGCTCTGGAGGCTTTTTATCCTTTGATCCATGGTCAAGCCATACTTCAAAAGCTGTCAACTGCTCTGTGAAAAATGGACTTGGCTGAAGACATACAAAACACAGGGAACATTAATCTCTTGGATAATATTCTTGAGGATTTGAACTATGAGAAAATATCAAACGGATGGTAAAGCATTATGCCCACCTGAAATTCTGCATTGGGATCCTCAACTAAAGTTGGAAGCTGCGAAAGACAGATTTCTGCTGCCATGTCCCATGCATCCCTAACATACATGTGAAGAACAAGTGAGATAAAGGTAAACATAACTTTTATATAACGTGGAAATATTTAATGTAGTTACCACATATGGTGCTGATGAGTAGGTGGTAGCATTGGATATGAAATTGGTGAACAATTTGCAGAGCGCATGATTCTTTCAGCAAGTAAAAAGTTTCTGAACAAACTAGCAACCAATAGATCTTGCCTGAACAATCTCTGAAATAGATCTGCAGGTTTGCAGCTCATACTTCACAAAGAGATCAAAATGCTTAAATTGTGATATTTGTATCAATCTAAATAATCTATTCCATTACCATGTGGTAGAACATTCCAGGCAATTGTGTCAGTAACTGCAGTAAAAATCCAATTCAGTTCGCCAAGAAGTGTCTTCCGATCAGTTTGCCGGCCAGGAATTCTATCAATCAGAGAGTAATCAAGCGACTCATGAAGCAATGAACGAGTGCAAAACCTAGAAGCCAAACACATGAGGAAGTGAGATTTAAATGGTTAACAATTGTTGCAAGAAAAAAGATTAGCTATCACACTTAACATATACGAGGAAAAAAAGAAAACTAAAATCAACTTATTTGATAGAAGAAAATGTATCAATGTAAAAAAATAAAGAAGCAGCATATTAGGAAGGACTTAGCAACACAAGCACACAGAGGCAAGTACGAGAGTTGAGTATTTACTTAAAACACTGTATATGGAAACTCACTAAGATAGCATTACCTATTAGTCTATTACACAGTTTGGCACTAGAGATGGCCATTATTTTTGAGTTCTTTTGCTCTTCCTTTTTTTTTTTTTTTTTTTTTTTGGCTAGAGGCTATTCATTAACAGTGAAAATGGGGATGACCCCTAAAATTCTTCGAAAGGGAGAGAGAGAGACTATGTAACATCATAAAGTGAAAATGCCAAGTGAAACTATAATAATTTCCATCACTCAATCATTGCAGCTATGCCTGCTCCTTTGAAGATTGGACAAGTGTAGGAGAAAGGGGCAGAAAGAGAAAAGGAAGAAAGGATAAGCAATTGTTGAGAGCATGTCACCATCTCAATGCCATTTTGATGGGTGTAGTGAGGCAGGAGGTGAATACATCGGCTGGAAACTCAGCACTCTGAGGAAGTGTCTCATGCGCTTCACAAGCAGCAAGCAGAATACAATCCCTTGTAGAAGTTCCAGAAGCAGTCCAGTCCTGTAGCTGGTCAAACAATTAGCATTGACATTAATTAGAGAGTGTGATTAGGAAGGGATAGATCAGTACCACGACATTAAGTACAAAATATATGACGTTAGCAATTAAGAGTATACCTCTATGAAGGCATTAACAATCATCCCAGCAGCGGAGCAGTCAAACACGTAGATTGATGGTGTCTTCAACCAGGAATCCAGGTCGCTGATTGGCAAAGGGATATACTGCGTATAACTCTAAAACAAACACCCAAATAAGAAAAGACGGAAGTCGCCTACAGCCCTGAGAAAGCAATCTGGGTAAGAAAGTAAACCTTATTAAATAGCCAAATTTCACCATTCGCTGTAGGTTTAGGAACACCATGTCCATTGTAATGGAATAGAACTCGTTCTGACTTGGCATACTTTCGACAAGTTGTGCAAAGCTTCTTGACTTCATCAATAGTAGGATCCAAGGAAATTTTATACTTAGCCTGCATATGGTTACATAGAGTGTTTGGTCATCATACCTACTCATTCACTATAAACAAGGCTAAGACCTTATCAACTGTAAATATCAAAATGGTGGCAAAAACATTTTCTTACCCTAGGTTGCCACCTCTCGTATTGTTGGTTCAAAGTTCTCCCAATTGTCTCAAGTGCTTTTTGAGGTGCCATCGAAAATGGATCTGTCAAATAAGATAAAGGAATTAATATTAGTAATTATTAGTCTATTGAAGAATTTCAAGCACTAACCGAAAATTAAGCTGGGAAGAAAATAAAACAGTCTAGTTATCGAATTATATAGCTTCCCCCCCCCCCCACCCCGAGAGAATATGACACCAACGCCATGAAAGTTTGCTGAGATAAAAACATTCAGATTGCTTCAAGTAAAACAGACTCTGCCCAGAAGAACCGTCATCAAGTATTATTTTTTATTTGTTGTCTCAGCAAAAGTAATAACCTATGTTGCAACAGATCCTTCACTTGCCAAAATCAGATACTTCATTTACCCCCCCCCCCCCCCCCCCTCTCTTTCCGCCCGCCCTGATCGGACAAGACAGCAAGCTGATGCCAATAAGAGACTCTTGCTGGATCCAGTTAAAATCTGGCTAATGCTTTGAACAAATCGAAGAAGACAGAAGGCCAGAGCCAAACTGAGAAGACAAACTGAACCAGATGATGGAGGAGACGAAGGAAAAGGCAGAAAGTTACAAGATTAGGAACTAAAGTCCAGGTACTCTGTTGTTTTTCTTCCTTAACTTTTTCCCAGAGCGAAGCCGACCAGAGACTTGGCTTGAGGTCCTCACCTTTGTTCGACTCTGGATACTGACAATATCTGAAATCTTCTTCAATTGAAGTATCTCATAGGGACAAAACACTTTTTTAGACAGACAAACGTTGAGACTTTATGTCAGCCAGGAGGAGCAAAACATTGCTAGGAGAAGCCTAGATTAGGTGGTTTTGAAATTTCCCAGGGTGAGTGGAGCTGCTTGAGACACTGCTCCTATGAATCTTACTTATCAAAATGGTACTTCTCTGAACCACTGAAATGACATCATCATATGAAATTATGGTATGGCGTAAGGCTTCTGCTTATATTTCAAAGCCAAATGTCGCAGAACAGTTCTAAAGCATGCATAAATTTCAAGAAAAGATGAAATTTGAGCCCTGCGCCAAGCGAACTAAGTCCAGTACTTAAGTGGAGACAGGTAAAGGGGCAGGCCTGTCATCCACGATTTTCGAAAGCGCTGCGGTTCACCCAAAGGGATGGCTCCAGATGGATTTCTCGGACATCTAAGACAAAAGAAAGATGAGGTTTTAGACGGATCAAAATTTTTGGCTGTGTCCATGACATATTCAACTATTGCTGGCAGAAAGCTTACAGAATGTGAACAGTCTCTACTGGAAAAGCAGACACCCTTGATGACATGTCACATCCACTGGCTGACTCCACCCCCAACCCCCAACCCCCCCCCCCCCCCCCCCATCCCCCGGTTTGGTACATATAGTTTTACCCAGATCTCACAGTGCTTTAGCTGAGGTTCTAGATGGTTAAACATTGCACTTAGGCATTTAAAGCTTTCCACGAGAGTGGAGATCCTACCATCAAGTTTACTACGGTCATTATCAAGGAACAAAAGGTAACTTTGAAGAATGAAACTTCCATGGCTTCATGAGAACTCTATCCTGAAAGTCCAGGTTGGTTTTATAACAAGTCCTCCAAGAGCGTATCAAATTCAAGTCTCCTTTGTGCACTTTATCAATAGCTAATTTTTGAGAAGTCGTATCTATCGTGTGTCTTCTAGACACCACCTCAATCCCAATGCAAGTAAGCAGATTGAAAAGTGATAATCCTTTGGAAGGGTCTCATTTAAAAAAAAAAAAAAAAAAACTGACATTTTTTTTTTGGGGGAAAAGGGGAATTTATGGACAATCATCCTTCAGAATATGAAGTACACTGAAAATTACTAAATGTAAATAGAATGAAATAAAGGATATTCATTTAAATGAAATATTAGCAAAAAGAAGAACAGTAGCCGGTCATCTTACAAGTAGAACAACAAGAAGAAGAAACGTACCAACCCAACACTCCATTCGAGCACAAGGAGATATCTTTATTACATCAGGTGGATCAACACTGATGTTTAAACACAAAACAAGGGCAACACATCCCGTCTTCATCTGCAGAAAATTTTGTATGCTAAGATGGACAAGAAGGTAAAACATTGGGCATGTTTACTGCATGGAGGGTAAGTTCCAAATGCAAGTTATATTAGCAAGCTTGTGAAATACAATTGAAACACGTGGTCATCAAGCACTACATGTGTCAAGTAATACTTTACAGATTAACAAGCAACAAGTAAAAACAACTTTTATCAAGCATTTGATGAATCCAAACTCATTTTCGGACTCCTTTGCAGAACTGCTGTTTCCATCTACCAGCACAAAGCTGTCTCTTTCTGCAAAGAAGAAAACAATCACATCTGGACACCAGTAACACTAGCACTCAAGGGTACACCATCGCAATGTGTTATTGAAGGAATACACTTCATCATAGTGCCTGGACATAATCTAAAGATACATATTTAAAAAATAAGAAAATGAAATTTGGTCCATAATAGCCTCCATGTCTCGTGTAACGAACCTCTATTCAGATTAGAGGGGAGATAATACCTTAGCTAGTTCGAAAACTAAAGAGTACTATGGATGACTCTATTTAAATATCCTTTTTTAATATTTTCAGTGTAAGGAGATTAGGAGAATAATACTTAATTGTAAAAACGGTCAATCTTAATAGATGACTGTGGATGACTTTAGTGCAGCCCTATACTCATCTTATACACACTTTTGATGCCGACATGGTATCATTCACCATACTCCCTTTTCGTTACAACAACATACCCAGTGTAATCCCACAGGTGGGGTATGGGGAGGGTAGGATGTACGCAGACCGTAGTCCCTTTTCGTTATCCAAAAAATTAATGAAATGTTTTACTTGTTAAAAGAAAAAGTAATGTCAGTTCAGAATTTAGGTAATGTCACTCTTTTTATTGTAAACTTAATTAACCCCCGAATTTATAGATAAACGTTATTCCATCCCAATGCTTGTATTTCTCCAGGGGATTGGGCAAAACCGAAATCTGAATGTTATGGATTTTTGGTTTGAATTTCATACTACTGATTGGATTTTGGATTTAATTTTTAAAAATTTTGGATTTTGGATTTGGGGCTTCAGATTTTTGGATATCTGATAATCTGAATGTTCTATACCTTATATTAATCCCTGCCCATCAGACATAAGCCTAAATACCTCATACTGAGTTAAACACACTACTAAATCGGTCAATATACCCTATTATGGTAATGGATAGTTCAAACTGAGATGTGTTCACTGTGGTAATGGATGGCGCGGTTTGATTTGAATACTTTATTTGGATGATAATCTTTTGTACGAAGAAGAAGCTCAACTTATATGCTCAAAACCGAAAATCTAAAAAGAGAACTGATAAAACCGATCCAATCCGAACTTAATTTGGGTTGGAATTTCTTGAATTTGAAAAGCGAAACTACAACACCCACCCCTAATCATCTCTATGCTATTATGCATTTTATTTTAGTTATTGAAGGGGCATAATGACCAATTTACATCTTCAAGGTATCCCCGTTGCATTTTAAATGTCTAGAATAGCACTAAAAAAGGACCTCACAGAGTCAAATGTTTGAGGACTTAGACAGCCATTACAACAACAACAACAACAACATACCCAATGAATCCCACAATGTGGGGTCTGGGGAGGGTAGAGTGTACGCAGACCTCCTACCTTAGGTAGGGAGGTTGTTTCAGGAAGACTCTCGGCTCAAGAAAAGGCATAGGAAAGGTTAGATACGGGCAAACAATCCAAAGCAATTATGAAAATGAAAACAACAAAAGTGAATAAGCCATGACAAACCATTCTATGCAAACAATGACTTAGACAGCCATTGTTGTTTAATTTTGGCTTTGATACGACAACTTCTACTATTACTAGTATTGAAGCGTAATAGTTGTAGTTGCTCTTCCCAAAAAACTACTATTATTACGCCTCAACCCCGAATTAGCTGGGTTCAGGTAGATGAGTCGTCACTATCCATAACAATTTAATACTCCCTCCGTTTCAATTTATGTGAACCCATTTGACTGGGCACGACATTTAAGAAAGAGGGAAAACTTTTGAAACTTGTGGTTCAAAATAAGTCTTGAATATTTGTGTGGCTGTAAATCATTCATAAAGTGAATTTGTTTCCAAATTAGGAAAGAGGTCATTCATTTTGGCACCGACTAAAAAGGAAATAGGTTCACATAAATTGAAACAGAGGGAGTATTTGTTTTTTTATGATGGCTATGTTTTTAAAAGCAAAAAGCGCAAAAGAAGCAACAAGGTCAGAGGAGCTTGAAACGAAAAACGAAAAGTGAAGCGCACGCTGCTTTAAGGTAAAGTACACACCAACAGAAAATTAGAGAACACCAACATAAGTGAATTTAGTACTATGCTAATCAAATTGCAATTAATATAACTATTCCAACATCGAATATACAATAATGTCAATAGTCCAACTTCAAAGCTGAGATT
This sequence comes from Lycium barbarum, assembly GCF_019175385.1. Lineage (NCBI taxonomy): Eukaryota > Viridiplantae > Streptophyta > Magnoliopsida > Solanales > Solanaceae > Lycium > Lycium barbarum. The sequence continues at coordinate 60,905,308 of NC_083339.1, forward strand.
AAGGAACCAACCCCTTCTCATTTGGATCACTTTGCCATTCATTGTTTGAAGCGCACATTTGACTTAAGCATATAGCTTCACCTATGAAGCGATAACTCCTCGCTTCACTGCTTCAATCACTATCTATGAACTGGTAAACTTTTAATAACACAAGATAATGGTAGTGTCCGGGGAAGCTTGCACACACGTCAACTATACCATGGGGTACATGCTACCTCCAATCAATACAAGTGTATCGGGCAGCTCTACTCATCAAGAGCTTAGAAGGGAAAAGATCACTAGGTGCTTTCTGATTTGAACTGTTGTTTCCCATGATTTTCACCACTTCATTGAAAGCTAGACCACAACCTTTTTTTTTAATCATGGGAACTGTTGTTTCCCATGATTTTCACCACTTCATTGAAAGCTAGACCACAACCTTTTTTTTTTTAATCAAAAGACCACAACCTTGGGTGCTTACAATTTAAAATTTGCCTACGATATTAAAATATGTTAAAGTCCTATGAGCTCTTCTCTATGTTCTTTTCTTTCCGGCTATTTCTAATAAATCCATGATCCCATTTTGCCTCAAATGTCCACATGTCTCTATTAATCTCTCTAAAGACAATATTTGTATAGCAAGAAAGTTGAGTTCAACCACATATTGTACTCTAAGCAAATTAAAAACACTCTACTTTCAGTCTTCCCAGAAGACCTTCCCACTAAATTCCTCTCATTTAATCACCAAAGCGCCCATGATTGACACAACATGTCTCCCTTTCTAGAAGCTGGTACCCATTAGGGGAACATCCTCTTTGGGAAGGAGGTGGACAGAATGCTAATCAGCCATTAATAATCCTCTTGAAGTCCAATGTTCTAAGAGCCTGTTTGGTTTGGCTTATTTTAGGTGCTTTTAAGCCAAAATAACTACTAAGCACTTTTGTAGTATTTGGGTAATATAAAAAAGTGCTTATAAGCAGTTGTTTGTAAGCCAAAATAACAAAAATAAGCTAAAAGTCATAAGTTAGAATACCTAATTATGGCTTATAGCTAATAAGTCATAAGCCATAAGCCATAAGCCCATCCAAACAGGCTCTAAGCCTTAAAAATTAAAAGCACAAAATGACCCAATAAGTTCCCTCAATTAGTATTCTAGCCCCATCTCATTAATATCCTACATGTTAGAAGTCAAAACATGACATTTCAATAGAAACCGAGGAATACTTTTAAGAGACCCACATAAATATTTAATCTCACAGTAGAATCACTTAATTCTCCTAATCTTTAAGGAATTGTATGTTGAATGACTTGAGTCAAGAACAACATTGATTAGTGTTCCTGCAATTTTGGAAGACACTACTGTCATGTTCAAAGTGCTCTAATCAAAGTAACAGCAAAGTAATTTTCCACATGAGTTCATGCTAAACGCATCCACAATAAGCAATTAGTTTAACGGAAATTATCATGTCTAGCTCCCCAAGTTAACATCCAAGATGAAAACAAGCTTCAGCTTAACTTTGTCACACAAAGGAAGAAACTTCGTCTGCAATGATGACAGATGAGAACTCATGCTCCCATACAGTTCTAATCTTCACCATGAACAACGAAACATTAAATTAATCTAATATCCGAATTCCGACAATTCCTTGCAGATCACAGAGTAGTCATACCAAAATCACTAACTGCAAAGGCTGGAATCTCTCGTTCGAACCTCCATCTCCGAACTGGCTGTTAGAAACAAACTTGTTTTATTAAATTAAATCTCAGGATACCCAATCTAAAATGACATTGACGTCTACTTGGTCTTCCAATTTTTTGAATTATAAGCGGATCCTAGAATAAGATTCACTCTAGAGAAACAAAGAAAACAGCTTATCTTACAATTACAAAGTAACATTCAACTTTCAGAGGAAAACCAGGTAACAAATCAAGCAACAAGTATGATGCTTTACTGCATCACTAACTACCTTACTTACACTCCTTGTGTTACAAATCAATCAACTACTCATCAATTCGACAATATAAATCCTCACGTATTGGCTCTATTCATTCTCATTTCATTCCAATACTGGAAAGTAACTTTGTTTACACTCTGTTTGGATGGTTGTTACATATTGTTGCACAATGTATCATATTATATTGTATTGTATTTTGTTGTATTGTATCGTACTGTATTGTTGTTATGAATACAAAGTTTGGATAGATTCTATTGTTTCACGTCGTTACATAATGTCACACATAAGCAAATTGAAGGATAAACCTACAAGAAAATTAGGGTATGGGGTAAAGCTATTATAAAAAGGTAGGGTAAATGATAAAATAGGATTATTGGATAATAAGTAAAGATAAAATGAGAAAACAAAAATAAGGTAACGACGCAATCACACCAAATCAGTCGTTACACAGAATGGGACTTTTCGTCGTTACGTAACGACGAATTAACAATATGATAAAATAAAATTTATCTAACAATCAAAACAAGCATTGTATTTAAAGTATCAACACAATACTATACAATAGATAACAACCATCCAGACAAGTTGTTATCGAAAACCAAGGACATTGAGCTACAGAAATGAAAATGACACGAAGAGAGCACAACTTACTCGGTCTCTAGGCCGCCATTTAGAGACCAACCCCGTATCAGACGGACCCGACGGAACACAATCCTCAAAACCATCATGCCTAAGCTCACACAACACGATTGTCTGTGGTAAATAAGCCATACTTGTCGTTGTCGTCATCGTCGTCACATTATCAGCAGCAACCCCACCACCACCAACATAGCTACTACTACTAGCGGTGTCTGAATCTCTAACATTATTAATCCTTTCGCCATCCAGGTACTATCAATGTGAAAGAAAAATACATAAGCAACATGCATTTGGAGTTAATTCATAAGCTAATTCATATATTTGGCCTATATAAAACAAATATTCATACTCCTTCCGTTTCAATTTGTTTGCCTTACTTTCCTTTTTAGTCCGTGTAGAAAAGAATGCATCTTTCCTTTTTTGGCAACTCTTTAATCCCAACTCTCCACATGACAAGTTTAAGACCACAAAATTAAAGAGCATTCGGCTACATTCTACATATCTTTAGTTTAAGACTGCACGATTCAAAAGTCTTCTCTACTACTCCCTCTGTTCCAAAATACTTGTGGCATTTTTCATTTACACGCCCCTAAAGAAAATATTTACAAGGGTAGCATTTTCACTATTTTACCCTCTTAACATAGTTCATCATGTAATCTCTCCTCAATAAATACTTACGTCATCAATGATGAGAACCTCTTAAATGTTGCTAATTATCACAAGGGTAAAATTGGAAAAAGCTACTTATTTTTATCTTGGTTAAATAACACGACAAGTATTTTGAGACGAGTATTTTTAGCAAGAACGACAAGTATTTTGGGTCGGGGGAGCATTCCTTAAACTCCGTGCCAAGTCAAAAACAAACAACCAAATTGAAACAGACAGAGTAATTCATAGTATATATAGCTATATATGTTCCATTAACCTTTAAATAAAACACATTTTTAAGTAACATTCCACATATCTTTAATTTAAAATCACAAGATTAAAGGGCACATTCTACATATCTTTAATTTGTATTCTTTACTTTCTTAAACTGCGTGCCAAGTCAAAACCAGACAAACAAATTGAAAGAGAACAGCATTCATAGTATATACAACTATATATTCCCTTAACCATAAACAAAACACCTTTTTTAAGTAACATATGTACCTCATTGCCAAACTCATCCAAAGCTGCTGATGACTGGGATAACCTCGACGCCATCAAATCCCCCAATGCCATCCAAATCAATCCACAATTAATTAATTAAAACCTGTAAATTAAATTAAATTGTTCCTCTAACCTTGCCCTAATCTAACAGATTTTGGACTGAAACTCATAACCCAGATCGACAACCCAGATAACAAATACTCTAAAGTTACCGTTTTTATTGAATCCGGTAATAATTCAAGATTAAATTAAAATCAGGGTTTCAGTAGTAGCGATGTTGATAAAAAGAGATTTCAAAAAGGTTGCTAAAAAACGGTGAATCCAGCTCGGTAAATAAAGGTTCTAGAAAACACTAGAAGAAACCCTAAGAAGAAGATGGTATGGTGGTGAAGAAGGAGGACAGTGCGGCTGTTGAAGCAAACGAAACAGAAAAAAAGAGGAGAGAGAGTTGTTTATTTTGTTTTGTATAATATAAATATTAAATATATATATATATATATATATACTTATATGGTACGTGATTGAGGAAAAAAATTATATAGTGAAAATATTTACAAACTCGAGTATAAGCGTATATATACACGGTACACTCCACAGAGAGTGGACATGGTATGGTATATACCATTACCATACTGAAATCGAAATTTTTTATATCGTGGTTTTGGCATTATGGTATTTGATATGCATTTTTAAAAAATTTGGTATTCGGTATTTATAAAAAATATACCGAATACCATACCGAAGTATATAGTTACATATACAGTTCATATATATTAGTATTATAATAATAACAAATATATAAACTAGTATTAGTACAAAATTAATAGTTTAGACGTTGAAATTTTGACTAATGTATCTTGATTGAAATGTCCTTTGTGTGTAATTGGTTTACGAAGGGTAATTGTTTGTGCTTTCTTTTGAATATTTTTACATGCGAAAGGTGTTAGTACGATATAATTGAGACGTTTCTTCAATAGTCGCAGTCATAGTTCTCTATTATATGAGTATATGTAAGTCGAATGTAACGACCTGCTAGGTTGTTATGGAGACCTTGACCCTTTTACCCTCACTAGTATCTTCCCGAGGCTAGGAACGACCTAACAACGACGCAAAAAGTATAAATTAAAGGTTTAAAACTTGATTCGGTTAACTATGTGTTTTGTTTGAACTTGTTGCGTGTTCATTTAGGGGTTAACTTGATAATTCTGACCTCCGTTGGGAATCCCGAGGTCGCGGGTGAGTCCGTAGCATATTTTTACATTGGTTTACATTATTAGCTTGTGTTATCAGGACCTCGGATTGATTGTGAGAAGTCAGGTGAAAGGTTAGTAAAATTTTTGTGCTCACTGCCTAAGGGGCATCATTGCAGCAGAAGGATTCCCGCTGCAGCGAGACACCCCGCTGCAACGAAGCCGCTGCAGCGAGAAGGTGTCTCGCTGCAGCAAAAGGTCGAACTTCCAAAGGTCCGCTGCAGCGGTCAACCCTGTTTATATACCTTATTTCGACCCCACTTCCCACATAACTTCAAAAACAGTTCCCAAGAACCCTCCAGGCGAATTTTTTAAGGCTAGGTCACTACTCCTTCATCAAGGTAACTTTCCACCATTAATTTTATTCGTTCTTCAATCATGATAACTTCTAGCATCATTAAAAGCTTGTTAATGGAGAATTGGAAGGTTAGAATACCTAAGTTTATAAAACCCTAGAATAATGAACGGGTTATTGATATTATAATAATTGTTCATCTAAGAGTTTATATAATCACTTCCTAGGATGATAATTTGATATTAAATGGTGAAATTATTGAATTGAAACCTAGGGTTCTCATAAAAATGAAATCTTTGGCCTAAAAACTATGTAAGGAGGGTTAAATCGATTAGAAAACCCATTAACTGGTTCAATATGATGACTGAGACTAGAATTAGGATGATTATGGTCCTAATGATTAATTAACCAACTGAAAAGGGTAGAAGTAATTGGGCCTTCTTCCCCAAATTGTTGTTCTTGTTTGAATAGAAGCTTTTATCGCTTACTTAGCATCATATTGCTAAAGAGGGACATAGACTCTTTATGTTGGCTGAGATGGTTTGAATGATTCATTCCATGGTTGAGCTGACTTATCTAAAGTTCTGGAAGGGCTTATAGCATTGTGACTTGAACTTTTTTTTGCAGTTGATTTCATGGATTGATCATGCTTATAGTTGAGTTGATTTATTGTTACACCTCGAAAAATTTTCGCGTCGTTTGCGTTGTAAGTAAACTAACGTAAGCTCGGAGAGGTCATGAAACTCTTATAAGGTTAAGGAATACTCTTAACAAGTGTTAAGTAAGTGTCTAAAGGTTCCGGGATCAAGCAAATCGAGGAAAATAAGTTTGTCGAAAATTTGGAAAAAACTGGCAGAATTTTGGATAGAAATTTTGGGTCAACTTTAGAGAGGTATATCTCCTAGTATATCAAGAGTTTTGAAGTGAAACAAAAGCCTAAATTAAAGTTCAGGAAGTCTAGTTTCCAATGCAACAAACCGTTCGTCAAAACGACATCGGAGTAGGGAGTTATGGGCATTTCAAGATAAGCCTCCAAGCTGTCAAATGGCTCCCCGCGGGGCCCACTTGGAAAGTCGGTGGAACCGACTCTTAAGGGGTATAAATACCCTATTATGCCATTTTTTCATCATTTACACTTCTTGGGAGTTCTAGACACATCCATACACTTCTCCTAAACACTTATAACCCCTTAAATCAAGAATTCAACAAGATTACACCAAATTAGTTCATGAAAAGTGATTGTTCTTGTTTCTACTTGATGTTGTGGTTAGTTTGGTCTTGAAGAAAGTTGGTATGGCTAAATTTCTTCAAGTATAAGGTATGTTCTTCATCCTATCTCTTATGTTGAGTTGACTTGAAGGTTTAGCGAGTCTTAAAAGTGAAAATAGTTACGGAGGAAAGATCATAAAGTGTTGTGTTATAGTTATTGAGTTTATGGACTATTTTTAGCATGTTGTAGCTATGCTGTTGGGATAATTTCCATGTATATAGATGGTATCTAATGTTGTTGGTGCGTTGATGAGATTATGCTCCTTGATTGAGAAGAAAGAAAATGTATATTATTATTGTATGTTGATAAACATCGTGTGGGATGTTTTATGAAATATTTTGGTATTGATGATGATGTTGTTGGTGTTAGTGTTGTTGTTGTTGTTGTGTTGGTTGTTGGTATCGTGATTTTGGGCTAGGGATATAAACAGGGGAGATGCTGCCCGATTCATGACACGACAAGTTTGACACTTAATATAAAGGATATACCGAATGAATCCTTGGCCTAACGAAAGACGTTATCGTTATTATAGGTTGTAGCGCTAAACGGGCTGTGAAGTTGAATTGTCGAAGAAGCCAACAAGGTATGTTAAGGTTATCCTTTCTTTCATTTTGGCATGATCTATGATAAGTACTAACGTGACGATACTCATAATGAATCCACTCCTAGATGTAGGAGCTCATGTCCCTACGTTTATATTGGTGTTGTTCATATCCCCAGTTCCTTGACTTCTTAAGTCCCGAAGGGGCATCCATAAGTTGTACGTTTTCATAATGATGTCTAAATCCCGAAGGGGACATTCATAAGGCTTCTTTGTTCATATGCATTTCATATTTGATTTTTAAGTCTCGAAGGAGACAAATGAAAAGGGAAAGAAGTTCCCATTTTGAACTAAAAGTTGCTTCGAAGGGAGTCCTTTGATGTTTTACAAAAATTATCATGCATTTGCACATTTATATATATGTACGACTTGATTTTATGGGGAAAGGGAAAAGGGCTACGGCGTGAAATACGCGAACCACCTGATCAATGGGTATACGATGATGACGATGCCCGAAGGGGCTGCCCGATGGGGCCATTATGCTATTATGCCCGAAGGGGCTGCAAGCAAGGCGAAGGTATGCATTATGGGGCTGCGAGCAGGGCGAAGGTATGCATTATATATATACACATGATGTTTTAAAAGTTCATATGCACATACATGATTATCAATGTTGGTTACAGGTAAAGATTGAGTCTATTACTCTTTTATCATTCGAGTCGAGATATACATTGTTTCAGTTCTGCCTTACATACTCGGTACATCATTCGTACTGACGTCCCTTTGCCTGGGGGCCTGTGTTTCATGCCAGACAGGGTACATAGATGGATAGAGGACCCTTGCTGTAAGATGTTCCCGGGCTATCAGCTAGACTGGTGAACTCCATTTCTCTTCGGAATGTTGTCTAGTCAGAGTACTTATGTATGTCCTCGAGTTGGCTGCATTACGGGGGTGTTGGGGCCCTGTCCCAACTTATGTTATGGTAACTTGGTCCTTGTTAGAGACTTTTGCAGACAGTGTCCTATGGATAGTGCGTCGAGATGTCGACAGTTGTGTGAGGCGGTCACATAGGTCGATGTGTTCGTATGCATTAGTTTGAAGATTTTATTGTGACTAAAGGTTTTCTTTGACTTAGCGATAAGGGAGAAGTCCCTGACATGATGAAAGAGTTCTATTAAAAAGTTTTCATGTTTTACTTGACGGAAGCGTCATTTCATAATTTAAAGGTTCACAAAAAGGTGTGACTTATGAATAGAATGGTAGTATGGCACTCAGCCGAGTAGGGTCTTGGGTGTCAGTCGCGGCCCTCCGGTTCGGGTCGTGACATTTATCTAGTCTTGATATGACTTATGGCATTATGACTTCTTGTACCTTTATCGTTAATTTAGTGCATTGATTTACCGTATTTATGTTACACCTCGGAAATTTCTCCGTACTTGTATGATGAGTGGAATGATGAAGAGTTTGAGTGTATGATGTTTTGTTAAGTCGGGAATGGCTAATTATGAATTTTTGGAAATAAGAAAGTCGCGGAAAATTTTTCAGTCCAGTGGTCGTATATGGCACTATACGGCCCGTAAAGTGATTTACGGACCGTATAGTGCAATCGTCCTCCAGCTTGTCAAAAATCTCAACTTTCTGTAAATTGTGAAAATGGTTAAATACGACTTGGAGGACGGCCCGTAAACCTCAGTCGTAAATTGCCATAATCCTCAGCCAAACTTTCTGTTTCTGGGATGATTAAAAACGACCATGGAGGACGGACCGTAAACCACAACACGGTCCGTAAACTGCAATTTACGACCACTGTTCATCCCGACAAGAATTCATTAAAAACCAGATTTTGAATTATTAAAAGGGAACTTAAGCCTTAATTCACGTCATTTTCTTCCACACAACTCAAGAAACTTCTAGACCTCTCCACATACTTCATCTATAGAAATCCCAAAGAATCAAAAGAACATCAAGACCAACAACACCAAAGTCATGAAATCAAGTGTAAGAACACAACAAAGGATCATCTAAGTCAAGAAATCCCACAAAGGGTGGAACTAGGGTTTTGGTTAATTGAAGTATTTTAACTTAAGGATTGTTCAACCATCATCCAAGGTAAGTTTCATGATTATTCCATGTTGTTTGAAGTATTGGAAAGCTTAGACACTTGAAATGTAGAAGAACATAGAAATGGGTCATTGTTGAGTAAATAGTGACATAAATGAATGATAGTGGAATTGAATTACGAATGTTGAAGTGTTGTGAGTACAAATACGTTATAAATGATGTTTATATCATGAAACAAGCATTAAATGCATGAAAACGCAAGGATGAGCTAGAAGTAGAAATAAGGGAAAATTGGTGGATTTTGCCAAATGTACGTAAATGACGATTGTTGATTGTGATATTGCGAATAATATTATGAATATTGGGAGTTGATATAGAACGTGAGAAAAGTAGTATGAGCGAAGGAAGCGCTGCCCAACTTCTCCTAGAATTAGCGATGCGTTCTTATAGTTAGTTTACTAATGTTGATACGAATTCTCTTATGAAGGTAACGACGTGATATCGACGGAGAACAAGTGAGCGATATCTTAGCTAAAAGACCAAGGTATGTGAGGCTAGTCCTTCTTTCTAATGGCATGAATCTTTTAGCTTGAATCCCTATTCCTTTCATGAGTTCTTACATTCTAAGAAGTTAAAAGCTTATACCTATGAATGTCTATATGAGATAAGTTATACGATATGATGACACTAGAATGATGATGATGTTATTCCTTGCCTACACTCACCTTATGTACTAGTCTTTTCAAGGTGAGGCAGAATGTCCATAATGGTTCCATAATGTAACCGGGGAATCACGACCTTACGTCACCCCGATAGAGTAAAGTTGATCATGAGTCTTATATACGCACTATGATAAGATAAGTATTTTATGATAAGCATATTACTATGAGTATTTACGTTAAGCATGTCATGATTGCATTCACACCGGGCCTAGTTGGCCAGGCAGACACCGCTTCGGCGGGCGGCGATACGGATACACCAGGACCTACGGGCGTGGGCAGACACCACTAGTGGGCGGCATGAGATGGTACCCCAGACGCGGGAGGCCTGGACGCGGGCTAATATTATTGATTATCACACCGTTCCGACATGGACGGGCAACTTGCATATGATGCATACATGTTATGATGATGATTATGAGTAAGACAGCATGCATTACTTCATTTATGATTATCAGTCAGACCCAGATGTCTCATGTTGATGTTATCCCCATATGATTGATGTCTCCTTTTATTATGTATGCCTCTCATACTCGGTACAATATTCGTACTGACGTCCTTTCTTCGGACGCTGTGTTCATGCCCACAGGTAGACAGGGAGGAGAGCTTGGCCCAGGTCCTCAGTAGCTGTCAGCTGATAGATAGCACTCCATTGTTCGGAGGTGCTTATGGCTATTCTTTTGATGTACATTCATATATGCATATTTTTGGCATGACGGAGTCTTGTTCCGTCTATGTATTCATTATGTTGATAGAGGCTCGTAGATACGCAGTGTGGGTTAGATGGTCTCACAAGATGTTTTCATATGCATGTATATTATTTCGATGGCCAAGAGGCAAATGTATATCAAGTATTTATGTTTTGATTAACTATGATTTTCCTACGATTGGTATGTAAAATTTATAAAAGAGTATTAAATGAGCAAGACAAGTAGTAGAGTGAGCGGTGCTCGGTAACTTGCTCCGGGTACCCGTCGCGGCCCCTAGCTGGGTCGTGACAGAAGTGGTATCAGAGCAGTTCGCCCTAGGAAGTGTCTATGAGCCGTGTCTAGTAGATTCTTGTTTATGGTGTGTTGCGCGCCACGCTAATAAACAAGAGGCTACAGGGCATTTAGGAAAATGACCATCTTTCTTCTCATGAGATCGTGCGATAGAGCCATGTCTAGGATTATATTATTCCTAAAAGTGCGTTATGATTTCAGAAAAATGCCGCCGAAAGGAAAAGCTACAGCTGCCCAGAAAGGCAAAGCTACGACGAAGAAGTGGGCAGAAAGGGAGCCTCCGGCGGAGGTAGAGGAAAGTGAATCGCAAAGTGAGGTCGCGTCCAATGTAGAAGAGCAGGGAGGAGCCTCAGCTCCGATTCCTCCACCGGGTGCTTTGGGTCAACAAATGTCCGAGGCTATACATTTATTGACACAGTTGGTTGCCGCTCAGGCACAACGACAGAATGCGGGCCCAAGTGATCGTTCGGCTAGTACAAGAGCCCGTGATTTCCTTACTCTAAACCCTCCAGAATTTTTCGGGTCGAAGCCGGATGAGGACCCACAAGGTTTTATCGATGAGATGTTGCAGACGCTGAAACTTATGCATGCTTCTGAGACCGAATCCGTGGAGTTGGCCTCATATAGACTCCGCGATGTGGCGGTACTATGGTATAAAAATTGGGTGATATCAAGGGGAGAGAACGCACCACCTCCCGGTTGGCAAGAATTTGTGGATGCCTTTATTCGTCATTACTTGCCACCTGAAGTCCGTCGAGCTCGAGCGGACAGGTTCTTGAATTTGAAACAGGGAAGCATGAGTGCCCGAGAGTATAGTATGCAATTCAACTCATTGGCCCGATATGCTCCGACTATGGTGGCTGACATGGGAGACCGAGTCTATAGATTTGTGAGTGGTTTAGGACCACACTTGTTCAGAGATTGTCTGACAGCCTCTTTGTAAGACGGGATGGATATTTCCCGAATACAGGCCCATGCTCAGAATCTCGAGGAACGACAATGACAGCAGAGAAGTGATCGTGAGGGTGACAAAAGATAAGGTAAGAGGGCTAGGTCTATGGGGGAGAGCAGTGAGTACCGAGGAGGACCGAAACAGACGCATTCCAGGCACTCAGGTTAGTCAGTGACCAGTGCACCTCCCAGATTCTCAGATAGGAGATTTGACCGTTCTTTTCAGTCAGGCCAGGGGCAGAGTTCGAGGGCCTCAGATTCGCAGTCTATGGGAGACTTTAGTCAGAGGAGACCTCTAGTACCGCGGTGTAGCCAGTGCGGTAAATTGCATTCCGGACAGTATCGTCAGGGTTCGGATGCTTGCTACGCCTGCGGGCAGGTTGGTCATATGATGAGAGATTGCCCTTCAGCGAGAGATAGAGCGGGGACTCCGCCCACAGGTTCAGCAGCGGAGTCTTCTTCAGTGCGCCCGACAGCACATACTCCTCAGACTACAGTAGGCAGAGGCAGAGGTAGAGGGGGAGCATCCACTTCAGGTGCTGTTCAGCCCCGTGTATATGCCTTAGCTGGGCGACAGGATCTTGAGTTTTCCCCAGATGTCGTCACAGGTACCTTGACTATATTTTTCCGTGATGTATATGCTCTGATTGATCTGAGTTCTACCTTCTCATATATTACTCCGTATATCGCTGATTGTGTTGGGGTGAGACCCGAGCCGATTAAACCTTTCGAGGTATTCACTCCGGTTGGTGATCCTGTAATAGCGAGACAAGTATATAAGGACTGTGTAGTCATTATATGTGATCGCCAGACAACAGCGGATTTGATTGAACTCGAGATGATAGATTTCGATGTAATTATGGGTATGGACTGGTTGGCATCGTGCTATGCTAATGTTTGCTACCGGACCAAGGTAGTTCGATTCCAATTTTCGGGAGAGCCCATACTTGAGTGGAAGGGTAATACAGTTTCCCCAAAGGGTAGGTTTATTTCCTACCTTAAGGCGAGAAAGATGATAGCCAAAGGTTATATTTGTCATCTAGTTCGGGTTCATGACACGGAAGCGGAAGTGCCAACTTTCCAGTCTGTCCCGGTAGTGAATGAATTCCCAGATGTGTTTCCCGACGAGTTACCAGGCCTTCCTCCAGAAAGGGAAATCGACTTTGCTATTGATGTATTACCAAACACTGAGCCTATCTCTATTCCTCCTTATCGAATGGCTCCAGCAGAGTTGAAGGAGCTAAAGGCACAATTGAAGGATTTGCTCGAGAAGGGTTTCATTAGGCCTAGTTCTTCGCCGTGGGGAGCACCAGTCTTGTTCGTAAAGAAGAAAGACGGATCTCTACGAATGTGCATCGACTACAGGCAGTTGAACAAGGTGACAATAAAGAATAAATACCCTCTTCCTAGAATCGACGATTTGTTTGATCAATTACAGGGCGCTAAGTGGTTTTCCAAGATAGATCTGAGATCGGGTTATCATCAGGTGAGAATTAGGGAAGCAGATATTCCCAAGACTGCCTTCAGGACAAGATATGGTCACTACGAGTTTCGAGTAATGTCGTTCGGGTTGACGAATGCCCCGGCAGTGTTTATGAATTTAATGAACGATGTGTTCAGGCCATTCTTGGACCTCTTCGTGATAGTATTTATCGACGATATCCTGGTATATTCTCGCACAGAATCAGAACATGCAGATCAACTAAGAATTGTTCTTGGCGTTCTTCGAGATCGAGAATTGTATGCAAAGTTCTCGAAGTGCGAGTTTTGGCTTAATTCTGTTGCATTTCTAGGTCATATTATTTCAGATGATGGTATCCGAGTCGACACTCAGAAAATAGAAGCTGTGAAGACTTGGCCAAGGCCTACGACACCCACGGAAGTTCGTAGTTTCCTTGGGTTAGCAAGATATTATAGAAGATTTGTAGAGGGCTTCTCATCTATTTCAGCCCCATTGACAAAGTTAACCCAGAAGTCGACTAAATTCCAGTGGAGTGATGCCTATGAGCGTAGCTTCCAAGAGTTGAAAAACAGGTTGACCTCAGCGCCAGTGCTAACACTTCCAGAAGGAACAGATGGCTATGTAGTATATTGTGACGCCTCCGGTGTGGGATTAGGATGTGTATTGATGCAGAATCGGAAAGTTATTGCATATGCTTCGAGACAGCTGCGAAAACATGAACAGAATTATCCCACTCATGATCTTGAGCTAGCTGCGGTCATTCATGCATTGAAAATGTGGAGACACTACTTATATGGTGTGCACGTGGACATCTATACGGATCACAAAAGCCTTCAATATATTTTCAAACGGAAGGAGTTGAACCTGCGGCAAAGGCGATGGTTAGAATTACTGAAGGATTACGATGTGAACATTCTATATCATCCAGGGAAGGCGAATGTAGTAGCAGATGCACTTAACCGCCGATGATGGGTAGTTTATGTGGAGTTCCTTTGGAAAAGCGAGAAATGGTTCGTGAGGTCCATCGGTTAGCAAGTCTCGGCGTACGACCAATTGATTCAGGAGATGCAAGTATTAGCATCAATGACCCCACAGTTTCATCATTGAATCTAGAAGTGAAGGAACGACAATATGAAGATCTTCAGTCAAGCCACTATCGAGATCTATCTCAGGAAAAGGAAAAGTCTCCATTCGAAGTTTCCATAGAAGGGGTTCTTAGATATCGAGGCCGGCTATGTGTACCGAATGTGGCAAACTTGCGCCAGCGGATTTTAGAGGAAGCACATTATTCCCGGTATTCTATTCATCCAGGTGCAACTAAGATGTACCACGATCTCAAATTGATATATTGGTGGGATGGCATCAAGCGAGACATAGCAGAATTTGTAACACAGTGCCCAAATTGCCAGCAAGTGAAGGCCGAGCATCAAAAACCAGGAGGCTTATTGCAAGCAATTGAGATTCCTATGTGGAAATGGGAAGAAACTAATATGGATTTTGTGGTAGGATTACCCCGTACGCGAGGGAAGTATGATTCTATATGGGTGATCGTGGATAGACTTACAAAAGCAGCTCATTTTCTCCCCGTTAGAACCACATATTCAGTGGAAGATTATGCTAAATTATATCTCAAGGAGATTGTACGACTTCATGGTATTCCTTTGGCCATTATCACAGACAGAGGGGCACAGTTCACAGCCAAGTTCTGGAAGTCCTTTCAAGAAGGTCTAGGTACTCAAGTTAAGCTCTGCACGGCGTTCCATCCGCAGACCGACGGACAAGCCGAGCATACTATTCAGACCTTGGAAGATATGCTACGAGCGTGTGTGCTGGACTTTGGTGGTAGTTGGGATGAGCATTTGCCTCTTATTGAATTTGCCTATAATAACAGCTATCATTCCAGTATTCAAATGGCTCCATACGAGGCCTTATATGGAAGAAAATGCAGATCTCCAATTGGATGGTTTGAAACCGGAGAAGTACAATTGATAGGCCCCGACTTGATCCAACAAGCAGTTGAAAAGGTTAAAGTGATTCGAGACCGATTGTTAACAGCTCAAAGTCGCCAAAAGTCTTATGCAGACAATCGCCGACGAGACTTGGAATTTCAAGTGGGCGATTGGGTGTTCCTGAAGGTATCGCCGATGAAGGGAGTGATGAGATTTGGCAAGAAGGGAAAGCTAAGTCCCAGATATATCGGACCCTACCAAATCATTCGCAAGGTGAGTCGAGTAGCCTATGAATTGGACTTGCCTTCAGAGCTTGAATCCGTGCATCCAGTATTCCATGTTTCGATGCTCCGCAAGTGTATTGGAGTCCCAACAAGAATAGTTCCGGTTGATTATGTGCAAGTAACAGAGAAGCTAGCATACGAGGAAATGCCCATTGCCATTTTGGATAGACAAGTACGAAGGCTTTGGAATAAAGAGGTTGCTTCAGTCAAAGTTCTATGGCGGAACAATAATCGGGAAGAAATGACTTGGTAAGCGGAAGAGAAGATGAAATCTATGTACCCCCATTTGTTCCAATCCCTAGAAGAGATTCAAGATGAGACGTCGATGATGTAAGGTATGTATGTTTTAATTTTATGTTTTGGTCGTGTGTGGCCATAAATGTGTTAATATTGTGATATAGCCCTCTGAGGCGAAGATATTGTGAGTTGTTGTAATGGAAAGGTAGTATCCAAATTACAAAGGAAACTCTGGCAAAAATTTTCTAGAATTCACAAGTGTCGAACATTCGAGGAAGAATGTTCCAAAAGGGGGGAAGAATGTTACACCTCGGAAATTTCTCCGTACTTGTATGATGAGTGGAATGATGAAGAGTTTGAGTGTATGATGTTTTGTTAAGTCGGGAATGGCTAATTATGAATTTTTGGAAATAAGAAAGTCGCGGAAAATTTTCAGTCCAGTGGTCGTATATGGCACTATACGGCCCGTAAAGTGATTTACGGACCGTATAGTGCAATCGTCCTCCAGCTTGTCAAAAATCTCAACTTTCTGTAAATTGTGAAAATGGTTAAATACGACTTGGAGGACGGCCCGTAAACCTCAGTCGTAAATTGCCATAATCCTCAGCCAAACTTTCTGTTTCTGGGATGAGTAAAAACGACCATGGAGGACGGACCGTAAACCACAACACGGTTCGTAAACTGCAATTTACGACCACTGTTCATCCCGACAAGAATTCATTAAAAACCAGATTTTGAATTATTAAAAGGGAACTTAAGCCTTAATTCACGTCATTTTCTTCCACACAACTCAAGAAACTTCTAGACCTCTCCACATACTTCATCTATAGAAATCCCAAAGAATCAAAAGAACATCAAGACCAACAACACCAAAGTCATGAAATCAAGTGTAAGAACACAACAAAGGATCATCTAAGTCAAGAAATCCCACAAAGGGTGGAACTAGGGTTTTGGTTAATTGAAGTATTTTAACTTAAGGATTGTTCAACCATCATCCAAGGTAAGTTTCATGATTATTCCATGTTGTTTGAAGTATTGGAAAGCTTAGACACTTGAAATGTAGAAGAACATAGAAATGGGTCATTGTTGAGTAAATAGTGACATAAATGAATGATAGTGGAATTGAATTACGAATGTTGAAGTGTTGTGAGTACAAATACGTTATAAATGATGTTTATATCATGAAACAAGCATTAAATGCATGAAAACGCAAGGATGAGCTAGAAGTAGAAATAAGGGAAAATTGGTGGATTTTGCCAAATGTACGTAAATGACGATTGTTGATTGTGATATTGCGAATAATATTATGAATATTGGGAGTTGATATAGAACGTGAGAAAAGTAGTATGAGCGAAGGAAGCGCTGCCCAACTTCTCCTAGAATTAGCGATGCGTTCTTATAGTTAGTTTACTAATGTTGATACGAATTCTCTTATGAAGGTAACGACGTGATATCGACGGAGAACAAGTGAGCGATATCTTAGCTAAACGACCAAGGTATGTGAGGCTAGTCCTTCTTTCTAATGGCATGAATCTTTTAGCTTGAATCCCTATTCCTTTCATGAGTTCTTACATTCTAAGAAGTTAAAAGCTTATACCTATGAATGTCTATATGAGATAAGTTATACGATATGATGACACTAGAATGATGATGATGTTATTCCTTGCCTACACTCACCTTATGTACTAGTCTTTTCAAGGTGAGGCAGAATGTCCATAATGGTTCCATAATGTAACCGGGGAATCACGACCTTACGTCACCCCGATAGAGTAAAGTTGATCATGAGTCTTATATACGCACTATGATAAGATAAGTATTTTATGATAAGCATATTACTATGAGTATTTACGTTAAGCATGTCATGATTGCATTCACACCGGGCCTAGTTGGCCGGGCAGACACCGCTTCGGCGGGCGGCGATACAGATACACCAGGACCTACGGGCGTGGGCAGACACCACTAGTGGGCGGCATGAGATGGTACCCCAGACGCGGGAGGCCTGGACGCGGGCTAATATTATTGATTATCACACCGTTCCGACATGGACGGGCAACTTGCATATGATGCATACATGTTATGATGATGATTATGAGTAAGACAGCATGCATTACTTCATTTATGTTTATCAGTCAGACCCAGATGTCTTATGTTGATGTTATCCCCATATTATTGATGTCTCCTTTCATTATGTATGCCTCTCATACTCGGTTCAATATTCGTACTGACGTCCTTTCTTCGGACGCTGTGTTCATGCCCACAGGTAGACAGGGAGGAGAGCTTGGCCCAGGTCCTCAGTAGCTGTCAGCTGATAGATAGCACTCCATTGTTCGGAGGTGCTTATGGCTATTCTTTTGATGTACATTCATATATGCATATTTTTGGCATGACGGAGTCTTGTTCCGTCTATGTATTCATTATGTTGGTAGAGGCTCGTAGATACGCAGTGTGGGTTAGATGGTCTCACAAGATGTTTTCATATGCATGTATATTATTTCGATGGCCAAGAGGCAAATGTATATCAAGTATTTATGTTTTGATTAACTATGATTTTCCTACGATTGGTATGTAAAATTTATAAAAGAGTATTAAATGAGCAAGACAAGTAGTAGAGTGAGCGGTGCTCGGTAACTTGCTCCGGGTACCCGTCGCGGCCCTTAGCTGGGTCGTGACAATTTACCCCCATTTCTGCATTCATACATTAATACATTATGGAAATGGTTTGGAATTGTTAAAAGGAAGGTGTTCATGTATACCCTTCACTGATTGATTAAGATAGCTGTATAAGTAGGCTATGGTTGAGGAGAGTTATCGGTGAGTCTTATTATGACTTGTGTTACTATGACTGTACTTCATTGTTCTGGATTTGATATGTGTTCTTGAGTTATCCATTGTGATTCGATTATGAGGCATTGTTGATGAGATTTTG
Organism: Lycium barbarum; assembly: GCF_019175385.1. Taxonomy (NCBI): domain Eukaryota; kingdom Viridiplantae; phylum Streptophyta; class Magnoliopsida; order Solanales; family Solanaceae; genus Lycium; species Lycium barbarum. The sequence continues at coordinate 60,923,979 of NC_083339.1, forward strand.
AGATGCAACATATACATCTATTAAGGCACACTTGATAGGGGGTGACAATGTGGCCTAGTTGTGAGCTCGTGGTCCGAGGTTCGTTCCGGAATGAGTGGTACATGGACACCATGGGTCCCCTGCAGGTCATGACTATTTGGGAAAAACACTACCATTTAGCATGTGTATATAGGTTTGGAGTATTTGGCCAGTGCAGTGCATTGCACATCATTATATTTGGCATTGCACTTCATTACATTTTATTTTGCATTATTGTGTCTCGTTTAGTTCTGATTTTGGTATGGTTTGTTGAAACAACTGTTGTGGTATAGATATGATCATTGACTGAGTGAAATAGTGGATTAGTGACTCTACCTAGGGTCGGAACTTAGACTTGTGATTATCGGGTGAGATTATTGAGACTGGACAGACTTGTGGTTTAGAAGCTTCATCTTAGGCTGTGATTTGGTTATGGGATATTCTGTGACTTGGATTTGAGTATTATGTGCCTATCTTGTTGATTTTATGCTTATATGCATGAACTAATCTTAGTCGGCCTATGATGCTTACTAGTACATAGTATTTGTAGTAATACTACCTTGCTGCATCCTTTTTGAGTGCAGATTGTGTTCCAGAGATTTCCCCTAGACCACATCTCTAGCTTGAAGCTAGTTTGCTTGATCAGATATTTCATTCTTTAGAATTGGTTAGAATATTTGTACGATGACTTTAAGATTTTGGGAATTTAATAGTTAGACATCCGCACTTATATTATTTATCATTTATGACTTGGTTAGACTATTTATTTATTCACTTATTTATTGATTGTTAGAGTATAAATGATTAAAGAAGTTGAAATTGACTAGTGATTAATGGGTTAAAGGGTAAGGATTTGCCTACTAGTGATAATAAGGTAGGTGCCCACATGATCGACAATTAGGGTCGTGACAGTTGGTATCAGAGCTTTAGGTTTGTGAATCTCGTTGTATAAGGACGTGTCTAGTAAAGTCTTGCGGATGGGTACGAAGAGCTCCGTACCTATATGCGAGAGGCTATAGGACATTTAGGAAACTTCCAATTCTTCCATTCTTTCGTGCTACTTCGTTTAAATTATTATCTAGTCGATTCCAATTGGTATCTGCACCTCCTTGACTTATTCTTCCTCGAATGGTGGGAACGATTTTCCTAAACTCTTATGCCAGCGGTTTGTGTTATGACATGGCCTGGTATGGTACTAGATGCGACTCCCTGATTCAGACGCATGATCAAAGTTCAGTTTCCAGTCTTGACTTGAAGTTTAATTGTGTGGTTGTAATTTAGACCCGGTTATTTTTTCCCCATAATCTTATAAAGAAGAGAAATTGGATAGATTAATCTTCATTATTAGGAAGGGAATAATTGGTATCTGACATGCTCGTCAGATTAAGATTGCAAGTTGTACGAGGGTGGATTGTGTATTCGGTTATGAAAAAGTTAAGTTGGGTTTCGACATGACTATATGGTAGTGGTTTGCGGGTTCTTTCAGGATGGTGGTTATCAATTTTAGATCGGGAAGCGATGTTACCTGTGATGAGTGGAGGCTTAAGATGTTAGGCAGCTGTGGTATTAGTCCCCCAGTAAAGGGTATGTTCACCGTTTCTTCGTGTTTAGAGGAATGATAAGGATATTGTGGGATCGAGAGCTAGTTGATTTGAGGATTAACTTGCGGTCATACATGGTAGAATAGACATAAGGGTTCAATGTTGAGTTGTTATGTTTGGTTATACCGTGAGCCAGTGATTGATTAATTAATGATTTAGTAACAATCAAGTATACAATTTTTAGTACTCAAGGAACTCTCGGGTGATAGTCAAATTTCGGGTTGAGACATGTCAAAACCAGGAAACATTCAGGTGTCTGGTGCCCGCTGCAGCGGCGCCAGAACCGCTGCAGCAGACCCGTGGTAGCGGAGGTCCGACTGCTGCAGAGGACGATGGGCATATTTCTTCGTACTTCTTAAGTTAAAACCTTTAGAACCTTATCATTTCCCTCCATCATTTCTAAGTATACTTGGGAGATTTTGTGAGCCTTGTACCTGTTGTGTTAGTTTCGACTAATTCCTGCTATTACTGGTGTTGTTACTCGGTTGAGTTGATTGAATGAGAAAGATAATCGTGCAAATGGTTAGAGGTGTTCTGGGTCGACCACTGGGACGTTCGAAGTGTTAAATCAATAATGAGGTTTGAATAGAGTCAAGTTTCGGAGAAAATTTTGGAATTTGACTTGAGGGCATTTGAGCAAAGACACCTTGATGGGTATACGTCAGAGTAGTAGAAGGGTTGTATATGTGGTTTGCTAGGTTTAGAAAGTTTTTTGTTTTAGAGTTGAGTAAGTTAAGGGAAACTCTAGGGTGTAAGGTGTGTGACATGTTACTATCTCCAAGATTGACCCAGCTAGTTCGCTAGACTTGTGATTTTGCGGTATCCTATTGAGTAGGTTCGAGAAATAATTAGATGGTAACAAAGATTGTGATTTGATTGGAATTGAGGGACGGATGAGTCAAAAATATAATTGATTAAGAATCGGTAACAAATAAGGTATATCTTCGGGAATAATTAGGTTAGTGTAGGTTGTGGAGGTTTTGTCTCACATATTTAAAACGGGGTGTGATTGTGAGTACGCCTAAGGAAGGGAGTCTACAAAAAGGACTAAGTGATATGACATAGTTTCGTGAGAGTTCGTGATCAGCGGCTAATGAGAAGCAAATTTCAGGTAACCGACGTGGTAGGGCTTATGGAAGTGGCTTGTGTGATACAAAATTGGATAATTTCTTAGCACTCTACAGGGAATGAGTTAGTATGGGTTAAAGGAGAGGATTTCTGGAAATCCCTATAATGTGAAGGTGTCACGACCCAACTACTGGGCCATGACGGGTACCTGGAGCTGGCTACCGAGCACCACTTAGCATGCTATCTATCGTACTCCACCGGGATATATATATATCATTTTCAACATAGAACTTGTCATAACCCAATTTACGAATCTCCCAAAACATGTATATATGCATAAGCCCACGAGGCTACAAAATGATGTACAACATATATACTGAAAAAGTCTCATAACATCCACAACCCACATATAAATATCTACGAGCCTCTAACGGAAGTACTAAAATCATAAGGACGGGACAGGACCCCCCCCCCCCCCATGCCCCAAATATGTACACAAAAAAAATATACCAAGAAGTGGCAACTCCGGAGTAGTGGAGTGCTCGTGCAATCTGCTAGGTAAGCTCCTAAGCGTCTGCGCCATCTCCCTGTGGGCATGAACACAACGTCCATAAAAGAAAAAGGACGTCAGTACGAACTATGTACTGAGTATGTAAGGCATATATGATAACATTATAAGGAATTATAGAAAGCATAAGAAGAAAAAATAACTGTAACTGCTTGCCTCTTGAGGCGGAATCATGCATGCTCACCTTTACCTTTAAAACATATCACACATACATATATACATAAACTGTCTGTATCAATAACATCATTAGCCTGCGTCCGGGGTAATCATGTCACCCCGCCCACTAGTGATGCTGCCCGTGCCATATAAACACGGTGAAGTAAGCCGCCCGACTTAGCAGTGCTGCCCGGCCATCTAGGCATGGTGTAATCATCATCATATACTTAACATGAAGCATGCATAGGAGCTCAAGTAAAAACTGTAACTCTATCGAAGTGACGTAAGGTCGGTAACCTCCGATTGTATTATGGAACATCATGATCGTCATGTCTCACCTTGAAGGAACTAGCATTATAAGGTGAGACTATCAACAATGAATAGCATCAAGGAATCATGTAAAGATCATCAACATCATAATAACATCATACCATAAGCTTTAAAATCCCTGGACAAAGAATCATCATTATCCTTTTCATAATACATCTCTTATCTCTATCTCATACGGAGCTCTTAATAATCTTGAGCTTTCAACTCTTGGGACGTAAGAAGGTCATGGAAATATAAGGAAGACAATAATATAAGAATCATGCTTTTGAAAGAAAGGGACGAGCCTTAACATACCTTTACGTCTCCTTAACAACTAAGCGTTCTCCTTCCAAGCTCACAACTTTACATTTAAGAGATTTCGCATTGTATTAGATCATTAGAAGCATACTCAAGTCTAATCTAAAGTGACTAAAAGGCTAACGAAAATTAAGCAGCACTCCCTTTGTTTCGACAACTTTCTCCATATAATAAAACAACTCCCCAAACATCAATAAGAACACCCATAATATCATAGTCAATAGATTCTTCAAGTTAACCATTGTTTACTTCTCAAATCCACCTTCAAAATCATCCATAACCATAATTATAATACAACATCATATTTATTCTTCACATAACACTTCCTCAACGTCATTAGCCTAATTTATAACAAGGTTATACTCATCTCATACTTAAGAATCATAATTCACATTAACTTACTACTCAAAGTACCATTTTTTCCATATTTGAACTCATATTCTACTTTCTTCTCTAACCCCAAGTCCTTCAACCCCTCAATACTCTTAATAACATGAAATGAACCTGAAACTCCCCTTTGATGATGTAGGAATAGACTTTGGATGAAAATACTCACTTGGAAAAAAACCTCACTTCAACACCAAAGAGATTCTTGGTTTCCACAAACCCTAGAGGGTATCCTTGCACTTGATTCTACAAGTTTTTGGTATTTGATCTTTGATTTACCTTGGATTTATGCTAGAGAAGTGTATGGAATGTTCTAGAGCCTTCAATACTTGTGAGGAGAGTGAAATCTAAAAAATAAGGGCAGGGATCATTTATTTATAACCGCAGCTGGAAAGTTCCAGTGAAGCGATTCGACGACCCGTCGACGTGTCGACGGTCCGTCGACTTACGCCTACAAATCTCTAATTGCAGAAACACAGGGACGGTGCACATCGACGGTCGGTCGACATGTCGACGGCCCGTTGACAGTGACTGGTGTCTGCAGAATTTTCCTGATTCAGTTCAGACTTCGCCGATTCGATCCGTTCAACTTATAGTCCTGTAAATTACTAGGAATACCTGCTGGTACATTTGTACACGGGGTAAGACACTCTCTACCTCAACTTTCTCCAACAACCTTTCTTCTCTCCCCTCAAATATCTTTGGAATCTTAATTAGAATCATTAAGTATCCCTTCTTACTTGTGGGGACACCATATACACCTTAACTTGCGTTAGTCTATTTACCGCACAACAGCCCGAAATTCCGAGGTGTAACAGAAGGTTAGAGAATCAGAGTTCATGGTTGGAGAACATGTTTTACTGAAAGTCTCACCCATAAAGGGTGTGATGAGATTTGGGAAGAAAGGTAAGCTTAGTTCGAGGTTCATTAGTCCGTTCGAAATTCTTAAAAGAGTGGGGGAGGTAGCTTACGAGTTAGCTTTACCTCCAGGCTTGTCAGGTGTTCATCCAGTGTTTCATGTTTCAATGTTGAAGAAATATCATGGTGATGGTTCCTTTATCATTCGTTGGGATTCTGTGCTGTTAGATGAAAAATTGGCTTATTAAGAAGAGCCTATTGCTATTCTAGATACAGAGGTTCGTAAGTTGAGATCGAAAGAGATAGCGTATATGAAGGTGCAGTGGAAGAATCGTCCCGTTAAGGAAGCCACTTGGGAGACCGAATCTGATATACGTAGTAAATATCCTCAACTCTTCGCTGAAACAGGTGCCATTCCCCTTGTGTCCTCCCTTTTGTCCGTTCGGGGATAAATGGTTGTTTAATTGGTATCTGATGTAACGATCCGCTCGGTCGTTATGGAGACCTTGACCCTTTTACCCTTACTAGTATCTTCCCGAGGCTAGGAACGAGCTAAAAATGACTCAAAAGTATAAATTAAAGGTTTAAAACTTGATTTGGTTAATTATGTGTTTTCTTTAAACTTGTTGTGTGTTCATTTGGGGGTTAACTTGATAATTCTGACCTTCGTTGGGAATCCCGAGGCCGCGGGTGAGTCCGTAGGATATTTTTACATTGGTTTATATGATCAGCTTGTGTTATTAGGACATTGGATTGATTGTGAGAAGTTAAGGGAAAGGTTAGTAAAAATGTTATGCTCACTGCCTAAGGGGCGTCGCTGCAGAGGAAGGATTCCCGCTGCAACGAAGCTGCTGCAGCGAGAAGGTGTCTCGCTGCAATGAAAGGTCAAAATTCCAAGGGTCCGGTGCAGCGAAGCGGGGACCGCTGCAGTGGTCCTCATTAAATCAGAAACCCTGTTTATATACCTTATTTCGACCCCACTCCCCACATAACTCCAAGAACAATTCCCAAGAACCCTTGAGGCGAATTTTCTAAGGCTAGGTCACTACTCCTTCATCAAGTTAACTTTCCACCATTAAATTTATTCGTTCTTCAATCATGATAACTTCTAGCATCATTAAAAGCTTGTTAATGGAGAATTGAAAGGTTAGAACACCTAAGTTTATAAAACCCTAGAATAATGAACGAGTTATTGATATTATAATAATTGTTCATCTAGGAGTTTATATAATCACTTCCTAGGATGATAATTTGATATTAAATGGTGAAATTGTTGAATTGAAACCTAGGGTTCTCATAAAGATGGAATATTTGGCCTTAAAACTATGTAAGGAGGGTTGAATCGATTATAGAAAATCCATTAACTGGTTCGATATGATGACTAAGACTAGAATTAGGATGATTATGGTCCTAAGGATTAATTAACCAACTGAAAAGGGTATAAGTAATGGGTCTTCTTCACCAAATTGTTGTTCTTGTTTGAATAGAAGGTTTATCGCTTACTTAGCATCATATTACTAGACTTTGACCGTTATGAGGAGCTTCGAAAATAGAAGGCTCGTGTGGATAAGTTTGTGGCTCCTGTTCTGCATTCGAGGTAGGTTACAACTTACTTTAGTTAGACTTTGATTAGCGGAACGTATATGTTGTGTAGAATTGATGGGAGAAAGAATGATTAGGTCTTCGAACATGGTGTTTGGTTGGATATTAGCTAGGTTGGTATGACTTCTGATTATGTGGGCTTGTCGCTGTTATTTACGTATTGTGAAGGTGTAGTTGTATTCATACTGTGGCGATTCGGGATGAAATTCTATTAGCTTGGTTGTTGTTGACGGTGGCTTGCTGCCCTGTTATTGTGATTAGACTTACTACCTGAATGGGTGTGTTTCGATACGTGTTGTACCCAATTCTCTTTTATGGTGACACATACCATCGAAGAAAGGAAGGATAATGAGTTTAGACTTGAATTGTGATATAAACTTATCATAATACACAGATGAATACTTGACGTATGAATTACGGTTGATAGTGATATTATACTTGGCATGCATTCTCATTCCATATTTATATTGATATTGAATTATGACTTGGTCTTGATGATGATATTGAGAAAATGGAGCACTTTGGTGATACAAGACTTAGTTGTGAGGTGTACTCGTTATATTTGGAAGTAAAGAGGGACATAGACTCTTTATGTTGACTGAGATGGTTTGAATGATTCATTCCATTGTTGAGCTGACTTATCTAAAGTTCTAGAAGGGCTTATAGCATTATGACTTGCACTTTTATTTACATTTGATTTCATGGATTGATCATGCTAATAGTTGAGTCGACTTATCTAAGTCTTGATATGACGTATGGAATTATGACTTCTTGTACCTTTATCATTATTTTAGTGCATTGATTTACCATATTTACACCCATTTCTGCATTCATACATTCATACATTATGGAAATAGTTTGGAATTGTTGAAAGGAAGGTGTTCATTTATACCCTTCACTAATTGATTGAGATAGCTGTATAAGTAGGCTATGGTTGCGCAGAGTTATTAGTGAGTCTTGTTTATGACTTGTGTTACCATGACTGTACTTCATTGTTCTGGCTTTGATATGTGTTTTTGAGTTATCCATTGTGATTCGATTATGAGGCATTGTTGGTTAGATTTTGAGATTGAACATATACATCTATTAAGGCACATTTGATAGGGGGTGACGATGTGGCCTAGTTATGAGCTTGTGGTCCGAGGTTCGTTCCGGAACGAGTGGTACATGGACACCATGGATCCCCTGTAGGTCATGACTATTTGGGAAAAACATTACCATTTAGCATGTGTGTACAGGTTTGGAGTACTTGGTTAGTGCATTGCATTGCACATCATTATATTTTGCATTGCACTTGATTACATTTTATTCTGCATTATTATATGGCTCGTTTGGTTATGATTTTTGTATGGTTTGTTGAAATGACTATTGTGGTATAGATATGATCATTGACTGAGTGAAATTGTGGATTAGTGACTCTAGCTAGGGTCGGAACTTGGACTTGTGATTATCGGGTGAGATTATTGAGATTGGACAGACTTATTTTTTAGAAGCTTTATCTTAGGATATGATTTAGTTATGGGATATTCTGTGACTTGGATTTGAGTATTACGTGCCTATTTGTTTATCTTGTTGATTTTATGCTTATATGCGTGAACTAATCTTAGTCGGCCTATGATGCTTACCGGTATATAATGTTTGTACTGATACTACCTTGCTGCACCCTTTTTGAGTGCAAATTGTGTTCCAGAGATTTCACCCAGACCACATCTCTAGCTTGAAGCTAGTTTGCTTGATCAGATCCGACAGTGAGCTTTTATCCATGCCATGCCGCCTGAAGATCTTTCTTTCTAGATGTCTACTGTCATTCCAGACATTATTTATTATTATATTTGACAGATATTTCATTCTTTAGACATTGTTGGTTAGAATCCTTGTACGATGACTTTCAGATTTTGGAAATTTAATAGTTAGACATCCGCACTTATATTATTTATCATTTATGTCTTGGTTAGACTATTTATTTATTCACTTATTTATTGATTTTTTAGAGTATAAATGATTAAAGAAGTTGAAATTGGCTAGTGATTGATGAGTTAATGGGTAAGGGTTCACCTACTAGTGATAATAAAGTAGGTGCCCGCATGATCGGTAATTAGGATCGTGACATCGAAGTTGAACAAACTATGGTTACCAAATTACCGACCGTAAAATACCAAAATCGAACTTAAGAATACCAAACCATACCGAATTAATTTGGTATGGTAATAGTATATTATTTTAAAAAACCAAAAACCGAAACTACCGTACTGAAGTTTCCAAAACCGTGCCATGCCCACCCCTACTCCACATAGGGTATGTTTGGTACAATGGAAGATGTTTTCCATGGAAAATGTTTTCTCGGGAAACAAGTGGGTGACTTATGGGCATAGAATCAATTTTTTTTTTTTACTTTATTTGAAATTTTTGAAGTTGAAGTTGAAGATGAAGTTGTGTTTGGTTATAGGTTTTGCAAAGAATCTTTGGTTGTTTGAATGTACTGAAAGTGAAAATAGGGTTTTAGGTGTTTTCCAAATTCCAAATAAAATTTTCATGGTCAAACGCCGATTTTCAAATACAGTGAAAAAAAATTCCGGAAAAAATTGAATAATTCTCATGACCAAATGAGTCCTTATTTTTTTGTATTTGGTAAGTAAGCAAGAACATATTATTCTAAGAGCTTTTATATGGAATGTAGCAAAACACTATAGGGGTGGGGTAAGGTGGGGAGTTGTAACGACTTGTTTTGTCATTATTGCATTTCCGACCCTTTTGACCCTTTCTCGAGCTTGGTTAGCTCCCTTTTGACCCGAGGGGACCGTTGACACGCTTCCCGAGGTGTTTAGATTTTGTTCGGGCGACTTTTGGTGAAGTTTGAGCTTAAAGCGAAAAAGAGTTGACTCAAAGTTGACTTTTGGGTAAACGGACCTTTTTTGAAAATTTGGAAATTTCGAGAGGTCCGGATGGTCTTTAGAATTTGTGTGTACATCTGGTTCGGTTCCCAATGCACTCGGATGAATTTAGGGACTTGGGTTGGGAAATTGGAATTAATGTATCAGAGGTTGACTCGGTCAACGAGACCTCCGTTGGGAATTTTGAGGCCACGAGCGTGTTCGTAGCATGTTTTTGTGCGTGTCTATGTTTGTGGTATGTGAGCAGATGGCCTTGGAAATTAGTCAAAAAATCGGATTGAAGTGTGAAACTTGGTGTAGTTCCTGGTGTCTGGTGCCCGCTTTGGCCGCACTAGCACCGCGACAGCGGTACCGCTGGAGTGGTACCCCTGCTGCTGGAACGATATTTGGGCTTGACCGCTAAATCGCTGGGGCGGCGTCGCTGAAGCGGTCTGAGTGACCGCGCAAGCGGTAATCGGGCAGTGACTGGGGTATTTAAATGATATAAACCCCAAGTCTTTTCATTAATTATTATTTCGAAAGTGGTTCATATTGGGAGCATTTCTAGAGGATTATTGGTGAAGATTTTTGGTGGTAATCTCTCCTAACCTTCTTGCTATTTCATTGTTCCTAATCATCTTAAGGATTCCCTTTTCCTTGTTAGCCCTTAGTAATGGAAGATTAAGAGTTGGTTTTGATGGATTTTACATCTAGGCTTATTAGTGATGAAATTGATGGAGTTTATGCTAGATTATGACTAATCTAAGATTGTTAATCATATATCTTCCATTGTTAGTGCTGAATTCTTGAATCAAAGAGTTAGGGTTTATGCCCAAAATTGAGGGTTTGCTTGAATTTCAAAATTAGATGAATCCATGAGTTAAATTAACAATTAGTTGTTGGGTTATGGTCACCTAGTGCTTAATTTGATATTTTACTCCCAAATTTCTCGTTTTGCCCTTATGAGGCCCGTTTTCCCAAATTCTAGGGTTGGTTTTGACCTAATTTGAATGATAGCAATATTGGTATCGTTCTTCACGATTTCTAATCTAGATTTCGAATATGCCTAGACTTCTTTGATCTTGAGGCTCAGCGGAAGGGCAAGGCTATAGAGTGATTGTTGGTGTTGCTGTTCGGCTACCCAGGTAAGTTATGGCTTACCCTTGGTGAGACATCGTGTAGCGAAGCATATATTTAGATGATGTTGTCATAGAAAGCATGTAAACCTTCGGGTATGAAGTTGGGCTGGATATTGCTTAGGTTGGGCCCTGTTGCGTGATTGGGGCTAGCCATCCCGTTGTGTTCTGACTTGACTCTTCTATTGTGTTAGCTTGATGGCACGTGTTGTGAGTAGATACTAGGATCTGTTGGTCCATCTTGATTGTGATATTGTAAAAACTTACGGGTTGACGTACCTATGTTGGTACTTGTGACACTGATATTATTGGCGTACCCATGTTGGTACTTGTGACATTGATATTATTGGCGTACCCGTATTGGTACTTGTGACACTGATATATTATTGGCATACCCATGTTGGTACTTGTGACATTTATATATCGTTGGCGTGCCCATTGTTGGTACTTGTGATATTGATCTGATTATTGATGTTGATACATGCATTGCACGAACTCTCATGATATACTGTTGATAAATTGTTGGTACCTGATGAAACACAGCGATGAGCTTGGCTCAATTTTTAAATGAGAGTGACGTGAGAGTCCGATATCCGATGTTAGTTCCGGAATCGTAGGTTGAGTAAGTGCTTGGACTCCGCGGGTCCCCCAGGGTAGTGCCGGCGAGAACCCCCGGTGGGCAAAGATCCAGGGTCTCGTCTATCTGTTGGGCAAAGATCCGGGACGAGTGGCACTTAGACTTTGCGAGTCACTTTGGGTTGTGCTAGCGAGACGTCGATACTTCCGTCCGGAGTACATGTGTACGCAACATTGTATGGCATTACATTGCATTCATACATTATTGCATTGCATTTCATTGCATCATGGCTTATATTGAGATGATTTGGTGTTTTACTTGTGATGTTGGTTTTCGGATTGGACATATTGAGACTTGGCACATTTGGGTTTAGATGCTCTACTTAGGCAATGGCGTGCACTTGGTTCCGGTTATGTTTGACTTATAATTGTTGATTTATTTGTGTATCTTGCTTTATTGTCTGAATTATGTTAGCTATACTTAGTCGACCGATGATACCTACCAGTACTGTGGTTTTGTACTGACTTGCACTTGCTACATTCCATTATGAATGCAGAGTTCCAGGTTGGGTCTGCTTCCATCTACTGTGCCTGATCGTCGCCCTTAGCATAGCATCGAGTTTCTAGGGTGAGCACGAGTCGTTCATTGCCTTGAAGACCCTCTTATTATTATGTCTTACTTTCTACTCTGAGACATAGACAGATTGATGTATCATTATATTCCAGACTTGTATAATTTCACTTAGATAATCTTGTATGGGTTAGACCAGACCCTAGGGGTATTTTCCTTATTTCCGTACTATTCTATTATATATTATTGTGAGACTTATGTAATTATTCTCTTCCGCATGATTTATTTATTTACTTATTGTGACACTTCAAAAAATCCGAGTTAAGTGTGAAAGTGTCTTGGAGGATTGGACTTCACTGTTTTCGTTAAATGTAAAATACGGCCACAGTTTACGGCCCGTAATTTGAAATACGGTCCGTATTTCCTTAGGCGTATTTCACTTATTCTCTAGACTGCCCACGTTTTTGTTAATCGTTAAATACGGTCGCAGAATACGGTCCTTATTTTGAAATACGGTCTGTAAACTCTGGCCGTATTTCACCAGCCGCCAACTGTGTATATAAATAGCGGGATTCAGTTAATTTTATGACTTATTCTTATTCCCATAAACCCTAAGGACGAAAATCTTTTCTCCACGTCTCCTAACATAAAGGTAAGAACATTTTTAACATTATTAATCAATCCTAGCATTAAACCCATGACTCTTAACATGATTCTTGAATGAAAAACCTAGGGTTTGCAAAGTAATCCTTCTCAAGGTGACATCAAGCTGGGGTTTTGGGTGCTCTTCGTTGTAAAAGTAAATTGTTGAGTTACGTAAGGCTTAATTAAGGTATGTCTCTTTTAAAACCCTTCTTTGACGTATGTATCCCTTTTAAAAACCTTATTATGGATGCATGCCTTCTTCTCCAAAGTTCTTTATTGAATAAAAAGGTGAACTTTTCATACAAAACCCTAATTCATGTTTTGATTGTGGTTGGTGTGCGTGAGGGGGCAAGCCAACACTAAACCCTGATTGTATTATCCTCTATATATGTACATGAAATCATAACCGTTCTCTTCTATAAGAGATGGTCATTAATGAGGGTTAATTGCTAGCATGGATGTTTTAAAAAGGAACTATGACAATGGAATCTTGTTGAAAGAAGTAGAAATATCTTCAAGATTATCTATGAAACTATGGATTTTCGTAATGACCTAATGAACTTTAATGTTAATTGATGGTGTGACTACTGTGAGACAAATTGTGAATCGGCTTCTATGCTATGAACTTTATTGTTGTGTTTGGCCTAGCTACTCGGGAGGAAGGGTAGCCACTATAGATCCTAGTGTGATAATGCCTAGCAATTCGGGAGGAAGAGTGGCCACTTCCGGGTTCGCTACATGGGGTGTGATTATGCCTAGCTATTCAGGAGGAAGGATAGCCACCCGTTGTGCCAAAGGAACCTCTACGGTCATCCCTTCGATGTGCTTGATTTTTGGGCCTGTATTAGCATGTGTGATATTCTTATTGTCTCATGGAATTGTTGTTGTTAAATTATGATCAATTGAAAGGCATATTTGAATTTATACCTTGACAAGAGGCCTTATAATCGGTTTTGATAATTCTTATTGAGATATACAAACTGAATAACCGTTCTTACATTGGTTTCACATGATTTTTAGGACTGATATCTTTATATATTATTGTACTCTATTTTCGTATTACTTATTGTCCCCGAGGCACTCACTGAGTATGAAGTACTCAGGCATACCATTGTTGTTTTGTATGGTATGCTAGGTAACGGAGAAGAGCAGGTTCTTGATACTCCGGGCATTTAGGAAGGACTTGCTATTGCTGCTGATTTGGTGAGCCCACACGTTCATTCGTGGGACACCCTAATTATTTTTTTATTCATTATATTAGTTCTCCAGACTGCGTCCCGATGAGTCGAACTATTATTCCTTTATTTTAAAAGCTCCATAATATACATTCTTATGGGCAGTTGTTGAGTTATTGATTAACTCTTGGGCACGTTATTACGTTTGACTAAGTATTTGATTAATAAAGACTTCCGCTAATTTAATTCATATATTCATGATTATTTGCATTTATTTTATAAACTGTTGGAGGCGAATATTGAACCTGGCGGGTTCAAGTATTGTTATTGCATCTTTTAGGTTCTTCCGATGTTGTTCATGACGTCGGATGTCAGTCACGTCTAGGGTGGTTTTGGGGCGTGACACTTATGTCTTTATTTCCGTTGAGTTAAGGGTTCTCTTACCGAGGTGGGAAAGGTAATTGCCCGCACGACTTAACCAAATTAGGTCATGACAAGTTGGTATCAGAGCCCTAGGTTATCCGGTCTATAATACAAGAGCATATCTAGTAGAGTCTTGTGGTTCGGTACGATGAGCTCCGTACTCATCTGCAACAGGTTATAAGACATTTAGGAAACTTCAAATTCTTTCATTCTCTCATGCGACTTTATTCAAATTGGTATCTAGTCGATTCCAATTAGTATCTGAACTTTCTTATCTTAATCACCCACGGAGGGTGGACACTCGTCCTTAAATTCTTATGCGAATGGTTGATCTTTGACGTGTGGTGGTTTGGTGCGAGATGTGTTATTCTGATTTGGGAAAGTGATCAAGTTCAGTCTCTAGTTATGGCTTGAGGTTCGATTATGTGGAGTCGCGATTAGACTCGTTTATTGTGAGAGTTCATGAGAAATGGGAAGATACTTCAGAGGGTTACAAGGTCTCCATGTTTCAGCGTTGGGTTGCTCAGAAGTGACAAAGTGTAATTATGGCTTAACAATAGTTGGTTGCTCAATGATATGATCGGTTTGACTTCAGCTTCGTCAGGGCTTTATGATGTTGTACGTGACGCTGGTGAACCAATAGCGGTCGACGATTCAGCAATGATAGAGTATTCGACTTCGGTATGTGAGAATAAGTTTAAGTTCAGTGATGACCAACGAATGTGGGCAAAAGTATTGTGATCGCGGGTAATAAAAAAAGAAGTTGACAATAAGGACATGAAGGAAGACTTTGGTGGAAAACACATAGCGAAGTAAGACTTCATAGAATATCTTAGACATGAGTACTTTTTGAGAGATTGGGAAGAAAAAAATTGGTATCTGACACGGTTGTCAGAATAAGGTTGCGACGGGTGCTAAGGGTTATTCTTGAGATAAGATTGTTAATGTTAAAGGAATGCTCTATTAGTGAGTGAATGTTATGGTCTCATCGTTGGTCGGTAAATTTAACTGGGTTGTAGGCTTCTGAGAAGTTAGTGATCGACTGATGGAAATGACTTCAAATATGGGCGTACGTGATGAGTTAATGACTTGAGGAGTTGCTAGTTGTCTCACTTAGATTTGAGGAAGTTAGATATTGTTTTGGTGGTTCGTTTGGCTTAGATGGATGATTAGTTTAGAAGATCGAGTGGAATTGAGCGTTTGTTGGTTGATAGTGATAAAAGTGTTTTGACAAAGAAATACTGGAACTGATGGATTACAATGAGGCATCTTGCTATCGGGTTCAGGGGATTTAGGTTCGTCAAGCTTGAGTTGAGGTAATATGTGTTTTCGAGTAGTGTTTGGACTGTGGGGACATTATACCATGATATGCAGTAAGGGGTGTGACTGATGAGGTAAATTGGTGTCTTTGAGGTAAGGGTAGAAAGGAAATCGTTGAAACAAGAGTTAGTGAGGTGAGAGTTTGGTTGCAGTTGTACAGTGTAGAGTGGGCTTAAGAGTTTTATGAATGGGTTGTATATTCGGTTATGTCATAGACTAAGAGAGATTAGTGGTGGACTAAGGTTGGGAACCTTGTATTCTTTGTGTTATTGGATAGATCCCTGCTACTAATGTTGTTATTACTCTGCTTAGGTGATTGAATAAAAGAGATAGTCGTGCAAGTGGTTAGAGGTATCCAGATTCGATAGTTGATGATTTTTCGAGGACTAGTAACGTTAAGGTTCTGAGTAAGGAATTAGTAAACATGGGTACTTGAAATGATAGAATAGACGACGGTGGGTTAAATGAGTTAAGTTCGGGATACAGTTCGGTAATTGAGTAAGGCAATTCTGGCAATGACGGTTCAGTGGGATACGTGAGGATATTAGTGGGATACGTGAGGATATTAGTGAGACTGTTGTGTGATGCGCCAGATTTAGAGAGTGTTCATCTTAGAGTGGTAAGCGTTAAGGGAACTATAACAGATAGAGTTGTGGCCTACTATTACCTCCAAATGTGATTCAGTTAGTGTACGAGACTTATGGTTATGTGATAGACTGCTGAGTGGGTTCGGGTAGTGATCAGACGATGGTAGTACAAGTGAACTGATAGAATTAGGGAATTGAAGAGTCAAGAAAAGGTATAGTTGATCGAGAGTCGACAAGAATGAGGTATATCTTGGGATTACGTGAGTCTATTTAAATTGTGGCATCTTGGTCTTGCATATTCAGATGAGGTGTGATTGTTGCGTGAGCTTAAGGATGGAAATCTACAGGAATGGACTATGTGATATGAAAGAGTTTCGTGAGGTTCATGATCAGCGACTGGTGAGAAGCAAACTGCAGTGAACCGACATGTTGAGGTTTATAAGAAGTGGAGTGGTGGTACACCGTCGGATAAGTTTCGTAACATTCTACAGTGGATAAGTTAGCATGCCTTAAGAGAGAAGATTATGGAATCCCTATTAGGTGACGCTGGAGTATATTTTCGCAGTGAGACCATACTCGTGGTAATACAGTATGATTGCAAGTAATATTGACGGGACAGTTTCGGTAAGAGCTTTTGGTTATTAAGGACTTGGGGGTAATTGCGTGAAATTTCGACAGGCAGTGTAAGACTGGATACTTTCGGAGAATTTACGGGCATATCGAGGTGGTACTATGAGAAGTTTGATGATTATATAAATACTATATGAGGCTTCAGGTTTTGCGTCGAAAAGCTTGGGTTTGCATAGGATTTGCGTATCGGGTAAAGGTTGAGAGATATGAAGATTGAAATCGTAGGGTATAGTTCTTCGGTACTAAGTTGATAGCTTGGATAGGACTCAACTTGTAGAGTCAAACATGATAGACAGGAATTGTTGTGCGTGATATGGTGATGATTGGTTTTGAGGAATTCAGATTCAGTTCGAACGACTAATTGGTGATATTCGAGAGTTGAGCATTCATTCAGGGTCAGCATGGTTCGAGTTAATCTTAATGGTCTATGGTTATATTTCCAGGAAGATATTTAAAGATTCGATGCATTTCGGCTCATAATTGAGGTATGACAGATTTACCGAGCTTTGTCAGGGTTTCCTAGTGAATTTGATGACACTTTCTGGGAACAGTTAATCGGGACAGAATAAGCGTATAAAATGAGCCTAGTACAGATTTGAGGAGGATCTGTTATGCGAGAGGTCTCTATAGTGATCAATATTCAGTGGTATGGTTCTTGTATTGTGATTTGAAGGTTCAAAAAGATTTGAAACTGGCCAAGTTGGCTGCCGGTAAGATCAGTTTTTATAAAATTTACGTATAAATCGCAGATGAATCAAGGATTCTTCTGGCGAGAGTAAGTTATGAGTTCAGAATTTTGGTTTGTGTGTTCATATGTTTCTAAGAAATCGCGGCGCGAGTAACGACTTTAGAAGATGTGGGAGAAGGAGGTAGCGAAATCTGAGTATTTTATCAGTTCAGAAGGGATATTGTTTGTGACTAGGTTTCAGAGGATTGCGTTGGTTTGGGAAAGTGTTTGTGGGGCCTATGGATCGCGTTCGGGATTGCGGTGTTATCCAATCAGAGAATTCGGGTAAAAGCATATTGTTATTCGAGGATTAGTTGTGAAGGAAAGTTGAATGTGGAGATACGAGAACTGGAGCTTGAGCTAAGTTAGAGAGTTTTGAATGGTAGAGTGAACGATCAGGTTTTAATATTACACCCGACAAGGGTGTCTTGCGATTTGGGAAGGAGGGCAAGGAGCCCGAGGTGTAATGGCAGTTGAGACTACCCGTTATTGGACCCTTGTTCTATGAGTTAGCCAGATCTGTCGAATGTTCATCCGGTTTTCCATGGCTCCGTGTTGGAGAAGTACCGTTCTGGTGGTTTCTTTATCATTCGTTAGGAATCAGTTTTGTTCGATGAGAATGTTTCCTGCAAGGAGAAGTCCAACATGTGAAGCCGATATTTTCAGTTATTACCGATTTGAACATTTTTCCGTCCTCTCTTCCTTGTCGTTCGAGGACGAGCGATTGCTTAATTGGTGTCTGATGTAACGACTTGTTTTGTCGTTATTGCATTTCCGACCCTTTTGACCCTTTCTCGAGCTTGGTTAGCTCCCTTTTGACCCGAGGGGACCGTTGACACGCTTCCTGAGGTGTTTAGATTTGGTTCGGGTGACTTTTTTTTGAAGTTTGAGCTTAAAGCGAAAAAAAGTTGACTCAAAGTTGACTTTTGGGTAAATGGACCTTTTTCAGAAATTCGTCAATTCCGAGAGGACTGGATGGTCATTTAGAATTTATGTGTATATCTGGTTCGGTTCCGAATGCACTCGGATGCATTTTGGGTCTTGGGTTGAGAAATTGGAATTAAGGTAGCGGAGGTTGACTCGGTTAACGAGACCTCCGTTGGGAATTTCGGGCCACGAGCGCGTTCGTATCGTGTTTTTATGTGTGTCTATGTATGTGGTATGTGAGCAGATGGCCTCGGGAATTAGTCGGAAAATCGGATTGAAGTGTGAAACTTGGTGTAGTTGCTGGTGTCTGGTGCCCGCTTTGGCGGCACCAGCACCGCGGCCGCGGTACCGCTGGAGCGGTCACCCTGCCGCTGGAGCAGTCCTGGCCATTTAGGCTTGACCACTGTAACGGTCAAGGCATCACTGGTGCGGCGCCGCTGAAGAGGTGATCGGGCAGTGACCGGGGTATTTAAATGATATAAAACCCCAAGTCTTTTCATTCATTGTTTTACCGAAAGTGGTTCATATTGGGAGCATTTCTAGAGGATTATTGGTGAAGATTCTTGGTGGTAAGCTCTCCTAACCTTCTTGCTATTTCATTGTTCCTAATCATCTTAAGGATTTGTCTTTCCTTGTTAGCCCTTAGTAATGGAAGATTAAAAGTGGGTTTTGATGGATTTTATGCTAGATTATGATGAATCTAAGGTTGTTAATCATAGATCTTCCATTATTAGTGTTGAATTCTTGAATCAAAGAGTTAGGATTTATACCCAAAATTGGGGGTTTTGCTTGAATTTCGAAATTAGATGAATCCGTGAGTTAAATTAGCAATTAGTTGTTGGGTTATGATCACCTAGTGCTTAATTTGATATTTTACTTCCGAATTTCCCGTTTTCCCCTTGTGGGTCCTGTTTTCCCAAATTCTAGGGTCGACTTTGACTTAATTTGAATGACAACAATATACATATCGTTCTTTATGATTTCTAATCTAGATTTCAAATATGCCTAGACTTCTTTGATCTTGAGGCTCAGCGGAAGGGCAAGGCTATAAAGTGATTGTTGGTGTTGTTGTTCGGCCAACCAGGTAGGTTATGGCTTACCCTTGGTGAGACTTCATGTAGTGAAGCATATATTTAGATGATATTGTCGGAGAAAGCATATAAACCTTTGAGTATAAAGTTGGGTTGGATATTGTCTTATGTTGGGCCCTGTTACGTGATTGGGGCTAGCCACCCCGTTGTGTTGTGACTTGACTGTTCTATTGTGTTGGCTTGATGCCACATGTTGTGAGTAGATACTGGGATCTGTTGTTCCATCTTGATTGTGATATTGTAGTATCTTACGGGTTGATTCCGATACGAAGATAGAGTTCGATATGACTTGTGTAGTCTTTCCTGATATTGTTGGCGTACCCATGTTGGTACTTGTGACACTGATATTGTTGGCGTACCCATGTTGGTACTTGTGACACTGATATATTATTGGCGTACCCATGTTGGTACTTGTGACATTGATATATTGTTTGCGTACCTATTGTTGGTACTTCTGATATTGATCTGATTATTGATGTTGATACATGCATTGAACGCACTCTCATGATCTACTGTTAATACATTGTTGGTACCTGATGAAACACTGTGATGAGCTGGGCTTGGTTTTTAAATGAGAGTGACGTGATATTCCGATATCCGATGTTAGTTTTGGAATCGTGGATTGAGTGAGTGCATGGACTCCGCGGCCCCCCCAGAGAGGTGCCAGTGAGAAACCCCCGTGGGCAAAGGTCCGGGGTCTCGTCTGTCTATTGGGCAAAGATCCAGGACGAGTGGCACTTAGACTTCGCGAGTCACTTTGGGTTGTGCTACCGAGACATCGATACTTCCGTCCGGAGTACATATGTACACAGCATTGCATTGCATTCATACATTATTGCATTGCATTGCATCATGGCTTATAATTAAATGATTTGGTGTTTGACTTGTGATGTTGGTTTTCGGATTGGACGACTTGGCACATTTGGGTTTAGATGCTTTACTTAGGCGATGACGTGTACTTGGTTCCGATTATGTTTGACTTATACTTGTTGATTTATTAGCCTATCTTGCTTTATTGTGTAAATTATGTTATCTATACTTAGTCAGTCAATGATACCTACCAGTACTGTGATTTTGTACTGACCTGCACTTGATGTATTCCTGTAACACCCCGTACCTTTAACGAAAGTTTTGACCACGATCCTAGACTTAGAACATCAGATAAAGAATGTGGAAATTGAAATTTTTCTGTTCAGTTGTGATATGGTGGTTTACGCCCATGAACAGTGACCGTATTTCAATTTACGACCATGAACAGTGCCCGTAAACTGAAACCAAGAATTTCTGAACATTCTGGAATTTGACATTTTGAGGTCATATGGTTAAATACGGACCGTATTTCACTTTACGGCCCGTATTTCAAAACGTATTTCGAATTTGGGAAAACTTCCTTGATGAAAGTTGTAGAGCATTGAAATACCTTTCCAACGGTATCTTACGGGGGTCAAACGGACAATCTGTGCAAGGAGTTATGGCCATTTTACTGAAGCGACACAGTGCAGTCCAAAGTGCAGAATACGGTCCGTAAATCAATTTACGGCCCGTAAACTGACTTTACGACCAGCAGTGTTCAGGTCGTAAATTTCACTTTCACAGAACAATATATATTCCTCCATATCAGTTCAAGTCATTATTTTTCATTCCCTCAAACCCTAGAACGACCTCCTACTCTCCTCCAACATCAAGAACACCAAGGTAAGTCCATTCTAATTATTCCAACTCAATTCTAACATATATCCTTGTAATCTAAACAATAAATCATCATTCCTAATATAGGGTTTTCAAGAAAACCCATCTCAAGATTCAAGAATCAAGATTTGGGAAATCTTCTCCAAAATTCAAGTCTTTAATTCAGGTTTTTGGAGCAATTAAGGGTTTGCAACATATTTCCTTCCAAAGTGATTCAAGCTAGGTTTTGGGTGTTCTTCAATAGAAAAGTGAATTGTTAAATCTTGTTTAACAAATTAAGGTATGCCTCTTTTGAACATACTCTTTTGATCGATTTTTTTTATAAACTCTTTGATTTTGATTCGTATGTTTCTTTTGAAAAATCTTATTTTGGAATGCATGACTTCTTTTCTTGAAAGTTCTTTATTGAATAGAAAGGGTGAACTTCTCATACAAAACCCTAATGTATGTCTAAGAGTTTAATAATGTTCTTACCCTTATCATTGATAGATTTGACGGGTTAGAATAGAGAAAATGACATTGAAAGCTCGGTTATGATTTTTGGATATCAAATGATTTGTGGGCTGTTTTGGTATGATTAAATGGATAGAATTAGTTGGATATTGATATAAAATAATTGTTGAGATTGTTGTTGATGTTGTTGTTCTTGAATTTGGAAGTATAAATATTATTCAAGATCCTTTAATGAATGAAAGGAAAAGAAATCTTTTCATGTTCGTTGAACTCTAATTCATGTTTAAATGGTGGTTAATGTGTGTGAGGGGACAAACCCACATTAAACCTAGATTGTAACAAACCCTATATATGTATGTGATATTATGAATGTTTTCCTCTATAAGATATGTTTAATAATGATGGTTAAGGGTTGGTAATGATATTCTCATTGATGATTTAAGACATGGAAATATTTCGTAAAGAAGTTATACGTTTTCAAACATTGGTCGGAATAACTTATCCTTTCAATATGGCATAATGCTCCGTAATGATAATTTGACTACAAAGATGATTTCTTTTAGACAAGGTCATGCGTGTGTAGGGTCAAGCCCGCATCGAACCTTACACGAACTATACTACTTTGTGAAACTCGCTTTTCCCCATTATTGGATGATTGAACTTAAATCTTCTAAAGGTTAGACCTTCAACTTGTTTTGTTGTAAAATGGGTTTCTTAAACTTGAAATTTGAATAAGATATTTGAATAAGATTCTCAATCGGTGGTAACTTGAAATGCCTCTATTTGGGATGATGACTTGAGAAGTGAGGTTCGGCCCTAAGCCATAATTGATAATTTAGTAATATGACATTATTTGTATTTTTGTTTGTGTTTTTGTAACTGTATGGTAAAGTTGTGTTTGTCCAGAGGACGATTAGCCTCCGTGGTTTCCTAACCAGGAGTATTGATTGATTGATTAGTTTGCCTATGAGTGGCTTGCTTTCTATCTTGTTTCCTGTGAGTGGCTTGTAGTGATATAGAATTCGTAAGTGAAATTCTTGGCATGGTAAATGGTAAAGAGTTAAATTGATATGCCTTTCGTTGATCGATATGTGTAATGAACTTAAATGTTATTGACGGTATGACTGCTTTGAGACAATTGGTGAATCGGCTTCTATGCCATGGACTTTGTTGTTCTGTTTGCCTTGCTATTCGGGAGGAGGAGTAGCCACTATGGATCCTAGTGTATTAATTGCCTTGCCATTCGGGAGGAGGAGTGGCCACTCCCGGGTTCGCTACCTGGGGTGCATTAATGGCCTTGCTATTCGGAAGGAAGAGTAGCCATCGTGAATCTATATTTCGGTGTATTGCGCAGTGTGCCTAGCCATTCGGGGGGATGAGTGGTTACCGGGGATTTCATATCCCGGTGTGTTTATGCCTAGCCATTCGGGAGGATGAGTGGTCACCGAGACCTTATAATTCGGTGTGGTGAGTCGTGACAAGGGAACCCTACGGTCATTCCCTCGATGTGATTGATTCTTGGGCTTGTGTCAGTATGTAAAATATTCGTATATGTGTAATATTCGTAATCTCTCATGGAACCGTTGTTGACAATCATGATCAATTTGAAAGGCATAATTAAAAGTTGTAACTTAACAAAAGACTTCATAATCGATTTTTGATAATTCTTATGGAGATACACATGTTGAATACTTGTTTCTATATTGATTAATGGATTTGTAAACTGTTTAACAAATGATATTGAGAATCACAAAGTGGAATGGCTGTTTTTATGCTATCTTTTTCAGAACTGATTTCTTTATATATTATTATATTTTATTTTCATAATACCTGTTGTCCCTGAGGCACTCACTGAGTACAAAAGTACTCAGGCATACCATTGTTGTTTTTGATGGTATGTTAGGTAACGAAGAAGAGCAGGTTCGTGATACTTTCGACGCTTAATAGGACTTGCTACTGCTGTGGATTTGGTGAGCCCACATCCTTGTTCGTGGGACACTTTCCGTTTCATTTATTATTCTAGATTTCCGGGCTGCGTCCCGAAGTTTGACGATTGTTATGTCTCTTAGAAGCTCCATAGATAGTTGTCAGAATTGTGGGTAGATTGTCAAAAGTCTCGTACGACTTAATGGGTGTTTGCCACGTTGATGGCCATTGCTTATAAAGACTTCCGCTGATTTAATTCATGTGTTACATTTAATTTATAAATTGTTGGAGGCGAATATTGAACCTGGCGGGTTCAAGTATTATTATTATGTCGTTTAGGTTCTTCCGATGTTGTTCATGACGTCGGATGCCGGTCACGTTTAGGGTGGGTTTTGGGGCGTGACAATTCCTTTATGAATGCAGAATTCCAGGTTGGGTTTGCTTCCATCTCCCGTGGCTGATAGTCACCATTAGCATAGCATCGAGTTTCTAGGTGAGCACGAGTCGTTTGTTGCCTTGAAGACCCTCTTATTATTATGTCTTACTTTCTACTCTGAAACATAGACAGATTGATGTATCATTATATTTCAGACTTGTATAATTTCACTTAGATGCTCTTGTATGGCTTAGACCAGACCCTGGGGGTATTTTCTTTATTTTCGTACTATTCTATTATATACTAGCTTAGTGTACGTGTTTTGCGCGTGACCAACACGTGTACCTCATTTGTCCACAAACACTACAATAAAAAAATCAAACTTAGCTGTTGCACGTAGATTTTTGTTATTATTTATTAAAAAACACACAGTCGTTACTGATTTTTAAGTTTATATGTTAGATGAATACATAGAAACTTACCTATATAAGATATATTAAACTTATAATGAATTATGTCGTGGAAGTAGGGCTACTTGCCGATCAGATCAATTCGATTTTGTATGTTATCGATTCGGTTTATCAACTATGAATTTGTGAATATGCTAAATTAATGATTGAACCAATAAAAAAATCATTATTGATTATCAGTTAATTTCTACGAGCCCACGACCAACCTGCTGCGCTATATGTTTTTTCTTTCCTTTCCCTTCTCACATGTATTATGCACTTTCTTCAATATAAATTTATTAGTAAGTCAAGGTCAAATATTATCAAAAAGACGACATTATGATGTAAATGATGTCTTAATTTTATGATAGCAGCCTGCACAATTTTAATGCTCATTGCTACAAGTATCTGCTGGCCGTTAATTAGGATAGATTACACCCATTCATCAAATTTCAAATGTTTAAACTCGAAAAGGCAAATTCAAAATATAAATTTTATGAGATCAGAATGCAACTAATAAATAAAAAAAGAATGCAACTAAATCCAGGGGTGATTGAGTTACTGGATAATCTAACATTATTTTTTTAAGCAAAGCCAAAAAAACTAAATAATAATGTCTAGTGACTTTTCTTTAAAAGAAACTGTAACTTATTAATAGTTATGACAGTAGCACCAACAACAAGAATAAGGGTATAATAGTTCACCAACTGAGGATGAATAAGATGACCAAACCTTAATTTTATAACCACGAATGAGAAAGCTCTCGATCTTCTCCAGCTCTATATTTGCAATAAAAAAATTACTTATAGTATTTAATAATAAAAGTTTAAATAATTTATTTGTTTGAATAATACTAAATTATACAATATATTTTGATGCATGCTTTAGTCGTAATTTGACATTCAAAAGTACTTGTTGAAAAGATTGGTCAAAACATAATAAACATACTTATTAAATACTAAAAAAAAATTCAAACAAATTGATCAACACAAATTGATACTTTCCAAAAATATTAAGTAAAACTAATATAATAATTTATTTTAGTTATCAAAATTTGGTTAGCAATCTCTATGGGCCATGAATACAATACAAAAGCCTCTATGAATAAAAAATTCTAAAAAAGATAAGGTATTACCGTACGGTCTGACACCCGTACGATCGTCAGTGCAAATAGCAGAACAGTTTCATGACGCGTGGCAACCTCACAACCGGTTATCCGGACCAACGGACACGTTGATTTAGACTCGGTCCATCCGGACCAACGGACACATTTATCTTGTCTCGGGTCAATTACATCCGGTAGGACACCCCGATGTGAAATAAAGATCGAACATGCTTGTGCTCATTTGGACTTACCCTCGGCTCCGATCTCACCGGTCACACATTGACCCGATTTTTACCGTATACAGTGTGAATATTTTATTCGCAGGAATTTTATTTGCAGACATACAAGATATAAATTGGTGAATAATGTAATTGACTAAGTGGGTCATTGTTACCTTATACATATTAGTTGAGTAAAAATGTTATTTTGGGCAATTACTTAGTTGGTGATTAATGGGCCAAGTCCATAACTCATTTAATACCCTATGTTACATGGCCATGTATAACTATGAATTTTAAGTGGGTAGGATTTGATATGTTAAAGGATAACATTAAGATTTCAAACAAGAAGTGGCTGGGAAGAGGATTACGACATCGACAAAAATCGATCTTTGTGCTTCAGGCAAGAGAGAGCGCTCCAGTTCTTGAACATTTGAATATAACACTTGACATCAATGATATTTATATTGTCTGGTGGAGTTAAATCTTTGTTCAAATTGACTTTTGCCTCTGTGTATGTTTGGTCTATAAGGAGTTAGGAGACAAGAACTAGAGGGTTAATAATGGTGTAGTCATGAGCTAATAATTGGGCAAAAATTATAGGATTGATGTAGTGTTAATTGACCCTACGTATGTGCTAGGATGGAGGTTACTGTTTTAGTTTCCATTTTTACTTCAAGTTTCTAAATGTGTCTTATGACTAAGATTATTATAAAAGTTGTTGGGGGAGTGAACTTTTACAAATAGTCATTCCATACGAATTGTTTGTGCTGGTTCCTTTAGAGCTAGAGATAATATTGTGGTTGCTTACTATTGGTTAATGATGACACAATGGAGAGGCGGATCTAGGATTTGAAGGTGGCGGGTGCCACAATTTTCTTCAATGTACATCTTGTTAGGAACGTGTATTTGGGTCGGGTCCAACTCTTTTTAGTTTATTCGGGTCAACTTAATAGACTTTTTTTTATTTGCAAATATGAAAATTACATCTCAAAAATCAAGAAACGAACATAATTAGCATCTTAAACAAGGAATCACACTCATTAACACCCATTAACAACAGAAGTAAAATCAACATTTTCACCAAGGGACTTGAATCTCTTATGTATATTAAAAATGAATTTGCACAAGTAAAATAACATCTTCAATAAGGGAATTACACCAATCAAAACAAGAAAAATAATAGAAAAACTCTTCAATAAGTAAATACACCCCATAAGTAAATATAGAATCAGATATACTACAAGTTCTAAAAAATAAATCATAAATTTCATATTTTTTCTAAGCAGTGCTTATGAAATTTTCATCAAAATTTAAGTAGTAAAGTGATTTAAATTGAAATTATAAGTACCCCAATTCATTTCTCATTTTATTATTAAGTACTCCAATTCATTTCTCATTTTATTTATTGCTTATTAAGAGTGTCCCAAGTCAAATATAGACAATTAAGCATGGACGAAGGGAGTAATAAACAAAAAAATAATTTAAAAAAAATTAAATTTTGATCTCAATCCAAAATTCCCATTGAGACCCAAGTTTTTCTATTTAAATACTCACAAATTTGAGATTAAGAGAAATGCTTAATTTAAGGGATTTTGAAGTTTCTATTTGTGCGCTCTCGTTAGAGATCACAGATAAAATAATAGAAAAGAGGAAAGCTAATATAAATAATAAAAAGATAAATAGAAAATTGGGAGGGCCGAAAAGGGAATTACTGGTATAAAGGAAGTAAAAAGTGCAAAGAAAACCGGGAGTCGAAAAATGTTCAAGATAGATTTAAACTTGTATCTACTAGCCGTGACACCTTTGTCTAATTTACGATTGGGGGTGGCAGAATCAAATAATTAACCTAATTTAAGCAAATTACAACATAAGTATATAAAAATTTTATTAATCGAGGGGGTGCCACGCTAAAGGGTGGATCCACCCCTGGCACAATGATTGAGGGATAATGATAAAGGAATGATGATATAATCATTTGGGAAAAATGATAGAATTGATATAGTGCTAGGTTCCTGTACCTGTTTTTTTTTTTATTTTTTTTATTTTTTTAAAGTCACTGTTTTTCAGATTATGCTTCTGATGTTGGAATTCTCTTATGCTTGTCGTGCGCGCGCGCGCGCGCGAGAGAGAGAGAGAGAGAGAGAGAGAGAGAGAGAGAGAGAGAGAGAGAATTAGTGATTGGGGGATGGTATTGGACTCCCTAAACGTTGGGTAACCGATTTTTACTTGAAATTCCTATTTTGCCCTTGTGGGTCCAGTTTTTTTTTAAAGGTTGTTTTTCGATTTGAATCGTATTGTAGCAATATGGGTATTGTTAGTCTCCGTTTATGATGTAGATTAACTTTTTTATTAGACTTTGATCATTCGGAAGCTCTTCGAAAGGGCAAGCCTCATGTTGGATAGTTCGTGGCACCCGCTCGGCATTGAGGTAGGTTATGATTTACCCTTCGGTTAGACTACAATTAGTGAATCATATGTAGGAGTTAGATATTGATGGGGAAAACATGTTAGGTCTTCGGGCGTTGTGTGAAGTTGTGATCCAATTAGGTTGGTATGATTTCTGATTATGTGGGCTTGTCGCCATTATTTATGTTATCATTGACATATGGTGTAATTGACTACGTGATTGTGGTGATGTGGGTTGTGCTAGGTGTATTGTGGTAATTGGAATTGAATAATTGATTCGTTTCCATAATTGTTTGATAATTCATGTAAGAATTGAGTTGGCATATGGTGCTTGTGATCTCCATAGTATATTGCTTGGCATTGCTTACATTAGAATTGAATTGGCTTATGGTGCTTTGTGATCTCCATAGCATATTCATTAGCATTGATTGCATTTGATTTCTCATTCTTGCATTCATACATTCATTCATGATGAAAGAACGGTGGAAACGGTTCAATGAATGAGTTACGAAAATGGTTTTGAAATGGAAAGAAAGTGAAAGATGAAATTCACCTCTGGGCTTTGTGCGGAGTGGCTAATTTTGAAATGGAAAGAAAGTGAAAGATGAAATTCACCTCTGGGCTTTGTGCGGAGTGGCTAATATTGTGGAAAGTCACCTCTGGGCTTTGTGCGGAGTGTCTGGTACATGGACATTGCGGGTCCCCCATGGGTCATGACTATTGAAGTGACAAATGCTTACAACATGTGTGTACAAGTTTGAGTTGTTGGCCATTGCATTGCACGACAATCATCTCATTTGCATTTCATTCCTCATCATCACATCATATATTGACTTAATGGATTCGTTGGTTGTACTCATGTTATGGCATACTTTGAGGAATGACTGAGGACTTGGCATACTTGTGGCATTGAAGCTTAACCTTAGACGATGACTTGGTTTCGTGATATTTTGTAACACATGATGGAATTGATGGATTAGAGACCTTCGCCTAGGTATGACTGTAGACCAATGAGATCTACTGTAGTTCCCATTACTGTGAGTCTTAATCGAATACACTTAGTGACTATCCTTAATTGCTTACATGTCTACTTGTTGATTTCTTTCTTCATATATGTGAACTATTGTTGACTGCCAATAATACCTACCAGTACTAGTGGTTGTACTGATATTACCGTGATGTAATCTTTGATTGAATAGTTCTTTACAGGAACCACGTCAGCACCTCGTGAGTGATTCCCAAGGCTTTTTATTTGAGTTTTCAGGGTGAGCCATGTTCCAGATCCGTAGCCCGGAAAACTCTTATCTCATGATATCTGTCTTTCTGTTTTGAGACAGTGTTTCAGACACTTATGTACTTTCTATATTCAGACTTATGTAGCTTTGTAGTGGCTCTTGTATTATGACTTGACCAGATTCTTGGGGTTTCGTTTGTACTTCCGCACTTTAGATATTTATGATATGATTTGAGACTTCTTGTATTATTTAATCTTCCGCATGTTAATTCAAAAAATGGTAGAGTAAGGGAAGGGTTCGCCCACCAGAGGGGATAGTGTGGGTGCACGCTCGACCCACGAGTTGGGTCGTGACAATATCATTAGGAAGAAATTTGTATACCACTATGTATATCAAATAATGAAAACTCATGTATATCAAAATAATAAACCGACGCCCATAGTTTTTTCATATTCTTTGGCATCAATTGAGTTATTTATTTATGTATGTGTATTTGTATATCAGTGGGAATAAAATTGTATCCCATTAAGTATATCAAATAATGAAAATTTGTGTATATTAAAATGAAGGTATTGTCGCCCACAATTGTATTTTCATGGTATGTTTTTATATCATTTAAGAATAACAATATTGCCACAAATCATGTGATATTTTCTGCCGCTACATAACTTTCTTCAGGAGTAAATAAGAAGTAAAGTAAGGAATATTAAATTACACAAGAATTTTTACCTGGAAAACTCCTTGCTCCAGTAGGAAAAAGCCACGACCTATCTCTAATAGGATTTCTCAAATCTCCACTAAAACTCACGAGCAGTTTTAAAGTTATAACTCTAGAACCTAAGGAACTAACCCCTTAATACATTCCCCCTCTACAATTATAACTTCTTCAAAGATTTTACCGAGTCTAAGAAGCCCTTACAACTGAACGCAACACCTATTACAAAACTCTAGTAAAGTAAATAGGTTTATAATTTAGAACAAAGAACCAAATTATTGCAACTCAAAGAACTGTAAGCATAAATCTTCTTAGGAATATGTTCTTCTTCGTTGCAGTTGATTCTTTCTCGATGGCACTGAATGTATATCACTACAAAAAAACTCAATTTGTGGGGGTTATATATATATATATATATATATATATATATATATATATATGGTCAAAAACCCCCGCAATTATATAATACAGCGGTTTACTGTCACGTCCTAAATTGGGCAACGAGCGGGCACGTACCATTTACCACCTTAGTAGGAGAACCCTTTCCCCAATCATTCATTCAACCACAATAAAGTAATCAAGACACCCACAATATAAGTTGGAAACGTAGATAATAATAAGGATAAGTAAAGGAGTGCAGAAATAATACAACAATCCCAAGGAATCTGGTCTAAGGCCGTACAAGAGCCACTACTACAAATACTACAAGTCTGAATATGAATACAAGTTTGAAAATGGAATACTGTCTTAGAATGTTAAAATAAGACAAGTAGCTAAGAAGAGGCATCTGGGCTACAGATCCATCCATGTGCTCACCCAGGATGCTCGTCAGCTAAGCTTCGAGAAATCAGCCACGAGGAGAGGAAGTCGACTCTGTCACGTACTCTGCACTTATAAAAGAATGCAGGAAGGTAGTATCAGTACAAACACTATGTAATGGTAGGTATCATAGGCCGACAACAATTAACTAACATATATAAAGAAAGGGACTGAAAGATAATCATGCTCACAATCAAGTATCAATCAACACATTCCAAGAATAATACCACAAGTCCAGAAATATCAACAACCGGATCATAGCCCAGGGCGAAATATCTAAACACAAGTTTGCTAAGTTTCCCACAATTCCTGAAGTAGTCATAACCATAAGTACAATACACAGATCCGGTTAATAGATACAAATGAGATGATAATGATGAATGCATATGCAATGCAATTGTAACGATCCGCTAGGTCGTTATGGGGGCTTTGAACATTTTATTCTTGTTAGTGTCTTCCTGAGAATAGAAATGAGCTTAATGAGAACTCAAAGAGTTAGAAGTAAAAAAAAAAACTGAAACTTGATTTATTTGTTGTTGTGAATTGTCTAAAACTTGTCTTCATTTTCGTTGGGGGTGACTTAGTAAATTTGAGCTCCGTTGGGAATTTCGAGGCCTCGGGTGAGTCTGTAATACATTTTTACATTGATCTGCATGTTTAGTTTGTGTTTGTAGGGCCTCAGATTGATATTGGGGTGTTGGGTGAAAATCTGGTGAAAACACCAGAGCACACTGGTCGATTTGGACCGCTGCAGCGGTGGTAATACCGCTGTAGCGAGTCCGCCATAGCGGTGCGTGGTTCGCTGTCATAGGAAATGGGGAATTAAATAAGGTTCGCCATAGCGAGACGATTCCCGCTATAGCGAGACCGCCGTAGCAAAAGTCGAACGCTACAGCGGTTGGCGAGAGGCAGAAACTGTGTTTTATATTCCATATTTTGAATCCATTCCCCACATAACACCAAAAACAGTTCCCAAGAAATATTAAGGCAATTTGTCTAAGGCTAGGGCATCACTCTTCATCAAGGTAAGTCTCAACCTTTATCTTCATTCATTCCATAATCGTCTTAAGTTCCTACATCCGCTAAAGGTTCTTTAATGGTAAATTGAAAGGTTATAACCCTAGAAATTACGAAACCCTTAAATAATGAATGGGTTATTAATTTGCTGTTGCTTTATCATCTAAGAGTATAGAATATCACTTCCTAGAATGAGATTTTGATTATTAACAGTGGAAATGATTGATTGAGACTTAGGGTTCTAATAAATATGGAAGTTTTAGCCTAGAAACTGATTGAAAGGCGTTGAATTGATTAGAAAACACATAAAGTGATATAACATAATTGTTGGGATTGATTTTAGGATGAATTCCCACCTAATGATAGTTCACCCATTGAAAAAGGGTAGAAGTAGTGGGGCTTTTTTCCCCAAATTGTTGTTGTTGAGTAGATGATTCCTTACTCACTTAGCGTAATGATTTCTAGACTTTGAACGTTCCGAAGCTTTGCGAAAGGGAAAAGCTGTTGCAGAATAATTACATTGTTCCAGTTTGGCTTTGAGGTAGGTTATGATTTACTTGAGTTAGACTTTTATTAGTTGAATGTATATGTAATGGAATTAATGGGAGAAAGTATGTATATGTCTTCAGACATGAAGTTGGGTTGGAAATTCCTAGGTTGGTACTGATTGATTGATTATGTGGGCTGGTCGCCATTGCTTTATGTACTGAATCTGAGGTGGAATTATTGTGATATGGGAAGGAAGGAGTTAATATATACTCTTCTTGTGATTTAGATGATTTCATATTCATATTGATTGATGAGCTGATTTGTTGAGTCTTGATTGATTTGTGGCATCGTGCCTTGTGTTTTTGACTTTGAAATTATTGATTGATCCTATTCCATATTTACTGCCGAACTGGAAATAAGTTGAGAAACATATCGTGAGGAAAACCAGAATATATATATATATATATATAAAAAAGACACATTTGACAGGGGGTGAGGATGTCGCCTAGTTATGGGCTCGTGATCCCAGGTCAGTTCCGAAGCGAGTGGTATATGGACACCATGGGTCCCCCGAAGGTCATGATATTTTGGGAAAAACAATACCATTTAGCATGTGTGTACACGGTTGAGATACTATCATTGTTGCATTGCATTGCATCGGACTTATATTAATTCATGTTGATAGTTGTGGCTGGACTTATCTTATTCCTGTGTTGGCTGATTTCTGTTGATGACATTATTTGGTTATGTGCTGTTGTGCCTTTTTTAATTTTATGAACGTATGCATGATACTAATCTTAGTTGGCCTATGATATCTACCGATACATAGTGTTTGTACTTATACTTTGCTGCACTTTTATTTTAGTGCTGATTGTGTGCTAGAGACATCTTCCTGACCTCACATCTAGCTTGAGGCTATTTCCCGATCAGATCCGAGGGTGAGCTCTTACCCATGCCATGCTGCCGGAAGATCTTTCCTTATTTGGATGTCTACTTTCATTCCAGACATTTATGATTATTTTAAACATTTATTTCATTCATTAGACAACTTTATGTTTTAAAGTCTTTGTACGATGACTTTCAGATCTTTGGGGTTGTAATAGTTAGGACTTTCGCAGTTATTTTATTTATGGCAATGATTTAGACTTATTCATGATTTATTTTTGGTCATTAATTTGTAATTGTTCAAATGATTAAGTAAAAGGGTTAAGGGGATGGTTCGCGTACTAGGGGATTTGTGTGGGTGCCACTCACGACTACTTGGATGGGTATAATAAGTATGTAGAAAAGAAGACCCGAAAGGGTGGTAGTTTCAGTGATTCTTTCTCTAAGGGCCAGAGTTCCCAGGTCTATCTGGGACGCCCTGTTCAGTCAGCCATGCAGGCTTCAGTTGGAGGCCTACCTTGGGCCAGTCAGTACTAAGTTAGTTAGCCAGGGGGTTCACGGGCTAAATTTTCAGACCATGGTAGTTATTCGGATTTTTCAGTTTCTGTTCAACGCTAGATTGGGGATGCTTTGAGTTTGGTGGACGAGGCATTTCAAGGGAAATTATCCCAGACTTAGGCAAGGTGGCCAAGGTGCTCAGTTTCAGGCTCTCAGAGTTCCAACATCAGGTAGAGGGAGAGTATCTTATGGTGGGACCCGTTCTTAGACTGGGCGTGGCGGTCACATAGCTGGTAGAGGTGGCACCCAGCCTAACTGAGGCAGGTTTCAGTCAGGTAGAGGTGGATATCATCTCGAAAGGGGCGGAGCTCAGGCAGGGTAGATTGATTGCTGTATCGCAGGCTACTGGTCGACGGGTTCAATGTTATGAGTTTCCTGGCAGATCAGAGGCTGAGGGCTAAGATGCAGTCATTACAGGTAATATCTCAGTCTTTCACCGGATGGCTTCTATATTATTTGACCCGGGTTCTATATTTTCTTATGTGTCTACATATTTTTCTATAGGTCTTGATATGGTCTGTGATTTTCTTAATGCCCCTATACGTGTATCTACTCCAGTTGGAGACTCTATAGTCGTAGATAGATTTTATCGATCTTGTACTGTCACACTTATGGGGTATGACATCTGGGTTGACTTAGTGATCCTAGACATGGTAGATTTTGACGTCATCCTGGGTATGCGTTGGTAGCTCCTTATCATGTAATTCTGGATTGTCATGCCAAAACAGTCACCTTAGCTATGCCCAAGGTGCCTAGACTTGAGTGGAAGGGTAACCTTAGTCTCTCCCCAAATAAAATTATTTCTTTTATTCGAGCAAAAAAGCTAGTTAATAGGGGGTGTTTGGCTTATTTGGAGCATATTCGTGATACCAGTGTTGACGGTCCATCTTTTGAGTCAGTTCCTGTGGTACGTGAGTTTGCGGAGGTGTTTCCTGCAGACTTGCCAGGCATGCCACCAGACCGTGATATTGACTTCTGTATTAACTTAGAGCCAAAGACTCGCCCCATTTCTATTCCGCTATATCGGATGGCACCAGCAGAGTTGAGAGAATTGAAAGAACAGTTGTGCTTTTCGTGAAAAAGAAAGATAGGACTATGCGGATGTGCATTGATTACATTCAGCTAAATAAAGTCACCATCCGAAATAAATGCCCCATCCCTCGTATTGATGATTTATTTGATCAGCTTCAGGGGGCTTCTATGTTTTCGAAAATTGATTTCAGATCGGATTATCATCAGTTGAAAATTCAGGCTGAGGATATTCCTAATACAGCTTTCTGGACTAGATATGGGCACTATAAGTTTCTTGTTATGTCGTTTGGGCTTACAACGGCCTAGCTGCTTTCATGGATTTGATGAACGACTTTTTTAAGCTATTCTTAGACTCTTTTGTGATAGTGTTTATTGATGACATTCTGGTTTATTCGAAGAGTGAAGAAGATCATGAAAGATACTTGAGGTTCTTGGGTTGGTGAGAGACACGGAGTTGTATCCCAAGTTCTCTAAGTGTTAGTTTTGGCTTGAATCTATGTCCTTCTTGGGGCATGTGGTTTCGAAAGAAGGGATTATGGTTGATCATAAGAAGATTGAGGCAGTGAGAGATTGGGCTAGGCCTACATCCGTGATAGAGATTCGCAGCTTTGTGGGGTTATCCAGTTACTACCATTGTTTCGTGAAGGGGTTTGCTTCTATTGCTTCGCATTTGACCTGTTTGACTCAGAAAGAAGTACCTTTTCAGTGGTTCGACGAGTGTGACGAGAGCTTCTAAAAGCTCAAGACTTTATTGACTATAACTCCTATTCTGGACTACAACTCCTATTCTATCTTTATCCGTGGAGGGCAAGGACTTTGTTGTTTATTGTGACGCTTCTAGTTCTGGTTTGGGTGCTGTTTTCTTGCAGGAAAATAAGGTGATTTCTTATTGATGTGATTCTTCGAGTTAACAAAGAACCAATCGACCAGGATCTTATTCTTGAAGAGATTGATGGGCAGAATTCAAGAAACGGACGTAAATCGAGTTATACTTCTCGAAATTATGTGATTTCAAGACGAGGAGAAAGATGACGATTTGAAATATAAAATTGGCTCTTGAATCGATTAAAACAAGTAAATATTGAGGGTATAACGATGGAAAGGATATTAGGATTCTGGGTATGAAATAGAATGAAATTTTAATCAAGAAACGCGTTCTTGAATGATCAAGAACAAATAAAATTCCTAAGTCACCACTTGAAATCAATTAACGTGATAAAGAAACACCACACACAACTGAAAACAAGGTAAAGACTATCACCACCTTGCTTGGAACCAAAAACAAGGATAAAGAACACCAAATAGAGAAAATAACTCTATTGCAAACTAGGGTTTAAGCTCAAAAACGTGAATAGTATATTTACAAGTCATGAGAATCCTTTATATAGGCCTAGGGTATCTTCTTTTATGACTACAAATCTCTATTATACTCTAGAAAGGAAATAACTAAAAACAAGGAAAGTAAAATCCCTATTCTACAAGGAAAAGAATAAAGAAAACTAGAATCCTACTAGAACTAGGATAAAGATCCTACTAATGATAGGAAATTAAATCCTACTATGAAATAAATCAAGAAACAAGAAACCTATTTAGAAAAGGATTCAAGAAACAAGAATGGGAAATAATCTTCAAACTTGAGCTTCTTGGACTTTTCTTTTTCTTGAATTTTAGTCTAGTGTTTCTTGATTTTCTTGATATTCTTCATCTTTCATCATTGCTTATGCTTCCAGACAACTGAAGATTCATGAGAAGAACCATCCCACTCATGATTTGGAGTTGGCAGCGGTGGTTTTCGCTTTGAAGATTTGGAGACACTATCTGTATGGTGTCCACTGTGAGGTTTTCACCGATCATCGCAGTCTTCAACATGTGTTTACTTAAGGGGATCTTAATTCTAGACAACGGAGATAGATGGAGTCGTTTAAGGATTACGATATTACTATCTTGTATTATCCTGGAAAGGCAAACGTTGTAGCAGATGCGTTAAGCAAGAAATCTGCTAGCATGGGTAGCTTGGCTCAGTTGATTGTTTTAGAGCGTCCGTTGGCTAGAGAAGTTCAGAATCTATCTAACAGTTTCATGAGGCTTGATGTGTCCGATTCAGGTAGAGTGTTGGCTTTTGTTGAGGCGAGAGCATCGTTTTTGGAGCAGATTAAGGCAAAGTAGTTCATGGATGTGAGTTTGTGCAAGATTCGCGGCAAGGTTTTGAGTGGTGAGGCTGAGGAGGCCGTGATGAACTGTGAGGGAATTCTGAGGATTAAGGGGCATGTCTGCGTCTCTTGTGTTGATGAATTGGTTAGGAAGATTTTAGAAGAGGCTCACAGTTCTAGATATTCTATTCATCCTGGTGCTACCAAGATGTATCGGGATTTAAGGCAGCACTATTGGTGGTGTCACGACCCAACCTAGGGCCATGACGAGTGACCGAGCTTAACCTGCCCGATAACCCAACTCATGTTACCTGTACTCACTCATGGCATTCAATAGGGTTTATTTAACTAAGTTTGAAAGCTGTAAATAGAATAACAAAGTCGACCTGTAACTTAAAACATCCCAAAACATATCGATACATATACGTAACGTATGACAAGGCAAACCAACGAGGCTACCAATACTTCTGTACAACAAAACAATGGCCGACAAGGCCAAACAGTAACCATGACACCCACGCTGTTCACAGACTACTAGAAGAGTATGACCATGCATAAGTGACGGGACAGGGCCCCGTCGTGCCCGCAATATATACACAAAATTATACCAAGACAGGAACAGTCTCCGAAGCAAGTGGAGCTGTCTGACTCTCAGTGCTGACTCCTCCTAGGTGGCTGGATTGTCGAACCGCGTCCCTGAACCTGCGGGCATGAAACGCAGCCCCCGAAGAAAGGGGGTCAGTACGAAATATATACTGAATATGTAAAGCATTACTGAATCATAAACAAGGAAAAACGTAACAGTAAACAAGTTTAGAAAGCAACCCGGGAGTAACCTGGAACAGTATTTTGAACCATGCCATATGGTCCCTTACACAAATTCTAGCATACACAATATAAATATAGAATATCCTACTCGTAGCCGCTTCCGGCTAATAATACAATAGTCCCTTTGGACGGCCGCTTCCGGCTAATAATACAATAGTCCCTTCGGACGGCCGCTTCCGGCATAATAATGATGACCCCTTCGGGCAGCCGCTTCCGGCTTAATAATAATGGCCCCTTCGGGCAGCCGCTTCCGGCTTAAGAATATCATAATCCAGCTGATCAGGTGGAACAATAACAATATATATGATATACAGTATGAATATGTAGTGAAGTCACAAAACGTTGCTTGTCAATATAGTATGAAACATTTTATAGAAGTCAAGACATGAGTCATCATAGAGTTCCTAAAAATAGAAGCTGATATATATCGACTATTATCCAACGTACAAAAGACTTGAGAGGCAATAGCTCAATTACCTTAAGAATTCTAACATCAAGAAGTGAATAAGAATCTTGAATCACACTCGAAACTTATGAATAGAATTACCCCAAAGCTCATATCATATGTCACTTATCTCTAAGACATGCCAAAACAAGGAAGGGACAACTTTACATACCTTTGGCGTTTATTCGTAACACAACACGTATACGCTGCCCAAAGTTTCAACCTATATTAAGACGTCAAGAATTATGGTTAAGCTACGGGGGGGGGGGGGGGGGGGGAGGATTAAAACGTATTCTAACATTAGTAACTCCTTTCTAGATGTTTAGACGACGTTTTCTTTATATGCAAACCAACTACATACAACCAATCCAACATCAATAATCATATGTTGAATACCAACCCGGACAGCCCACATAACATTCCAAATAGCCCACATTCACAACATTCCATAACGATTCACATACGGCTACTACATTCTCAAGTTACTCCTAATAATCCGTAGCCTTAACGTTTTCGTGTAACAACTTTACAACAACCCAAACAACGTAAATACAATATATATTCTTAACTATCATTAGTCTTTCCAATTTAAAGAAGACAACATGTCAAAAATAGTTCTTAACCACAACACGTCCAAAACAGTCCCTAATCAACAACACGCCCAAAACAGTCCCTAACCAACAACATAAAGGTGCCCGGAATTCTTGCAAACGTTTACGAACATACCAAGCAAACCAAATATAATTATTACACATTATTTCATGTCTTATTTTCATATAATTTCAGTAAAATACGACCAGCAGTCACACGATAAATATATCACCAAATTCGTACGCAAATAGCTACATTGTCGACACTATAACCTTACAACAAGCTATAAACAATTTTAGTTCCAACTCTAACCATTAAATACCTTCATTCCCATCATAAAATTCATGACAACAACCATCAAAATACCAATTAAAATCAGTTCACTATCTTCCACAAAAACAGTCCACTATACGGCCATAATTCAACAAAACAACAACATGTTCATATCAACACAACTTCACCTTTAACCTTCCAATTCTTTTCATTCTTTTTGCCATGCAATCTAGGATAGCCACAACCATAATTACTAAATAAAATCAGTCCATTATCCCACACCAAACAGTCCCCTACGGCTTCTACAAGGCCTCAACATCAACACACACACAATTTCATACATGCAATTCACATTTACACATGCACAACATATCCAAATCACCTCTAAAACAGCCCCTTCGGCTATAACCATATTTCAACACCAACATTCATAATTTCATACATGCAATGTACATTTACATATTCACAACACCTCAAAATTCATCCTAAAACAATGCACACGGTTCAACAACATTCCAACACCAACATTCGAAATCTCATGCATGCAATTCATGTTTACCAAGTTACAACCATACTTCAATATCAACACACATAGTTTCATGCATGCAACTTATATTTACACCTCAAACACACATTTTACACCACCCTCAACACATGCAAAAGAAGCTAAACCTTACCTTGGCACTTTGACTTCTCAACTTGGCTAGAGTTTGAGTCTTGAACTTAATTCTTGCTCTTGCTATCTAATGATCACCTTAACGTTGTTAGGGACTTATAAAGGGTTGAATTACCTTGAAAATCTAATTTTTGGATCAACAACTCAAGCTTCTATTTTTCCTTAGCCATGGCCAAATGCCATGGCTTGTGCTTTCTCTCTCTCTTTCTAGTTTGTTGTGTTGAAGATGGAGTGAGGGTAAATCTGATTTTTGGTCAACAAATGGGTTTAAATATGATGCACATGTGTTGGCCACATGTACCCCTCATGGCTTTGAGCCAATCACATGGTCTTGAGCAAACTTTCAAGAAATATTCCCCACTAGTCTCTGCTACATGGCCGAGATTCGCTTCCTCACTTCTCAATTTTTAATTTTATATTTTACAATTGCATGTGCTTTAGATGAATTAATATTTAAGTGTGTGTAATGTGTCTTCCAACATGTAATAGCATGCCTTCTTATAATAATGAGTTGCCAATATTAAAATGTATACCACTAGCATGCTTTGCCAATATTAAAATGTGTAATAAGTCTTCCACTAATATTTTTGTACTAAGTAAAAAATCTATAAACACCTAGTCCTAATTTCGAAATTTAGGATTAAGGGTTCATATTTCGGGTCCGGGAAGGGTTCCGTCTTTAACTCGCGTCGATTCCTTCGCGAATAATTCGACGTATAAAATACGGGGTCTAACAGGTGGGCTAGGATGAAACATGATATTGTTGATTTTGTTTTGCAGTGTCTAAACTGCCAGCAGGTTAAGTACTAGCATCAGAGACCCGGGGGTACACTCCAGAGGATGCCCATTCCCGAGTGAAAGTGGGAGAAGATAGCTATGGAATTTGTTGTTGGTCTTCCGAACACCTTGGGTAGGTTTGAATCGATTTGGATCATTCTCGATAGATTGACTAAGTCTGCCCATTTCCTACCAGTCCAGATCACCTATACTACTTAGAAGTTGGCCCAGATTTATATTCGTGAGATTGTTCGTCTGCATGGGGTTCTTAGTTCCATCATATCCAATAGAGACACGAAATTTACATCCCGATTTTAGAGGACTTTGTAGTCCGAGTTAGGCACTAGATTGGAACTTAATACAACTTTCCACCCTCAAACAAATGGTTAGTCTGAGTGGACGATTCAGGTCCTAGGGGATATGCTCCGAGCTTGTGTGATTGATTTTGATGGTCATTGGGACTAGTTCTTACCATTGGCAGAGTTTGCGTATAATAATAGTTACCACTCGAGCATTGATATGGCTCCGTTTGAGGCTCTTTATGGGAGGAGATGTAGATCTCCTATTGGGTGGTTTGATGCGCTTGAGGTAAGGCCATGGG
Organism: Lycium barbarum; assembly: GCF_019175385.1. Lineage (NCBI taxonomy): Eukaryota > Viridiplantae > Streptophyta > Magnoliopsida > Solanales > Solanaceae > Lycium > Lycium barbarum. Next base: position 60,965,258 of record NC_083339.1, read on the forward strand.
GTACTGACCTTTTGAGAGAGTCCTTAGATAAATTCAAGGTGATTCAGGAAAAGCTCTTGGCGGCTTAGAGTAGACAGAAGAAGTATACGGACAGCAAGGTCCGAGAGCTTGAGTTCATGGTTGCGGAGCAAGTTTTGTTGAAAGTCTCACCCATGAAGGGTGTGATGAGGTTTGGGAAGAAGAGAAAGCTCAGTCCTAGGTTTATCGGTCCCTTCGAGATTCTTAGCCGAATGGGGGAGGTATCCTATAAGTTGGCTTTGCCTCTAGGTTTGTCAGGCGTTCATCTGGTGTTTCATGTTTCTATGTTGAAACGATATCATGGTGATGGTTCTTTTATTATTTGTTGGGATTCAGTCTTGTTAGATGAGAACCTGTCTTATGAGGAAGAGCCTATTGCCATTCTAGATAGAAAGGTTCGTAAGTTGAGGTCTAAGGAGATTGCGTCAGTGAAGGCGCAGTGGAAGAACCTCCCCGTTGAGGAAGCTACTTAGGAGACTGAATCAGATATACGTAATAATTATACCCAGCTTTTCACTGAGTTAGGTACGCTTGTTTCCCTTTCTTGTCTATTCGGGGACGAACGGTTGTTTAATTGATATCTGGTGTAATGACCCACTAGGTCGTTATGGGGGCTTTGATCATTTTACCTTTGTTAGTGTCTTCCCGAGAATAGAAATGAGCTTAATGAGAACTCAAAGAGTTAGAAGTAAAAAAAAAAAAACTGAAACTTGATTTGTTTGTTGTTGTGCATTGTCTTAAACTTGCCTTCATTTTCGTTGAAGGGTGACTTAGTAAATTTGATCTCCGTTGGGAATTTCGACGCCTTGGGTGAGTCCTTAACACATTTTTCCATTGATCTGCATGTTTAGTTTGTGGTTGTAGGGCCTCATTTTGATATAGGGGTGTTGGGTTAAAATCTGGTGAAAACACCAGAGCTCACAGGTCGATTTAGAGCGCTGCAGCAGTGGTAATACCACTATAGCGAGTCGGCCATAGCGGTGCGTAGTTGTTCTTCGCGGGAAATGGGGAGTAAAATGAGGTCAGCCATAGCTGGACGATTTCCGCTATAGTGGGACCGCTGTAGCGAAAGTCGACTGTTGCAGGCAAAAACTGTGTTTTATATTCCATATTTCGAACCCATTCCCCACATAACACCAATAACAATTCCCAAGAAATATTAAGGTGATTTTTTAAGGCTAGGGCACCACTCTTCATCAAGGTAAGTCTCAATCTTTATCTTCATTCATTCCATAATCGTCTTAAGTTCCTACATCCGCTAAAGGTTCTTTAATGGTGAATTGAAAGGTTATAACCTTAGAAATTATGAAACCCTTAAATAATGAATGGGCTATTGATTTTACTGTTGCTTTATCATTTAGGAGTATATAATATCACTTCCTAGAATGAGATTTTGATTATTAATAGTGGACTTGATTGATTGAGACTTAGGGTTCCAATAAAAATGGAAGCTTTAGCCTAAAGACTGATTGAAAGGGGTTGAATTGATTATAAAACCCATAAAGTGATATAACATGATTATTGGGATTGATTTTAGGATGAATTCCCACCTAATGATAGTTCACCCATTGAAAAAGGGTAGAAATAGCAGGGCTTTCTTCCCCAAATTTTTGTTGTTGAGTAGATGATTCCTTACTATCTTAGCGTAATGATTTCTGGACTTTGAACGTTCCGAAGCTTTGTGAAAGGGGAAAGCTGTTGCAGAATAATTGCATTGTTCCAGTTCAGCTTTGAGGTAGGTTATGGTTTACTTGAGTTAGACTTTAATTAGTTGAATGTATATGTAATAGAATTGATGGGAGAAAGCATGTATAGGTCTTTGGACATGAAGTTGGGTTGGAAATTCCTCGGTTGGTACTGATTGATTGATTATGTGGGCTGGTCGCCATTACTTTATGTACTAAATTTGAGGTGGAATTGTTGTGATATGGGAAGGAAGGAGTTAATATATACTCGTCTTGTGATTGAGATGATTTCTTATTCATATTGATTAATGAGTTGACTTGTTGAGTCTTGATTGATTTGTGGCATGGTGCCATGTGTTCTTGACTTTAAACTTGTTGATTGATCCTATTCCATATTTACTGATGAATTGGAAATAAGCTGAGAAACACATCGTGATGAAAACTAGAATGTATATTGAGTCAAACCTCTCTATATTTAAAATTTCATGGCCGCTATAGTGAGGTGCTGTTATATATGTATACTGGCATTTCATATTTAGATCTCATTTAGCTGTTATAAATAAAAGTATGCAAAAAATTATTTTTCTGTACCTTTTATGCTATAAACGAAAACCAATACTTGTTAATTTTAAAATCTCAATTGATTTTCATATTTCATTAATTAATAATTGAAAAGACTATTAAATTACTCATAAATCCATAACTAGTTGTACCATACCGATATAATTAAAATCTAAGAAACATATGCATTTAAAATTAATTAAATTTTTAATATTTCAAGTTTGACTTAAGAATTCTAAAATTGTAGGTTGTTTCATAAATTTCAATCTCTTAGTGATAATATAAAGCTTGAATTGATGAAGATTTTTGTCCAAACTTTCAGCAATAGAGAATTCAATTGCTTTCCCTTGAATATTTTAATATTTTGTATACATAATGTATTTCTTGCAAAATATTATTACACAATTTTTGAGTATGGCTGTTATAGAGTAGTTTTACAAGGAGTGTACCACTATAATGAATGTCATTGCTGTTATAGGTAGAATGCTGCAATAGAGAAGTAAAATATAACATGAAAAATCGATTTCGGAGAAAATCATGCCGTTATAGTGAAATGTTGTTATAACGAATGACAATTATAAAGATGTTTGACTGTATATATATAAAAGGCACATTTGACAGGGGGTGTGTATGTGGCCTAGTTATGGGCTCGTGATCCGATGTCAGTTCCAGAGCGAGTGGTACATGGACACCATGGGTCCCTTGCAGGTCATGACTATTTGGGAAAAACAATACCATTTAGCATGTGTGTACACGGTTGAGATACTATCATTGTTGCATTGCATTGCATCAGACTTATATTAATTCCTGTTGATGGTTGTGGCTGGACTTATCTTATTCCTGTGTTGGTTGATTTCTGTTGATGACATTGTCTGGTTATGTTCTGTTGTGCCTATTTGCCTATTCTGTTAATTTTATGAATGTATGCTTGATACTAATCTTAGTCGGCCTATGATATCTACCGGTACATAGTGTTTGTACTGATATTACCTTGCTGCACTTTTATTTGAGTGCAGATTGTGTGCCAGAGACATCTTCCAGACCTCACATCTAGCTTGAGGCTATTTCCCGATCACATCCGAGGGTGGGTTCCTATCCATACCATGCCGCTTGAAGATCTTTCCTTATTTGGATGTCTACTTTCATTCCAGACATTTATGATTATTTTAGATATTTATTTCATTCATTAGGCAGCTTTATGTTTTAGAGTCCTTGTACGATGACTTTTGGATCTTTAGGGTTGTAATAGTTAGGACTTCCGCAGTTATTTTATTTATGGCAATGATTTAGACTTATTCATGATTTATTTTTGGTCATTAATTTATAATTGTTCAAATAATTAAGTAAAAGGGTTAAGGGGATGGTTCGCCTACTAGGGAATTTGTGTGGGTGCCACTCACGGCTATTTGGGTCGTGACAGCAATGATACACACACGCTCCGGAGGGAGTGCCTCCACACCTCGATAGTCATGATCCATGGGGGACCCGCGAAGTCCATGTCCCTGCTGCGGCGCATAGCCCAATCCAATATATATATGTATATATGTTGCGGAACGTGGAACCCGGTCCAAAATAGGTTTAATATATGTTGCGGCGCGCTACCCAATCCAATATATGTATAAAATATGTCGCGGCGCGCAACCCGATCCAATATAAATATAATATATGTTGCGGCGTGCAACCCGATCCTATTGTATGAGTATGAATGCATGAATGATATCAATGCCCAGAGAATCTATCAATACCAACGGTGCCACACATGGACACATATCAAAAGAATATAACAATATCAATGACGGCACACATGGACACATATCACATGAATCTAGCAATATCAACGGTGCCACACATGGACACGTATCACGAGAATCTACCAATATCAAGTTTAGTATCATCGACGTGGCAACAAGCCAATAGATCACAACAAGCCATAGTCAAACAACAGTACCAACCTAAGTAATCCATCCCAACTTCATACCCGAAGGCGTAACATGCTTTCTACAACAATTACTAACTCTACATATGCTTCGCTAACCGAAGTCTAACCATAAGATAAGCCGTAAACTACCTAGTAGCCGAGCAGGAGCCACGACCAATCATACCTTTGCCTTGCCGTTTTGTAGCGCCTCTAAATACTCAAAGTCTATTCATAATCGAGTTCTAGATTAGAAATAAGGAAGAACAACACCCATATTTCTATACTTATCTTTCGAATCAAACTCAACTATGGAGAAAGGGGAAACGGGCCCATAAGGGTAAAACGGGTATTTCAAAAGTTAAATATGCAATTCAACATTCTAGGAGTTCAATCATACTAATCAATTGCTAAAATAACTCAAGAATGGGTCAATTTCGCTATTCAAGTGAAAACCCCTAATTTGGGTATAAACCCTAACTTCCCAACATTCAATTTCATTAACATAAATGGAAGATTCAAGCCTATTAGCTATGAAATCATCAAATTCTATGATTAGATTAGTCAAATCCATCAATAATTCCCATTTAGAAAGACTAGAACTCATTTTATGAAATAATCAACAAAACCCATCTTTCCTCTTAGATTTTAATGGATTTCTAGCATGGATTCAAGCTCAGGGGAGATAAGGTAATGAATTCTAGGTTAGGAGACTTACCACAAGAAAGAATCAGCCAAGAACTCTTTAATTTTCCTAAAAAATACTTTGGAAGTAATAAATGAAGTGATAGAGAGTGAAGGGCTCAGTATCGCGCATCTGCCACAGCGGATTCCTGTCCACCGTGGCGCCCCTCTCAAAAGTCATCATCCCGCTATAGCGGTGCAAGACCAAGCTATAGCAGGTCCGCTATAGCGGATCTAGTGCGTCTACAGCAGACAGCAGACACCAGAATTTTCTGTTTTTTCACAAACACAATCCCGAAATCCGACAATCACCTAAGACCTCCTAGAAACAAACTAAACATGCATTCACACGTAAAAACACACTAAGGACTCACTCACATTCCCAATGGAGGTCCAGTTGACCAGGTCAACACCTAATGGCTAAATGCTAACTTTCCAACCAATAGCCCGAAAGCTAGGGAATCAAACCGAACACCCCTACTAAGTCATAAACGGTCCTCTAGACCTCTCGGAATCGATGAAATTCTGAAAAAGGTCCGTTTACGCAAAAGTGAACTATTGGTCAAACATTTTTCACTTTAAGGCTTAATTTCACAACGGTTATTATATAACTCGCCCGATCACCTCGGGAACCGTACCACCCATCCCCGTGGATCAAAATCATACTAACAAGGATCGGGGAAAGGTCAACGAGGGTAAATGGGTTAGAAGTGCAATAACTACCAAATGGTTTGTTACATCAGATACTAATTAAACAATCGTTCGTCCTGGAACGAAGAAAGAGAGTACGAAAGCTGACGATAACAAATGAATCCGTATTATACCCACACGGAAGCCTCCTCGGCAAGAAGTACACTGAAATCACTGCCCATTCACCTTATCAGTCAAAACTACCTCTAATTTAGCCAAAACCCCTAATTTTGTAATTCCATACTCGAATTTCTCTCACAACTGATCCCCGAATACAAGAACTGCTGTTGTTGGAGTTTTCTAATTCGATATAGCCATACCTTTGAACTCGATCAATAGGTCCCACAAACATTCCTCAAAACAACACAAATCTTTAGATATTGACACAATCATAGCTCCTCTCTGAAATGGTAAAATATTCTGATTCCGCTAACCTTTCTTTCACACTTCTAAAGTTGTTCCTTGCACCACAATTTCTTAGAGACACATATACATCATCTTGAAACATTGACTTACTTATGCCAGAGAAGAATCCTTGCTTTATCGGAGCAACTCTAAGTAATTCCATCAAACTGATCTTACTCACAGCCGACTTCTCTAGTCCTAAGTCTTCTTAAAACTTCAAATCATTATACAGGAAGCATACCACTTCGTGTTATTGTTCATCGGGTCTTCGTGATTAGAGGAATGGTAAGGATATTGTGGAATTAAGAGGTAGTTGAGTTGAGAGTTATGTTGCGGTCATACTTGGTAGGATAGACATAAAGGTTTAGTGTTGAGTTGGTATCAAAGCCCTAGGTTGCCCGGTCTATAAGTATAAGAGCATGTATAGTGAAGTCTTGAGAATGGGTACGATGAGTTCCATACTTATCTGCGAGAGGCTATGAGACATTTAGGAAGCTTTCAATTCTTTCATTCCTTCGTGCTACTTCATTCAAGTTGGTATCTAGTCGATTCCAATTGGTATCTGAATATCTTTGTCTTATTCTCTTTTAATTGATATTGAGATTTATTATTAATTACATTGTTCTTCCGCATTTATAGTTTGTATTTTGGGTATGTGCCCGCACGACTAAGCGATTTTGAGTCGTGACATTTTACAAAACTCCTGCTATAATGAGCATCGCAATCACTTTGCGACAGTTTTTATGCGACGGTTAAATAACGGCGGTCTAACCCCCACAATCTGGAAACTAAATCAGCTGGTATTAAAATTAGAGGCAGTTGCAACCTCCACAATTGAATTTAATAGAATTATTTAATATTTAAGTAGCTGCGGTCGAAACCCCCGCAACATTTATGAAATCCTTTCCCTACTACATAACACTAATTAAGATAACATACAAGGATCCAGGCATCCAGCTAAAGGAAGAAAATAACCTTAATCCCAGCGAATCGGGATGAAGTTTCAGCCATGGTAATTAACAAGAAAATACCTACAGAATACATCAGAATGACTAAAAATAGTTAGAAAATATAAGAATCAAGCTAATAAGAGTGAAATCACCATAATCAACAACTAGAGTTGCATTGAGAAAGTGCAACGAGTAACAGGACTTCAGAAGTAAAAAAAGAACATCGTTCACCTGTTGTGCCACACATCATAGTAATAGCCTTTGTAAGCAGAAATCATGACAGACCCAAAAGAAGCAACAAGGTCTTAGATCACAATTCATAAAGGGTTCAATCAAAACTATTCAAATTTGAGTAGTTAACTTGTATATTATTATCTGACCAAAAAATGCATCTTACTATCAAAACATATTATATGATAAAAGCGTTATCACAAAGTATTATCATTACTCTAAAAACTAAATTTAAATGCAAAACATCAGTCCAACCATTCGATAACATTGTCATACTAACTAATCAAATACGATTACAAGAAACTTCATTGATTGTCACTAGGATTGCTACTACCAAATGAGCTTCCGTCCATATGTGAAAAGGGCTTGCTAGATGTATCACTCAGCTACAAAAAATATAAAAAATAGTAAGGTATTTGAATGCTAAATATTATATAACAGTATGTTAATTTTATTCTTTTCAAATGAAAAAGGAAATTTAAGAACACTATTTACCGTTGTAGGAGTTGAAGCAAAAAACCCTTCAAACTATTCAAGTATCTCCCCTTCTTTCATAATCATATATGCCTTGAAAGCATTCATCATTTTCTTGTGAGAATTCACCATTTCTTTGTTAGCATTTACTAGTTGAGTGTAGTTTTCTTGACAATGGGACGGACATGAATTGTTACTACTTGAAGCACTGATACCGCCAAAACGAGGTTATGTTTGTTTAAGAACTCTACTAGGGACAACTCCTAATCCCAAGAAGCTCACCCTTCCAGAGTGCTCTTTTCCTAGCACTTTACCAACCACATCATTCAGCAAAACTTCAAATTCATCCATGGTGCTTTGACTCACAGCTAGTTCAACTAAATGTAGTACAACACAAAACCCATTGTACAACTTTAATTAGTATTGACAGCAAAGGGGGGAAAACCAATCCAAGAGATGATGCTTGCTACTCTTTCAAGAGAAACGATAATGAGGCATGAAGGTTAATGGTTCAAAGTTCTGTATGACAGAGAAAACATTTAATCAAATTTAAAAGCCAACAACTCACTGAAGTCACACTGCCCTCTTCAGTTCAAATATCACTAGTGTACTGTTGGTTAAACAAGTAAACAAACTAGAATAACAAATGAGGCACACAAGAAAAAAATAAGTTGATCAAATATGAGTTCTGCTAATAAAAATATTCTCAATCAGAATACCAAATTAACTTCCAAAATGCCAAAGGACAAGTGGTAAGCCTTCTTTGCGTTTGTCAGCTCTCTAGTTTTGTACTACTTAATTGTAAATGAGCTATCATACTCACATCTTTGGTAACCCTTTTGCATCTTCTTGATTCCCTTTAAGATATATATCACTTTTTTCATAAATAAATAATAAAAACAAGCGGGCAGCCAACCAACCATGGACCCATGCACTTAATGCCTAGTATGGAATTTAGGCGTAGTTGTTGTTTATATTCGTACTCCTTTGCTGCATTTACCATCAACCAACAACAGTCTTCTGAAGAACACCTTTTAGATATCTAAATCACTAAATCTCGAACCAGAATCTTATTGACCCAATTTTTCGAGCAAAAAAATTCAACAAACTGTATCAAACACCAAAGCAGGACATGATTTTGCTAACTGAGAAGTTAATGAAGCATAAATCATTACTTGTGCTTACTGGGAAGTTAATGAAGCAACATATTACTTTGCTGGAAAGAATAAAACAAGCTCAAAGTAGGTACTTACACATATCTCTCTTGGCGCCTCATTAACATATGATGCATCTTCTTTCCTATGAGTAGCAAGATAAATTTCTGCTCATCCAGACTTATGGCCAGTCTTAGTGATCTACAAATGAAATAATCAAACTAAAATAACTTAACAAATTAAGAATAGCTGCAAGTTTAATAAATAAAGTAAAATATACTGAACTAATATCTTTCACCGTTTCAGCCCTTCTTCTCGAGTTAGATTTGGAGCCACCGATGTGTGGAATAGTTTGTTTCTTCCGAATTTCAGGATTTCTTTTGCACATTTCCTTAAAAAACACTTGAATTCAATATACAAACAAAAATTACACAATCCAATAGAAGAATTTAAGAAGATGCCTTTGTTCTCTCATCCAAACGATAATCAACATAGGAAGTCCATTGATCCCGTCGAATACCGTTGGGAACTTTATCCATAATCTCAGCTCTGCTCTTAAGCAGAGTACTTATCCCACAACTTTAGCCTCCTTGCACCCCACTTCTTCGAAATTGAATTATAGACACATCATCATGCACTTGACTCGATTGTATTAAAATGAAATCGGGGCTTAGGAAATAAAATATTGGTTAGCTTATCTATTGCATGCCAATATAAAGTGCAAATACATAATAAAATAAAGATATAGTTGTAACAATATAGAGTCTGTACCTTTACGATTTGACCAAAGCAGCGGTTAAACTATGACTCAGGTAAATCATTCCATTTCACAAAGCCAATAGGAAAAATAGAGCAGTCCGTTGCTAAATGTCACGACCCAACCCCGTAGGTCGCGACTTGTGCCCTAGTTGGGCACTCTTACGTACCCTTATCCCAAATTCACATAATAACAGAATGAACAGCTATAATAATTAAATGACATCGCTAGATAGCGTATAAGAGTGGATATAACGCACGATGGCCGATAAGGTCGTCACAGAATGTATAAACAACCCCAACGTATGCAAAACACACAGAACATATACAAACCCACATCACATGTCTACAGACCTCTACAAAACGAAAACATAATCATAAGACGGGATAGGGCCCCGTCGTAGCCCTGAATGAACATATACATATGTAACAGAAGAGTCGGTACCAAAATATGGCTACGGACAAAGGAGCACTTCAAAACAGCAGAGCAGATATCCTAAGCGGGCGAATCTCTGAAGCGGGTATCTGTACCTGCGCGGCATGAAAACACAGCCCCCGAAGAAAGGGGGTCAGTACGAAATATGTACTGAATATGTAAAGCGGAATGTACAATAATCAGAATCATAATCGGAACAGAAGGTACAGAAAGTAAGTGTAATGTCCACAGTATCAAAATGCAGATTTATCAAAACATAAGTAGTGCATGCAGAAACATATGCCAGATCCGGCCCCGCTAAGGGACTCGGTGAACAGAATATTGGCGCCCCCGTCTCCGGCGCCATAACACATCATACTTCAGAATAGGGAAAAGCTCCGTAACATATCACATCATACCATATCATATCAGGTGGCCACATCATATCATAGCACCACATATCAGAACATAGATGTACATGGCACATCATACTTCGGACCCATGTACATGTCATACCTGCCCCCTCACATCGAGGCACGGCGAACAATGCAGAGGAATACGCTTGATAACATATCCTGGCCCGGGCTCAGTGAAAGAAGCATTGAGGCATCCACGAGTGGAGTAGTGAGAAACTAAATGCAATAAAAATAACATATATATTTCCAGAGACTCAATGAGGCATATCGAATAACAAATCAAATCAATGAAATCGGACGGAGTCATAGTAAGTGAATTTCGGATGTCACGATGAGTTACAGAAGCATAAGTCTTTTTGAGATCGTTTCGAAGATCCAAAACAATTTATAAGACTTATCGGAATATTTAAAACAATTTTCAAATAATAGATAGGGGAGTAGTTAAAACGTTCCCTTTTAAAGCCACTCGAAGACAAGTCATAAACACAAAAGGATAAAATCGGAAATAATGGGCCCACCTCGGGTCAACCGAGGTGGTGGTTACAGATTATGTCTAATAGACTTTATGAAGTCGTTTATGAAGGTTGTTAAGGTAATCGAATTTTACTTGCACAAGTTCTAGGGTTTAGACACTTCCCTAACTATTTGCAACTTAACTAATTCAATTCTACTGAAAGAAAATGGAGCAATTTCAAACGTGGATTCCGAAGAGTAGAGGTGTTCCCCGAGATCCAAATTTAAACCTAGAACATCTAAGACATGCCAAGAGAAAGAATGGGAGAGCTTTACATACCTTTCTTGCCTTTTACGCTTTCCAAAACTCCGATCCCGTTTCGTCAAAAATCTGCAAATGGTCACCTTTACCATTTACTATTCATGAGGTTCAAAATTCCAACTTTGGTTTAGTATTTGCCTACCGAAATTTCGGCAGCATCTCCCCTATAAATATGACACCCCGAGAATTTAACTTGGCTCAGATGTCAACAACAACCAAACCAACAACATTAATCCACAACGAGAATCGCATACTAACACGAATAGACATCTTTATGTCTAAGCGACGACTTGCAACTAACTTCACATTTTCAATCTAACATGGATGTTTTCATACTCATTTACTCATCAACGTCATTCCAACATCATTTAGAGGCATTACACATGGTTTTTCATATTATTCGCAAAATATACAAACTTTCCACCGGAACCATAATTCAACCAAAACTTCCATTCTACGACAAACATATTCATAACATATTATTGTCGTCTAACTTCATCAACGACAATCATAACTAGCACCTAAGTAATTCATTCTCATATTTACATCACAACTATATTAGAATACAAGCCTACCCAGAACACATATATGTAATTATAATGCCAAACTTGAAGCGTTAAGTCTCTATTTACATTGTAACGATCGCGACGACGCAACTAACATGTTAAACAAAATAAATTCAACATATTTCCTCCTACCATATACCACACGGCCATAGGTCAAATTCCAATCTTATCAAATTTTCATCCACCTTTCACTTCCAATACAAATTCCACAATAACCACAACTATAATACAACACAAAATTCAACATAACCACACTACATGTATTCGGCCACATGCACACATGCACTTCCGCCACTCAAACTTCCATATTTCTATATTTCCTACTCATTTACATATACTACAACGCAAACAAACCTTCATAACATAATTAGAAGGGATGAATTCTTACCTTCCTCTTCAAGCTTCTTCACTCCACCAAATTATCCAAACGACGAAACCAATGGGCTATCTTCCGAAATAATCATACCAAGTTGTAGAGGGACCTTGAATTAGTAGGAATATAACAAGAAAACAATTTTTGAAATCAAAATTTGGAGGGTTGGTTTTTCTTGGTTATGGCCGAATGGCCCTTTTGTTTGCTCCCAAATTTTTTTGTTGTTTTCTCCTTCTTGCCTTGTCTTGAGAATTCTAGAAAATTAACAAGTCTTGCCCCTTTTATTAATTAGTTGGTCACATAATTGATCACATGACCAACTTATTGGACTTGGGCCAAGGCAAGGCCATGGCCGGCCACCCTTCATGGGTTGGGCTTGGCCTCCTAATTTTTTTCCAAGCCCAAAACTCTTAGCCCACATTGTTGGTAATTCATGAAACCACTTGTCGAAATTCCAATTTTGCCCTTAGTATTTTCCAATTTTTCCACTTCTAAAACTTTCGTAACCAACTTATATATCTCAAATAAGACCAAAACATAGCATTGTCCTTAACTTACTACAATTATCTCAAAATGTCCAAATATTCAAAATACGGGTTATAACGCTAAAATCCCCCCCTTTAGAACATTCGTCCTCGAATGTTCAACTGACCTTATGGGGTCTCAAAATACTTAGGGGAGGTTTCCTTCTTCCCTTCAAATCTGCTCAATCGTCACCACCGTTGTCCCTTTTTACGTACTCGCTTCCTTTCAATCCCCGAACATCGTTGTGCTAGAACATTCCAGCCTTAGCTGGTGGTGAAATCAGTGTCAGTCTACTTTGTAATATCTGCACCAGGTCTTTCGCTTTGTCTCTTGAATTTCATTTGATTAATGTCTTTCACATATCGCGACATTGGCCGCTGGGGCCCACCTGCCGGTCAGTACATTCATGAATGGGATGTCATATGCACACATATATACTTACCACTCTTCGTTTACAAAACATTTCTCGGAGGCTTATTCAAACTTACTCTCGTTCCCAAGCTGCGTTGCGCTATCATCTTCGTCACCGACCTACTTTGTCTTAGTCTACCCGACCTTTTTAGGGGTTCTAGCAACTCCGGACATTCTAATTCCCTTTGGGTTACCCCAAATGGCCCATTTGTCTCTCATGCCTACACTTGTGAAGATCTTAGTTCAGTTCCCAGGGGATCACCCATCCGAGAATTTCTCCGGCCCTAGCACGCTTAACCTCGGAACTTTAGTGAATTTTTGATACGTTAGGATTGATATATTTTCAGGACATCATAAATTTATTTAAAAATTAATGGGTAATTTTATGACATTTTATGAGATGCCTGTTAGATTTAATCAAAAGAAAAGGAGGGTATTTTGTTTTAAAATAATAATTATTTGTTTAATTGTTTAAATTGTAATACTTTATTCCCTTCAATTCAAGGAGTTTGAGTAATTTAAATAGTTAAACAGTTCACCCTTTAATCCTTAATTTTGCATAATTGTGTGATTTGCCAAAATTATGCATAATTTTTTATAAATGTTTTAATTAGGCTAATTAATCATTTAGGTGATCATTATTGCAAATTGATTTTAAATTATTTAATTATTTTTGTTATGGCCACAATTAAATTAATCAATTCATGATTTAAAGAATTGGGGTCATTTGCAAAAATCAGCCTCTCAATGGCTTTATTTGAAATAACCAGATTCATTGGTTCAAATTTATTAAGGTCATTAATGCAATTTAATTTTCAAAATTTGCTAATTAGGCCAAATGTGGTCCTAATTGAAATGGTTAGTTGGATTAGAATTAATTAAGGCCATATTCGCAATTTTAGGTCCATTTACACAGTTGGCCATTTTTTTAAAATCATTTTAGTAATCATGTCCTAATTTCAATATTGTTACTAACAATTAGCTGAATTATCAAATAATCTAATTTTTCTCTACATATGCATATACTAGGTATTCATATACATGTATACAGTAGGTATACATATACATGTATACACTAAAAAGGGCCATATCTATTTTTTATCGGACCAGGCCCTGTCTACCTAATGGACCAGACCCGGCCCAAATCGCAGGTTAATGAAGGGAGTAATACTCCCTCATTTCATTTCATCAAACAAACACGGCCTATCCTCTCTTTCCCTCCCTTTCTCCTTTTCCCTAAAACCCTAAAGGCACCGACCCCTTTGTTTTTCCTCTCTCATGCCAGAAATGGCAAAAATCCAGATTACTCAGACTTTTGACAGTCTTTGCATGATCAAAAGGGCGAAACCATTAATGTTCAACATGGTTTCACTCAAAATTCGTTCGAAGCACGGTAATAGGTCCTTCCTTTTGTTTTTTTTTTCCAGAGTTCTAGTCTAACTTACAATTTTTTGTTGTTTTAAGGTTATATTATTTTATTTTTTTCACGATTTCCTATTGGTCCTTGAATATTGGCTCAGATTGACCCAAGATGGGTCAGATCTAAGCACATACGTTGCCATGCCTTTAGATCTGGGTCGTTAATTCCATATGTTAAATGTTTGGTTCTGGAAATGAGGTTTTTACCACATCGGTGATGTTAGTCTTTGGATAAATTTTGGGGTTCGATAAATAGAACCCTACCCTCACAGAAAAAAAAAAGTTGGAAAAAATATAAGAAGATAAAAATTCGATTTTTAAAGCTTCTCAGTAAAATTTTAATACTTTGACTTAAAGAGTTTGAGTTTTTCTCAATTCTAAAATTATTTTCTTGCTTGTTCTCTATTTCGTGTGGCTGAGTTTCGAGATTGGAAGCATATTGCTCCAAGATCCATTCTTTTCTTGGCTGCACATATAAAAGGTAACTCCTAATTAATTTGGTTTCCTTTACTTAGAATTTTGCCTAGCCTAAGGGTATTGTGTTAGTAAAGCTGCTTGGTTTCTAATATTTGCCAATGATGGTTCATATTATTAAAAGCCGTCTCATATTGTTGTGTGTTTAGTTTATGATTCACTTGAGAAAAGATGGTATAACCAGTTTAGATATCATGTTGAAAATCCCCTAGTATAGGCTGATTACTCTTCATAGTGGTTTGTTTAACTTATGTGACTTCAATGCTTCTATGTCAACTGTGAAATGGTGTGGTTAAACTATCTTGAACATGTTTTTTCTTCCATCTTGAATGACTTTACTCACACAGAATAAGATGAAGTCAGGACTAGTTAATAGTTTTCTTTTTTATCAACTAATATGCAAATTGAAAATGGAATCTAGTTCAGTTTGGCTTTTGGGTCCACAAACTAGTAATTGAAACATCTGTGATCATGGTTTCACATAGTCTAGGCCAGAATGTGTGCCAAATTTCTTATGTTTTTTTAGCAAATCCTGGAACTAATGCTTCAATCTCTTATCTGAACTTGTGTGACTCGAACATATGATGCTCACAACTTATCTTGGTGTAACCCATGTCACAAGTCCTGCATTTTTGAAACTAGTCTATCTCTAAGTACTAAGAAGTTTGGTGAAACTGGAAAAGAAAAAGGATAAACCTTTAGGACCCTAGGACCGGGTCATTACTTGAAGTTGATTAACATAAATCTGATTAGTTTTGTTAGCTAGCAAGATGGTTGTTAGTCCTTAACCTCATTAGTGATTACTTTGGGAGTGAAAGATTTTAAAAATGGAAGGAAATAGTTGTCAAGAAACTAAAAACATGTTCTGTTGTTACACCCCGTAGTTTTGTGTGTTGAGATTCGAGCTACCTTCAGGAGGCATACGAGATCATACGTGTTGATCTTATGGTTATGAGGGTTTAAGTTTATATAATAAGTTACGGAAGGACTGGAGGACAAGTGAATCAAGGAAATTAAGTTGTTGAACTTCAGAGAAAATATGAGGGGCAATTTTGGCCCCACTTGAAGAGAGGATATCTTCCAGTATACGAGGAGTTTTGAGGCAAAGAAAAAGCCTAAAGTGAATTTCATGAAGTCTAGTTTTCAACGCAATAAACCCGCTTATCAATACGGTATCAGAGCAAGGAGATATGGACGTTACAAGCTGGGCTGGCAGGCCAGGAAAATGCTCTGCTCGAACGCGCCAGGATGTGGCGCTAACGCGCCACTACCCAGGGCGAACGCGCTAAGTACTTTTTAGGTTGGTGCAACCCGAGCCTAAACGCTATAAAAAGGGGTTACCCCCTTATTTTTATCATTCAAAAATTCTCCAAGCTTCCCAAATTTTTTGGAAACTTTCAACAACTTCCACACACCAAAATTTTAACGCAAATTGAGTATAATCCGCGTATTCTGGTCCAGAGAGCGTACAATTGCGATTATAAAATCGTCTAGTGACGAGTCTTGGCTCAAATTCAAGGAGGAAAGTGAAGATATTGAAATACCAGAGGAAGTAAGGTACGAATCTCTCCTTATTCATATTAGTTTTGGTTTATTTATGGAGGTAAAACTATTAAACAGTCTTATAATGAGTTGGTTAGTTGAAGAATTTGGAAAACATCATGTGGGATGTTTTATGACGTATATTGATGTTGGTAATGTTGTTGTTGATATTTGTATGATTATTGAATTGTGATTTCGGGCTAGGCATATAAACAGGAGAGATACTGCCCGAATTTTGGCAGATCCTAAATGGAATTAAATTAAGGAATTGAGATGGGCGTATGACATTGAGCCTAACCATAATACGAATGGTTTATATGTAGATTTACGAGCTTGGAAGGATAACCGTTGAGTCGTTAAGGAGACCGAAAGGTATGTTAAGACTAGTTCCTTTCTTTCCAAAGGCATGACTCCTTTCCTATGTATTCATACATGTTTTCCCTAATGTCTTTGTCCTCAAAAGTTAGAGATTAATGTTTCCAAGAGTTTCTTATGACGCTAAAGATGAGTATGCGTTATGAAGATAATGATGGTGATGACTTTATTTCTAGAAGTTCCACAGCTATGATTTTAATGCTATTATG
Source organism: Lycium barbarum (assembly GCF_019175385.1). Taxonomy (NCBI): domain Eukaryota; kingdom Viridiplantae; phylum Streptophyta; class Magnoliopsida; order Solanales; family Solanaceae; genus Lycium; species Lycium barbarum. The sequence continues at coordinate 60,982,281 of NC_083339.1, forward strand.
AGATTAATGAGTTTGTTTCATGACTTTCTTGAATTGATCATTGTTGTTGATCTCACCTTATGAACTGTTCCTTCGAGGTGAGATATAGCGATGATGATTATTCCATAATATAAATATAAGGTTTCCGACCTTACGTCACTCTGATAGAGATGTAGCTTTTACTTGGGCTCTCATGCATGCTTTATAATTATGTACGTATTTTAATAACACCGTGCCTACATGGCCGGGCATTATAACACTGTGCCGCCTAATAGGCGGACGGGCGGACACACCACTGCAGTGGGAAGCTTATGCCCCAGACGCGGGAGGCTTGGACGTGGGCTAATGATGATAACACCGTGCCTAAGTGGTCGGTCAGCATAACACCGTACCTATATGGTCGAGCAGTTTACTTGTGTGTATTTACAATGTCGTTTAAAAGAAGTTAAAGTTAGCATGCATGACATCCGCTTTATGAGGCGATCAGACAAGTTATCTCTTTATCTCATCTTATGTTCCATACTTCTTGTTATGTTATTATTCATGCCTTGGATACTCAGTACACTGTTCATTCTGACGTCCTTTCTTGTGGACGCTGCGTTTATGCCCGCAGGATCAGGTAGCCAGCCGGACAATCCAGACCGGTAGGATCTCCTCTTAGCCGCGGTCAGAGCACTCCATTAGTCCAGAGCTGCAACCCTTTTTGGTATGCTATTTTGCTGTGTAGATATATGGGTATGATAGGGCCTTTTCCTGTCTTTTCTACAGTTTATAATCCATAGAGGTCTGTAGACAGTTGTAGATAGTGGGAGCGTCATGTAGCCATGTGGTCTCTTATTTTATGTACAGTACACGTAGTGGCCATGTCGAATTGCGTTGCCATCCTTTGCACATGCCTATATATATATGTCCAGGTAGACTGTTTGTGAGTTGTTGGGGTAGAGTTTATCCTATAAATTTTACAGCAGATGCTATCATTCAGATATAAGTTAAGGAAGGGTCACCAGGTTATTCTGTATATGGAAAGTACGACGTTAGGAGTGCTTTGTTAGCAGTGGTCAGGCACTCGTCACGGTCCATGGGCTTTGGTCGTAACAAAAGTGGTATCAGAGCAGTTCGTCCTAGGGTTGTCTACAGATCGTGTCCGGTAGAGTCGTGTTTATAGGTGTGACGCTGGCCACACTTATAAAGAGGAGGCTGCGAGGCATTTAGGAATCATTGACCTTTCCTTCTATCTTAGATCGTGAGATAGAGCTAGAGTCTAGGAAAGATCTTTTCTGACCCTCTTTTCTTGTAGGTAGGAGAAGTTTGACGAGAGATGAAAAGATTGGCTTCAGACAGTGGGGATTCCAGGAAGGCCCCTAGGGTGGATTCGAGACCTTAGATTCCAGGACCGAGCAGGAGGAGTCCTAGTGTCACGACCCAACCCCGTGGGCCGCGACTGGTACCCTAACTGGGTACCCATACGTACCTACCCGACCGAATTCCAAATCATACGTTTTTTTTTTTTTTTTTTTTTTTTTTTTTTTTTTTTAAAAAAAACAGAAGTTACAGAAGTAGGCCGATACAACTACGGCACGCGCGCAAACATATATATATTTGAACATACAGAAACATACAGATAAGCCGATAAGGCTAACATACAGACGAAACCCGTAACCCACACATCTATCTACAGGCCTCTACAGACATACAGAATCATATGACGGGACAGGGCCCCGCCGTACCCAGAATATCCATACATACAGAGTATACAGAAGACAGAAGATATATATACCAAAAGTATACGCTCCGGATCAAAGGAGCTCTTCAAACAGCAGAATTAGAAACCTACGCTGGCGGCGTATCACCTGGTGCGTCGGTACCTGCGGGCATGTAGCGCAGCCCCCGAAGAACGGGGGTCAGTACGAAAAATGTACCGAGTATGTAAAACAGAAACATAACAGATATAAGCATAGTCCGAACCGGAGTCACAGAAATATAACAGACAGAACCATAAATCAGACTGACGGACAGAGTCATGATCCAGACAGACATACATAATCGTGTTCCATACAAATAAATCGAATTATGGTTCGGACAGACAGACGGAATCATAATACGGACAGACGAGCAGAATCAGATTCCATACGGACATACAGACATAGTCGTAATCCAGACGGACAGACAGAAGTATGTCGGACAGAATTATGCATGCAGAGTAGTACAGAGTCATACAGAATCATACAGAGGCATGTGCTTATATAAATATAGATAGCACACGCATACATTCATACAGATCCCGGCCCTGTCTGGGGGCGCGGTAACAGAACCCGGCCCTCTTAGTACGGGACGCGGTGGACAGACAGAATCAGATCAGATCATATGCCATCCTGGCCGCCATCCCCATACACAAATCATAATGTCATACAGACATACAGATCCCGGCCCGTACGCCGAGGGACGCGGTGAACAATGGAGAGAAATATGCACGATAACAGAACCTGGCCCGGGTCGCAGTGAAAGAATGCATTGGGACAGACACGAACCGATAAATGAGAAACTACTTACATACAGACTCAACATACAGACTCAATCAAACTGAAGGGTGCCAAACGGCGAGCCAAAATCAGAATATCCAGATAGTATGCATAGTAAGCGCCTATGTCCTAGTTGGGAAGGCACGACAGATTATTATCAGAATCGGATTCTAAGATGTTCAAAATCATTTGCATAAATTACACAAAAATAGCCATATTATACACAAAATAATAGTCCAGAAGTTTTTAGAGAAAATCGGACCAAAACGGAAGTATTTAAAATTTTACAGAAGATATCGGGCCTTGTGGGCCCGCCTCGGACCAACTCGAGGCTACATAGGTAAATTATTGCTAATAGACCTTATGAGGTCATCCATAGTCGTTTGGAAGTGTTCCGACTCCGTTTAGGGAAGTTTTGTACAAAAATTCACTTTAAAGGCAATTTGTAAGAAAATAGCTTCAATTGAATTGAAGGAATTGGAGCGGTTTTCCGTCTCGAATTCCGGGGAACGGAGTCGTACTTAAGGCTCGCGGCCGAGCCTACCACATCCAGAACATGCCTAGGAACATAGGGAAATGCTTCACATACCTCGATGACGCGTTACGCTCGCTTGGCGTCAATCCAAATTTCGTCCAAAATCTGGAAATGGTCAAGTTTACCATTTGGTTAGTTTCAAACTTTCAATATTCCAACTTTACACATACTTGCCTACCGAAATTTCGGCAGCATTTCCTCTGTATATACGACATCCCCGAGACTTAGCTCGGCTCAATTCATCAACACAACAACCCAGAAATGACATCAAAACATCAATGGACATTAAAACATACACTAAGGCATCATTAGCCATCTTTCGACATAACGAAACATTTTTTCGTTTCAAACTTGCATTTCCAAACCAAACTTATTATTTTCATATCCATTATCCATCAAAATCATTACGACATACACCGGAGGCATCCATACCATTTTCACATAATATTCATAAGATACACAAACATTCCCACTTTCCATTAAATCACTACTTTTCCAATCTTTTCCTAACTTTCAACATAAAAGTTCATAACACATTTCCATTTTTCCAAATTCATCAACAATAATCATAATTTGCCTCTTGATACCTTCATTTCCATTTTTACATAAATCATAACAAAGTTGCATACTTTCCTACAACAACTTGATAACCATTTTTCCAAAACAATAAAGATTGTTATCTTTTCCATTCACTTCACCATAACATTCTTAATATACAAACAAGATCAAATTCATACTCCATCAACACATGACCATACCACACGGCCACCTCCTACATTCTTCAATTTTCACTAATTCATTCCACTTTCATTTCTAATATAATTTCTATCATAACAACAACTAGAACACATCATAAAAATTCAACTCATTACATTAGTACATCAACACACACACGGCCACTTTCCAACAAACACACCCACTTTGCAAACTTCCATATTTTCACAAATTCTATTCATTTCTACATTCCACAACATAAACAAAGCTCCATAACATAATAAGAAGGGATGGATTCTTACCTTTTCCCAACTCTTCCACTTGCCACAATTGGTAGTTTCTTGCCACAATAATTATACCAACTTGAAGAGCACCTTGAGCTTAGTAGAAATTTTAAAAGAGATGAATTTTTTGAATCAAGATTGAAGCTTGGAATTTTTTTTTTTTTCTTTTCTTTCTTTCTCTCTTGGAGCCGAAACCCCCCTCAAGTTTCTTGCTTTGTTTTGTTCTTGCTCTTTCTTGAACATTCTTGATATTTATCCACTATAAATGATTAATATATCACAAATTAATTTTCATGGGTTTGGGCCCCTCCCTTGGCCGGTTGGGCCTCTCCCATTTGGGCCTTACTTATCATTTTTTTTGAGCCCAAAATGGTTGGTTACATATTGTAATTCATGGGGCAAGTTTCCAAAATTCCAATTTTGCCCTTGGCCTCGTTCCGTAATTCCACACCAACGTATTCATAACCTACACATTCATACCAAGAAATATCCAATAGTGGCCTTATTCATCACAAGTCCATTTATCTTGAATTTTTCGAATAAGCGAAAATATCGGATGTAACACCTAGCTATTCTATTGAGACAGACCCTTCTAAGGTCCCTGAGACGATCCTCTCCAGATTTCCTGACTTCCATGGAAGAGGACCCGTCGGAAGATAGATATGTAACGGACCCGTCTGAGGGTTCGTATGAGATGCCGGTAGAGGAGGCTCCTGAGGCTGTACCAGAGTTGACCCCTCCATCTTCTCCTATGGTGGAGCCTTACGTTAGGGCAGCTACGCCTGTGAATGTTACTGATTATTATAGCCCTTTATCTTGGCCTTTGGTAAATCAGGAGTTTCCAGGATATTCATATCCCTTAAAATCGGATGGGGGAGATGAGGAGGGCCAGACCAGTAGATGGCGAGAGGATGCTGAGGAGGATACTTCACTTTACACCCCCCAGACCAAGAGCAGGACAGGCCGGCTATAGGTATATAAGTCTTTATTGAAATTTTTATGTGCGTACAATTATTGCAGGATATTATTAATAGTTGACAGATGGGAGTTTTAAAGAAACTGATAACTAAAGTACTTATGGATAACTGCGACTAAGATGTTTTGGTCACCACTATAAATCTTAAATTTAAGAATGCGAGGCAGTCGTGTGTGTCGATTGATGGTTGTTATTGGGAGTTCCGAAGGCTAAGCCAGCATTTGCTCGGTTAGGAGAGTAAGGGACCTTTCCAACCCGGAGGGAGATGCATTATAGGAATTTTATTGGGATCCGTTAGAACTTCAACTTATTTTAGGTCACGTGATAAAGGCCACGCAGCAGGATGGATGTGATCATACCAACATTAACGCACCGGATCCCATCAGCACTCTGAAGTTAAGCGTGCTTGGGCGAGAGTAGTACAAGGATGGGTGACCCCCTAGGAAGTGTGCTAAAAAAAAGTCATACGGATTCAGACATAAGAGAAAAAGGAGGAACTAGAATAGCTAACGGGAAATTAGAAGCGTGTGAAACTCATGGTTGGAGATTCTAAATGATTGCGAGAGATAAGGCGGACCGGCTTGACGAAGAGAGAGAGTATGTATTACAGCTACAGAATTACGACGAATTTAAGTAGTATTGGGGATACTTGGTAAGTAAGATGTTAAGAAAAGGTGTACACGATATCTTAAGCGCGGTTAAGTTAATCAGTAGGTGTGCCCTGATAATCAATGTTCCGATATGTTAAAGGTACTGATTGAACAGGGTATTGAAGTTCAAGTGGTAAGAACTACAAGGTAAGTTGGCATTATTTTCTCTAAGGAATAGAGATGGATAAGCTTGACGCAATAACATCAGGGAAAGGAAGGAAGTGAGTATATAAGAGTAAGAAGATTAGGATGCCCTGGAAGAAGGAGAAGTGTGAGCAAAGGGAGTATGTTGCTAATGAGGGTCAAATAGAGCTTCCGAAAGAGAGCTTAGGACGATGGTGGAGGTAGAGAACCATTTGGATGAATTTCAAAAAGTAAGAATATGGAAAGAATAGAGTGTGGTAGTGTGTAATGAAAGGACGAATGTATAGGGCCCGAAAACAGATTTTGATAGGTGGGATTGAAGGGCTGTAGCAGCGAGTATGAATGTAAATTAGGAAAGAATAAGCAAGATTTTGCGAATATACTAAAGGGGTTTCTAGCTTTTGAGAGGCACCCGAAGAGGTGAATGCATAGTCATAATAACATGCCACAATTACCTCGGACACGAAGAAGTCCTTCTAAAAAGATAACTTAGAGATAAGATGGATTTGCACTCCCGAAAGGATATTATATGGACTCCAGGGCCAATGTTATAAAATGGCAAGTGGAGAAGAGCATTAGGAGTAAAAGAACTCCAGACCCATGAGGACGAAAGTAGGAAGGGTACATTAATAGATTGGTTGAAGGAAGTTGAGCAGTCACCATAGACCAGAAAGAGGATAATAAGTTAACAAAGCTGACCAGGAGGCAGTGTATCAGTGACATAGGATAAGAACCGTTGTAAAGAGTAAAGAGACCCGGTCATAAAGGAAAATAATGATACACGGGGGATATTTATAAATAGGAACTAGCCATAGTGGCAAAAAATAATAATGAAGGTTTGATCAAAAGAAGCAGGAAATAGTGTACTTTGTAAGAATTTCATGATAAGAACAAGAAGCGGCAAGACTCTGGAAGAACTACGATGCATAGCTATGGTGCAGACAAGTAGTTAAGGAGAGTTACGGGATGAATGAGCTAAGCAAATGAAAGGATATGGAACATTAACTTTAACGGTATAATATAGATGAAAATCGAAATTGGGAGCCCAGACAAAGAAGAATTTCAAAGGTGTTAAGAAGATGGTCGTCGGAAAAGACTAGGGTTAGAAGAGCGAGGTATAATCGGACACTCTGTAAAGAGGCTTAATGATTCCCTTGTCCCCATTAATTCTAGCCCAGGGAATTACTAGTTATAAAAGGTAAAAGTGGAAAGACAATAAAGAAGGTACCTGCTTTGGATCAGACAGGTATAAACATTTGATTCAATATCAGACTTTAACTAGCAGAAAGGGAAATAAGTCGAACCATGTAACGAAAGGAACTCCGACATTATAAAGAATTGAGAAGTGAGAGGATCGTTAAGGTAGACCAGGTAATTATCAACGATAATTAATATTCAAAGGTTACTGGTAGATAAGAATATCCTTAAAAGGTGGGGGGGGGGGGGGGGGGGGGGAGGGGGGAGAGCAGACTTAGTCTTGAGATGAATTATGACATTCCTAAAATTCCAAAGAAATAAGCGTGTTAGTGTGAAGGAGCCAAAGTTCTAGATGTACTGATATGTCGAGGATGTATCAGGAGAAAGCAGAAACATATTGGAAATAAATATATTATGAGGCAGGTATGGAAAAGAAAGTATGATAAGAAATAAGGGGATCAACAAGTCAAAAAGAATGATTCTCATTGATGCGAGATATGGTGTTCCTAGACTGTGGTTCAAATTGCTCGTATCGGAGAAATAGGACCGCATCTAAATACGCAGTGACATATTCCAAAGGGTAGCAAAGAGGATGAGAAAGGTTTGCAGGTCATCCAGAAAAAGAAGAAGAATGAAATGAACACCAAGGAAAATTAAGTTACACGCCAGAAGAAGTGAAAATCTTAACAAAAGGATAATTATAGGCAGTCCGGCAATCCGCAAAGAGGAGAAAGGTTGTGTGCTCATGAGTAGCAAGATAGCAGTACTCCCAGGGATTAGAAAGTATCTCACAAGTCTCCAGCTATGCCGAATATGAAAGCATGTATGATAGAAATATATGAACAATCGTTGCGAAGAACAAAAAGATATGATATAGGGACAACAATAGAAAGTTAACAAAGAATGAAGGCTTATTGAATGATCACTGATATACGGAACTCAATAATAAGGTACTCGTATTGGAAGGGAGTGATAGTAAAGTGGGAGTTTGCTTTAGTTCTATGCTGATAAGTACATTGCAAGATTTGTGGAGAAGAAATTAAAGGAAAAGTTTTAATATGAGTTCGAAGATATTTGGAGTATGAATTAATTTGAACTATAAGTATTAGTTTATCATCAGTGTCACCCTACTGCGAGAAAATATTAGGTGTGTACGTATTTAAGAGATTGTGTGAGAGTATAGTTGTAGTTAATCTTGGAAAGGAATTGGAGGGCTAGTTGAGGTAAGCAACCGTTAACAGTAGGGATTCGTCGGCGATAAAAATACTATTGTGAAAGTAACTGCGATGAGATTGTGAGGAATTAAGGGGTCTGATCAATAGACCACAAAGAGATGATGTGGTGCGTATGCGAGATTGATGAGTATAGAAAGGGATGGCCCAAATTAGTACCAAGAAGTAAGCAAATGAAGGCGCTATTGAATAAAGAGCTGTCTATCAGCAAGTAATAAGAGGTACTTACAAATCAACGGTTAGCCATAGAAGTTACGAGTCAGGACCACCTTAATGGAAGGAGAACGATAGCCCAGTATTGGTTGATTCCTGATTTCATACATAAGAACAGAAGGTTATAGAATTTAGGGAATAGTGCAATAAAGAGGGAACGAGAAGCGGCTAACCAACTTATATTCTAAAGATAAGGCGATCGGAGTCTAGGAGAAGGGAAATCACTTCAAGAAGTCAATAAAAACGTTGGGGATTGGCAACTACAACATTCAAGGACGAATGTTTTAAAGGGGGCAAGATGTTACACCCCGTAGTTTTGTGTTTTGAGATTCGAGCTACCTTCAAGAGGCATACGAGATCATCCATGTTTATATTATAGATATGAGGGTTTAAGTTTATATAATAAGTTACAGAAGGATTAGAGGACAAGTGAATCAAGGAAATTAAGTTGTTGAACTTTAGAGAAAATGTGAGGGGCAATTTTGGCCCCACTTGAGGAGAGGATATCTTCTAGTATACGAGGATTTTTGAGGCAAAGCAAAAGCCTAAAGTGAAGTTCATGAAGTCTAGTTTTCAATGCAATAAACCGCTCGTCAATACGATATCGAAGCAAGGAGATATGGACATTACAAGGTAGGTTGGCAGGCCAGGAAAATGCTCTACGCGAACACTTAGAAGGGGTGACAGACAACCCAACACTAACGCGCCACTACCCAGCGCGAACGCGCTGAGTACTTTTTAGGTCGGTGCAACCCCAGCCTAAATGCTATAAAAAGGGGTTACCCCCTTATTTTTATCATTCAAACATTCTCCAAGCTTCCCAATTTTTTTGGAAACTTGCACCAACTTCCACACACCAAAATTTTAATGCAAATTGAGTATAATCCCTGGATTTTGGTCCAGACAGCGTACAATTGTGCTTATAAAATCTTCTAGTGACGAGTCTTGGCTCAAATTCAAGGAGAAAAGTGAAGATATTGAAATACCAGAGGAAGTAAGGTACGAATCTCTCCTTATTCATATTTGTTTTGGTTTATTTACGGAGGTAAAACTATTAAACAGTCTTATAATGAGTTGGTTAGTTGAAGAATTTGGAAAACATCATGTGGGATGTTTTATGACGTATATTGATGTTGGTAATGTTGTTGTTGATATTTGTATGATTGTTGAATTGTGATTTCGGGCTAGGCATATAAACAGGAGAGATGTTGCCCGAATTTTGGCAGATCCTAAATGGAATTAAATTAAGGAATTGAGATGGGCGTATGACATTGAGCCTAACCATAATACGAATGGTTTATATGTAGATTTACGAGCTTGGAAGGATAACCGTTGAGTCGCTAAGGAGACCGAAAGGTATGTTAAGGCTAGTTCCTTTCTTTGCAAAGGCATGACTCCTTTCCTATATATTCATACATGTTTTCCCTAATGTCTTTGTCCTCAAAAGTTAGAGATTAATGTTTCCAAGAGTTTCTTATGACGCTAAAGATGAGTATGCGTTATGAAGATAATGATGGTGATGAAAGCATACTGTTGTGCTATGAACTCTTACATCTGCATTGATATTTCTTCATGAATTGGCCCTGGTTTAATAGGTGATCTAAAGTGTTCAATTTGTTTTAAAAAAAATTGTAGGAGAATGGTGAAATGGAGTTTGTTTGGTCATGTTTTTGTTATGTCCTGAATAGCTTAGGGATTGAGTTTTTCCTTTGAAACATGAGACTTGTTTTCTATTCTTTGTGCATGGATGAGGAATATGATTTGATAAAACTGTTGATCATTGATTGCTTAGGCCTAAAAAATGAAGATAAGTATGTAGGATCCTGCAAGTCTTGTCAGAGTAAAAGGAGGAGGGTAAAAAGGGGACTGTAGTTGAAACCTTAAGGAAGTTGTCTTTATAATATAAATTGTCCAGCCTCCGTTAAGGATAAGAGAAGAGGACCATGAGTGTAGATGTGTGAGTTAAAACCACTTGACAAATGGGGAAGTCTTTTAAAGACTTCTTAGGAGAAGATTGAGAAAGGGTCAGGTATCACTTGATCCACTGTACCTTCCTTCCCAAATAAGAGATTGTCATGGCATATCCCACAAGTCTATGGGGGTGTAACTTGCTATATTTGCACACTTGGTTGTTTCTTTTCCACTTTGCTGAGTTAGATGGATCATCAAAGAATGAACTTCTTTTGCAGTAATAGCTGTCCACTTAGATCATTAAACCTGGTCTTAATGTTTGATTTTTTAGATTCCAATGAACTTGCTGATCTACTCAAGTATGCTTTTAGGGGATTAGTTGACTAGACTAGATGATACACAGTAGTTTGAGGATTGCAGTCATTGCTTAAAATTGAAAGAGGAAAAGACTTCAAGTAGGAATACTGATTGTTGGAAAATAAGGCAAAAAAGGTTTTATGCGAACAATACAATAAGGTGTAAAGATCCCCTAATATCTAGTTAGACTTGGTTTAGTGTTAAGACTTACATGGGAGTTCTGTGTGCATTGGTTTTATTTCATCTGTGTTTGGAAAAATGGTTTGTTTTCTTTCTCTAAGAAGCATTAGGATATTGAAAAGGGAAAAATGCAGTGGCTTATATTAATTTTGGTTGGCAGCATAATGACTTAGGATTGCACTTGACTTTTTTTCTTTACGGTACTCCAGATAATATATCATGTCTTTAACCTCTGAGATGTACCCTTGAGCCCACTAGTCCAAACCCAGTTAGAGAATAATAGACGAACTTAGCCCTGTTTGAATAAGTGCACTGCCCCCTTAGTGCAATATTAAACACTAACAAAGAGTATAATAACAACAAGTGAACTTAGAAATAATTCCAGGTGAGTTAGGATTACTGTTCAGTTAAAAAATGAGAAAGCTAAGAGCAGGCCACTAATTGTGAATATGTTTAAATCATGTACATCTTCTTATGAAATTAACCTGTTTCTTTCCTACAATGGAATAGGGTTAGGGGAAAAGGTCTAAAAAGGGATTTCAAAACTCTAAACTTTAAAAATATTGAATCTTCTGTATATCCTTGGGACTCTTGGTCTTTCTATTTGCTTAAAGTGTGTGTGGAAATGCAGTTGCTATACTTAAAACAACATACTTTACGTAGAACCACTAGGACTCAAAGTCTCTTGGCACTGCTTATAGCTGACCTTGCCTGAATTTTAGTTGATTTGTCTTGACCTTTAAATGAAATAATTCTGGGGGCAATGCAGCATCTCATTTGTGTTTATTAAAGCTAGCAAAGACATGACCCTTAATATACTCCCTAGGCATAATTAGATCTGCATGTGCTCTATTTCTATTGATGTCATAGTAATAAGTGATTAGTTGCTTCCCTTGTGGGCTGCATACTGGTAAATGATTGTTTTCAATAAGAGGACTTTGATTCACCTCCCTGAGTTTGTCCATATCATGTCCAGTTGGAGTACAGACTTGTTCTCCTGTTCATTTCTTGCATCATAGGTGAAATCATCCAGACTTAAAATATGACCCATAAAAGGTTGTATGGATATTTACTTTGGCTGTGCATAGGACACATATTCTTGTTGAAGGCTTCATGTCAATAACTTTATATGTCTTCTGTGAATGCTAAATCTACTTCTTATCTCTGTTGTATCGTGCCAGTATTGAGACTTGTTTACCCTATGCCTACGTGCCTTTATTTGCTTTGCCATACTAACTTGATTCAATACTGCTTGGGACTATGCCACCTCTATATGACTGTTTATGTGTGATTGTTTGATTCAGTCTAATTTTGGCCACATTATGTCCAAGTATGTCACTTCTTCCTTTGTCTAAGTCATATTTAGTTACCTTGGCCTTGCTTCATAAGAACATTATATCTGCTGAGACTATCCATCTCCCTTCTTCATATTCTCACCTGTTCTTGCTAATTTATGACTACTCTACAACTGTGCATATGAGACCTGTCCTATTTATTCTAAGCCTGTATGTGGATATGTGAATCTATGTCCTCCATGGTTGTGTTGGTTGAGAGAGGCAGTTTAGGGAGGGGGGGGGGGGGGGTGGGGAGGGCTTGGTTTGAACCTTCCCCTGGTGACCAGACATGCCGGAGGTTCATGAAATCTCTTGGAACTTGTGTGGTATCAGGAATAAGGGGTGTGATGACTTTGCCTCCCCACTACCTAAGTTTTGAGACGAGTTCAAAGACATGGAAGTACATATGCATATTACATGAGCTTGTGAATAAATAGGATATTGTGCTTGTATGTGTGTACATTTATGTGTATGATAGGACTTATAAGTGAATAGGGTACACCTGTATGTACGTGTGTATAGCTATACATATGATAAGATCAGTAAAATATAAACTAACCGGGGTCTTTGTTTTCTTTCCTTCTTCACTGCATGGCCATTTGGGCCGAGGTCCAGCCACCCTATTGGGTCAAAGGCCCAATAGGGAAATTCATTCAAATTCGTTGAGTCTAGGAAGAAAAAAAAAGGGAAGCTAATATATTGGAGGCCCAGTCATGGGAGAAAATGACACGAAAGCCCAACCATAGGTGAAAATGGTTACTAGGGGTTTGGTACACCCCTAGTCTATCCTTCTTATATTATTTATGCCATTTTTAGTTTCGTAAAATGTTTTTCTATATTGTATTCATACTTGTAAAAACCCACAATATTATTGGAATCGTTTGTGTTTCGAATTAGGTATCTTAGGCAAACGTTGCATACGCCGTTTCGATGACTCTAGATCCTTAAAATAATTCCTTTTGAAAACCTGGAAAACACGTACTGATTTTTGAAACTTAAATGGGATGCAAACTGCTTCTGTTTTTAATAATAACAAGACTAAGAGGTTTTTGAGGTCAAAATAGTATGATGTATCGTCCAAAAAAAATAAAGAGGACAAGTAATTGGACAAATTCCTTTTCAATAATAAACACGTTTTTGGGTTTTGAGTTAACAAAATATGGTATTTTGGGACAGAGTCCACTTAAGCTCTTTTTTTAGAAAATATACGGTCCAAGTATTCTAAGGTCAGAGCCCATATAAACGTTCCTTTAAAACAAATGGTTGAATTATTTTTGGGCCAGAGCCCATTTGACTCTTTTTTGTATAAATTAACGATTAAGGAAATTTGGGCCAAAGCTCACATTTTAGAAATGACTGAATGAGGTACTTGGGCCAAAAACGGTTAATAAAACAAATGAACTTCAAGCTAGATTTTTTCTTAAATAAATCTGGGGCTTTACCCAGAAAAATGACGAGCATCTTTTCATAAAAATAAATCATTTTTCCACAAAGCTCAATTCATTTTCAAAGAATAATGTTCAATATGTCTAAAATTATGAAAAAACACCTTTTTGTAAACTAAACGGTCAAAATTTTATACACCTATAGTTATCAAAATTTTAGATAAGGATGTTCTAGAAATGTATTAAACAGATTAACCCGGTCCATGTATGAGTCAAGCATGAACAAAGCCCATTTACCCTAAATTGTAAAATAAATAAACTTTCTATCTTTATAGAAAACACTACTATCCTTGTATATAAAAGGAACTAGTTGTATCCAGATATTATAAATCCGAACCTAAATACCCTATATGTAAAGGGAATACATTTAATTTTTTTCAAAAAGGATATGCAAAATAACAAGGTTTTTGCGAGAAATAAACACCAAATAAACAGTTCATGCAAATACTCACACATTGGAATTCGAAGGTCAACCGTATTGTACGGATCCTTAATACTAGGATGCCTAACACCTTCACTAGGGGATCACCGGAACCCTTACCTAGAACTTTGGATTAAGAAGAATTTTTCACGGTGTATGAATAAACCCTTAAAAACTGATTTTCCTAATTTCCTAAAAATTAGGTGGCGACTCTTTTAAAACAAAGTCCGAAAGAGCACCAATGAGTTAGAAGTACCTTTTTCGAGCGCTAATCCGACCCGAAAAAATGCGAAAAGTTATAGATGGCAGCTCTGCTGGAGACTTAAAGGTTCTGACCATAAGGATTCCAATATAATGTGGGTATATTTGCTTTAACTGTTTATGCGTTTACTTTCTCGCAATTATCAATTGTCATTTCATGCATATCATCACTCCGCTACTCCTGGCATTTAGTTTACACTTTTTTCCAAAGGAGACTTCATGGAGCACGCGGTCGTACCTTCACTATAAAACAAAAATATTTCTTTCAGAATCGTTATAAGGCGGGGTTGGTTCGTAGTCGTCCAACAGCCCTAACGGTTCAGCCCCAATTGTCCGCTTGGGATCCCGGTCTTTTGTGAAAAACCCACTCTAGTAAAACTAGGATAGAGATAATCTAAATCCCTACTAAACTATATCATTCATACCTAAATGAGCTTTGGGTATCTCAGACCTACCTAGGGGTCATTAAGAGAGACCGCCCTGTGTTCGGACGATCTTTGACCCGAAGAGCACCGCATCTCATTTATGTGCTATGTGGAAGTTTGTGCCTATGTGATAAACCATTAACCCTGTAGGGATGGGGGAATCTTAACTATGTTATGGTTTGTAGATGGAAGGCTGAATCCGTTTTGACATAGTTGTCAAGGCTCCAGATCTACTGAGAGTTTGGTAGGAATGGTTAGGTGATACTCACAAAAAGACAATTAACTGCACTCTAGGTGACCTACCCTCTATAATGATGATGAAGGGTCATCCAGAACTAATAGAGGTATTGGCCGAACATTGGGACGATAAGAAAATGTTGTTTTGCTTCGGTGATATTGAGATGACTCCGACACTGGAGGAAATTAGGGATACCATAGACAACAATGGAACCTGCCTAAGGAGACGATAAAAACTAGATCACAACTTGTTATTTCCGCAGAGGCCCACAGTCGGCCAAATCATGAAGTTTCTTGCATTGACTGAGGCGCCCTGAGCACGAGGACCCACTGTAGCCTTTAGTGATCTGTATCGGAGATTTTGGGATGTCACCGGGTATACCCTGTATCGGAGGGAGGTCAAGAGTAGAGAATTGTAGGAAGCTGTTAGACCTTTGTCATTCGCCATAGCCTTGCTAAGCATTATGGTCTTTCCACAGGATAAATCATTGGCCATAGACACCCGAGTGATCTACATGGCCCATGCTATCTTCTATGGTATAACCAAGGATCAGGAAATAAGATATTTTGACCTGGCACACATCAAACTGGCGTACATTTTTTGGTCTTTAGTCAAATGCTAGAATCGCTTCTGATACTTCCAAGGATGTAGCATGTTATTACAATGGTGTATTATCAAACATATCAACATAGCTAAAGAAGTCCTGTATCTGAGAAACTACAATAGGATAGAATGCCTTACAAATTATTTCCCGAACCTTGGTTACATGTCCAAATAGGCGTAGGCACGCTTCTTTGAGGATCTAATCGAAGATAGGGTCCAGTAGATGTTTCCTGGCTACATATCCGAGATCATGGTAGTTTGGGGAAAAATTGTCCCTTTGTGCCATTAGCAGGGGTTCGAGAAATCCATTCTTATTATCCATCTCGGGTTTTAAGGCAATTTGGTAGGAGACAAGTAATACCTCAGGTAGGAAATTATAACGACCTGTTTGGTTGTTATTGCATTTTCGAGCCTTTTGACCCCTTCCTGAGCTATAATAGATCACTTTTGACCTGAGGGGATCGTTGAAATTCTTCTCGAGGTGTTTAGCTATGATTCGGGAGACTTTTCATGAAATTTGGGCTTAAAGCGAAAAAAATTTGACTCAAAGTTGAATTTTGGGAAAACTGACCTTTTTCAAAAATCCGTCTATTCCGAGAGGTCCGGATGGTCATTTAGAACTTGTGTGCATATCTGGTTTGGTTCCCAATGCACTCAGATGCATTTTGAGACTTACGTTAGGAAATTGGAATTGAGATATCGGGGTTGACTTGGTCAACGAGACCTCAGTTGGAAATTTCGAGGCCACGAGTACGTTCGTAGCACATTTTTATGCGTGTCTGTGTTTGTGGTATGTGAGCAGATAGCCTCGGGAATTAGTCAGAATTTAGGGTTGAAGTGTGAAATTTGGTTTAGTTTTTGGTGTATGGTGCCAGCTTTGGCGGCACTAGCACCGCGGCAGCGATACCGCTGTAGCGGTCAAGGCACCGCTAGGGCAGCGCCGCTGAAGCGGTCTGAGTGACCGCGAAAGTTGTGATCGGGCAGTAGCTGGGTATTTAAATGATATAAAACCCCAAGTCTTTTCATTCATTGTTATTCCGAAAGTGGTTCATATTGATAGCATTTCTAGAGGATTATTGGTGAAGATTCTTGGTGGTAAGCTCTCCTAATCTTCTTGCTAATTCATTGTTCCTAATCATTTTAAGGATTCCTCTTTCCTTGTTAGCCCTTAGCAATGGAAGATTAAGAGTGGGTTTTGATGGATTTTATGTCTAGGCTTATTAATGATGAAATTGATGGGGTTTAATGCTAGATTATAATGAATTTATGGTTGTTAATCATATATCTTCCATTATTAGTGTTGAATTCTTGAATCAAAGAGTTAGGGTTTATACCCAAAATTGGGGGTTTTGCTTGAATTTTTAAATTAGGTGAATCCATGAGTTAAATTAGCAATTAGTTGTTGGGTTATGATCACCTAGTGCTTAATTTGATATTTTACTCCCAAATTTCCCGTTTTGCCCTTGTGGGCTCCATTTTTCCAAAATTCTAGGGTTGGTTTTGACCTAATTTGAATGATAGCAATATGGGTATCGATCTTCATGATTTCTAATCTAGATTTCAAATATGCCTAGACTTCTTTGATCTTGAGGCTCAGCGGAAGCGCAAGGCTATAGAGTGATTGTTGGTGTTTGCTGTTCGGCCATCCAGGTAGGTTATGGCTTACCCTTTGTGAGACTTCGTGTAGCGAAGCATATATTTATATGGTATTGCCGGAGACAGTATGTAAACCTTCAGATATGAAGTTGGGTTGGATATTATCTTAGGTTGGGCCCTGTTGTGTGATTGGGGTTAGCCACCCCGTTTTGTTGTGACTTTATTGTTCTATTGTGTTGGCTCGATGCCACGTGTTGTTAGTAGATATTGGGAACTGTTCACCATATTGATTGTGATATTGTAGTATCTTACTGGTTGATGTTGATATGAGGATAGTGTTTTATATCATTTGTGTAGTCTTTCATGATATTGTTGGCGTACCCACGTTGGTACTTGTGATACCGATATATTGTTGGCATACCCATGTTGGTACTTGTGACATTGTTATGTTGTTGGAATACCTATGTTGGTACTTGTGATAATGATCTGATTATTGATGTTCATACATGCATTGTACGCACTCTCATGATATACTGTTGATACATTGATGTTGCATGGTTATGGTACTGATAATGATAAATGAGAGAGTGTAGCCTCAGAGGTCTTTGCCGGAGAGCATGGGGGAGAGCTGAGAGTGCGTGACCCGAGGTCATTTATCGGAGCGGGATGAGTGTACGTTGCCCTAGGTCTATTGCCGGGAACGACTGAGATGAGTTTGATATTGTGAGGTGTCCTTGTCGTTGTGATCTTCATGCCTACATATGAGTTTCTTTCATAGTTGCGTTTCCATACATGAAATCATACTTGCACATTCATCTTGTATTTATGCATATATAAGGCACATTTGACAGGGGGTGATGATGTGGCCTATGCTGTGGCAGTTCATATATATATATAAGGCACATTTGATAGGGGGTGATGATGTGGCCTATGTTGTGGTAGTTCATGTATATATATAAGGCACATTTGACCGGGGGTGACTATATGGCCTATGTTGTGGCAGTTCGTGTGTATATAAGGTACATTTAACAGGGGGTGACGATGTAGCCTATGTGTGATAGCATATATGTAAGTAAGGCACATTTGAGAGGGGGTGACAATGTGGCCGATATTGTGAATGTTCTTGTGATCCAATGCGGCATTCCGGAGCGAGTGATATATGGACACCGTGGGTTCCCCATGGGTAGTGCTACCGGGATGTTGATACTTCCGTCTGGAGTACATGTGTACACTGCATTGCATTGCGTTGGCATTCTTACATGATTGCATTGCATTGCATCTTAGCTTATATTGTGATGACCCGGTGTTGTACTTGTGTTGATTGATTTTGGATGGGATATATATTGAGACTTGACATATTTTGGTTTAGATGCTTCAACCTAGGTGATAACAGATACTAGTTTCTGATTGTGTTTGACTTATACTTGTTGATTTATCTGCCTATCCTCCTTTATTGTCTGAATTTTGCTAGTTATACTTAGTCGGCCGATGATACCTACAAGTACTGTTGTTTTGTACCGACCTGCACTTGCTGGATTCTTTTATGAATGCAGAGTATCAGGTTGGGTCTGCTTCCATCTCCCGTGGCTGATTGTCACCATCAGTATTGCATCAAGTTTTGAGGGTGAGCACGCGACATTCGCTGCCTTGAAGACTCCTCTTATTATGTCTTACTTTTTCATTTTGAGACATAGACAGATTTATGTATTATTGTATCCCAGACTTTTATATTTTCATTAGATGCTCTTGTATGGCTTAGATCAGACCCTGGGGGTATTTCTTTATTCCGCACTATTTCTATTATAATATCGTAAGACTTACGTGATTATTCTTTTTCGCTTAAATTGATTTATTTATTTATGTCTTTACTTTTGTTGGGTTGAGGGTTCGCTTACCGAGGTTGAAAAAGTGGCCGCGCGACTTAGCCAAATTGGGTCGTGATAAGTTGGTGTTAGAGCCCTAGGTTACCTGATCTATAATACAAGAGCGTATCTAGTAGAGTCTCGAGGATCAGTACGATAAGCTCCGTATTTTTCTACAAGAGGCTACAGGGCATCTGGGAAATCTCACTTTCTTTCATTCCTTTCGTACTACATTATTCTAATTGGTATCTAGAACGATCGAATTGGTATCTGTCTCTTATTTCTCCTCTCATAGATAGTAAAGACTCGAGCTACTATAGCCCGAGGTCAGGTACCAGAGCCTGCAGCTGCGGCTGGCACCAGAGGGCGAGCGACAGCTCGAGGGCGCGACAGAGCTAGAGGCCGCTGGCCTACCCCAGTCAGGGGCAGGGCTCTTGCGGTAGGACGGCAACGCGAGAGATCTCCGTCTCCTGAGCTTGAGGACCCGCAAGATCGAGATCAGGCCGTCGAGGAGGATGTGGCCCCAGCACTACTTCTGATCAGACTATGCAGGATGCTATGGCTAGGGTCTTACTTCATCTAGATGCCCAGCAGGCTGTCGCTGGTGTTACTACTCCTGGCGGGGGTTCACAGACCAGAGTTGGGGCACAGACCCTTGAGCAGAGACCTTGTTGGGAGATTCAGGAAGTTAGAGCCGCCAAGGTTTTCGGGTACTTCTTCTGAGGACGCTTATGAGTTCATTCTGAATATGCATGAGTTGCTACATAGGATGGGATCGTGGAGACCCACGAAGTTGACTATGTGTCCTACCAGTTTCGCAGTGATGCGAAGACTTGGTGGAGGTATTTTATGGCTTGCAGACCTGAGGGTTCTCTTTCCCTGACTGGGACTCCGTCCTACCGGGCCTTCCTTGAGAAATATGTGCCTCGGTCTTTGAGAGAGGTGCGTAGGGAGGAGTTTCAACATCTACAGTAGAGGGGTTTATCGGTGGAGGCCTATATGACTCGCTATTTGTATCTGGCCTGCTATTCTACTCCCTTGATCCCTACTGAGCCTGACAGGATTAGGCGTTTTGTTAGTGGGCTAGTCGGTTCTCTTCAGATTCCTTGCTTTCAGATGGAGGCTATAGGGGCTTCCTTCCATTCCATCATGGAGCATGCTTCTTCACTCGAGGCCGTTAGGGCCCGTGCATTTGGAGGAGGTAGTGAGAAGAGGCAGCGTCAGATTGGGAGTTATGGTAGTTCGAATTCGAGGTGAGCCGGTCAGTCTTCTAGACCGTATCTGCTATATTCCGGCCGCCCTGTGCACTCATCCTTGCAGGCTTATTCTAGTGGGCCATCCAGGCAGAGGGTCTTCCAAAGCTCGTTATCTCGGCCGGTTGACAGGATTACTCCAGCGGGGTCTTCAGTTTCATTCCATCAGACTCCGACTTCTAGAGGTTGCTTTTTGTGAGGAATGATTGGTCATTTTTCTCTATATTGTCCACGAGTCAAGTAGGGTCATCAGTTCCAGAGGACTCCGGTATCTTCAGGTAGCCGAGGTGGTGTTCTTTCGAGAGGTAGATCTCAGTCTGGACGTGGTGGGGCCTAGTGTTACTCATTTCCAGGTAGACCCGAGGTAAAGGCTTCAGATGTTGTTATTTCAAGTACCGTTTCTGTCCGACGTAGAGCAGCATCTTTGTTATTTGATCCTGGATTCACTTATTCGTATGTGTCAGCATATCATATTGTGTTACTGGGATTTCCTTGTGATAGCATAGTTTTGCCTGTTCATGTGTCTACTCTAGTCGGAGATTTTGTCATGGTTGATCGAATTTATCGGTCGTGTTTGGTTACTTTTATGGGTTATGACACTTGGGATTGTACGATACGCAGAATTTAGAGAGTTTTTAGTTAGATTTGAGTGAGTTAAGGGAAGCTATTATGAATAGATTTTGTGGCCTACTATTATCGTCCCTGAGTGTGATTGTTGCGTAGCTTAAAGAGGGAAGTCTACGAAAATGGACTAGTGATATGTGGAAAATTCTGCGAGGTTCATGACTGGCTGTTAGTGATAAGCATAGTTCAGTGAATCGACATGTTGGGGTTTATAAGAATTAGCGTGGCGGTACACCGTTGGATGAGTTCGGCACATTCTACAGTAGACGAGTTAGCATGCTTTAAGAGGAAGATTATGGAATCCTTACCAGGTGAGGACTAGAGTTATATCTTCGAGATACGACTATATTCGTGGTAGTGTATTATGTTACAAGTAATCTTGGCTGGTCAGTATGAGTAAGCGCTTTTGGTTGTTAGAGGCTTGTCGAGTCGAGGCTGGTTAGTATGAGTAAGCGCTTTTGGTTGTTAGAAGCTTGTGGAGTTGAGGGTGACAAACATGATTTGTTATGCGTGGTATGACTGTGATTGGTTTCGAAAGTCGGAGGCAATTCTGAGGACTATTGGTGATATTCGAGAGTTGTGCATTCATTCAGGGTTATCTTTGTACGAGCTAAGCTTAAGGGACTATGAATATATTACAGGAAGATATTTAAGGGTTCAATGCGTTTCGGCTCAGATTTGAGGTATGGCAGATTTATCGAGCTTTGTCAGGGTTTTCTAGGGGATTTGTTGATGTTCTCTGAGACCAGTTACTTAGACAGAATAATGGTATACAATGAGCTTAGTATGGATTTGAGGAGTAACTGTTGTTTGAGAGGCCCTTATAGTGATCAGTTGGGTTCCGATAGATTTGGCTCGGCGAGGTAGTCTATGGTATAGTTCATGTATTGTGGCTTGAAGGTTTAAGAAGATTTAGAGTTAGCCAAGTCGGTTGTGGGTAAGATCAGTTCTGATGGAATTGCATAGAGATCTCAGGTGGATCAGGGATTCCTTCTGGTTTCGAGTGAGTCATGGTTTCGAGTGTGTGTTCATATGTCTCTAAGGAATCGCAGTATGAGAAATGATTCAAGTAAGTGCATGGGAAAGGTTAGCAGAATTAGAGTATTTAATCGGTTCAGAATGGGCTATGGTTGTGACAGTGTTTTAGAGGATTGCATTGGTTGGGAAAGTGTTTGTGGGTCCTATTGATTGCGTTTAGGATTACGGTGTTATCAAATCGGAGAATCAAAGTAAAGCAATTCATTTATTTGAGGATCAGTTGCGAGGGAAAGCCGAATGTAGAGATATGATAATTCGAGTTTGAGCTAAGTTTAGAGAGTTGTGACTGATAAGTGAGCCGAGGTGCTTTGGCCTATTTGAGATTACTTGTTGTTGGACCCTTGTTCTATGAGTTAGTTTTTCACCAAATCTGTTGAATGTTCGTCCGGTCTTCTATGTTACGGTGTTGGAGGAGTACCATTCTGGTGGTTCGGTATCATTCGTAGAGATTCAGTCTTGTTCGATGAGAATCTTTCCTATAAGGAGGAGTCCGACATACGTGACCGATATCTTCAGTTATTACCGATTCGAGCATCTGTCCCGTCCTCTCTTCTTTGTCGCTCGAGGACGAGCGATTGTTCAATTGGTATCTGATGTAATGACCCGTTTGGTCATTATTTCATTTTTGACCCTTTTGACCCCTTCCCGAGCTTGGTTAGTTCAGTTTTGACCCGAGGGGACCGTTGACACACTTCTCGAGGTGTTTAGATTTGATTCGGGTGGCTTTTTATGAAATTTCAGCTTAAAGTGAAAAAGAGTTGATTCAAAGTTGACTTTTGGGCAAACGGACCTTTTTAAAAAATCTATCGATTGCGAAAGGTCCGGATGGTCATTTAGAAATTGTGTGCATATCTGGGTTGGTTCCCAAAGCACTAGGATGCATTTTGGGACTTAGGTTGGGAAATTGGAAATGAGCTATCAGTGGTTGACTCGGTCAACGAGACCTCTGTGGGGAATTCCAAGGCCACGAGCGCGTTTGTAGCATATTTTTATGTGTGTCTGTGTATGTGGTATGTGAGCAGATGGTCTCGCAAATTTGATGAAAATTCGGGTTGAAGTTTGAAATGTGGTTTAGTTTCTGGTGTCTGGTGCCTTCTTTGGCGGCAGTAGCACCGCGGCAGCGGTACCACTGGAGCGGTTCTGGCCATTTGGGCTTGACCACTGTAGCGGTCAAGGCACCGCTGGGCGGCGTCGCTGAAGCGGTCTGAGTGACCGTTGAAGCGGTGATCGGGCAGTGACTGGGGTATTTAAATGATATAAAACCCCAAGTCTTTTCATTCATTGTTATTCCGAAAGTGGTTCATATTGATAGCATTTCTAGAGGATTATTGGTGAAGATTCTTGGTGGTAAGCTCTCCTAATCTTCTTGCTAATTCATTGTTCCTAATCATTTTAAGGATTCCTCTTTCCTTGTTAGCCCTTAGCAATGGAATATTAAGAGTGGGTTTTGATGGATTTTATATCTAGGCTTATTAATGATGAAATTGATGGGGTTTAATGCTAGATTATAATGAATTTATGGTTGTTAATCATATATCTTCCATTATTAGTGTTGAATTCTTGAATCAAAGAGTTAGGGTTTATACCCAAAATTGGGGGTTTTGCTTGAATTTTTAAATTAGGTGAATCCATGAGTTAAATTAGCAATTAGTTGTTGGGTTATGATCACCTAGTGCTTAATTTGATATTTTACTCCCAAATTTCCCGTTTTGCCCTTGTGGGCTCCATTTTTCCGAAATTCTAGGGTTGGTTTTGACCTAATTTGAATGATAGCAATATGGGTATCGATCTTCATGATTTCTAATCTAGATTTCAAATATGCCTAGACTTCTTTGATCTTGAGGCTCAGCGGAAGCGCAAGGCTATAGAGTGATTGTTGGTGTTTGCTGTTCGGCCATCCAGGTAGGTTATGGCTTACCCTTTGTGAGACTTCGTGTAGCGAAGCATATATTTATATGGTATTGCCGGAGACAGTATGTAAACCTTCAGATATGAAGTTGGGTTGGATATTATCTTAGGTTGGGCCCTGTTGTGTGATTGGGGTTAGCCACCCCGTTTTGTTGTGACTTTATTGTTCTATTGTGTTGGCTCGATGCCACGTGTTGTTAGTAGATATTGGGAACTGTTCACCATATTGATTTTGACATTGTAGTATCTTACTGGTTGATGTTGATATGAGGATATTGTTTTATATGACTTGTGTAGTCTTTCATGATATTGTTGGCGTACCCACGTTAGTACTTGTGATACCGATATATTGTTGGCATACCCATGTTGGTACTTGTGACATTGATATGTTGTTAGCATACCTATGTTGGTACTTGTGATATTGATCTGATTATTGATGTTCATACTTGCATTGCACGCACTCTCATGATATACTGTTGATACATTGATATTGCATGGTTATTGTACTGATAATGATAAATGAGGGAGTATAGCCTCCGAGGTCTTTGCCGGAGAGCATGGGGGAGACGTGAGAGTCCGTGATCCGAGGTCATTTATCGGAGGGGGACGAGTGTACATTGCCCTAGGTCTTTTGCCGGGAACGCATGAGATGAGTTTGATATTGTGAGTTGTCCTTGTAGTTGTTATCTTCATGCCTACATATGAGTTTCTTTCATACTTGCGTTTCTATACATGAAATCATACGTGCATATTCATCATATATAAGGCAAATTTGACAGGGGGTGACGATGTGGCATATGCTGTGGTAACTCATGTATATATATAAGGAACATTTGACAAGGGATAACGATGTGGCCTATGTGAACATTTGATAAGGGATAACGATGTGGCCTATGTTGTGGCAGTTGATGTATATATATAAGACACATTTGACAGGGGGTGACGATGTGGCCTATGTTGTGGCAGTTCATGTGTATATAAGGTACATTTGACAAGGGGTGACGATTTAGCCTATGTGTGATAGCATATATATAAGTAAGGCACATTTGACAGGGGGTGACAATAGCCGATATTGTGATTGTGCTCGTGATCCAATGAGGCATTCCGGAGCGAGTGATATATGGACACCGTGGGTTCCTTTCACGACCCAACCAGAGGGCCATGATGGGCACTCGGAGCTAACCTATCGAGCACCTAAGAACATACATCTCATAATCATTTCTAGGTGGACCACAAAGATTGCTCATGGGCGTCATATTCTGTAAAGGCATATATCACCAGATAATGGCACATCTCTATATAATCATCCACAACTATGCCCATACACATAAGTCAACAAGGCTGCCAAAATATTATACAACAATATGAGCTGATAACGATATGGGACTTCTGGCAACACACATCTGTCTACGAGCCTCTATATAGAATACAGGAATACATAAAGATGGGGCAGGACTCCACCATGCCCAAGTATATACACAACAGAGTAATACCAATAAACTTTAGCTCTGAAGCAAATGGAGCACTCCTGAAACTCCGCTGATGAAGCTCCTAAGGATCTGACCCGCCTCCCTACTTTCCTGCGGGCATGAACGCAGCGTCCACAAGAAAGGACGTCAGTACGAATAATGTACTGAGTATGTAAGGCATGAGTAATCACATAATGAAAGTATGAAGATAACATAATATAGAAGAGATCAACCTGTACCTCTGAATGCCTTTTTAAGGCGGATGTCATGCATACTTGGCCTTTGAAAAAAAAACTTTTTCATATATATATATATAAAGTATCCTGCCCGGCCATTGAGGCTTCGTTAAATATATATATATATATAGTATCATGCCCGGACACTAAGGGTCGGTTATATATATAGTATCCTGCCCGACCACTAAGGGTTGGTTATGTATATAGTATCATGCCTAGCCACTAGGGGTCGGTTATATATATAGTATCATGCCCGTCCATGTATGCGCGGTTATATATAATATCATGCCCGGCCATGTAGGTGCGGTATTATAAAAGTTACAGATATAAATACATATAACATGCATGAGAGCCCTATTAAAAGCTACAACTCTATCGGAGTGACGTAAGGTCGGTAGCCTCCGATTTATATTATGGAGAAATCATCATCGATATATCTCAACTTGAAGGAACAATTATCATAAGGTGAGATCAACAACAATGAATAAAATCACGAAATAAACTCTATAATCTCATAATAGCATCAAAACCATAAGATTTGGAATCTCTTGAATGGGATCATCATCATCATCATTATCATCATGGATCACATTTATCGTTAGCATCATAAGAAACTCTAAGAATCATGAAGTTCTAGCTTTTGGGAATAAGGATGTTATGGAAAACACGTATAGGTTCATAAGAAAAGAATCATGTCTTTAGAAAGAATGGGACTAGCCTTAACA
Organism: Lycium barbarum; assembly: GCF_019175385.1. Lineage (NCBI taxonomy): Eukaryota > Viridiplantae > Streptophyta > Magnoliopsida > Solanales > Solanaceae > Lycium > Lycium barbarum. The sequence goes on from NC_083339.1 coordinate 61,008,610, forward strand.
AACCTTTTCGGTCTCCTTAACCACTTAACGCTTATCCTCCCAAGCTCGTAAATCTACATTCAAGAGAATTCATATTATTGTTAGGCTTATCGTCATATGCTTATCTTAAGCCTTCAAATTAAATCCATTTAGAATCTGCCGAAATTCGGGCAACATCTCCCTTATATCTTCTACTCCCTCCCATCTTCAAAACAACTCCCAAAGCACAATAAAACATCAACAATTCCATAATCAAAAGATTACATTCAAACGACACTTAATTCAATCCCAAAACTTCTTTTCATAATCAATCCATAACAACAATTTCATACAACCCCTTATACACTCGTATACGACAATTCCTTAACATCATTATTATCCCTCATAATAATATTATTCTCAAAACATACTAATAATTATAAGTCAAGTTAATTCACAACTCAAAATATCATCAAATGCATATTTGAACTTTTCCTCCTATTTTCCTTCTCCTCAAATCTTAACATAATTACCAAACAAACTCATAAACATGAACTAAGATGAAATTTTACCTCAAAGTTCAAGAACACTTCAATTATATGGTTACTTCTCCTTAAAATTACACACCCAAACATCTTCAAGAAGAGGAGACACGTGCAGACCTCACTTGGAACAATTAACCATTTTAATCTTCACTTTAATCCTTGGGTTGGGCTTGGAAATATGTTGGAATATGTTTGGAGAGGTTTATAGGACTTCCTAGGACTTGGGACTATATTAAAAGGGGAATGAAAATGACCAAAATTATCATATAGACTTGTAGGAATATATGTGCATGTTGTGGAAGTTGGAGGAATGTTCTAGAGGAATATAAGTGCATGTTGTGATTGTGTTTGACTTATATTTGTTGATTTATCTGCCTATCCTGCTTTATTGTCTGAATTTTGTTAGTTATACTTAGTCGGCCGATGATACCTACCAGTACTGTTGTTTACCGACCTACACTTGCTTTATTCTTTTATGAATGCAGAGTATCAGGTGGGTCTGCTTTCATCTCTCGTGGCTGATTGTCGCCATCAGTATTGCATCGAGTTTCGAGGGTGAGCACGTGACGTTCGCTGCCTTGAAGACTCCTCTTATTATGTCTTACTTTTTCATTTTGAGACATAGACATATTTATATATTATTATATCCCAGACTTGTATATTTTCATTAGATGCGCTTGTATGGCTTAGACCAGACTCTGGGGGTATTTCCTTATTCCGCACTATTTCTATTATAATATCGTAAGACTTACGTGATTATTCTTTTCCGCTTAAATTGATTTATTTATTTATTTATGTCTTCACCTTCATTGGGTTGAGGGTTCGCTTACCGAGGTAGGAAAGGTAAGTGCCCGCATGGCTTAGCCAAATTGGGTCGTGACAGAAATCCTGAGCAGTTTATCATTTAGCACATAGATTAGAAGATCAAGAACGCCAGGGTGATCCTCAGAGAATGGAATGGTCACATGAGTTGGGGTCCAGATACTTTAGCTCCAGACAGGTTTGAGACAGGGTGTGACTCAGGGTATCATTAGTTGCTACAGGAACACTTGGCTCGTGCATCTATCCCGAGGCCCACACTTTCTCACGATGCCTAAGAAGAGGAGCATCTGAAGGAATGTTTTGAAAGCACAGATGAGCACTTAGCCAAAATTTTAGAAGAGACAGATCCGGTGATAATCAGGATGGAGATGTACCAAGCACGACTTCGGATTCATACCACCCTTCGGAGGGTTAAGAACACCAAGACAAGCCAGGCCTCGACATCAACCGCTGGAGGAGAGCCTTGCTGATTTATTGATTTTATATCAAGCCCCGTGTCGGCTTCATTATCTTTGTAATCCCTTCGGGGAAGATATTTTTATTATTATTTTATTAACTAATGATGATTTTTTGGGACAATGATTCATCTTCACAAATGGCACTTGCATGTTTCAAAAGATTATGAGAGCCTTAACTTAAAAAGACCTTAGGAACGCGAACAATATATATATCCGCCAATTACATGAATTCTTGCTACGTGCTTCACATGCCTATTTGCTATGTGTGTTATCATATATTAAGGCTTGAGTACATTTCATCCGATGATCTAAACTACATACCAAAAAAAAAAACCCCCAAGGCTTAAAACTTACCCAAATTTATCTCCATAAAATGTTGACTTACAATGGCAAACCAAGGAGAACAAGAAACGCAGACTCTGGGAGAGACAACTGAGATGCTGAGATATAAGGTACTACAAATGGAGAAACACCTCCAAGAAATAGGGAGGAAAATTGAGGAAGTGGATAGATTGCTGGAGATGGTTGGAACCTTCCAGAGGGCATACCCCAAGAACAATACTATGGGAATATTCCAGAAGAAGTACGGGATTTGGTACTGAACTATATACCTTTAGAGAGGAGGCCTATGACGCCTAGAGAGGGGACTCCGAGAGGAATGAATGTTAACCAAAGAGCTAGATCAGACCCATGGGTGACGGAATCAGAGCCGTAAGAGGAGTCAGAGCCTCAACAGGAAGCCTCTGAACCCGTCGAGGAAGAAGAACCAGAAGAGGGAGAAGTAGAGCCCCAATATATGGAGGAGGAGAAATTAGAGCCCGTTAACATAGAGGCTGAGGAAGAAGAAGAACCTTTGGAGATGTTTCCCGATTTTGCAGAAGAAGAAAATGATGCAAATGAGGAGTCTGACTACTACGCCCCAACCAATGAGGGATCTGACTTCTATGCACCCTCACCTATGCTGGTACCTACAACCTATACTATGGCGTCAGAGAATTTTGGAAGTGCAGGCCCTCCCAAAATAGCTTGGTGGGGGATAGCTTTCAAAGCCCATTCCTCCCCATTCAGAGTGGCTCCACAGCCCGTCACCTGTAAGGAGGTAAGGAGGTATACGAAAGAATGGTCACCACAGGAGTGTCTTATACCACTATGGATAGGTTGCCACCGCTCGAGTTAGTGTACGCGTACAAAAGGTGCCCGTTTCACTGCAACCAGGCGGGTCATACCTTGAATAAGTGTCTAAGGTTAAGAAGAAGGATTTGTAGCTTAATAACGATAGGATCATCGGGACTTTGTGAGGGCCACACACCTTACTATTCCAAGACCCTATTATCCCTGGAGAAGGAGTCACCGCTAGTACTCAAATCTGGTGGTATGATTTCATGATCTTCGAAGAGTCATACGCTCGCATCTTTTTAACTTTAGCTACTTTAAGGAAGATTAGATCCGTGGAACCTGCCCACGAGCCCGCGCCATTAAGGCCTAACAGGAACAAGTTTTGCCTGTATCATACAGGGGCTATGGGGCATGATATAGAAGAGTGTCATGCGTTCAAGCTCGAACTCGAGCACAAGATCAGTACTGGAGAGATTTTGGTCATCCTCCCAGCACAATACTAAGAGAAAAGGAAAATAAAAGAGCGAGTTCCTAAGGACAGCGACTCGTGGAACTATGTTTTTGGGTCCATATTAGGTGTCCCTATTTTTTGCACGTAAAAAGTTACCCCCCTCCCTATAAACATTGTAAGGAACCGCGCCGACCTGACGTCCCTATGGAAGGATACGCGGGAAGCCCTAGCTGAGCTTGGTCTGGGATGGCTTACCTAGGTTTATCCTAAAGGATATTTCAAGAGTATATATATTTTTCTTTTGTAAAACGAACTACGATATGGCTTGATTTCTCCTGGCGGGATACGTAGGCAATCTACGTAAGATTCGGTCCCCACATAATATAAATTATAATTCCCCCCCCCCCCCCCTCTTTTGTTTAACTTCTGTAATAGGGAAGGGTTTGCCGAAGTAAGTCAACCACAAAGCCCATTAAACCATGCTCCACCTAAACATCAAAGGCCCATAAACGTCCGAACCTTTAGAACAAAGATTCAACCTTCATATATGACTTTATGTGCTATGTTCTCTTTAACTATCAATATGTGATATTTTGCCTTTATATTTTGTGACAAGTAACTAACTTTGTCTACCGTTGAGTTATTCTTGTCTTATAGAATGAGGTCGATTAGCATAGTATTGAAAGCTGGCATACTCCTGTCACGCCCTAAATTTAGAGCGGCGTGACCAGCACTCGATGCCAAACTAGGCCATGAGTGAACCACTCTAAATCTGAAACTCTGTTAAGGACTACCTGCACACTGATAATATCAACCAGTCGGCGAGGCCGTAATCTGGATATATATAAACAAATGCTGTTTGTCTCATCTGAACTGGGCACACACACACCCAAAATATATATACACAACTGAGCAAGCCGTCGAGGCTGCTATGTAGGCTGAACAACAAAACTGAGAGCTAACATGACTACATAATATCCCAACTACATACTACTGTCTACAGACCTCTAGGGAACATGAGCTGCAGAAAGGATAGGACAAGGCCCCATCACACCTATATATACATGTCAAAATAGCATACCACCAAAGGAACTACAACTCCGGACCTAGTGGAGTGCACTGACTGCGGCTGAGTGGAAGGCCTACTGAGCTGAATCGTCTGTCCGGCTACCTAAACTTGCGGGCATGACCGCAGCGCCCCCAGACAAAGGAACGTCAGTACGAATAATGTACTGAATATGTAAGGCAAGATAACAAATGAAATGAAATAACAAACTATACTCTGGATATTTCAAGAAAGCATCTGGAGGTGCTCTACCTAGGTTGCCTCTCATCTGAGACAAGATAACATCACTCTATAGATATAACTTCGTGACTCGAAGGTCAGGCATAGATAACATAACTCCATAAATAAAACTCCGTGACTCATAAGCCAGGTATATTCAACTCTATAACCCGTAGGTCAGGTATAAACAACTCTGTGACCCGTCGGTCAGGTATAAACAACTCCGTGACCCGTCGGTCAGGTATAATCAACTCCATGACTCGTAGGTCAGGTATGCGCATCTCTGTGATCCGTCAGTCAGGCAACAACTCCATGACCCGTAGGCCAGGTGATAACTCCATAACCCGTAGGCCAGGCGATAACTCTATGACCCGTAGGCCAGGCGTATACTTATAATGATAACTCGAAGGCAACATAATAGCCTATAAACAACATATCCACTAATTATACCTCCTGACATTCAATCATCTCATATAACTCAACTATTCTTATACTAGCTCTTAACTAGAGAGAAGAACTACACTAGGGTTGTGGTAACCCAAGTATAATATTCGTGAATAGCACGCCTTTGTGCGAATAGTCAAAAAGGTCTCAATAGTAGGAATCTTAAGAAATGGAATCATCATCATTGTTACCATTATAGAAACATCCATATTTAGCATCATAAGCACTTTGAGAATCATGAGCTTCGGGTTTTTTGGAAATATGGATATTATAGAATCCATGTATGCGTTCATAGGAAAAAGAATCATGCCTTTAGAAAGAAAGGAAGTAGCCTTAACATACCTGGAAGCTTACTTCTCGACTTTTCCAACTTACTTTCTGTCTTGCAATCTACATAAGATCATTCGTGGTCCCGTGATCTACATATAAAGCCATTCATACTATTGTTAGGCTCATTATCATATGCTTGTCTTAAGCCTTCAAATTAAATCCTCTTAAAATTTGCCAAAATTTGGGTAGCATCTCCCCTGTTTATATCCCTAGCCCGAAATCACAATACCAACAAAACAACAACTACAACAAAACCAACATCAACAACATCATTATCAATACCAAAATATTCCATAAAACATCCCACGAGATGTTTGTCCAATTTCTCGACCAACAACTTTATTCTATGACCATTTAATCACTCTATCTTCGTGAATGAACCAAAAGTAATATTAATAAAGAGAGATTCATACCTTATTCTTGTTGAAATAGAAATATCCTTCAATATCCACTTGGAATCCACATCAAGATCTACCGCACAACAATACTAGAATCACAACCACGTGCTATCCGGATCTAAACTAATACTCCGCTACTTGAAAATTGCTCACTTTTCGTTTTCCTCACTCTGTCTCTTCAATTTATGGGATTTTCTAGCAAAATCTGATGGAAAAAGGGGGTTATTACCCTTTATATAGGGGTCAAATTCAGGTCGGGTTCACTGTAGCATTTTACTGTAGCAGTACTGTAGCACGCGTTTCTGCTCTGTCAGCTGAACTTGTAACGTCCACAATTCTATACTCCGATGTCCTATCGACGAGCAGTTTGTTTTGTTGGAAACTAGAATCGACTAACCTCATTTTAGGCTTTTGTTTCACTTTAAAACACTTCATATGCTAAGCGATATTCGTCCCCCAAATCGGACCAAAATTTCACACAAAACATTACCCATCCTTTCTCCAAAGTCGTACTACTTCATTTCTTCCTCTCATTTCCTTATAAAACCTTCCGGTATACCTTATATACATCCTTCGCTCATTAAATATACTTAATAATGCTTGCTCCTTATATTCCAAAGTGGTTTTACTTAGCCCTTACTCAACGTACTTATGTTTCAAATTTGCTAAGTGCTCTTCGAAGATACGGGGTGTAACAACTTCACAAGATCCAAAGCCGCGTTAGCATCCCACGCAGATAAAGGCAAAGAGAAGATGACTGGTACACCCGATAATGGAAATGAGCTCACTCTCTGTGACGGAGACGCCTAAGACCCATAAGAAGCATCATCTCAAGAAGATGTGATTGCAACATTACTAACCGCCATCACGGCCCTCCAAGAAAAGGTGGCCAGGAATGAGGCAACAAATGCCGACAAGGATACCTCGACTGAGGGAAGAAGGCCTCCTTCTCCTTTCCCATCATTAAGCTCCCCAATGCCCGATCACTTTCCCATATATCCACCAGGAACCATCCCACCTCCACTAATCTTCACCAACCCTAGCCATACTGGTCCCTTTTACCACACCCCACTGCTAACAAAATACACCCAAATCCCAGGGACTACTCACTCGATCCCCTCTTACCAGGTTCCCCGGTCGGTAGTCATCAATCCGGCAAACTAAGTGCATGTTCCAGCCCCACTAACTGGGCAAACCACCACTATCCCGCTCGATCATCCCACTTATCAAGTGTCTTTCTTCACTCCAAATATCCCAAATGAATCCTCCCCAGGGCATAAAAAGCTAGATCATTATGAAGAAATGGAAAAGGCTTGGAGGGCCGAGAAGGATAAGCGCAAAAAAGATATGGAGAAAAAGATGAAGGAATTACTGGAGAAATCCAGTAGGTCCGCAAATAAGGCCACAGGTCTAAGATACGATAACCTGTGCATGCATCTAGATTTGGATTTGCCAGAAGGGTTCAAAATCCCAAAGTTTAAGATTTTCAACGGGATAGGGAATCCCAAGGCACATCTCCGGTCCTACTGTGACCAATTGGTCGGAGTGAAGAAAAATGAACCTCTAATCATGCGACTATTTAGTCATAGTCTGATCGAAGAAGCCGCTGAGTGGTTCGCAACTCAAGATATGCGCCAATGGCACACCTGGGAGGACATGGGGGAATCCTTCATGGATAGGTTTCACATTAATGGAATAGTGCCAAACCGTTATTACCTTGAAAAGGTCAAGCAGAAACCAACAGAAAACTACAGGGAGTTTGCCAGCAGATAGAGGGCTAAGGCAGCTTGCGTGCAACCACCGATGTGTGAGGGAGAGCTAGTCTCTGTGTTCATTAGATCCCCACGAGCCTGATTTCTATGACAGAATGCTGTCCATGGTTGGGAGGCCATTTGCGGAGTTAGTCAAAAGGGGATAAGCCATAGAAGATGGTCTCAAATCCTAGAAAATAGTTAGTATCTTTAATAAGGCATCTGGACAAGCTACTGCAGGAATCATCTGCAAGAAGAGAGAGGACGTGGCAAGCATATCCCATATTTCAAACCCAAGCCCAAAAGAACCACAATCCTCCCACATAACTACACTCCTCATAAATTATCCAACATCTGTGTATTACGCACAACCAAGCTTCACCACCACTGTACCAGCATGCACAGCTCCGCCTAATGTCCATGTGTCCGCTCCCACTTAGCAAGCACCACCTCAACAAAATTATGGCCCATTACCACATAACCCACCACAAGCATATCAACCACCCCTGAATTACCAAAATCAACCACCACCCCCAGCATCCAATGCTCCATGTACTGCTTTCAAAGAGGCCAATAAGAGAATTCACAACATTCTTCGAGCCTAGGCCTCGGCTCTTCGAAAGGTTATTGGCCGCAGGCTTGATCCAGAAGGTCCCCCCCAAAGCCAGCGCAGCCAGGGAACAGGTTTTATAGGGCTGATCAGACTTGTGCCTATCATATAGGAGGAAATGGACACAGCATGGAAGACTACATAAATCTCAAACACAAAATCCAGGATCTGATCGACAAAAGGGAAATCATTTTGGAAACTGCAGCTCCTAGTGTGAACACAAACCCATTGCCTAACCATGGAAATAATGGAGTCCACGTGATTGAGAGGAATGAGGACCGGGAAGCCTGCAAAGCATTGGTCCCCAAAGCAGTCGAATCCCTGGAACAAACAGTAGCCTTCCTCACACTCCAAGAGTGCCCCAATTTCAAGGCTTTGATCCCAGCACCAGGAGCCGCAAAAGCTATATCGGGGTTTAAGACCTTGGTCCCAGCACCCGTGGTAGCACCGACAACACAACAAATTGAGCTCACACCTAGAAAGCCAATCACTGTACAAGCAGCCATAGCTCAAGGCATGACCTGCTCGGGGAGGTGTTACACTCCGGAAGAGTTAGCTCAGAATGCTACAAGGAAATAAAATACCCAAAAGAGGGTAATAACCGAAGGAGAAGCTGAAGATTTCTGGCGCCGCATGCAACCAAAAGACTACTTCGTCATTGAGTGTTTGAAGAAAACACCGGCAGAAATATTGATTTTGTCATTACTAGCAAGCTCTACATCACACAGGCAGGCCCTCATGAGAGTGTTGGATGATGCATACTTACTAGCTGGTACAAGTTGTGAAGATTTGGCTGGGCTAGTAGCCCACATCATCTGAGGACACAAAATGTACTTCTCAAAAGAAAAGTTGCCAACAGAAGGGACCTCTCACAACAGGGCTCTTAATATCACCGTGAAGTGCAGTGGTAAAGCAATAGGGAGAGTGCTTGTGGAAAATTGATCAGGCCTTAATATCTACCCTATCGCCATATTGACACAACTCAGCTATGATATGAGAAAAATTCGCTAGAGCGGGCCGAACATCAAAGGGTTTGAAGGATCGCAAAGTGATTCCCTGGGAAAAGTAGATCTACAGATCCAGGTTGGGCCTGCCTCTTTCACAGCAGAATTTCATGTCATGGCGATCATAGCCAACTACAATATGCTCCTGGGAAGACCCTGGATACACTCCGTCGGCGCAGTCCCATCAACGTTACACTAGGCCATAAAATTCGAATGGCAGGGACAGGAAATTGTAGTAGCAGCTGAGAAGGATATTCAGAGGCATCCTTACAATATCATTCTTGTGATCGAGGGGAGTCCTCACTTATCAAACTTCCATGTGGTGGAATACGTTGGGGCCACTTATGCGGAGGTGGAGGTTGATAAACCTATGCCAGCAGTCTACAAAATAATTGCTTCCACTATGCTGAGAAGTGGTTTTGAAACAGGAAAGGGTCTAGGAAGGGACCTCAAGGGGATAACAGAGCCTGTGCCAATCCCAAAGGAAAATTACCACTTCATTCTTGGATATGCTCCCAGCGAAGACGAGCTCACAAAGGCTATCAAGAGAGAACCCAGAACAAAGAATTTACCTCATCCAATTTCGGGTCTGTACCAATAATTCCCTAGAAAGATGTCGATGCCGAATGAATAAGAAACTGGTGGGGGTCTCGAGTCGCTGTTCCAAGAAGAGGGATGCTACGCAATTATTAAATAAAGCCAGGAGATGCTCACCATACACAGTCTAAGGCCAAGAGAGCGCTTGAGCAATTGGACATCTACTCCCCTCTTGGCTTCTCGGTAGCGAGATGGATTTTCTTAAAATCCTTTTGCTAAAGCGGCGACATCGGCTAAGGCCCGACTGATCGCGTTTTCTAAATTACTTCGTGATGTTTAAAAAAGGAAATGGTCCGATGTTGTTTTGAACCAGGACCACAATTTTAATCAATTACTCTTGAATTAATGAAAAGCCTCGAGCTACATAAAATTGCTACCTTTACCAGTTAATAATAACAAAAAAATTCTAACTATGCGTAACGAGCAATAATAAACCTAACTTTACTTTGCCTCTCCTTTGCAGTAGTAACCGTAATAAAACAACCAAAAATGTCATGACGTGTTGTGAAATGAATGAGAAAAACAGCCAACAGGAATATGAGGAGTACGATGAATCGACCATAATGCCAGAGGGACTGGTAGAAGAATTGGAAGAATTAGAAGATAAGAAGAAGCTGAATATGGATGAAACTGAGATGGTCAACCTCGGTGATGAAGAGGATGTCAAGGAGATACAAATCAGTGCTCACTTGGGAGCTCCACAGAAAGAAGAGCTCATTGCTCTGTTAAAGGAATATGTGGACGCCTTTTCCTAGTCATACGTGGATATGCCAGGATTAAGCACTGAAATAGTGGCCCACATATTACCTATTAAGGAGGGTTTTGTCCCAGTCAAACAGAAGACGTGAACATTTAAGCCAGACATGAGTATCAGGATAAAGGATGAAGTGGAGAAACAAATCAAGTCTGGAATAGCGGAGGTAACATCCTATGCCACTTGGTGGGCAATATAGTGCTAGTACCCAAAAAAGACAGAAAGATTCGAATCTGTGTGGGCTATCAAGGTCTCAATCGGGCTAGTCCAAAAGACAACTTTCCTCTCCCGAACATCCACAATCGTATAGACAACTGTGCCAAACATGAGCTGTAGTCATTCGTGGATTGTTTTGCCGGGTAACATCAAATACTCATGAGCGAAGAAGACGCAGAAAAGACAGCCTTTATCATCTTTTGGGGAGTCTACCATTACAGGGTAATGCCGTTCGGCTTCAAAACTGCCGGCGCCACATATATGAGAGCTATGACTACCATATTCCATGATATAATGCATCGAGAGATTGAAGTCTATGTGGATGAAGTCATCATAAAATCAAGGGAAAGCTCGGAGCATACCGTGCACTTGCATAAGTTCTTCGACAGACTTTGAAAATTCAATCTAAAGTTGAATCCTGCAAAGTGCGCATTTGGAGTGCCAATGGGTAAGTTGCTAGGATTCATAGTCAGCCGTAGGGGTATTGAACTAGATCCTACCAAAATTTAAGCAATTCAGGAGTTACCGCCTCCCAAGACAAAGAAAGAAGTCATGAGCTTCTTGGGAAGGCTGAACTACATCGGGTCATAGCCTAGTAAACTATTATTATAGGGTCAATCCTTAAGTTACTCAAGAGGGACGCTCCTACGAATTCGACAGAAGAATGCCAAGAGGCATTTGACAAAATCAAGAGATACCTTTCAAATCCCTCCGTCTTGGTGCCATCCAGGCAAGAGAGTTCTCTATTACTGTTGTTATATCCCGTGTTTTCGCACATTTGAAAACTTAGAAATAATCTTGACTTGTATAAAATAAGGTTATAATTGGTTACATCTAGCACATGAGTTGGTTGTGAAAGAATATTAATGTGGAAGTGCCGAGGAAGTCTAAGGGCAAATTTGGAATTTTGGAAATTAGTTTCGGGATTTGTAAAACAAGGACTTAAATTCATTGGGCCAAGAAAATTGAAGTGAAGTGAGGCCCAAAAGGGGGTCCTTGGCCGGCCACTTAGGCTTGGTCCAAGCCCATTTTATGGGTCATGTGCTGGGTCATGTGACCAAGCACTTTAATTATTTATACATAGAAGACTTATGATAAGATCAACAAGAAGAAAATCAAGAGCAAAAAATAGAAGAAGAGCAAGAAGCTCTCGGGTTTGGCTTGGAATTTCGACCCCCAAAAATCTTGTTCCTAAAATTTTTCTTTTGTGGTTTTCCTACTAAGTTAAGGTTCCTTTGTATCTTGGTATAGTTGGTTTGGAGGGAGGAGCTTTAGATTCTTCAAAGTGATCATATCTCCAAGTGAAGAAGACTTGAGGAGAAGGTAAGAATTTCTACCTTTTTATTGTGTTGTTAAGTTTTGTTTGTGTTGTAGTATGTAGAAATGTGTTGATTGTATGGAAAAATGGAAGTTTGCAAAGTGGGTTTGGAATATGTCTTGTAGCCGTGTGTATGTATAGGTGGTATAGCCACAATGTGTTGAATTCATGTATTATTCTAGTTGTGGTTGTGATGAAATGCATACTGGAATTGGAAGTTGAATGATTTAGTGGAAGTTGACAAAAAAAAGGCTTATGGCCGTGTGGTGTATTGAACTTGGGATGGAAATGAATTAAGTTGTTTAGTATGTTAGTGTGTTATTGTGATGTTTGTAATGTAAATGAAGTTAGAATGATATAAGTTTGTATTGAATTGGAATGTAGAAACTTATGTCGTTTTAGTATGGTTTTCCGACAGTAAGGAAATGAAGTTGTGTGGTTGTTAATTATGATGATCATTGATGAATTTGGAAGTTGGAAACATGTTATGAAGTTGTATGCCAAAGATTTGATGTTTTGCACAAGTTATGACTTTGATGGAAAGTTGTATATTATGTATATCGAGTGTATAACTTGAGGAAAACGATATGAAATGTTTCTAGAACTATATGGTGATGATCTTGATCGTTGATGAATGTAAAATTATTGATATTAGTTTGAAAGTTTGGGTTAGAATGAAGGTTATGGCAACTTGTGAGAAAGATGACTAGTTGAAGGATATTTGTGTTTTTAATGTTCTTTGTTGATGTTGATGTTGTCGTTTGGGTTGTTGTTGATGGTTTCTAATCGAGTTGAATTCTCGGGGGTGCTATATGTATAGGGGACGTGCTGCCGAAATTTTGGTAGACAATTATGCATTAAGTTGAAACTTTGGTATTCATAACTCAAATTGGTAAACTTGACCAATTGCAGATTTTTGACGAGACGGGAAGTGAGTTTGGAAAGGCGTGAGGAGCTTGAAAGGTATGTAAAGCAACCCAAATTCTTCCCTTGGCATGCCCTTAGTGTGTTAGGGTCGGATCCGGGCCTCGAAAGACTTCTCGGCCCTCGGAATACGCAAGAGAAAATTTCAGCTTTTCCTTCAGTAGAATTGAATCATTTCAGTACGCTTTGCATGAAATAATGCAACTTTGCTCTAAATTACTTGGAAAGTCATAGAATGTTTGTAGAACCTTTTTAGGTGACCCCATAAGCTTAGAGGGCACAATTTGAGCCCGCCGCCTTGTTTGTCCCGAGGCGGGCCCATTATTCCCGGTTTTGCCCTTAATGTACTAAAGCTTTCCTTTTAAGCGATTTTTGAAAGAAACGTTTGACTACCCTTTTTAATTACCTAACGAATATTGTTTTAAATATCCTATTAAGTCTTGTAAATTATTTTGACACCCGGAACGACTTCAGGAAGGTTATACTTCTGTAATTTATTATGATATCTGAAATGCATCTATTATGATCCCGTCCAACTCCATTGGATTTGTTTGGCTTTGATACGCTTCACCGAGTCTTTGAAAACATTTATGATATTTTTAAATTGCATTAGTCTCTCACTACTCCATTCGTGGATGTCCCAATGTTTCCCACACTGAGCCCGGGCCAGGATATGTTGTCAAGCGTGATCCTTTGCATTGTTCGCCGTGCCTCGATGTGAGGGGGCAGGTATACGCGTACATGGGTTTGTGGAGTATGCTGTGCCATGTACGCTTGTTCTGATATGATTTGCTATGGCCATCTGATATGATATATTATGTGACGGGGTTATGCCCCATTCTGATTCTTCTGTGTTGTGGCACCAGCGTCGGGAGGGTGGCCACGTTCTGTCTACCGAGTCCCTTGGCAGCGGCCGGATTTGATATGACATATGTTTCTGTACACACTCTGCATGTTTTGAAATTATGTATCTGATACTTTGGATTTTCTGTTTATTTTCTGTATGTCCTGCACCAGTTATGATTTTGTCTCCGTACTTCAGGCTTTACATATTCAGTACATATTTCGTACTGACCCCCTTTCTTCGGGGGCTGCATTTTCATGCCGCGCAGGTACCGACGACAGGTTTGCTGATCCGTCCGCTTAGGATCTTATTCTGCCATTTGGAGTGCTCTCTTATTCAGAGCCATCTTTTGGTATAGTCTGTCACTCCTACATATGTATATTCTCGTTCATGGGTAAGGCGGGGCCCTGTCCCGTCATATCATTTTGTCAGTCTGTTTAGAGGTCTGTGGACATGTTTGTGGGTTGGGATCTTTCTGTACAGCTGTGTGTATATGTTGTGTTTGGGCAATCCCATTCGCTGCGGCGGCCGGTCCGCATATATTTAAATGTTACTCTGTTGGCCCTGTGTGGCCTTTGTTGGTATTTTCTGCGTGCAGGGTATATGGGATAGTCCGTAAAACAAAGGAAACTCTGCCGAAATTTTGCTGGAGATTATCCAAATTGGAAATAAAGCCTTGTCGGCTTCTGCTATATACTAGAATGTGTTTGAGTGCCCAGATCGGGCACTAGTCACGGCCTACGGGGTTGGGTATCAGAGCGGTTCATCCTCGGAATGTCTACAGACCGTGTCTAGTAGAGTCTTGTTTATCGGTGTGTTGTGCACCACACCTATAAACAGGAGGCTACAGGGCATTTGGGATACTACCCTTCTTTCTGTCTTAGATCGTGCGATAGAGCTGTGTTATCAGGATGATTCCTCCCTAACGAATTGTTACATTTGCAGTTATGCCTCCAAAAAAGGCGACAGCGACCCAAAAGGCCAAAGCAGCAGCTGTGGGAGAGACTAGTCGGGCCCAGAGGGTTACCAGGGCCCATGCACATATTGCTCCTGATATTTTGCCCCCGGCAGAGGGCTCCTCCACACCGCCACTTGTAGAGGAGATTGGAGCAGCAGCAGCTGCAGGTCGAGGGGCGGCTCCACCGCCAGCTCCCGAGATTCCAGTACCTGAGCCCCCAGCTCCACGGCCAGGCACTGAGGATCAGTCCATCAGAGAGGCAGTCCAGCTATTGACCAGACTTGTGGCAGGACAGGTTCAGGGGCACGGACTGGGAGGTGACCGGGCTTATAGGCGTGACAGTTCGAGAGCCCGTGAGTTCTTGACTTGTGGTCCCCCAGAGTTCTTCGGGACTAAGCCCGAGGAGGATCCTGAGGAGTTTATCAGGAAGATGCGGCGCACTTTACAGCTGATTAATGCTTCCGAGACAGAGTCAGTTGCGTTGGCCTCGTACCGGTTGTATGATGTGGCGGCTAATTGGTACGAGTCATGGGAGTTATCTAGGGGTGACGGCGCTCCCCCAGCAGTTTGGGATGATTTTTCTCAGGCTTTTCTTAGCCATTTTCTGCCCCCGGAGCTACGGCGGGCCAAGGCTGACAGATTCTTATTGCTGAGACAGAGGGGTCGCAGTGTTCGAGAGTACAGTATGGAGTTCGACTCATTGGCCCGATACGCACCTGCTATGGTAGCTACTATGGCTGACAGGATGCACAGGTACATTATGGGGCTGGACCGTTATTTTGTCGACAGCTGTTTGGTATTGGCTGCTCAGCCCGGCATGGATATTGCCCGGATTCAGGCCCACGCCCAGGGCATGGAGGACCGGCATAGGGAGCGTCAGCATGATAGGACCCAGGATCGGAGACAGCCCAAGAGGGCCAGATCATCTGGGTATTCTGGAGATTTTCGGGACAGACAGCCTCAGCAGCCGCAGCAGCCTAGCAGACATCTATCCCAGCCGGCACAGAGCGCACCTCCACAGCCTACAGGTCGCAGATTTGATAGCCCAGGGTATTCAGGAGCAGGTCCGAGCTCCAGGGCTTCAGGTTCGCGGACAGACAGGGGTTCTGGTCAGACGAGGCCACCTAGGCCTCAGTGTTCTTATTGTGGCAGATACCATCCTGGGGAGTGCTACAGAGCCACCGGTGCATGTTTTTCTTGTGCCCGTCAGGGCCATTCCGTGAGAGATTTCCCGTATAAGGGTAGTTCGGGTGGTGCAGCGCAGCCTACCGGATCAGCCGCCGGGTCTTCATCTTCATCAGTGGCTATGCGCCCTACGGGGCTAGGTACTTCAGCACCAGCGGGTCGCGGCAGAGGCCGTGGTGGAGCTTCTGGTACTAGCGGTCCTTCGAACCGCATTTATGCTCTGTCCAGCCGCCAGGATCAGGAGGCATCGCCTAATGTCGTTACAGGTACATTATTGGTTTTCTCTCGGTCTGTGTATGCATTGATTGATCTAGGTTCGACTTTGTCATATATTTCGCCTCTGGTTGCTAGAAAAATTGGTATAACGTCTGAACCTATAGAGCCGTTTGAGGTAGCCACACCGATTGGGGACTTTATTGTAGCAAATCAGGTATATAAAAACTGTTCTGTAATTGTATGTGGCCGTGACACTAAGGCAGATCTGGTGGAGTTAGATATGGTCGAGTTCGATGTTATTATGGGTATGGACTGGCTAGCCTCCTGTTATGCCAATGTTGACTGCCAAAATAAGGTAGTTCGTTTCCAGTTTCCCGGGGAGCCAGTTATAGAATGGGCCGGTAATACAGCATCGCCGAAAGGTAAGTTTATTTCATACCTTAAGGCGAAGAAAATGATCAGAAAGGGTTATATTTATCATCTGGTTCGGGTACAAGACTTGACAGCAGAAACGCCGACTCTTCAGTCAGTTCCCGTGGTTAATGAATTTTCGGATGTATTCCCATTCGAGCTTCCAGGCCTTCCTCCGGAGCGGGAGATAGATTTTAGTATTGATTTGCTTCCAGATACTCAGCCGATATCTATTCCCCCGTACAGAATGGCACCGGCAGAATTGAAAGAACTGAAAGAGCAGTTGAAGGATCTGTTAGAAAAAGGCTTCATTAGACCCAGTACTTCGCCTTGGGGAGCCCCGGTATTATTTGTGCGTAAGAAAGACGGGTCGTTGCGTATGTGTATTGATTATCGACAGCTGAATAAGGTAACCATAAAGAATAAATACCCCCTCCCCAGAATTGATGATTTGTTTGATCAGTTGCAGGGCGCCAAGTATTTTTCAAAGATAGATCTTCGGTCTGGCTATCATCAGGTACGGGTACGAGAGGCCGATATTCCTAAGACAACATTCCGGACCAGATATGGGCATTTTGAATTCAGAGTTATGTCTTTTGGGCTGACTAATGCTCCTGCGGTATTCATGGATTTAATGAACCGGGTATTCAGACCGTTCTTAGACATGTTCGTAATTGTATTTATCGATGATATCCTGGTTTATTCTCGGTCCGAGGCAGAGCACGCAGATCATCTGAGAGCGGTACTTGGGGTACTTCGGCATCGGAAATTATATGCAAAATTTTCTAAATGTGAATTCTGGCTGGCTTCAGTGGCATTTCTGGGGCATATTATTGCAGCTGATGGTGTCCGGGTGGATACACAGAAGATTGAGGCCGTGAAAAATTGGCCCAGACCCACGACGCCCACAGAGGTACGTAGTTTCCTGGGGTTAGCAGGCTATTACAGAAGATTTGTGGAAAGGTTTGCTTCGATTTCAGCGCCTTTGACAAGGCTAATTCAGAAGGGAGCCAAGTTCCAGTAGACTGATGCTTGTGAACGAAACTTCCAATTGCTGAAAGAGAAGCTGACTACAGCCCCAGTTCTGACTCTCCCAGAGGGACCCGATGGATATGTTATTTATTGTGACGCTTCTGGCGTGGGATTGGGCTGTGTATTGATGCAGCACGGCAGAGTTATAGCTTATGCTTCTCGGCAATTGAAAAAGCATGAAAAAAATTATCCTACCCACGATCTGGAGCTTGCAGCGGTGATCCATGCCCTGAAGATATGGAGACATTATTTATATGGCGTCCATGTTGATATCTATACAGATCATAAGAGTCTCCTGTATATTTTCAAGCAGAAAGAGCTTAATTTGCGGCAGCGGAGGTGGCTGGAGCTCATGAAAGACTATGATGTGGATATTCTGTATCATCCGGGAAAGGCTAATGTTGTGGCAGATGCGCTTAGCCGGAAATCTATGGGCAGCTTGGCAGATTTACAGCCAGACAGGAGAGAGATAGTGCGTGACATTCATCAGTTGGCTAATCTTGGGGTTCGTCTGGCCGAATCTGGAGGTACACGGATTTCGGTCCGAGGGGTTTCTGAATCATCTATTAAGGAAGATATCAAGCGGCATCAATATGAAGATCCTGTTTTGGCACGATACAGAGACACAGCCTATGATAAGGAGAAGACTCCGTTCGAGTTCACTCCGGACGGGACTTTATTATTTAGGGGCAGGTTGTGTGTACCTGATATTGCAGGCCTTCGGCAGCAGGTTATGAGCGAGGCACATTATGCTCGCTATTCGGTCCATCCTGGGTCTACGAAGATGTACCATGATCTCCGATGCTTATACTGGTGGGATGGCATGAAACGGGACATCGCAGAGTTCGTCGCCCAGTGTCCCAATTGTCAGCAGGTCAAGATTGAACACCAGAAATCGGGTGGACTGTTGCAGGAAATGGAAATTCCGACGTGGAAGTGGGAGATCATTAATATGGACTTCATTACAGGTTTGCCTCGCACTCCACGGAAGTATGATTCCATCTCGGTTATTGTTGATAGGCTGACAAAATCAGCCCATTTTCTCCCCGTCAGAACTACTTATTCCGCCGAGGATTATGCCAGGCTTTATATTAAAGAAATAGTGAAGCTTCATGGAGTTCCTATATCTATTATCACTGACAGAGGTGCTCAGTTCACAGTGAACTTTTGGAGATCTTTTCAGGAAGGATTAGGGACTCAGCTGAGCCTGAGCACAGCTTTCCATCCTCAGAGTGACGGACAGGCCGAGCGCACTATCCAGACGCTTGAAGATATGTTGCGGGCCTGCGTTATTGATTTCAGAGGTAGCTGGGAGGAGCACTTGCCATTGATTGAATTTTCTTATAATAATAGCTACCATTCCAGCATCCAGATGGCTCCGTACGAGGCTTTATATGGTAGGAAATGCAGGTCACCTATCGGCTTGTTTGATATTGGCGAGACAGAGTTAATTGGCCCAGATATGATCCAGTAGGCCGTTGATAAGGTGAAACTTATCCGAGAGCGACTATTGGCAGCCCAGAGTCGACAGAAATCATACGCTGATAAATGGCGACGACCGTTGGAATTCCAGGTAGGCGATTGGGTATTCCTGAAGGTATCGCCTATGAAAGGCGTGATGCGGTTCGGCAGGAAGGGTAAGCTCAGTCCGCGTTATATTGGGCCTTATCAGATTATTAGAAAAATTGGAAATATCGCCTATGAGTTAGATCTGCCATCAGATTTGGAAGCGGTACATCGGGTATTCCATGTGTCTATGCTCCGCAAGTGCATTGGTGATCCTTCCCGAATATTCCCTGCGGATGACATTCAGGTGACGGAGCAGTTATCTTACGAGGAGCAGCCCGTAGCCATTCTAGACCGCCAGGTAAGAAAGCTCCGGAACAAAGATGTGGCCTCTGTTAAGGTGCTGTGGCGGAACAACAATAGGGTAGAAATGACCTGGGAGGCCGAAGAGGAGATGAAGAAGAAATACCCTCATTTGTTCCCTATGCCCTCAGGTAATCTCGAATCCTTGTTTAATTCCCTTTCAATAACGAATGTGCTGCCTATAAACATGAAACTCCCCCGGAGTATTCTCAAACCCTATAAGATTAATTTAACATTCGAGGACGAATGTTCTAAAGGGGGGGAGGATGTTATATCCCGTGTTTTCACACATTTGGAAAATTAGAAATAATCTTGACTTGTATAAAATAAGGTTATAATTGGTTACATCTAGCACATGAGTTGGTTGTGAAAGAATATTAATGTGGAATTGCCGAGGAAGTCTAAGGGCAAATTTGGAATTTTGAAAATTAGTTTCGGGATTTGTAAAACAAGGACTTAAATTCATTGGGCCAAGAAAATTGAAGTGAAGTGAGGCCCAAAAGGGGGTCCTTGGCCGGCCACTTTGGCTTGGTCCAAGCCCATTTTATGGGTCATGTGCTTGGTCATAGAAGACTTATGATAAGATCAACAAGAAGAAAATCAAGAGCAAAAAATAGAAGAAGAGCAAGAAGCTCTCGGGTTTGGCTTGGAATTTCGACCCCCAAAAATCTTGTTCCTAAAATTTTTCTTTTGTGGTTTTCCTACTAAGTTAAGGTTCCTTTGTATCTTGGTATAGTTGGTTTGGAGGGAGGAGCTTTAGATTCTTCAAAGTGATCATATCTCCAAGTGAAGAAGACTTGAGGAGAAGGTAAGAATTTCTACCTTTTTATTGTGTTGTTAAGTTTTGTTTGTGTTGTAGTATGTAGAAATGTGTTGATTGTATGGAAAAATGGAAGTTTGCAAAGTGGGTTTGGAATATGTCTTGTAGCCGTATGTATGTATAGGTGGTATAGCCACAATGTGTTGAATTCATGTATTATTCTAGTTGTGGTTGTGATGAAATGCATATTGGAATTGGAAGTTGAATGATTTAGTGGAAGTTGACAAAAAAAAAATGCTTATGGCCGTGTGGTGTATTGAACTTGGGATGGAAATGAATTAAGTTTTTTAGTATGTTAGTGTGTTATTGTGATGTTTGTAATGTAAATGAAGTTAGAATGATATAAGTTTGTATTGAATTGGAATGTAGAAACTTATGTCGTTTTAGTATGGTTTTCCGACAGTAAGGAAATGAAGTTGTGTGGTTGTTAATTATGATGATCATTGATGAATTTGGAAGTTGGAAACATGTTATGAAGTTGTATGCCAAAGATTTGATGTTTTGCACAAGTTATGACTTTGATGGAAAGTTGTATATTATGTATATCGAGTGTATAACTTAAGGAAAACGATATGAAATGTTTCTAGAACTATATGGTGATGATCTTGATCGTTGATGAATGTAAAATTATTGATATTAGTTTGAAAGTTGGGGTTAGAATGAAGGTTATGGCAACTTGTGAGAAAGATGACTAGTTGAAGGATATTTGTGTTTTTAATGTTCTTTGTTGATGTTGATGTTGTCGTTTGGGTTGTTGTTTTTGGTTTCTAACCGAGTTGAATTCTCGGGGGTGCTATATGTATAGGGGAAGTGCTGCCTAAATTTCGGTAGACAATTATGCATTAAGTTGAAACTTTGGTATTCATAACTCACAATTGGTAAACTTGACCAATTGCAGATTTTTGACGAGACGGGAAGTGAGTTTGGAAAGGCGTGAGGAGCTTGAAAGGTATGTAAAGCAACCCAAATTCTTCCCTTGGCATGCCCTTAGTGTGTTAGGGTCGGATCCGGGCCTGGAAAGACTTCTCGGCCCTCGGAATCCGCAAGAGAAAATTTCAGTTTTTCCTTCAGTAGAATTGAATCATTTTAGTACGCTTTGCATGAAATAATGCAACTTTGCTCTAAATTACTTGGAAAGTCATAGAATGTTTGTAGAACCTTTTTAGGTGACCCATAAGCTTAGAGGGCACAATTTGAGCCCGCCGCCTTGTTTGTCCCGAGGCGGGCCCACTATTCCCGGTTTTGCCCTTAATGTACTAAAGCTTTCCTTTTAAGCGATTTTTGAAAGAAACGTTTGACTACCCTTTTTAATTACCTAACGAATATTGTTTTAAATATCCTATTAAGTCTTGTAAATTATTTTGACACCCGGAACGACTTCAGGAAGGTTATACTTCTGTAATTTATTATGATATCCAAAATGCATCTATTATGATCCCGTCCAACTCCATTGGATTTGTTTGGCTTTGATACGCTTCACCGAGTCTTTGAAAACATTTATGATATTTTTAAATTGCATTAGTCTCTCACTACTCCATTCGTGGATGTCCTAATGTTTCCCACACTGAGCCCGGGCCAGGATATGTTGTCAAGCGTGATCCTTTGTATTGTTCGCCGTGCCTCGATGTGAGGGGGCAGGTATACGCGTACATGGGTTTGTGGAGTATGCTGTGCCATGTACGCTTGTTCTGATATGATTTTCTATGGCCATCTGATATGATATATTATGTGATGGGGTTATGCCCCATTCTGATTCTTCTGTGTTGTGGCACCCGCGTCGGGAGGGTGGCCACGTTCTGTCTACCGAGTCCCTTGGCAGGGGCCGGATTTGATATGACATATGTTTCTGTACACACTCTGCATGTTTTGAAATTATGTATCTGATACTTTGGATTTTCTGTTTATTTTCTGTATGTCCTGCACCAGTTATGATTTTGTCTCCGTACTTCAGGCTTTACATATTCAGTACATATTTCGTACTGACCCCCTTTCTTCAGGGGCTGCGTTTTCATGCCGCGCAGGTACCGATGACAGGTTTGCTGATCCGTCCGCTTAGGATCTTATTCTGCCATTTGGAGTGCTCTCTTATTCAGAGCCATCTTTTGGTATAGTCTGTCACACCTACATATGTATATTCTCGTTCATGGGTACGGCGGGGCCCTGTCCCGTCATATGATTTTGTCGGTCTGTTTAGAGGTCTGTGGACATGTTTGTGGGTTGGGATCTTTCTGTACAGCTGTGTGTATATGTTGTGTTTAGGCGATCCCATTCGCCGCGGCGGCCGGTCCGCATATATTTAAATGTTACTCTGTTGGCCCTGTGTGGCCTTTGTTGGTATTTTCTGCGTGCAGGGTATATGGGATAGTCCGTAAAACAAAGGAAACTCTGCCAAAATTTTTCTGGAGATTATCCAAATTGGAAATAAAGCCTTGTCGGCTTCTGCTATATACTAGAATGTGTTTGAGTACCCAGATCGGGCACTAGTCTCGGCCTACGGGGTTGGGTCGTGACAACTGTACCTGTCGATATTAGAGAGTGCCTTTGAGTGCATGCTCGCCAGTATAATGAAGAGGGCAAAAAGGAACATGCCATCTACTATTTTATCAAGAAGTTCACTTCCGGCAAAGAGCGGTATATGCTTGTGTAGAAAACCTATTGCGCTTTGACCTGGATTGCCCAAAAGCTAAGGCACTACCTATCGGTGTTCACCACCGACCTCATATCCAGAATGGACCCGCTGAGATACATTTTCCGGAAACCGATGCCCATAGGAAAATTTGCTAAATAGCAGATGCTACTAAGAGAATTTGACATCGTGTACGTAGCACAAAAGGAAATCAAAAGACAAGCCCTAGCTGACCTGCTAGTAGAAAGTCCCGTCGATGACGAACTTGAACAATTACAGACTTTCTTCCCAGATGAGGAAGTGATGGCTATAGAAGAAGAGGTGGTAGAGCCGTACTCGGGCTGGAGACAATTTTTTGATGAAGCAGTCAATTACAAAGGATCAGGCATCGGGGCGGTGTTAAAGTCAGAAACAGGACAACACTATCTAATGGCCGCCAAGCTCAACTTCAGATGTACCAACAACATGGCAGAATACGAAGCATGTATCCTCGGCCTCAGGATGGCGATGGAAATGAACATACAAGAGTTGTTGGTAATCGGGGACTCCGATTTTCTCATAAATCAAGTGAAAGGAAATTGAGCAGCCAAAAATGATAAGATACTCCCATATCTGAATCTAGTACAGAGATTGTGCGGAAGATTTAAGAATATTGACTTCAGGCATACTCCAAGGGCTTAGAATGAGTTCGCAGACGCATTGGCTTGATAGCGTCTATGATCCAGCATCCTGAGAGTACCCACATTGATCCATTAGAGATCACACTGAGAGAAGAACAGGCTCACCACGCCCATATCAAGGCCAAGCCAGATGGCCAACCATGGTATGCCGACATTAAGGCCTACCTGGAAAAAGGATAGTATCCCCCAGAGAGCTCAGCAAATCTAAAGAAGACCATCAAGACGTTGGCTAATGATTTCTTCTTGAACAAAGAAGTGATGTACAAAAGGACCTCTGACCTTGGGTTACTCAGGTGTGTGGATGCCGAGGAGGCCACAAAATTGCTAAAAGAGGTGCACGTAGGGGAATGCAGACCCCACATGAATGGATTCATCCTTGCTAATAAAATCTTGAGGACAGGATACTACTGGATGAACACAGAGCACAACTCCTGTAAATTCGTGCAAAAGTGCCATCGGTGTCAGATATACGGGGATCCAATCAAGGTTCCCCCTACAGAATTACATGCAATGAGCTCTCCCTAGCCTTTCGTGGCACGGGAAATGGACGTCATAGGACCCATCGAGCCTCCGGCCTCAAACAGACATTGTTTCATCTTAGTCGCCATTGACTACTTCGCTAAATGGGTGGAGGCGACTTCCCACAAATCATTGACCAA
The DNA here is from genome assembly GCF_019175385.1 of Lycium barbarum. NCBI lineage: Eukaryota > Viridiplantae > Streptophyta > Magnoliopsida > Solanales > Solanaceae > Lycium > Lycium barbarum. The sequence goes on from NC_083339.1 coordinate 61,032,891, forward strand.
GAAAGTCGTGGCCGATTTTGTCAAAAACAATCTAATATGTCATTTAGTATAACCGACATGTAACCTCCACATTAACACGTGGCGTCTGATCTTTGTCCGATCAGCTAAGCCATCTTGTACCATGCTGGGGTACAAGACATGAACATGACATGAATGGATCTGAATCCCTCAATAGGGAAAACATGAAGGAATCGTCCAAACTGGGAGGAGCGATCCTTTTCCTACGGTGGCAAACATAGTTTCAGGCTATCTGAGCCTTCTCGGTAATATGTGCAACTTCCAAAAACATGAACATGAATATAGGTAGCCTCTGAGCCAATGGTTTTTCATAAACCTGACTTGTAAACATGACTTGTAAACTTAATTCATAAACATGGCTTGTCAACCTGATTCGTGAGTATAATAAGGCATGGATATAAGTACATAGTATAACTTGTATGAAAACATAGATGTAATTACATAATATACTTGCATGAAAGCGTGTAAACATGTATAGTGTCCTATGAAAATAACATAGTAACTAATAGCCTGCATGTAAGAACCCATGGAATGCAAAATATGAGTTTTCATGGATTATGGACAGATTCTCAATAACCAAAAGGGATTATTAAGAGCATAATAACGAAGTAATTGTACAAACATGGTATATCATGGCACATGAACCTAGGGTTATCATGAACATGGATAAAACCCCAATTTTGGTGAACTCTTGTATAATCATAGAGGAACGTGGCGTGGGGAAGAACAAAGATGTTCCCACACGTAGATAGAAGCCCTACATACCTTAATTGCTCCAAAAACTTGAGTAAAATCTGAATTTTTTACGAAGATTTCCAAAATTTTGAATCTTGAACCTTGAGATGGGTTTTCTTGAAACCCCTAGGTTAGGAACAATGATTTCTTGTTTAGACTACAAGGATATATATTCGAATTGACTTGAAATGATTAAAATAGGCTTACCTTGGTGTTCTTGATGATGGGAGAGGGTAGATCTTTCGTGTTAGGGCCTAAGAGGAATGAGACTTATGAAATAAAACTGAATTCCCGTCTTTTTATTGTCTCAGTCGCGGCTTCATAACACATGTTACGGTCCATAACACATGTTACAGTAAGTAACACTGGATCATAACACATGTTAAATTTCCAGTGAAGGTCTGATTTTTTAGGTTGGGTTACGGTGACCTGTTACGGTCCGTAACGATGAGCCGTCCTTTAGTCCAAGTTATGAGACGGTGATTTTTCAAGCCTTACCCGTTACGATATGAACGACTGTCCGTAACACACTTTACGGTCTTTCCCTTATGGCATATCGCTGGGTTTTTTGAACTGAAACATATTTTGGATTCCAACACTCTCTTTCTTAGGTTTCTATCCTCCTAAGTCTTGATTATGGTTTAGTACGAATTTTACGAGGTGTTACAATATCTCCCCCTTGGGATCATTCATTCTCGAATGGTGGGTCGTGGTTAAGATTGGAACTGGACATGGTTTAAATACACGAACATGAAGGAAACATAACATGAAACATGGGACATGAAATAACGCGATTACATGGAAACATGAATATTTAAGCATGAGACATGAGACCTGAGACCTGAGAGCTGGATACATGACATTAGCATGAAACATGAGACATGACATGATATGGGCCATGGAAAGTTGCCTTAAGAGTTCTCTACTTGCTCTTCAAACAAAAATTGGTACTTGGATTTCATATCCTCCTCAGCTTCCCATGTAGCTTCCTCAACTTTCTGACTTCTCCATAACACTTTTACTGAGGCCACATTCTTAGTTCTCAACTTGCTAACCTAACGATCAAGAATGGCTACGGGAATCTCCTCATAGGTCAAACCATCCTTAACTGTTATAGTATCAGTAGGAACAACCAACGACGGGTCTCCTACACACTTCGTCAACATGGACACATGAAACACTGGATGTACAACAGCCAACTCTTATGGCAACTCAAGTTCATAAGCTACTAGACCGACCTTTCGCAGAATTCTGTAAGGTCCAATATATCTGGGACTGAGTTTGCCTTTCTTGCCAAATCTTGTAACACCCTTCATGGGTGAGACTTTAAGGAACACCCAATCATCAACTGAAAATTCGAAGTCCCTTTGCCTCATATATGTGTAAGACTTCTGGCGACTCTGAGCTGTTTTCACACACTCTTGAATTAACTTGACTTTCTCCATATCCTGATAGACCAAATCTAGTTCTAACAACTCTGCTTCACCAACTTCGAACCAACCAATCGGTGACCTACACCTTCGCCCATACAGAGCTTCAAACGGTGCCATCCCAATGCTAGTATGATAACTGTTTTTATAAGAGAACTCAATAAGGGGCAAGTGATTATCCCAATTACCTTTGAAATCTAGGATACATGCTCTCAACATGTCCTCCAGAATCTGAATAGTATGCTCTGCCTGGCCATCTGTCTGCGGATGAAAAGCTATGTTGAGGTTCACCTTGGTACCCAATCCTTTCTGAAAGGATTTCCAGAAGCTCGCTGTGAACTGACCACCACGATCGGAAATAATAGACACTGGGGTCCCGTATAATCTGACAATTTCACTAACATATTACTTGGTGTAATCCTCTGCTGATTCTATGGTCTTGACTGGCAAAAAGTGCACCGACTTAGTAAGCCGGTTAACGATCACCCAAATAGAGTCATGCCTTCTAGCTGGATGAGGTAGATCTGATACAAAGTCCATATTGATCATTTCCCATTTCCAGATAGGAATATCGATATTTTGAGTCAAGCCACCAGGCCTCTAGTGTTCGACTTTCACTTGCTGACAATTCGGACACCTAGCCACAAAATCTGCTACATTCTTCTTCATATCATTCCACCAATATACCTTCTTAGTGGAACCTGGGTGAATGGAATACCTGGAGTTATGAGCTTCTGACATGATTCACTCTCTGAGCCCATCTACATCTGGAACACATAATCTGCCTCGGTACCTCAAGGTACCATCATCTCCCCCTTGTTCAAAAGTTGTCATCTCATGCTTGTGAATCCCCTATTTCAGCTGCAACAAGTAGGGATCGCTAAACTATTTCTCTTTGACTTCAACCACAAAGTAGGAAAGAGCCCTATCTTGAACAACCACGCCGCCATCCTCGGAGTCCAAAAGTCGAACTCCAAGACTGGCCAAACGGTGAACTTTCTTGGTCATAACTCTCTTATCTGCATCAACGTGGGCTAAAATCCCCATGGAACGCCGACTAAGAGCATCGGCTACAATATTCGCTTTCCTCGGATGATAGAGAATATTCACATCATAATCCTTAAGCAATTCAAGCCATCTCCTCTGCCTAAGATTCAGCTCCCTTTGCTTGAAGATATACTGCAGGCTTTTATAATTTGTAAAAATATCAACATGAACTCCATACAAATAATGACGCCATATTTTAAGTGCAAAAACTACATCTGCCAACTCTAGGTCATGAGTCGGATAATTCTTTTCGTGAACCTTGAGCTGACGAGATGCATATGCTAAAATCTTAGCATGCTGCATTAAGACACATCCGAGACCAACTCCCGAAGCATCACAATAAACCACAAACCCTTCGGTTCCTTCTAGGAGCGTCAAAACTGGAGCAACAATCAGTCTCTTCTTTAACTCCTCAAAGCTTCGCTCACAAGCATCTGACAATTGAAACTTAACCTTTTTCTGAGTCAACTTAGTCAACGGAGCAGAAATAGAAGAAAATCCCTCCATAAAACGTCTATAATAACCCGCCAAACCCAAGAAACTTCTTATATTAGAAACTGAAGTGGGTATGGGCCAATTCTTTACAGTATCTATTTTCTGAGAATCAACCTTCACACCTTCACCCGAAATTACATGGCCTAAGAATGCCACTGAGTTAAGCCAAAACTCACACTTTGAGAATTTTGCAAAGAGTTCGTGATCTTTAAGAGTCCGCAACACTATTCTGAGATGTTCTGCATGATCAACCTCACTACGGGATTACACTAAAATATCATCAATAAATATAATGACGAATAACTCAAGATATGGCTTGAAGACCCTATTCATGAGGTCATGAAAGCAGCTAGCGCATTTGTCAACCCAAATGACATAAGAAGAAATTTAAAATGTCCATAACGGGTTCTGAAAGAAATCTTCGGAATATCAACTTCCTTAACCTTTAACTGATGGTAGCCTGATCTGAGGTCAATCTTGGAATAACAATGGGCACCCTGAAGTTGATCAAATAAGTCATCTTTTCTGGGAAGAGGCTACCTGTTCTTAATGGTGACTTTGTTCAACTGGTTGTAGTCAATACCCATGCGTAAGGAACCATCCTTCTTTTGGACAAATAAGGCTGGCGCACCCTAAGGTGAAAAATTGGGCCTGATAAACCTTTTATCCAGAAGATCTTTCAACTGAACTTTGAACTCTTTTAACTCTGCTGGAGCCATTCTGTATGGCGGAATAAATATCGACTGAGTGTCGGGGAGTAGATCAATTCTAAATTCAATCTCCCTGTCAGGAGGGACTCCTGGAAGATCTTCAGGAAAGACCTTTGGAAACTCATTTACAACTGGAACGAACTGGAGAGTTGGAGTCTGGATATTTGAATCCTTGACTTGAACTAGGTGGTAGATATAACCCTTCGAAATTATTTTTCTGGCTTTTAGGTAAGAAATAAGCCTACCCTTAGGTACCACTGAATTACCCTTCCACTCTATAACTGGCTCATTTGGAAACTCGAATTTCACTACTTTGGTTCTACAACATACTGTGGCATAACATGAAGCCAACCAATCCATACCCATGATTACATCGAAGTCTACCATCTCTAATTCTGCTAAGTCAGCTATAGTTCTGCGGTGATAAACTAGAACTGGACAACCCCTATAAATACACCTAACAATGACTGACTCACCCACTGGGGTGGACACCTCAAAGGGTTCATGCAATTTTTCTGGTTCAAACCCAAATTTCGTAGCAATAAACGGGGTTACATAAGATAAGGTGGATCCTGGGTCAATAAGGGCATATACGTCAAAGGTGAAAACGGTTAGTGTATCTGTGACAACATCTGCACGAGCTTCCGTGTCTTGACGATCTATCAATGCATATAAATGGTTTCATCCTCCGCCTGTATTTCCAGACTTAGCTGCATTATGCCTCTGCTGGGCCTGGTTATTACGAGAGACTACTGAATTCGTCGACTACGCTATGTTACCTCCAGTACCTTGCCTAGCCGACGACCAATTTCTCTGAAAATGACCCCTCAGGCCACAACCATGGTATATATCCATACCTATACGACACTCACCTGAGTGTCTCCTATTACACTTGCCGCATATCGGGTTGGTATAAGTCGACTGAACCACACTAGCTTGAGAGTAAGAACTTGATGGCCTGACATTCTGCTTGTTGTCATTACAAAACTTGGGAACTAGGCACTTGTTGTGGATGGAGTAGGTCCTGCTAACCTATTCCTAAAGAATTTCCTATTCTCATTACCGCTGAACTGTCCGGTAGATTTGACCCTCTTGTTGAATTCCTTGTCTTTCTCTTTCTGCAAGGCTTCCTCCTTCTTTAGCCTTGTCTCATTCCCCTGTACGAAGGAAACTATCTTGGAGATAGTCATTCCCCCGTTCTGTGCAGCAATATTGGCGCCATCGTACAAATGGGGATCAAGACCACCAACAAACCTCCTCACTCTTACCCTCATGTCCGGTATCATAAGTAGGGCATGCTTAGCCAGACTAACAAACTCCAAGTAGTAGTCCTGAACTGACCTACCATTTTGCTTAAGCTTCAGGAATTGCTCAGCCTTAGCTTCTCTCACCTCTATTGGCATGAAGTGGTCCAGGAATGCACTTGCAAATTCATCCCATATAGCATCAGGCGCATCTTCACCTCGGGATAATTCCCAAGATTCGTACCAAGTATTAACAATGCTCTGCAGCTGATGAGCTTCAAAAGTAGCTGCTTTGATTTCCATAATTGTCATAATCCTAAAGATTTTCTGAAGAGCATCAATGTAGTCCTGAGGGTCCTCGTCTTTCTTTGTCCTCATGAAGACTGGGGGATTCATCCTGAGAAAGTCCTTAGTCTTAGAAGACTCTCCATTATTCCCTAAACTTAACCTAGATTCCTAACGTTGGGCTTGAGCTGCTACCAGTTATGTGAGCATGTTGATAGCACTCATAACATCCCCATCTGAATCACTAGGAGGTGTAACTGTAGGAGCGGTTGGGGCTGCTGTCTGAGTCGAAACGGTCTCTTCATGAGCTACATCCACGGTAGCCCTCTGGTTGGTGGCTGTGGTCTTCCTGGTGTATTTTCTTTTCACAGGCATTTTCTGAAAATACGTACACGCACGAATTAGAAAGGCATCCTGAGAATACTGCTCTAACTGCATGATCTAGAGTATGAAAGAAGTGAGACAATCCTAAATATCTTGGTGATCAACTATTTATATGTGTGGGGCCCTCACACATATAAAAGTGACCCCACTGGACACGGTTTCACGAACAACCCTCAAGACACTTGAACCTACGCTCTGATACCAAGCTTTGTCATGCCCTGAACCATGGCCTGAGCGTAACACGACACTCGGTGCCTGACTGCATATGATCGAGCAAACCACATGGCTTGCTGAATCATCATGAGGCATACATGTGTGGAGTGTAACATGAAACATGATGGGCTTTAAAAAAACATGAAGTCATAATAACTTATAAAATACTTGTTTAAAACATGAATGCGGAAATACCATGAATTAAGCCAAAGATGGCTAAACAACCCTGAATATCTGATATAACATACTGACTGGCCTAGTCTATGAAAGCTCTATCATGAGTCTGATTGGAAAACATACTTGCTGGGACAAGGCCCCTAGCATACCTTAGATGCATAGCTAATCATAAAATAAAGAGTTGACTAAACCCCGAGTGAGATGGGGCTCACCAATAAGCTGATATGAATGTTGTCCTACTGAGCAGATGCGTCGTCCTGTAAATCAGTACTTGCATCGTGAAATGCAGGCCCCCGGGCAATAAAAGGGGATATCAGCACATTGAATGTACTAGTATGTAAAGCAACTGAAAGAATAATCATGGCATATGAAATAGCAATGATAAAAGCTGAAACTGAAGTCTGGTCATGAACATGATTATCTGACATGTATATTAACATGAGTAAAAATATCTGTGGGAGAGAATTAGTATAACTGACATGTAACCTCCACGTTAACATGTGGCGTCTTATCTCTGCCCAATCAGCTAAGCCATTTTGTACCTTGCCGGGGTACAAGACATGAACATGATCCAAATCCCTCAATGGGGAAAACATGAAGGAATCGTCCTAACTGGGCGGAGCGATCCTTATCCTACGATGGTAAACATAGTTTTAGGCTATTTGAGCCTTCTCGGTAATCTGTGCAACTCCCAAAAACATGAACATGAATATAGGTGGCCTCCGAGCCAATAGTTTTTCATAAACCTGACTTGTAAACATGACTTGTAAACTTAATTCATAAACATGGCTTGTCAACCTGATTCGTGAGTATAATAAGGCATGGATATAAGTATGTAGTATAACTTGTATGAAAACATAGATGTAATTACATAATATACTTGCATGAACACGTGTAAACATGTAGAGTGTTTCATGAAAATAACATAGTAACTAATAGTCTGCATGTAAGAACCCATGGAATGCAAAATATGGATTTTCATGGATTACGGACAGATTCTCAATAACCAAAAGGGAATATTAAGAACACAATAATGAAGTAATCGTACAAACATGGTATATCATAGCATATGAACCTACGGTTATCATGAACATGGCTAAATTTCACGACCCAAACCGGAGGGCCGCGACTGACACCCAAGACCCTACTCGGCTGAGTGCCATACTACTATTCCAACCAGGAGTCACAATTTTTTTTTGTGAACCTTTAATCGACGAAATGACGCTTCCGTTAGGTAAATAAAAAAACTTTTCAATAAAACTCTTTCGTCAAATCAGGGACTTCTCCCTTATCGTTAATTCAAAGAAAACCTTTAGTAACAATAAAATATTTAAAAATAAAGCATTAAAACACATCGACCTATATGGTCACTTTACACAACTGTTGACATCTCGATGCACTATCCACAGGACACTGTCTGCAAACGTCTATAACATACACGAGATACCATAACATAAATACTTTGACTTGGTAACACTCCGAACTAAGATGGAGCTCACCAATCCAGCTGATAGCCTGGGAACATCCTATAGCCAATGTCTTCTACTCATCTCTATACACCTGCATGGCATGAAACACAGCGTCCACAAGAAGGGACATCAGTACGAACAGTGTACTGAGTATGTAAGGCATGAATAACAACATAATAAGAAATATAGAACATAACAGGGGATAAAGATGACCTGTACATTTGATTACCTCTTAAGGCGGATACCATGCATGCAACTTTAACCTTTTTAAATCAATATGTACATAAAATCATAGAAGACATCTAAGACATTTCAATGAATGTGCAAAGATAAATAAATCATTATGGCTATATAAACAAAACTCATATATCTATAGAAATGCCACAACATAGGCCACATCGTCACCCCTAAAAACATCACAACATAGGCCACAGCGTCACCCCCTGTCAACTGTGCCTTATATATATAAACATCACATCATAGGCCACAGCGTCACCCCCTGTCAACTGTGCCTTATATAAATAACCATCACATCATAGGCCACAGCGTCACCCCCTATCAACTGTGCCTTATATATATAAACATCACATCATAGGCCACAGCGTCACCACCTGTCAACTGTGCCTTATATATATATATATAGACATCACATCATAGGCCACCTGTCAACTGTGCCTTATATATATATATATACATCACAACAAAGGCCACAGCGTCACCCCCTGTCAACTGTGCCTTTTATATGTACATGAAGAATGAGAATGAGTGCAGTGCATAAGCAAAATGAAATAATAGAACTTGGTAATGTCACAAAATAACTTTACACACATATTATACTCATAGCATGCATGAGGGTTCAAACATAAGCTACCACTTTAGCGGGGTGACGTAAGGTCGATAATCTCCGATTTATATTATGGAATAATCATCATCACTCTATCTCACCTTGAAGGGGCAATTATTACAAGGTGAGACCAACAACAATGAATAAAATCAAGAAAATCATGAAATAAGCTCAATAATCTCAAAAAGCATTGATCTCATAACTTGAGACTTTTAACCATAAAATCATCATCAACATAATCATCATAGGAAATATTCTCATCTTTGACATCATCATTATCATCATAAAAATATAATGTTCATCGTTGTTATCATAAGAGCTCACAGAATCATAAATCTCTAGTTTGGAAAATACGGGCATTTTGGAAAACATTTATGGATTATCGGGAAAGGAATCATGCCTTGGAGTCATAAACTTCTATCTTTTGAAAACAAATAAATTATGGAAGCATTTATGAAATCATACCATAGGGATCATGCCTTTGAAAGAAAGGGACGAGTCTTAACATACCTGATTGATCTCTTACGAATTAACGCTTATTCTCCCAAACTTGCAAATCTACACTCAAAAGAAATTATATTACCGTTAGACTTATCGTCATATGCCTATCTCAAGTCCTTAAACCAAACTCCTTTAGAATCTGCCAAAATTCGGGCAGCATCTCCCTTGTTTATATGCCTAGCCCGAAATCACAATCCAGCAACCAACAACAACAACAACAATACCAACATCAACAACAATATTATCAATACCAATATATTCCATAAAATATCCCACGCGATGTTTTTCAACATACAACAACAATATACACTTCCTTTCTTCCCAATCAAGGAGTATAATCTCATCAACACACCAACAACATTAGATACCATATCTATACATGTAAATTATCCCAGCCACACGGCCACAACATGCTTAAAATAGTCCATAAACACAACAACTACAACACGACACTTTATGACCTTTCCTCCATAACTATTTTCACTTTTAAGACTTGCTAAACCTTCAAATAAACTAAACATAAGAGATAGGATGAAGAACATACCTTATACTTGAAGAAATTCAGCCACACCAACTTTTTTCAAGACCAAACTTACCACAACATCAAGTAGAAGCAAGAACAATAACCTTTCATGTACTAGTTTGGTGTAATCTTGTTAAATTCTTAATTTAATGGGCTATAAATGTTTGGGGGTTGTGTTGAGAAGTTTCTAGGACTATTTAGAATGTAAAATGCTGAAAACATGGAGTTAATTGGGTATTTATACCCCTCATAAGTCGGTTCCACCGACTTTCCCAAGTGGTACCCGCGGAAGCCATTTGGCAGCTTGGAGTCTTTATCGTAAAATGGCCATAATTCTCGATCCCGCTATCGTATGAGGGCCCACGACCTATGGTTGGAAAGATATTTCAATTATATACAACTTTCAATTTTGGTGTGTTTTCAAATTCCAAACTTATAATAGCATTTTGTCCCCTCCAAGTCAGATCATCCGAAAACGTATCCTTAAATCATCCTTTTGGAGGGCTTATGCCCATATTTCGCTTAAGGGTCCTTCTTAAGACTTACTCAACTTCCCATGTACTACTCATATAAATTTTCATATGTCCTTTATAAAACTCCGACATGTGGGCCCCACCTTAACCTACGGTTACGAGGGCTATTCATCAAGTAACGTGTTAACTGATTTACTCCATACGGTCTCCAAATGTCATATATATATTCTTATACTCAGATCATATAATCTTCATCCCTGATCCTTGTATAACTTTGCTCTCCCTTGAGCTCATACTAAGCCGTCTACAGTCTTAGTAACGCGAAATTTTTCGGGTGTAATACTAAAACCCCAATTTTGGTGAACTCTTGTATAATCATGGAGGAACGTGGCATGGGGAAGAACAAAGATGTTCCCACTCATAGATAGAAGCCCTACATACCATAATTGCTCCAAAAACATGAGGAAAATCTAAATCTTTGAAGAAGATTTCCAAAATCTTGAATCTTCAACCTTGAGATGGGTTTTCTTGAAAACCCTAGGTTAGGAACAATGTTTTCTTGTTTAGATTACAAGGATATATATTAGAATTTACTTGAAATTATTAGAATAGGATTACCTGGGTGTTCTTGATGATGGGAGAGGGTAGAACTTTCGTGTTAGGGCGTGAGAGGAATGAGACTTATGAAATAAAACTGAATTCCCGTCTTTTTATTGTCTCAGTCGCGGCACTATTACGGATCATGTTACGATCCGTAACACTGGACCGTAACGCGTGTTAAATTTCCAGTAAAGGTCTGATTTTTGAGGTTGGGTTATGACGACCTGTTACGGGCCATAACACGTGTTATGGTCCTTAACGATGAACAATCCTTTGGTCAAAGTTACGAGATGGTGATTTTTCAAGCCATACCCGTTACGGTATGAACGGCGGTCCGTAACACACGTTACGGTCCTTCCCTTGTGGCATAACACTGGGTTTTCTGAACTGAAACATATTGTCGATTCCAACACTCTCCTTCTTGGGTTTCTAGCCTCCTAAGTCATAAATATGGTTTAGTACGAATTTTACGAGGTATTATATTATCTTTCTCTCCTGCCTATCCAAGATCACTATAGGCTCCTCCTCATAAGATATTCTCATCATGCAACATAGAATCCCAACGAATGATATAAGACCCATCTGAATGGTACCTCTTCAACATAGAAACATGGAACAGCACCAACACGATGGAGAATCTCAAATGGACCAATGTACCTCAGGCTCAACTTGCCCCTCTTACCAAATCGCATCACCTTTCATGGGTGAAATCTTCATAAGAACCTGCTCACCCTCCATAAACTCTAAATCTCGAACCTTCCGGTCCGCCTACATCTTTTGCCTACTCTGAGCTGCCAGAAGCTTTTCCTGAATTAGCTTCACCTTATCCAAAGACTCCCTCAGCAAATCTGTACCCTAAGGTCGAACCTCAAAAGCATCAAACAACCCAATAGGAGAACGACACCTCCTACCATATAAAGGCTCGAATGGCACCATATCAATACTCGAATAGTAGCTATTATTGTACGCGAACTCTGCCAAGGGTAAGAGCTGGTCCCAATGACCACCAAAATCAATAACACATGCTCTTAACATATCCTCAAGAACCTGAATAGTCCTCTCGGACTGACTATCAGTCTGTGGATGAAATGCGTTGCTAAGATCTAACTGAGTACCCCACCCACTCTGCAAGGTCTTCTAGAAATGAGAGGTAAATTGAATAACTCGATCGAAAATAATAGAAATAGAAACCCCATGCAATCGCACTATATCTCAGATGTAAATCCTGGATAACTTCTCTTCATTATAAGTAGCATGAACTGGGATGAAATGAGCAGATTTAGTCAACCGATCAACAATAACCCAAACTGAATCAAACTTGCGCAAGGTCTTCAAAAGACCTACAAAAAAATCCATGGAAATCCTCTCCCGCTTTCCATTCTGGAATGGGCATCCTCTGAAGCACCCCCACCATGTCTCTGGTGCTCATACTTGACTTGTTGGCAATTCATACACTGAGCAACAAAATCTGCATTATCTCTCTTCATCCGGCCCTACCAGTAGTGCTGTCTCAAATCATGATATATCTTAGTCGCGCCTAGATGAATATAATAACTGGAGCTATGAGCCTTCTCTAATATCAATTGAATTAGACCACGCACATGAGGAACGTACACGCATCCCTTGATCCTCAAAATCCCTTCATCATCAAGCACGGCCTCCTTGGCCTCACCACTCAACACTTTATCACGAATCTTATATAACTTAGCATCATCAAACTGCTGAGCCCTGATCTGCTCCAAGAGAGACGACCTCGCCTCAACACACGCTAGAACTCTACCCTGATCCAAAATATCATGTCGCATAAGACTGTTAGCTAGAGTCTGAATCTCCATGGCTAAAGGACGCGCCAAAAAATCAACCGAGCTAAACTACCCATACTCACTACCTTTCGGCTCAATGCATCAGCTACCACATTAGCTTTTCCCGGATGGCAAAGAATAGTGATATCATAATCCTTAAGTGGCTCCATCCATCTACGCTATCTAGAATTAAGATCCCTCTGGTTGAACACATATTGTAGACTACGGTAATCAGTAAATACCTCATAATGGACCCTATATAGAGAATGCTAACAAATCTTCAAAGCGAAGACTACCGCTGCCAACTCCAAATCATGAGTATGGTAGTTCTTCTCATGGATCTTTAACTTCCTAGAAGCACATAGGCAATGACTTTACCCTCTTGCGTTAATACGAAACCCAAACCAACACGAGACGCATTTCAATATACTGGGAAGTCCTTAACCTCCACGGGTAATGCCAAAATTAGGGCTCTAGTCAACAAGGTCTTGAGCTTTTGGAAGCTCTCTTTAAAAGCATCGGACCACTGGAAAAGAACCTCCTTCTGAGTCAATCGAGTCAAGTGAGAAGTAATAAAAGCAAAACCTTTCATGAAACGATGGCGGTAACTAGCCAAACCCACGAAGCTATGAATCTCAGTCACTGAACTGGCCTCGCCCAATCCCTAACAGCCTCAATCTTCTTGGAACCAACCATAATCCCATCCTTTGACACCACGTGGCCCAAAAATGCCACTGAATTAAGCCACAACTCACACTTTGAAAACTTGTCATAAAGCTTTTTCTATTTCAATACCCAAGGACAATCCTCAAATGACACTCATGCGCCTCCCTACTCTTCAAATACACATAGATATCATTGATGAAGACTATGACGAAGGAATCCAAGTATGGCTTAAAAATGCCATTCATCAAACTCATGAAAGTTGTCTGGCCATTCGTAAGCCCAAATGACATAACAAGGAACTCGTAATGACTACAACGAGTCCTAAAGGACATTTTCAGAATATCCTCGGCCCGAATCCTCAGTCGATGATAGCCTTACCTCAAATCAATCTTCGTAAACACAGTAGAACCCTGAAGCTGGTCGGACAAGTCATCAATACAGGGAATAAGATATTTATTTTGAATGGTGACCTTGTTCAACTGGTGGTAATCAACATATATCCGCATAGTCCCATCTCTCTTCTTCACAAATAGCACGGGAACGCCCCAAGAGGAGATGCTCAGTCTGATGAAACCCTTACTCAGAAGATACTACAATTACTCATTTAACTCTATCAACTCGGTAGGATCCATCCTATATGGCAGAATGAAAATAGGGCGAGTGCCCGGATCTAGGTCAATATAGAAATTAATGTCGCAATCGGGTGGCATACCCAACAAATCTGAAGGGAATACCTCAGCTAACACGTATAGAACAGACATAGACTCAAGCGGCGGAGAATCAACACTAGTATCATGAATATGGGCCAAGTAGGCAAAGAACCCCTTATCAACTAATTTCTTCGCGCGGAGATAGGAAATGATCTTTTTCGGGGTGAGACTAAAAGTACCCCTCCAGTTAATTCTAGGAATATCTGGCATGGCTAACGTGATGGTCCAAGATCGCATGGTAAGGGGACAACCAACTCATGCCCAAAATAATGTCGAAATCTACCATATCCAAAATCACCAAGTCTACCCACGTATCATAACCCATAAAAGTAACTAAAAAATACCGATAAACTTGATCAACCACCACCGAATCTCTAATCGGAGTAGACACTTGAATACGTACATCAAGTCGATCACAAGTCAAATCCCAACCCACAGAATGATAAGCCGACACATAAGATAAAGTAGACCCTGGATCAAATAAGACTGACGCTGCCCCATGAACAAAAATGGTACTTGTGATCACTGCAACTGACGCCTCGGCCTCTGGCCTACCGAGGAAAACATAACAATGAGCACCACTACGGCCACTCTGCTGGACTAAGCTCCTCTCCTGGAGGCCGAAAAACCACCTCTACCAGACTGATATCAACCCCTAGAGGATTGCAAACAACCACAACCTGTAGAAGTATCGCCTCTACTTGAAAAACCACCCTATCTACCAGAAGATACCAGAGTCCTCGGGGTCTGAAATCTAGAACCCTGTTAGGTCCCACCCTATCTCAATCTGGTATACTTTCTCGCGATGTGTTCGGGATCACCACAAACAAAGCAAGCTCTAGGTGATGGAGGCTGAAACACTGAGGCTGAGGAACTGGAGGGACCACCTCGATCGGCTGGTTGTGAAAATGAGCCTTCACAATCCTGTCTTGACCCATAACCACTCTGTCTAGAAGAGCCACTTGCAGATGACTAAAGCGCTACAGAATGGGGTTGTTGGAGTGTGATTGATAGGTCCTGGATGACTGGTCCCCACATCTAGAACTTGACACACTGTATCCACCATACTGACGAGGC
Organism: Lycium barbarum; assembly: GCF_019175385.1. Taxonomy (NCBI): domain Eukaryota; kingdom Viridiplantae; phylum Streptophyta; class Magnoliopsida; order Solanales; family Solanaceae; genus Lycium; species Lycium barbarum. Next base: position 61,048,294 of record NC_083339.1, read on the forward strand.
CTCTTCTCACTAAACCCACCAAGAGAATGGGCCCTAGCTGACTTAACACCTGCGGCATGATCCACTATTGTCTGGAAGGAAGACCCCATAGCTATAAGCTGAAGACAAGCAACATGAAGTGGAAGCACCAGTCCACTCACAAACTTCCTAACCCTCTCTAACTCGATCAAAATCAACTGCATCGTATAGCATGCCAAGAATAAAAATTGAGGCGCATACTCGGCCACCGACATACCCTTCTAATGCAAGTGGATGATATCATCCCTCCTTTGATCTCCCAAAGTACGGGGTACGTACTTCTCTATGAAGGCCTGGTGAAACCGTGACCAAGAGAGTGGAGGCAAACCAACGGGCCTGCAATCAATGAATGACCTCCACCAAGTCTTTGCGTCCCTGTGAAGCTGGAAAGATACATAATCCACACCATGCGACTCCACAATACCCATCTTGTACAATCGCTCATGCATATCTATAATGAACTCATACGCGTCCTCACTAGGCGTACCAAAGAATCTGCCAAAAATCTCCTGATCCCCAAGTGTCAAGACCTAGCCTGCTACAGGCCTAGGAGCACCTGTAGGGGCTTGAATCCCATCAATGCATAGGGCCATTGCAGCAGCAGGCTGCATCCCCGGTGTTTGTCTCTGCTCAGGAATCTGTGCTCCTGCTCTGGTATGTGACCCACTGGAGTAGTGGCACCACCCACGACATGCTGGCCATCAAGATCTAGAAGGATACGAGCCATAATGTCTTGAAATACTGGATCGAATATAACCTCAGGGTGAGTCTAGGTTGGCCCCATCCCTCCGCCAACAGCATGCTCTTGAGCGGCCTGGCACTCTGGCTGATGCTCTTGCTAGGACTCTGGAGAAGCTGATCTAGCACTCTCTGTCCATTTAACTTGACAACATTATAATAGAAGGCCATTTTATTTCGGTGCTTATGAAAATGACATCCCCTGTTCATTTGGGCACAATTGTTTGGATTCGTAATCCTCATTTGCTTTTAAGCGTGATCAAATTTAAGAATTATTTCGTTTCATTTAGACGTATACGAGAATCTTCAGAAGGTGAAAGTTTTTCTTCATTCCATTCCTTGAACGTACATAATTTTTTTACAACTTTGCCTATACAAAAATTTATAGGAAATGAAAAAAAAACATTACAAGAGAATTATGGTTGAGCTGATATCTATTGGGTCTAGCCGATTCCTGATTCTAGTTCTTTCTATTTTTTTCGAGATTGATCTACCAGCCCCCATTTCTTTTCTTTATTCTGGAGCCAGTTCGGGCTATCTCCGGTATCTTTGGACATGATGCAATTGGGCGCAGTTGTTTTTTAGTCACTGCTCCGGAGCCATTTTCAGATGCTTTCGGTACTTATTGTTTTGATTTTGTTTATTTGATGAGACGGTGCTCGTAGACATTACTGTTCTCCATCTGAGTTCTTTTCTGCTGACTCGCTTCGGAAAAACTCCTGTCTCCTGTCAGTCTGTGGTCCCGACAGGTATGGTTCAAATCAGTGTTTGGAATGCCTCCGACCAAAATTTAGTTGACCTTGATTCCGGGCTGTAGAAGATGTCCATATATTTACTTGTTTATCTTCTACGCGAATCTTCGACGTATATCGATTGTGAACATCTTCCCATGTCGTTGCCTCGAACTCTAGCAAATTTCCTTTGAATTTTTCTGAAGCATCCGAACTCAGAGGGTTGAGACCTATAGTGAAAGCCTCAGCTTCCCATTTATTCGAAACCATGAGCAACAATATCCTTTCCTTTTGGAACCGGGTGACGAAGTCCCGGAGCAACTCGTTCTCCCCTTGCGTTATGCTGAAGATGTCTGCCTTTCGTGTTTGCACCTTCCGGGCTCTAGCATGTGCTCTAATAAACATATCTCCGAACATAGTAAATGAATCAATAGAGTGTTCGGGCAAAAGATAATACCAAGTTAAAGCCCTTTTAGCCAATGTCTCACCGAATTTATTGATCAAGAACGATTCTATCTCATTTGGTTTCAGGTCATTTCCTTGACAGCTATGGTGTAGGCCGTTATGTACCCCTGCAAATTTGTCGTCCCGTCATACTTGGGGATGTCTGGCATCTTGAACCTCTTTGGGATCAACTCCGACGCGATTCACGCTTATATGCTCGCTGGCTGTATCTCTTTGCATATGGGCCCTCCACGACTGATGGAGCTCCCGGTATTTGATCCATATGGGCTTGCAACTCCTTCGCATTATTTTCCATTTCCTTAGTGCTTTTATTCATCTTATCAGTTATTTCTTTCATAAATTGCAAGACTTGTGTCCGGAAAGGATCATCTCAGATGGATTCACTCCGGATACGTCTTCATTCCCAACGGTCCTTCCCTCCGTTTGGTCTCCACTGGGTGTATTGTTTCCAACAGTTAGTGCCGGAGGAATCCCCCCGGGCCTTCTGACTCCGGCGTTTGGATTGCCAGAAAGTGCTGAGATAGTTTGCCTCATGGATTTCATTTCCTCCATCAGTGACCGTTGTTGCTCCCTCACGATCTGCATTGCTTCTTGGGGGTTTCGTCAGCAGGCGTTATTTCCTCTGTAACAAGCTGATTTAGACCATTTTTAGGGGCAGTTACTCCATCGTTGTTTCTGGAAGTGCTATGAGTTTGGTCATCGGTAGTGTTTGTCATATCTGAAATATGTGTTCTAACAAAAAAGACGTAAGATAATTAATATAAGACAATGGGTCACAATGATACCATAATTGTCTTGGCCCCACAGTGGGTGCCAAACTATTTACACGAAAAATCATTACAGTTGAATTTGTGTACATGGTCAAGGACACATGGATCAATATGACCGAATAATGAGATAATATGTAAAATTAAGCAAGATAATTATAAAGAAAGCTAAAGGAATTTAAAGCAATAGCCTGAGCATTGGAGAAGCTTTTGAACTAGAGTCTTCGGGTAAGCGAACAATCAGATCTTTGCTTAGTTGAACAAAAGCAATTAGGAACTAAAGCAAGGTAATTCTTGTATATATTTTTAGACGATCCTTACAATGAGATGAGCACATCTATTTATATTAAAGCTATGGGGTGCATGCTCCACAAATCATGCTCTCTTCATTACCAATATTAATGCCAAAGGTAATAAAGAGATTTAATGCTATGACAATGAATGGCAATGAAGGGCAATACTGCACATTTAAGACCGGAGGCAGACTTGCGGTTTCCTGTAACGGTTGCACATTGAATGACATTTGACCGGTGAGTTGACATGCTTCTCTAAGCCCTTTGTAGTTTCTGTCTCCAGTAGTGGCTGCCAAGTTACTCCTCCGAAGCATCGTTATTCTTTCCCGGAGCCCCTCGCTTGCTGACTCAAATCTGACATGTCACCATCGCCACGTGTCATCCTTTGATACGTCCACTTGGTGTCGACGGAATTTACCCTATACAATAACTAAGATTCCTTGGTTATAGCAAATAGAGCTCTCTTAATACAATACCAAATCACTTTCGACAATAATTTCAATCATTATTATCCACATTAATCAAGCAATTATTGTACAAGCTAACTAACAAAGCTAATTATTTCAAACAAAATTGTTCAAACAATTCTACATATGAACAATCTCACTACGAAAAGTTCCCTAATTTGACTTCTTTCTTCAAATCAACTGAACTGAAAAATTTGAAAATCGCACAGTCCCTTTACCGAGAGAAAAAGGAGAAGGCACTAGAAGCTCGGATAATATTTCAGCAAAAAGTAATTTCTTCGAAACCAATGAACTTACATAGACAATAAAAACACAAAATTAGTGATTTACATACGAAGCTCATCATCACTGATTCTACTGATTCATGTTAATTTCAGTAGAATCAGTGAAGAAAAAAACACAAATATGCAGAGAAAATGTCACGACCCGACTAGGGGCTGCGACGGGCACCCGGTGCTAACCCACCCGGGCACCCCTTATCATAAATTACTCCTTTCATCTAGGTGAGGCACATAATTAAATATATATTTCTATTCATCCATCATGCTAGTCCCATTGGACAACAATACCTTTACATCATCATTGGCATCTATGCCATATCAACGTACATAAGCCGACAAGGCTAACAAAATGATATACAAATATAGGCCGACAAGGCCAGACATACCTAACCATATACACATGTCTACGAGCCTCTAAGGAGAGTATGTCATATCACATAAGTAGGACAAGACCCCGCTATGCCCATAATTATGTACACAAAAGAATAAGTACCCAAAAGCTATAGCTCCGAATGAAATGGAGCTCCGCTATGTAGTCCTCGAGAATGTAGCTATGGATCAAGTCTGTTTCCCTATGCACCTGCGGGCATGACGCAACGTCCACAAACAAAAGGACGTCAGTACGAACAATGTACTGAGTATGTAAAGCATGATCAATATCAACATAGGAGCATATCATACAACATATGAAATAGTATAGGATGGAAGATAGTAATATCATCGTCATAAGAACTTACTTGCCTTTCATAGGAACTTTCTAATTCTAATGCGTATTTGTGTACATACATCCATATCCGTATCCGTACTCATTTACATTGCGTTCATCGCCGTATTCATATACATGGTCTTATTCATATTCATATCATATTCCTATTCATACTCATATCTATGTCATATACATAATCATATCATATACATAGCATTTGCATAGCATGCCCGACCATGAAGGATCGGTGTTTCATACTTACTTGGCCAACCAAGGCTCAAGGTTACACATACCTGGCCCTACCAAGGCTTCAGGGTTACATCTACCTGGCCCTACCAAGGCATCAGGGTTATCCGTACCATCTGCAGAGGTGTGCGCGCGTTACATAATCATATACATATTCTACCCGGCCTTTTAAGCTGGGGGTTTCATAATAGCCATACATAGTTATATATACATAATAGTTCATAAGCATCTATACTATTAGCATCACTATCATCATCGTCACCGCTATCGTCATTCGTTACATTTGTCCTTATAGGATTACTCGTCATATGAAGAACTTAGTACAATCGTAGCATATCAAGAATCGTGAGCTCAATAGCTCGGAAGATTGAATCATTTAAAAGACATCATAGATTCATGGGAGATTTAGATGTTAGGCCAAAGAACCATGCCTTATGAAAGAAGGGTTAGCCTTACATAACTTTCCGTTCAACTATTTACCACTTACTTGTTCTCCTTCAATGCTCACGTTTTTACCTTCATTAAAGTCATATTATCATTAGAAATCGATAGCTAGCATACACAACTAACACTAGAGAAAATCGGACAGCATTTCCTTTTTTTATACGACATTCTCCCATATCGCGTATCAACTCCCAAACGTCAATAATACATTCACAATATCATAACAATAGTCCTCATTCATCTACATTATCTATATTTCTCACTTCGCTTCCATTCACCCATATCCATGGTCATAACACACGACTATGTTCATTCACATACATTGCCTATCCCATGTTCTCAACATCATTTATAACCTATTTATATCACCAAACATCAAGAATCATGACTCAATTCGAGCTATTACTCAAAATGGCACTAGTCCACATTCATGACCCATTTTTCCATATCCTTCTACAATCCAAGTATTTCAACTTTCAAATACCTTAAACAATATGGAAATATCATAAATCTTACCTTAGATGTTGTAGTAACAAGCCTTGGGTTGTAATACTTCACTTGAGCAAAACCCTAGTTCATCTCCAATGAGGTTTCTTGACTTGAATGATCTTTAATGGGTTTTCCTACACTTGTTCACTTAATTTATGTTGTTGATCACTAATACCTCTTGAATTCTTGTAGAATAAATGTAGAGAGATGTTTTAGAGAGAAGGGATGTGATATGGAAATGAAATGAAATGAAACTTGGATCCCTTATTTAATAAACCAAATATGTCCCGACCAGTTCTACTGTACGATCGACGGAGCGTCGATCGGATCGACGGGAGTGTCGATCTGATCGTCGAAGTCGTTAAATTTATAGTGAGCAACCTTTCGTTTCCTTTCCTTCTACGGTGAGAAGGACGGTCCGTCGAACCGATCGACGGAGCATCGATCTGATCGTCGAATGGTCTGATTCTACGGCACCATCGACAAATCGTCAGCCCATCCGACGGTACAAAGAACGACCGTCGAACCCCCCTTTCGCAGACCTGCAGTGAAGTTTTTATTTAACGAACCTTTCTCCCTTGCCTCTAACTTCTTTGGGATCTTAATTAGAATCGTTAAGCATCCCTTCTTACTGTAGGGATATCATGTACACCTTAACTTATGTTAGTCCATTCACCGCTCAGCAACCTAAAGTTCCGAGGTGTAACATTCTTCCCCCTTAAAAACATTCGTCCTCGAATGTTAAGTCCTCGAGAATTCTATAAAAATTTCGCCAGAGTTTCCCTTATAATATGGCACTACCATCCTGTCACAACAACCCATAATTACAATGCCTCATAGGGCCACAACATAATAGCAACGGAATTTGGCCACACACGACCAAAAAGCATAAAAGGAAAACATACATACCTTATGATCTTGACGTCTCATCTTGGATCTCTTCTAGGGGCTGAAACAAATGCGGGTACTTGGATTGCATAATTTCTTCCGCTTACCATGTCATTTCTTCTCGTTTATTACTTCTCCATAAAACCTTAACTGAGGCCACTTCTTTGTTTCTAAGCCTCCGTACTTGCCTATCTAGTATGGCAATGGGTACCTCTTCATAAGTTAACTTCTTTGTCACATTAACATCATTTACTGGCATGATCCTAGTAGGATCTCCAACACATTTACGAAGCATCGAGACATGGAAAACTGGGTGAACTGACTCTAAATCAGGAGGTAGATCTAACTCATAGGCCACTTTGCCTACTTTACGCACAATCTCATAGGGTCCAATGTACTGGGGATCAAGCTTCCCCTTTTTTATCAAATCTCATTACACCCTTCATTGGGGACACCCTCAAGAATACCCAATCTTTCACTTGGAACTCTAAGTCTCTTCGACGATTATTCGCATAGGACTTTTGACGACTTTGAGCTGCTAATAACTGATCTTGTATGAGCTTGAATTTCTCTATGGCTTGCTAGACCAAGTCCGGCCCTATCAACTTAGCCTCTCCTACCTCGAACCACCCAATTGGGGACCTACACTTTCGCCCATATAAAGCCTCATACGGTGCCATTTGGATGCTAGAATGATAACTATTGTTGTAAGCAAATTCAATGAGTGGAAAGTGATCATCCCAATTTCCTCCAAAGTCTATCATGCATGCCCATAGCATATCTTCAAGAGTCTAAATGGTGCGTTCAGCTTGTCCATTAGTCTGCGGGTGAAATGCCGTGCTAAGGCTCACTTGGGTCCCTAAACCCTCTTGGAAGGACTTCCAAAAATTGGATGTAAACTGAGTCCCTCTATCCGAGATAATAGATGTTGGGACACTATGGAGTCGAACTATCTCCTTAACATAAAGCTTTGCATAATCTTCAGCCACATATGTCGTTCTGACTGGTAAGAAATGAGCTGACTTCGTGAGTCTGTCAACAATCGCCCATATAGAATCATACTTACGTCGAGAATGGGGTAAGCCTGTAATGAAGTCCATGTTAATCACTTCCCACTTCCAAGTTGGAATTTCTATAGCTTGCAACAGTCCGCCTGACTTTTGGTGTTCGATTTTCACTTGTTGACAGTTGGGACATTTAGCTACGAATTCAGCTACATCTTTCTTCATCCCATTCCACCAATATATAGATTTAAGATCATGGTACATTTTCGTCGCTTCGGGGTGAACAGAATAACGGGAACAATGAGCTTCTCTCAATATTTGGTGGCGTAAACCTGCCACATCGGGGACACATAATCTGCCTTGGCATCGGAGAACTCCGTCTCCTGAAATATCAAATGATGACTCCTCTTTATGAGGGAGTGTATCTCTGTAATGCATTAGCATGGTATCTTCGTATTGTCGCTCTTTCACTTCCGCTACTAGCGACGAGACAGCTGAATTTTGAATGGTAGTTCCCCTGCTTCCTGAGTCCACTACTCGAACTCCTAGGCTAGCTAACTGCTGGAGCTCACGAGTCATTTCTCTCTTCTCTTGTCGTACATCATACAAACTTCCCATAGATCTGCGGCTAAGAGCATTATCCATAACATTTGCCTTTCCGGGGTGATACAGGATATCAACATCGTAATCTTTTAGCAATTCTAACCATCGTCGTTGCCGCAAATTCAACTCTTTCTGCTTGAAGATATACTGAAGACTCTTGTGATCGGTATAAATATCCACATGGACACCATATAAATAATGTCTCCATATCTTTAATGCATGAACCACCGCAGCCAATTCTAGATCATGGGTTGGATAGTTCTTCTCATGTTTCCGTAATTGACTTGAAGCGTACACAATCACTTTACCATGTTGCATCAACACACAGCCCAGCCCAATGCCCAAAGCATCGCAATAAACAACATATCCTTCCAATCCCTCTGGAAGTGTCAGGACTGGGGCAGAAGTCAATCTACCCTTTAACTCTTGGAAGCTACGTTCACAAGCATTTGTCCATGGAAAATTCACTGATTTCTGGGTCAACTTTGTGAGCGGTGCAGAAATAGAAGAAAAACCCTCAACAAATCTCCTATAATAGCCTGCTAAGCCCAGAAAGCTACGAACCTCCGTAGGGGTTGTGGGCCTTGACCAAGTCTTCACGGCCTCAATCTTTTGGCTATCTACCCGAATACCATCGGCTGCAACAATGTGTCCTAGAAATGTCACTGAGTTCAACCAGAACTCACACTTAGAAAATTTTGCAAACAACTCCCGAGTTTGAAGAATTCTAAGGACAGTACGCAAATGATCAGCATGTTCTGCCTTGGATCTAGAATACACCAAGATATCGTCGATAAATACAATCACGAACAGATCTAGGAAGGGCCTGAACACATTGTTCATCAAATCCATAAATACTGCCGGTGTATTAGTTAGCCCAAATGATATTGCCCAGAACTCAAAATGGCCATATCTTGTTCTGAAAGCTGTCTTAGGGATATCTTTCTCCCTAACTCTCACTTGATGATACCCGGACCTCAAATCTATCTTTGAAATCATTTGGCGCCTTGTAATTGATCAAATAAGTCATCAATCCTCGGGAGAGGATATCTGTTCTTAATCGTCACCTTATTCAATTGCCGATAATCAATGCACATTCTCAAGGAGCCATCTTTCTTTTGGACAAACAGTGTAGGTGCTCCCCAAGAGGATGAACTAGGCCTAATAAACCCTTTCTCAAGCAAGTCTTTTAATTTCTCCTTCAACAATCTCAATTCTGCGGGAGCCATTCTATAAGGAGGAATAGATATAGGCTTAGTGGCTGGCAGCACATCAATAGCAAAATCAAACTCCCGCTCTGGAGGAAGTCCTGGAAGCTCTTCCAGGAACACATCCGGAAATTTATTCACCACGGGAACTGACTGAAGAGTTGGCGATTCAGCTTCTACATCTTGAACCCGAACTAGATGATAAATACATCATTTCAGGATCATTTTCCTTGCCTTTAGATAAGAAATAAACCTACCTTTGGTGACGCAGTATTCCCTTTCCATTCTAAAACTGGTTCTCTCAGAAATTGAAAGCGAACCATTTTCATTCTACAATCAACATTGGCATAGCAAGAAGTCAACCAATCCATGCCCATAATGACATCAAAGTCTACCATTTTTAACTCATGCAAGTCAATCATAGTACGATGGTCACAAATCACAACTATACAGTTTCTATATACTCGGCTAGCTATTACCGATTCACCAACGGGTGTAGACACCTCAAAAGGTTTGATCGACTTCGGTTCAACTCTAAATCGACCCGCAATATACGGAGTAACATATGACAATGTGGAGCCCGGATCAATCAAAGCATATACATCATGAGAAAATACAGATAATATACCTGTGACCACATCAGGAGAAGACTTAAGATCTTGGCATCCAGCTAAAGCATAAATACGGTGCTGAGGACCGCTAGAACTGGGGACTCTCCCTCTGCCTCTACCATGGCCGACAGGCTCATATGAACCTGGCCCCATAGGGCGTACAGATGCTGAATATCCGGCTACCGACCCTGAAGGCTGGGTCCTACCTCTACCATGAACTGAGGGGCAATCACGCATAATATAGCCTGGTTGACCACATGAATAGCAAACATCTAAACCTGATCGGCATAGACCCCAATGTAACTTCCCATATTGGGAACATCGTGGCACGTGTGACCTCGCCTGACCCGAATCACCTCTAAACTGAGATCCCGAAAAGTTCTGACTCGGCCCGTAATGAGTGGGTCTATCAGATCTCTGGCCTGAAAATTGTGGAGGTGCACTGGTAATAGAATAACCTGAATGCCTAGAAAACTGCTGCCTGTGCCCGACTCTGAACTAACTCATCGGACCCGAAGATCTGGCCCTCTTGCTATGTCCCCTATCATGTTCGCGTTCACTTCTTTTTGCTGCTGTAGGCTTTCTTCTAAGTTCTGAGCATAGGCCTGAAAGCGTGCAATATCCATATTGTCCTGAAGGGACGCAGTCAAGCACCTATCCATCAAATGTGGCCCTAGGCCTTTCACAAATCGGTGCACTCGGTCACCCATATCCGCTACCATGGCCGAAGCATACCTAGCCAAAGAATTGAAGTGGAGACTATACTCTAAAGCACTCATGCTACCCTGCCTCAAATTCAAGAACTTATCGGCTCTAGCTCGCCGAACTTCTGGAGGCATATAATGTCGGAGGAAGGCATCAACAAACTCTTGCCATACTGGGGGAGGTGCATTGGCTCCCCGTGAAGCCATCCAAACCGTGTACTAGTGGATCGAGACATCTCTCAATCTATATGACGCTAACTTCACCGATTCGGTGTCCGAAGCATGTATCAATCGAAGTGTCCTCAACATACCATCAATAAAATTTTGAGGGTTCTCCTCCGGCTTTGATCCAAAGAATTCCGGAGGGTTCAAGGTAATGAAGTCACAGGCCCTTGCACTAACAGCTCTATCACCTTGCCCTGTGCTTTGTCGTTGAGTCTGGGCAGCAACCAATTGAGTAAGCAAATGTATGGCCTCTTTCATATCTTAGCCTGAAGCATCCGGTGGAGGAGCCGGAGGTGCTAGAGCTGGGGCTGAGGCTCCCTCACGCTCCTCTAATATAGGTACTAAATGGGAGGACCGAGATTGAGCTGCACTCTGGGACTCACTTTCCTCTACAACTGTTGGCGGTGCTCTTTCAGCCCGCTTTTCTACCGCTGTCTTGCCCTTTTGGGCTGCCGTAGCCTTTTTCTTTACAGGCATCTCTGAAATACACAATACACGGTTAAGGAGAAGGAAGTCCTTATATCATAGCTCTATCGCACGATTCTTATGAAGAAAGAAGGTCACTTGTTCCTAAAATGCCCGCAGCCTCTTGTTTATAAGTGTGGTGCGTAACACACCCATAAGAAAGACTCTACTGGACACGGCTGGTAGACACACCCTAGGACTGAACTGCTCTGATACCACTTTTGTCATGACCCGACTAGGGGCCGCGACGGGCACCCGGTGCTAACCCACCCGGGCACCCCTTATCATACATTACTCCTTTCATCTAGGTTAGCCACATAATTAAACATATATTTCTATTCATCCATCATGCTAGTCCCATTGGACAACAATACCTTTACATCATCATTGACATTTATGCCATATCAACGTATATAAGCCGACAAGGCTAACAAAATGATATACAAATATAAGCCGAAAGGGCCAGACATACCTAACCATATACACATGTCTACGAGCCTCTAAGGAGAGTATGTCATATCACATAAGCAAGACAGGAACCCGCTATGCCCATAATTACGTACATAAAAGAATAAGTACCCAAAAGTTATAGCTCCGAATGAAATGGAGCTCCGCTATGTAGACCCCGCTTTTTTTTCTCTTTCTTTTAGGTGTAGCGTAGGTTTTAACCCCTGCAAATTCAATGAAAATTAGCGGGGCCTATGTTAAACTCCACAATTTAATAAAATTTTGCGGAGGCTTTAATAACCCCCACCACTAAGCCTCTGCAAATCCAGCATTTTTTTGTAGTGTATATTCTCTACTTTTGCAGTAGTGTCTCTCGTCTTCAATAGAATCAAAGCAGAGCTTTATATAGGACTAGGAATGGTCGTGTCCTTGTAGATGTATTCCCCAAATCCAAACCAAACTTGGTTCAACAAATTAAGAATCCAATCCTTGTTAGATTTGGTTTGTGTGTCGGCCTCGACACGTTTTACTCTTTTTTTTCAAAGTTATTTCCATGTTTATAATTATCGTAATATTTCCATGTCTTGAACTTGTATTCCTTGCATCATTAGATTAAGCGTTAATCTCAATTTCTAAAAGATAATTCTTCCCTATGGAACGACTTTTCAACTTGGATTAAACATTCTCCAGTATTTTACAAAGGACCTAGTTCTTCCAGTATTTGTACAACCATGTTGTTAGCATTACCAATTCCTTCAGAAAATCTGTTAAAGACCTAGTTCTTTTCTATGTTTATCCATCATTCTTGAACATTGTTTGGCAATCAAATCTTGAATTCATATTCAGCTCAACAAGGGCCCACTTCCATGTTTTGATGCAGATACAATTGATGTCGATACTGATACTACGAGTTAGGACTAGCTCACTCCAGCTTCCTCTTGCTTTTTTTTTTTAGTAAGATCCAATTGTATTGCTTATTTTAGTTGTAGTATTTTGGGGAATACCCCGAAAATATTTGTATTCAGTATTCTTTTAGAAACTCATGACTTAGCCTTGTGGGTGTTTGTAATTTCAATCACATTTTTTTGTATTCAGTTACAAGATTAGACATTGTAGTATTGCTGACTATGATTAGATTTCTAATTATATTAAGGCAACTTAGTTAGTTTATCTATTAGCTAGTCAACTAGCTAGGTTTAGGGTTCTCTCAACATGTAATTAGAGTCCGGTGTCAATCACGCTCCGCCCCATAATTTTGGCGAGACATAGGTATCATGAGTAATGGAATGTTAAAGGATTATTTCATCGAAGTACCTCATAATAATGTTTTGAAATAGAAATGATGAATGAAACAATTAATGATATAGTATATAAGTTTTAAAGTAGGTATCTTGAGTAACATATGTACGTGAAATAATGTGAAAAAGATTATTTACTCGTGGTGCTTCTTTTCAACTCTAGGGCTATACTTCTACAAGTTAAAATTTCATAAATGTATCCTCGAACTCGAACTTGTAAAAGTGAACTCAAAATTTATGAAAAGTTTCTGGAGTTTGAGCTGATAAAAGTTGAAACTTCATGAATTTATCCTGGAGTTTAAATCGTGTCATTTCTAACTCCACGAAACATTTCTTAGAGTCCATGTATTTTAAGCTACTCGGGGTATATCCCAAGGTTTTTGCATGTTTTAGTCTAGGTGTATGACCATTCAAATGATATTTCTATATTTAAAAGGACCAAAATATAAGTATTTTAAATGTAAACCAAAACTTAATTAGTAGCAGTTCAAAAAATGGTTAACTTCCCATTTCTCCCTCTTCAAAAAAATGGCTAAACTGGCCCATTGAAATTTCATGCAGAAAATGATTGTCAATCATGAACTTGTCATTACAAAATTGAAACTAAACCGTGACCATGCAAAACTAAGAAATTGCAGGCAACACGTAAATCGTAAGCAATAATACCTTTTTGCCTTGGGATTTTCAGGCTTTGTCAAGGCTATTAGTCCCTCTGTCCTAATTTATGTTCATGTTAAAAGCACACTTTCCTTTTTAATCTGTCTAACAAAGAATGTCATCTATATATATTTAGAAATAATTTAACTTTATGAGATGATTTACAAAAACACAAATATCTAAAGCTTGTTTTGAATCACAAATTTCAAAAGTCTTTATTTTTTTCTCAAACTTCGTGTCTAGTCAAATGGTGCCACTGTCATGACCCAATCTAGATAAGTCGCGCGGACACTACCTTTCCCACCTCGATAGGCAAACTCTTATCCCAAAAATTGCAAAGTCATAAATATATAAGTAACTAAGCGGAAGAAATAGAAATCACGTAAGTCTGACATACTAATAGATAGAAGATGCGGAATACATCAAACCTCCCCATATTTGTCTAGTCATAGAAGAGCACTAACTAGATACGACAAGTCTGGAAATAACAAAATACATCAAATGACTGATTATGTCTTGGAATAACAAGTAAGACATAAAATAAGGAAGGATCTTTAAGGCAGTGGACGTCACGTCCTAGAGCTCACCCCGACAGACTCTAAGCAGCAGATCTCGGAACTCAATCAACCACGAGAAACGGAGGTAGATCCCACCTAGAACTCTGCATACATAAAATAATGCAGCAAGTGCAGGTCAGTACAAACAACAAGTACTGGTAGATATCATAGGCCGACTAAGTTCAGCTAACACATATCAAGTCAATAAAGTAAGATAAACATGTAATCAATCAAGTTATAAGTCAAACACAAGACAGAAATCAAGACACATCATCACCTAGGTTATAGCATCTAAATCCAATTGCGTCAAGTCTTAAATATTCAGTCTGAATCCGTATATCACAAGTGCATCACGAGAATATCACAACAGAAGCCAAAGTACAATGCAATGCAATAATGTATGAAATGTATAGGCAATGCAATGATGTGTACACATGTACTCCGGATGGAAATATCGATGTCTCGGTAGCACAACCCATGGGGGACCCGTAGAATCTATGTAACTCAAGGTTCGGCAACAACCTTGAATACTGCTACCTCATGATATCAGCACAAACATCGGGAATTGCTACGTATAACCTCGATTCCGGGACAACCATCAGATATCGGTCCTCACGTTACTCTCATCCAACTAAGCCCAGCTCATCACAGTGTTTCCTCAAGTATCATCAGTGTGTCAATAGTATATCATGAAGGATGAGAATGCGTGCAATGTATGAATTCAATGTCAATAATCAGATCAATATCACAAGTACCAAGCATGGGTACGCCAACAATATCATGAAAAGGATACACAAGCCATATAAAACACTATCCTCGTATCAAACGTCAACAAGTAAGATACTACAATATCACGAAATGGCTGTACAAGCCATATAGAACACTATCCTCGTATTAGACATCAACAAGTAAGATACCACAATATCGTGAACAAGATATATCAATAGTCTTCAATATATACTATCTCCATGTGGCATCAAGCCAACAACAATAGAAGAAATCAAGTCACAACACAACTGGGTGGGTAGCCCCAATCACACAACAGGGCCCAACCTAAGACAATATCCAATCCAACTTTATACCCAAAGGTTTACATGCTTTCTTCGACAATATCATCTAAATATATTCTTCGCTAAATGAAGTCACACTATAGGGTAAACCGTAACCTACTTGGAAGACCGAACAGCAATATCACCAACAATCACACCTTAGCCTTTCCTTTCCTTTGAGCCTCAAGATCAAGAAATTGGAAGCATATTCGAATCATGGAATAAGAATCAAGAAGAACATCCAAACAAACCCTACTTCTATTCAAGACCCAAATCCCCAACCTATGGAATAGGGTTTATGAACTAGAAGGGTGAAATTTGGAATCTCAAGGTCCCAACATGAAATTAAACCTCTAGGTGATCAATTCCCATCAATAGCAAGCTAGAGTAATCAACAATTTACTCAATTTCGGATTTTAGGCAAACCCCCAAATTTTGGTAAAAACCCTAACTTCCAATTCCACAAATTAGCCTCTAACTAGGAAGAAATTATGAAATAACGGATTCTAATCACAATTCAATGCTTAAAGAAGTAACCCACTCAACAATCATGATTTAGAAGTCTAGAAAGAACATTCATTAAACCCCTTCTTAATCTTCAATCACTTAATGAACTATCAAGATAAAGGGATACTAAGATGATTAGGAAAAATGGAATAGCAAAGGGATTAGAAGGACTTACCACCAAGAATCTTCTCCAAGAATACTCTAGATTTGCTCCCAAAAGCTTAGATTTCAGAATAGTAATAAATGAGGGACTTAGGGCATTTAACACTTCATTTAATGAACTAACTGCCCATCACCCGCTTCCATGATGAGATTATCGCTCTAGCAGCGTTGCCACAGCGGTCATGCCGAAGTGGTACAGGCCGCTCCAGCAGCAGGGTGACCGCTATAGAGGTACTGCTGCCGCGGTGCTGGTGCCGCCAAAGCAGGCACCAGACACCAGAAAAATTCCAAGTTTTCACAACCTAACCTGAATTTCTAACTAACTCCCGAGGTCATCTGCTTACATACTGGATACGCAGACATACACAAAAACACACTATGAACGCACTCGTGCCTTGAAATTCCCAACGGAGGTCTTATTGACCGAGTCAACCCCCAATACCTCAATTCTAACTTCCCACCTAAGTCCCAAAATGCACCCGAATGCATTGGGAACCGAACTAGATATGCACACAAGTTCTAAACTTTTACACCTCGTAGTTTTGTACGTTGAGATTCGTTAGGTGTTAGTTGTTCAATTGTAGACACTAGAGTTATTTTCTAGGAGAAATGAGATTATATGCACCTATCTTATAGTTATGAGGGTTTAAGTTCATGTAATAGGTCATGGAAGGATTGGAGAACAAGTAAATTAAGGAAATTAAGTTCGTTGGAACTTTGGAGAAAGGATGGGCAAGGTTTCGTACGATAATTTTTGTCTAACTTAGAAAGGAATATCTCCTAGTATATCAGGAGTTTTGAAGTGAAACAAATGCCTAAATTGAAGTTCAGGAAGTCTAGTTTCCAACGCAATAAACTGAGCGTCGATCCGACATCGGAATCAAACGTTATGAGCATTTCAAGACGGACTGCCAGAGCAGGGATTAACCCTGCACGAACGCGCCTAGGAGTGGCGCGAATGCGCAGAGAAGCACTGAGCAACTCTGCGCGAACGCGCCAGAAGGTCGCGCGAACGCGCAGAGCAAATATTGAGTTGGTGCCAACCGACTCTAAAACAAGATAAAAAGGGGATTTACCCCTCATTTACACTCATCCACCCTCCAAACATATCCCAAACCCTCTGGAATATTCTTTCAATTTCCACCCATAAAAGTTTAGCGTAAATTAAGTGAAATCTAGGGATTTAGGTTCGGATAGCGTATAGTTGTGATTATAGTATCATTTTGCGGTGGATTGTAGCTTGGATTCAAAATGAGTATGGAAGATATTGTCGTTCTAGTGAAAACAAGGTATGAATCTCTCCTTATTGATATTGATTTAGGTTTACTTACGAAGATAAAGCTATTAAATAGTCGTATAATGAATTAGTTGATTGAGAAATCGGGTAAACATCGCGTGGGGTGTTTTATGGAGTATATTGGTATTGAAGATGATGTTGTTGATGTTAGTGTTGTTGTTGTTGTTGTTGTTGGTTGTTGGTATTGTGATTTCGGGCTAGGGATATAAACAGAAAGGGATGCTGCTCGAATTTTGGCAGATTCTAAAGAATTTAATTTGAAGGCTTAAGACAAGCATATAACGATAAGCCTAACAATAGTATGAATTTTATTGAATGTAGATTTACGAGCTTGGAAGGATAAGCGTTAAGTAGTTAAGGAGACCAGAAAAGTATGTTAAGCCTAAATCCCTTTCTTTCTAAAGGCATGATTCTCTTCTTATGAACTCATACATGTCTTCCATAATATCCTTATTCCCAAAAGCTAGAAGTTCATGATTCTCAAAGTTCTTATGATGCTAAAGATAGAAGTTTTCTATGATGATAATGATGATGATGATGATTTCATTTCTGGAGATTCCAAAGCTTATGGTTTTGATTCTATTATGAGATTATTGAGCTTATTTCATGATTTTCTTGATTTTATTCGTTGTTGTTGATCTCACCTTATGATAGTTATTCCTTCAAGGTAAGATATAGCGATGATGATTGTTCTATAATAAATATCGGAGGTTACCGACCTTACGTCACTCCGATAAAGTAGTAACTTTTATTTGGGCTCTCATGCATGCTATTTATATTATATATGTATATATGGGATATGGGGAAAGGTGAAGGCGTTATATACGCATAACCACATGATCAGTTGGTATACTATGAAATTGTCTCGGACGCGAGATATATAGGTATGGATCGGGCTATTCGTTCCGCAACAATATATATAATGATGATATGATATATGGATCGGGCTGTTCGTTCCGCAGCAATATATATAATGATGATATCATATATGGATCGGGCTGCATGTTCCGCAGCAATATATATAATTATGATATGATATATGGATCGAGCTGTACGTTCTGCAGCATAATATATTTATGGATCGGGCTGCACGTTCCGCAGCACTATTATGTTATATATGTATGAAAAATGTTTTTTGTAAAAAGGCTAATCATGCATGGTATCCGCCTTAAGAGGCAATCAGATGTACAGGTTAGCTCTTTATCTCATATTATGTTCTATATCTTGTGTTATGTTGCTATTCATGTCTTACATACTCAGTACATTGTTCGTACTGACGTCCTTTCTTGTGGACGCTGTGTTCATGCCCGCAGGGAAGCAGGGAGACGGACCAGATCCGTAGGTGTTTCATCAGTGGAGTCTCAGAAGCACTCCATTTGCTTCGAGAGCTGCAGTTTGTTAGTATTACTCTTTTGTGTATATACTTGGGCATGACAGAATCCTGTCCCGTCTTTATGAATTCCGGTATTCTATGTAGAGGCTCATAGACATGTGTGGACTGTTATAAGTTTCATAACCTTACCAGTTCATATTGTTGCATAATAATGTGGCAGCCTTGTTGGCTGGTGTTTATGGGCATAGTTGTTGATGATTATATAGAGATGTGTTGTTATCGTGTGACAAATGCCCTTACAGATTATAATACCCATGAGCTATCTTTGTGGTCTACCTAGAAATGATTATGAGATGTATGTTCAGAGGTGCTCGATAGGTTAGCTCTGGGTGCCCGTCATGGCCCTCTGGTTGGGTCGTGACATAAATGACCATCCGGATCTCTCGGAATAGACAGATTTTTGAAAAAGGTCCGTTTACCCAAAAGTCAACTTGAGTCAACTCTTTTTCGCTTAAAGCTAATTTTTCCCAAAAAGTCACCAAAATCAACCCCGAACACCTCGAGAAGCATGTCAACTGTCCCCTCGGGTCAAAAGTAAGCTAAACAAGCTCGGGGAAAGGTCAAAAGTGTCGAAAATATTATAACAACCAAGCGGGTTGTTACATCATATGCCAATTAAACCATCGCTTGTCCTCGAGCGAAGAAGGGAAAAGAACGGAGAAGTACCTGAATCAGCGAACAACTGGGGATATCGGCTGCGCATATCAGACTCAGTCTCCCAAGTAGCCTCCTCAACCGAAGATGCTTCCATTGCACCTTCACAGAAGCAATATTCTTGGATCTCAACTTTCGAACCTGCCTATCCAAATCGCAATAGGCTCCTCCTCATAAGTCAAATTATCATCAAGAAATATTGAGTCCCAATGAACAATATAAGTATCATCGGCATGGCAATCGGATGAACTCCTGCCAAGCCTGGTGGCAAGGCCAACTCATACGCAACATCGCATGGTCAAGAATCTCAAATGTCCCAATTTACCTCGGACTCAACTTGCCTCTCTTCCTAAACTTCATAACACCCTTCATGGGTGAAATCTTCAATAGAACCTGGTCACCAACAGTGAACTCTAAATCTCGGACCTTCCGGTCCGCATACATCTTTTGTCGACTCTAAGCTGCCACAAGCTTGGCATGAATAACCCTCACTCTCTCAACAGATCTGTACCCCAAGGTCGAACCTCAAAAGCATCAAACCAGCCAACCGGAGATCTACATCTCCTACCATACAAAGCCTCAAAAGGCGCCATATCGATACTCGAGTGATAACTGTTGTTGTACGCAAACTCTGCCAATGGCAAGTACTGATCCCAATGACCACCAAATCAATAACGCAAGCTCTCAACATATCCTCGAGTACCTGAATGTTCTGCTCGGACTGCCCATCGTTCTGAGGGTGAAAAGCTGTACTAAGATCCAATCGGGTACCCAACTCCCCATGAAAAGCTCTCTAGAAATAGGAAGTGAAAATAGTACCCCGATCAAATATGATAGAAATAGGAACCCCATGAAATCTTATAACATCCCGAATGTACAACTTGGCTAACTTCTCCGCTGTATAGGAAATCTGAACTAGAATGAAATGAGGGACTTAGTCAACCAATCAACTATCACCCAACTCAAGTCAAACTTACCCAGAGTCTTTGGGAGACCCACAACAAAATCCATTGCAATCCTCTCTTACTTCCACTCGGGAATGGGCATCCTCTGAAGTACACCACGGGGTCACTGGTGCTCATACTTAACTTGCTGACAATTACCACACTTAGCCACGAAATCGGCTATATCCCCCTTCATCCGACGCCACCAATAGTGCTATCTCAAATCACGATACATTTTAGTCGCCCCCGGATAAATGAAATATCGAGAGCTATGAGACTCAGTCAAGATCAACTGAATCAAATCACTAACAAGAGGAATGTACACGCGCCCCTTAATCCTCAAAGTGCCCTCAGAATCAATCATGGCCTCCTTGGCCTTACCCTTCAAAACTCTATCTCGAATCTTGCTCAACTGAGCATCCTCAAACTGATGAGTCCTAATCTGATCTAATAAGGATGGTCTCTCCTCAACACACGACGAAACTGTTGGCCAGAGTTTGAACCTCCATGGCCAACGAGCGCTCGAAAACAATCAATCGAGCTAAACTCCCATACTCACTGCCTAGCGACTCAAGGCATCAGCAACAATATTGGTTTTCCCTGGGTGATATAAAATAGAGATGTCATAGTCCATCAGGAGCTCCATCCATCGGCGCTGCCTAGAATTAAGATCTCTCTGGGTAAACACATGTTGAAGGCTACGATGATCGGTGAAAACCTCATAATAGATACCACACAAGTAATGCCTCCAAATCTTCAAAGCAAAAATCACGGCCAATAACTCCAAATCATGGGTATGGTAATTCTTCTCATGGATATTAAACTGACGGGAAGCATAGGTTATGACTCTATCTTCCTGTATCAATAACACCCAAACCCATACGGGATGCATCAAAATAGACTGCGAAATTCTTACCCTCCACAGGTAATGCCAGAATCGGGACTGAAGTCCAAAACGTCTTGAGCTTTGGAAAGATCTCCTCACAATCATCGGATCACTGGAAGGGAACATGCTTCTGAGTCAATCTGGTCAAGGATGAAGCAATAGAAGTAAAACCCTTCACAAATCGGCAGTAGTAGCTAACCAAACCCACAAAACTACGGATCTAGGTCACAGTAATGGGCCTCGCCCAATCTCTCACAGCCTTAATCTATTGAGGATCAACCATGATGCCATCCTTATACACAATGTGGCCCAAGAATACCACAGATGCCAACCAAAGCTCGCACTTCGAAAACTTAGCAAACAAGTTATTCTTCTTCAATAACCCAAGAACAGTGCGAAGATGGCTCGCATGCTCCTATCTACTCTTGGAATACACCAAGATATCATCAATAAACACAATCACGAAGGAATCAAGGCATGGCCTAAAGATACCATTCTTCAAAGTCATGAACGCAGTCGGGGCATTAGGAAGCCCAAATAACATCACCAGAAACTCATAATGTCCATATCTCGTCTGAAAGGCTGTCTTCGGAATATCCTCAGCGCTGATCCTCAACTGGTGGTAGCCTGAACGCAAGTCAATCTTTGAAAACACTGAAGCACCCTGAAGCTAGTCAAAGAAATCATCAATACGAGGCATAGGACACTTGTTCTGAATAGTAACCTTGTTCAGCTGGCGATAATCAATACACATCCTCATAGATCCATCCTTCTTCTTCACAAACAACACAGGAGCACCCCAAGGAGAGACACTTGGTCTAATGAACCTTTTGCTCAATAAATCCTGCAACTGCTCCTTAAGCTTTCTCAACTAGGCTGGTGCCATCCGATATGGCGGAATAAAAATAGGGCGAGTGCCCGGATCCAAGTTAATACAGAAGTCAATGTCGCATACCCGGCAAATCTGTCGAGAATACCTCCGCGAACTCGCTCACAATAGGAATGGACTTAAGGGGTGGAGATGCAATATTCGTGTCATGCACATGAGCCAGATAAGATAAACACCCTTGTTGACTAATTTCTTCGCCTAAAGGAAGGAAATGATCTTCTTCGCAGCGGGGCTAGGAGTACCCGTCCACTCAAGTCTAGGAATGCCCGGCATGGCTAACATGACAGTCTTGGCATAACAGTCCAAGATCGCATGATAAGGAGAAACCCAGGTCAGACCCAAGATAATATCAAAGTCCACCATATCAAGAATCATCAAATCTACCCAAGTGTGGTACCCCATAAAATTAACCAAACATGTCCAATAAACTCGATCAATGACAACAGAATCTACAACCAGAGTAGACACATGAATAGGTATAGTTATGCAATCACAAGGCAAATCCTAATCAATGGCATGATATGCAGACACATACGAATAAGTGGATCCAGGATCAAATAACACGAAAGCTCCTCTATGTCGAACAGAAAAGGTACCTGAGATAACAGCATCTGAGGCTTCTGCCTCGGGTCTACCAGGGAATGAGTAACACTGGGCCCTACCACGTCTAGACTGAGATCCACCTCTCAAAATCTGGGCCCACCTCTACCAACATAGGATACACCTCTAGAAACTTGAGAACCACCGTAGCCTGAATGATTACCGCCCCTCTGAGAAGCACCACCTCGACTAGCAGACGATGTCGGAGTCCTCTATGACTAATAATCCTGTCTGGATCGAGGACACCTCCTAGAAATGTGACCAGTCTCTCCACATACAAAGCATCCCTTGGAAACCGGAGACTGATAAAATGAAACTGAGGACCCGGTTAGAACAACCCAGTCTACTGGTCGAGAAAACAAGCTCTCAGGAGCTCTCTGCCTGGTGGCTCACTGGAGGAAGCCTGCAAAGCTAAATGTACAGGGCGGCCGAAATACGGCTGATATGGCCTAGAAGACTGACCGGCGCCCCTCGAACTAGAACCACCATAATTCCCAATCTAACGCTACCTCTTCTCACCCTCTCTAAATGCACGAACCTTAGCGACCTTAACCAAAGAAGCATGCTCAACGATGGACTAGAAGGAAGCCCCCATAGCCTCCATCTGAAGGCAAGGAATCTGAAGAGAACCAACTAACCCACTAACAAAGTGCCTAATCCTATCAGGCTCGGTAGGAATCAAAGGAGCTGAATAACGGGCCAGATACAGATAGTGAGTCACATAGGCCTCCACAGATAATCCCCTCTAGTGTAGATGTAGAAACTCTTCCCCACTCTCACAGCTCGGGGCACATACTTCTCAAGGAAGGCCCGGTAGAATTGAGTCCAAGTTAGAGGAGGAGAACCCTCAGGTCTGGAAGCAACAAAATACCTCCAACAAGTCTTCACGTCGCCGCGAAACTGGTAAGACACATAGTCAACTCCATAGGACTCTGCGATTCCCATGCCTATCCAAGATGAACTCATAAGCGTCCTCTCTAGAAGTACCTGAGAACCTCGGCGGCTCTAACTTTCTAAACCTCCAATTAGGTCCTGATCCATCAAGGTCATAACAGGGCCCGCCACAGGTCGAAGATCATCCCTCGAGGTTGGCACTGCGTCAATATGGGGAGCCATAGTTGCAGCGGGGTGTGCTACTCAAGTAGGTCTCTGCTTAGGGGTCTGCGCCCCAACTCTGGTCTACCAACCTCCACCCGGAGTAGTAACACCAGCGGCAGCCCGCTGGGCATCTAAATGGAGTAGAACACGGGCTATAGTATCCTGCATAGTCTGCTCAGAACTAATCTCAAGCTGTGTCCGTGCTGGGGCCACATCATCCTCGGTGGCCTAGTCTCAATCCTGCTAATCCTCAGGCTTGGGAGACAGAGATCTCTAGCGCCGCTGTCTTACCGCAGGAGCCCAGCCGCTTGCTGGTGCAGCCCCGTTGCCTCTAGCTCTGCCACACCCTCTGGCTGTCGCTCGCCCTTTGGTGCCAGCCGCAGCTGCAGGCTCTTTCGCTTGATCTCGGGCTATAGTAGCTCGAGTCCTAACCATTCTTGAGAGAAGAGATAAGAGTCAAATACCAATTCGATTAATCCAGATAACGATTAAAATAAAGTAGCACGGAAGAAGGAAAGAAAGTGAATTTCCAAAATATCCTATAGCCTCTCGCAGATAGGTACAGAGCTCATCGTACCGATCCACGAGACTCTACTAGACACACTCTTGTATTATAGACATAAGGCTCTGATACCAACTTGTCACGACCCAATCTAGATAAGTCGCGCGGGCACCTACCTTGCCCACCTCGGTAGGCGTACCCTTATCCCAACAGTTGCAAAGTCATAAATTTGTAAGTAAATAAGTGGAAGAAATAGAAATCACGTAAGTCTGACATAGTAATAGATAAAATACGCGGAATACATTAAACCTCCCCAGATATCTGTCTAGTCATATAAGAGCACTAACTAGATACTACAAGTCTGGAAATCACAAAATACATCAAATGACTGAATATGACTTGGAATAACAAGTAAGACATAAAAAGGAAAAATCTTCAAGGCGGCGGACGTCTTGGAGCTCAACCTGAAAGACTCTAAGCAGCAGATCTCGGAACTCAATCAGCCACGAGAAACGGAGTTAGGCCCCATCTAGAACTTTGCATTCATAAATGAATGCAGCAAGTGCAGCTCAGTACAAACAACAAGTATTGGTAGGTATCATAGGCTGACTAAGTTAAGCTAACACATAGCAAGTCAATAAAGTAAGATAAACAGGTAATCAATCAAGTTATAAGTCAAACATAAGATAGAAATCAAGACACGTCATCACCTAGGTTATAGCATCTAAACCAGATTGTGTCAAGGGTCAAATATTTAGTCTGAATATGTATATCACAAGTGCATCACTAGAATATCACAACAGAAGCCAAAGTGCAATGCAATACAATAATGTATGAAATGTATAGGCAATGCAATGATGTGTACCATCGGATGTCGGTCCTCACGTCACTCTCCTCCAACTGAGCCCAGCTCATCACAGTGTTTCCTCATGTATCATCAGTGTGCCAACAGTATATCATGAATGATGAGAATGCGTGCAATGTATGAGTTCAATGTCAATAATCAGATCAATATCACAAGTACCAAGCATGGGTACGCCAATAATAACATGAAAAGGCTACACAAGCCATATAGAACACTATCCTTGTATCAAACGTCAATAAGTAAGATATTACAATATCCCGAAAAGGCTACACAAGCCATATAGAACACTATCCTCGTATCAGACATCAATAAGTAAGATACCACAATATCGTGAACAAGATATATCAATAGTCTCTAATATCTACTATCTCCACGTGGCATCAAGACAACAACAATAGAACAAATCAAGTCACAACACAACGGGGTGGCTAGGCCCAATCACACAACAGGGCCCAACCAAAGACAATATCCAACCCAACTTCATACTCGAAGGTTTACATGCTTTCTCCGACAATATCGTCTAAATATATGCTTCGCTAAATGAAGTCTCACTATAGGGTAAACCGTAACCTACCTGGAAGGCCGAACAACAATATCACCAATAATCACACCTTAGCCTTTCCTTTCCTTTGAGCCTCGAGATCAAGAAATTGTAAGCATATTCGAATCATGGAATAAGAATCAAGAAGAACATCCAAACAAACCCTACTTCTATTCAAGACCTAAATTCCCAACCTATGGAATGGGGTTTATGAACTAGAAGGGTGAAATTAGGAATCTAAAGGTCCAACACATGAAATTAAACATCTAGGTGATCAATTCCCATCAATAGCAAGCTGGAATAATCAACAATTCACTCAATTTCGGATTCTAGGCAAAACCCCCAAATTTGGGTTTAATTTCCAATTCCACAAATTAGCCTCTAATTAGGAAGAAATTATGAAATAAAGGATTCTAATCACAATTCAATGCTTAGAGAAGCTAACCCAACCAAAAATCATGATTTAGAAGCCTAGAAAGAACATTCATTAAACCCCTTCTTAATCTTCAATCACTTAATGAACTATCAAGATAAAGGGATCCTAAGATGATTAGGAATAATGGAATAGCAAAGGGATTAGAAAGACTTACCACCAAGAATCTTCTCCAAGAATGCTCTAGATTTGCTCCCAAAAGCTTTGATTTTGGAATAGTAATAAATGAGGGACTTAGGGCATTTAACACTTCATTTAATGAACTAACTGCTCGTCACCCGCTTCCGCGACTAGATTACCGCTCCAGCGGTGTCGCCCCAGTCGTCCCATGACCGCTACAACGGTCATGCCCAAATGGCACAGGCCGCTCCAACGATAGGGTGACCAGTATAACGGTATCGCTGCCGCGGTGCTGGTTCAGCCAAAGCAGGCTCCAGACACGACCGCCAAAGCGAGCTCCAGACACAAGAAAAATTCCAAGTTTTCACAACTCAATCCGAATTTTCAAATAACTCCGAGGTCATCTGCTCACATACTGGATACACAGACATATACAAAAACACGCTACGAAAGCACTCATAGGCTCAGAATTCCTAACGGAGGTCTTATTGACTAAGTCAACCCCCGATACCTCAATTCCATCTTCCCAACCTAAGTCCCAAAATGCACCCGAGTGCATTGGTAACCGAACCAGATATGCAAACAAGTTCTAAACGACCATCCAGACCTCTCAAAATCGATGAATTTTTGAAAAAGGTCTGTTTGCCCAAAAGTCAACTTGAGTCAACTCTTCTTCGCTTAAAGCCAATTGTTCCCAAAAAGTCATCAAAATCAACCCCCAACACCTCGAGAAGCATGTCAATAGTCCTCTCGGGTCAAAACTGAGCTAAACAAGCTCGGGGAAACGTTAAAAGTGCCGAAAGACTATAACGACCAAGCGGGTCGTTACAACCACATAAACTGAGACGGAGGGAGTAATATCTATCGACAAAATACATAAGTCAATTTATATATTTATTAACTTTCTCTAATTTTCTTTTCCTTTTTTCTTGATGTGATTGATGGAACATTTGTGACTAACTTCATATTTTTTAATGTGCATGGAGAGAATGTCAACAAATCTCAAAGAGAAAACTAATATATGTAATTATTAGAGCTACCCAACTTGATTGTGACACATAATATCCCATATTGACATGAAATTATCATTGTTGGAGTATATACCATTAACCATGCATTTAGATATGGTATATTCTGGCATTTGTCATGGTTAAAAGTTTAAATGGGAGATTGTTGAGATATATACTATTAATCATGTGTCAGGATATGGTATTTATTATAGAATAATTGTTTATTCAATTTTTAATAATGATTTAAATAGATCATGTATTCGTATATGTGTCCTTTACTTATATAGTAGATGATTTAGTGTATAGAGTTTAGCTACGGAAGAATAAATCATAAGTATAAAGTTTATGTTCACAATCTAATATGAAAATTGGACAAAGCTATCGGTATGATTTTAGCACAAGATTAAATATGTTACACCTCAGAAATTTCCCCGTGAACGTACAACGAATAGACTAACGAAGAATACGAGTATACGATGTTTTAATGCGAAGGGAACGACGTTTGACGACCTTAAGTAAGATTCCAAAGGAAATGGGAACAAGAGATAGGTGATGCTCCACAATGGCTAATTATAGGTTTTGAAGACTTGAAAGTTACAGATTTGCACTTTGGCCAGTTGGTCGTAAAGTGAAATACGGACCGTAAAGTGGTATACGTCCTGTAAACCACCAGGTCGTATTCCAACTCACAAAACTTCAACTTTCTACCAAATGTTCAAATGGTTAAATATGACTTGGAATACGAACCGTAAATTGATATACGGGCCGTAAACTGCGATCGTAAATCGCCATGATCCTCAGCTTACCTTTATGGTTTTGACATGCTTAAAGACAACCACGATATACGGTCCGTAAACTGGGTTTACGGCCACTGTGCACTTCAGTCACTGTTCATTTCGGATTAGATTTTAAGTCATTAAAAGGAAACCTAACCTCATTCAATTCATTTCCACTCCACGATATTTCTCTCAAGGAGCCTCTAGAATACTCTCTACTCTTCATCACAAGAAAACCAAAGGAAATTAGTGATCAACTACATGAAACCCACGAAATCAAGTGTAAGAATCACACTAAAGTTCATCTTTCTCAAGAAAACCCAAAAGAGGTGAAGTAGGGTTTTGGTGCTAAAGGAGTAATTCCATTCAAGGATTGTTCAACCATCATCTAAGGTAAGTTTCATGACTAAAACATATTGTTTGAAGTATTAGAAGGTTAAGATACTTGAATTGTAAAAGACATAGGAAATGGGTCATTTATGAGTGAATAGTGTCATGGTTGGATAGTAGTTGGGTTGGATTATGAATGATGGAGTGTTGTGATTATGAATATTTTATAAATGAAATTTAGGCCATGAAATAAGTATTATATACGAGGAAACGCGATGGTAAGCTCTAACCATAAATGTGGAGAAATTGAAGAGAAATGGTGAATTGTGGTCAATGTATATAAATGATGATTGTTGATTGCGATATTGTGAATGTTGTTGTGAGCATGTGGGAGTTGATATAGAATATGGGAGAAGTAGTATAACCAAAGGAAGTGCCGCCCAATTTTCCCTAGAAATAGTAGCGCATTCTTATAGTCGATTAACTAACGTAAATGCGAATTCTCTTTTGAAGGTAGAAACGCGATGTCAAAGGAGAACAAGCGAAAGATAGCTTAGTTAAATGTCAAAGGTATGTGAGGTTAGTCCCTTCTTTCTAATGGTATGAATCTCATAGCATAATTTTTCTCCTCTTCATGAGTTCCTATATTCCGGAAAGCAAAAAGCCTATATCTATGAATGGTAATATAAGATAAGAGAGATGATATGATGATCCTGAAATGGCATGATATTATTTATTGCTCACACTCACCTTATATTCCTTCAAGGTGAGGTAGGATGTCGATAATCACTCCATAATGAAATCGGGGGATCACGACCTTACGTCACCCCGATAAAGTAAAGTTGTTCATAAGCCTTATTCATGTATTATGATAAGTATGTTACGATAAGCATATTATGATGAGCATGTATGATGATGATATAACACCGCGCCTAGTTGGCCGAGCAGTCAGCGCTAAGGCGGGCAGCTATACGATACACCATGGCCAAATGGCATGGGCAGACACCACTAGTGGGCGGCATGAGATGATACCCGGACGTGGGTGGCCTGGATGCAGGATAATGTTATGATTATCACACCGATCCGATATGGACGGGCAGCTTATACATTGTGCATACATGATATGATGACGAGTATGACTAAGACAACATGACTTAATTCTTTTATACATGACCGTTAGATATAGATGTTCAATATTGATATTTCCATTATGTCATTGTTCTATTTCTTTGTTTATGCCTCTCATACTCAGTACAATGTTTGTACTGACGTCCGTTTTCTTTGGACGTTGTGTTCATGCCCACAGGTAGACAGGGAGGAGAGCTCGACCCAGACCAGCAGTAGCTGTCAACCGATTGAAAGCACTCCTTTGTTTGGAGGTGCTTATGACGATTCTTTTGTGTATATTCATGTATATGTATCTTTGGGCATGACGGGGTCTTGTCCCGTCTTTATGTTTAGTACTCTAGTAGAGGCTCGTAGATGCGCAGTGTGGGTTAGATGGTTTTACGAAATGCTATTATATGTGTATATATTATTTTGATGGCCAAGAGGAAAATGTACATAAAACGTATTTATGTTTCCATGTAAAATATGATTTTCCTACAATTTGAGTATAGCCGATAAAAGACCATTAAATGAGCAAGATGAGTAGTAGCACGAATGGTGCTCGGTGGCTAGCCCCGGGTACCCGTCATGGCCCCTAGCTGGGTCATGACAAAAGTGGTATCAGAGCGGTTCAGTCCTAGGAAGTGTCTACGAGCCGTGTCTAGTAGAGTCTTGTTTATGGTGTGTTGCGCGCCACATCAATAAACAAGAGGCTACAGGGCATTTAGGAAAAATGACCATTCTTCTTCCTATGAGATCGTGCGATAGAGCCATGTATATGATTTTATCCTCCCTAATAGTGTGTTGTGATTTCAGAATGCCGCCAAAGGGGAAGGCTTCAGCCGCCCAAAAGGACAAGACTACGGCAAAGAGGCGGGTAGAAAGAGAGCCTCCGATGAGCATAGAAGAAGGCGAATCACACAATGTTATATCCCGCGTTTTCGCGTATTCGGAAAATTTGGAATAATTGTGACTTGTAAAGAATAAGGCTACATTTTGATTTTATTTGACATATATGTTGTTGTTTTTGAAAAGTGTTGACTCGGAGGCATTGAGGAAGGCCAAGGGCAAAAATTGGAATTTCGGAAATTTGTTTCGGGAATTTCAAAACGAGGTTTCTAACAATTTGGGCTCACAAAAATTTGAGGAAAAATTGAGGCCCAAAGCCACAAGGTGGCCGGCCATGGCCCATAATGTTAGCCCAAATCCATGTTATTAATTGTCATGTGACTAAGTCATGTGACAATTAATATAAAGGATTTCATGATCAAGAAAATTCAAGAACACTCTTAAAAAAGATTGAAGAACACCACAAAGCAAGGGCATTCGGCCCTAGTGAGGAGAAAACAAAAAAAAATTCCTAGCCTTTGGTTCCAATCCAAAAATCTTGTCTTTCTTGAATTATTGATGAGTTCAAGGCGCTCTTCGACGTGGTATAATTAGTTTAGTGAGAGAACCACATTTGCGGGAAAGTTGGAATTTGAAGGAAAGGTAAGAATTCATCCCTTTTATTTGTGTTATGAAGTCTTGTTTGTGTTGTAGTATGTGGGAATGAGTTGATTGTATGGAAAAATTGAAGTTTGCAAAGTGGGTATGGAATATAGAGTTTGGCCGTGTGTGTGTATCAATGTGTAAGTGGAATGAGTTGAATTTTAAGTTGTATTCTAGTTGTGATAATTGTGGAATTTGCATTGGAAATGAGAGTTGAATGAATTGATGGAAGATGGAAAAATTGAATATGGCCGTGTGGCATAGGCATTGAAATGGGAATGGATTAATTTTGTTTAACATGTTAGTTGTGTTGTTGTGATGTTTGCAATGTAAATATAGATAAAATGATATAAGGTTGCATTGAAATGGAAAGTAGAAGTTTATGTCGTTTTATGATGATTTTATGACATTATGAAAATGGAGTTGTTAAGGATACAAATTGTGATGATCATTGATGGATTTGGAAGATGGAAACATGTTATGAATGTGTATGCCAAAGATTAGAAGTTTTGGATGAAATATGATTTTGGTGGAAAAATTGTACATTTTGTATATCGTATGAATATCTTGTGGAAACGATATGAAATACTTCTAAACTATATGGTAATGATCTTGATTAATAATGAATATGAAAATATTGAGCTTAGTTTGGAAGTGTGGAGTCAGAATGAGCGTTATTGCCTTATGTCGGAAGGTAGAGCTAGTTGCCTTATATTGTGCTATATTGTGATGATTGTTGACATTGTTAAGGTTGTTGGGTTGTTGTTGTTGCTATTTGAGCCGAGATGACTCTCGGGGTTGTTATATGTATAGGGGAAGTGCTGCCAAAATTTCGGTAGACAATAATGAAGTTAAGTGAATTCTTAAGCCTTACAATTCCTAATTGGCAACTTTGACCATTTGCAGATTTTGAGCGAAACGGGATTTGAGTTTTGGGCGAGCGTAAGACGCTTGTAAGGTATGTAAGGCTACCCACTCCTTCTTTTGGCATGTCTTAGGTATGCTAGGTCGATATCGGAGTCCCGGGAGCAATTCTGTTCCTCGAAATCCGAATTAGAAAATGCATACTATTCACTCAATTGAATTGAAGCTTAAGGACCTTATTTTGGTTGGAAAGTAACCAAATGTCTGAAACTTATGTAAACGTAGTCGGGTCACTTCGAAACCTTTATGAATGATCCCATAGACCTCAAATGTCCGTGATTCATGTCCGCCACCTCGACTTGACCCGAGGTGGGCCCGCTAACCCCGAGATGCCTTCGTTTGCTCTATTAGGCTCTCTTTTTGCAAAAGTTGATAAGGGATCGTTGGTTATGAAATTGTCTATTACCAAATATTGTTTCGACTGCCACAATATGCTAGGCTATATTTTGGACCGTAAATACCATTTCGGGAACTCTTTTGTGAAATGAACTCCGTACTAACTAATTGTTCGACTACTTTGACTACGGATTTGACTTATGATTTTATCAAGTTTCAAAGATTATTTTAACATACACATTGCATTGTTTGCTCATGACTCCGCTCGTGCCTATTATTATGATATCGTTCACCGGTCCCCGAGCCGGTTATTGATCGCGCGTATTATGACAATTCGACCGTATGCCCTTTTGTTGACTTGAGTATCCGGGCATAGGTGTTCCGATACAAGTACTCCGCTAGAAGTATTTTGATATAAGTACTCCGATATAAATATTTTGATATAAGTAATCTGATGTAAGTATTTTGATATAAGTATCCGGATAAAGTATTATGATATGAGTCTTCTGAAATAAGTGTTTGACATAAGCATTCTGAGACAAGATTTCTGATGTAAGTGTTCTATTATAAGTATTCTACTATGAGTATTCCGATACAAGTACTCTGATGTGAGTATCCAATATGAATGTTCTCTGTAAGCTTTAGCGTCTCCAACTTTCGTATACGACATCGGATTGTTTAGAAGTGTCCGAAGAGGTTCCGGTACCAAAAACGTTCATGATCTTTCTGTATGTACATATGGTTCCAAACTCTCTGTTTGATCTGATTCGTAAGGACATCTGAAGGTGCCTGGGATGACTATAACTCTGATTCTCTGAAAAAGGCTTCTGAAACGCTTATAAAGCGTTCTATACTTCAAACGCCCGTAACTTTCTCATACTACGTTGGATTGACCTGAAATCTGTTCCCAGCCTCCAGGTATCGGTAAGGACGCTTGTCTGTCGAGTCTTGGTTTCTATGTGCAACTGGTTTCTCACTACTCTGCTTGTGCGAGCCTTAGCATGTCTATTCACTGAGCCGAGCCCGGATATGTTATCGTGCGTTGTTCCCCTAGGTTGCCTACTGCGTTCTGAAATAAAACCGTGAGGGGTGGTCTGGGCTGAGCTCGATCACCAAAGCGGACAGTATCTGCGCTGCATAATCTGATCCCAGGCAGACGCGTTGGGAGTGTACTGGGCAGAGCTCGAGCTCCCGAGACTGATCCGTGACCCGTGTACTGGGCAGAGCTCGAGCGGGAAAAACGGGCAGTTCCTGCATGGGATGACCACTGTACTGGGCCGAGCTCGAGGTGGCATACCCCTTGTAGGCGCGTGTTCTGATATGATATGATATGATATGGTATGATTTGATACGATACGTTTATGTATGGTGTGACCACTGTACTGGGCTGAGCTCGAGGTGGCACACTCTTTGTAAACATCATATGATTCACAGGTTGCAACATCTGATTCGATACGCTACGGCGTCCTGATACGACTGTAACGTGTACTATGTGTGATCTGCGTCTGGAAAATAAGTTCTGATACTCTGTACGTCCTGTATTCCAATCGGCATACCATATCGTCTGAGTACCCGGTAAGTCCCGTATTCCTTTTGATATATGGCGTCATCTGAGCATTCGGTATGTCATACATTCCGTCTGACACATGAACTAGGTAGGCACAAGTCGCGTCTGGAAACTCTGTACGTTTGGCACCCCCTCTGACAGGTTATATCGGTTTATATGATATGTGACGATCTGTATGACCTTGGCCTGGGAAGTGAGTGATTTTGATATTCTGGACTATATACTTATTCTTGTACCGCTTGTTTCAATTATAGTTCTGATTTCTGTATTCCATGCTTTACATACTCAGTACATATTCCGTACTGACCCCCTTTCTTCGGGGGCTGCGTTTCATGCCCGCATGTACATAAGCTTATTGTGGAGATCCGCCAGCCTAGGGTACACAGTCTGCTGTTTGGAGTGCTCCTTCGATCCGGAGCCCATACTTTTGGTACAGAACCCTTTGTCGTGTATGGTTTCGTGTGTATGGTTACTTTTGGGTACGGCGGGGCCCTGTCCCGTCATATGATTCTGTTGTCTGTATTAGAGGCCTATAGACATGTATGTGGGTCATGGGTCGTGTGTGGTCAGTAATGTTTGTTTGGTCTGTGTCCAGTTTGCCCTACGCTACGTTAATATGATCGATCTCTGTTTTACGATACAAATACTGGTTTAAATTATATGTTTATAATTTGGGACGCACGAGATTCATAGCATGTAGATACGAGTGTGATTTGGTTGATAAGTATATACGAGTGTCCACGTTGGACACTAGTCGCGGCCTACGGGATTGGGTCGTGACACACAATGAGGCCTTGTCGAATACCTCTTCTACCCCGCCTAATGTGGAAGAGCAAGGAGGAGCTCCAGCTCCAATTCCTCCACCTGTTGCTTCGGGTTAACAAATGACCGAGGCCATCCATTTATTGACACAATTGGTCGCCGCACAGGCACAACGACAAAATTCTAGCTCAAGTGATCGGGCAGCAAGTACCAAAGCCCGTGATTTTATGAGTCTAAATCCTCCGTAGTTCTTCGAGTCAAAGCCGGATGAAGACCCGTAGGGTTTCATAGATGAGATGTTGAGGACATTGAAGATTGTCCATGCCTCCGAAACTGAATCCATGGAGTTGGCATCTTATAGACTCCGGGATGTGGCAGTTTTATGGTATAACAACTGGGTAATGTCACGAGGAGAGAATGCACCTCCTCCGGTTTGGCAAGAATTCGTGGATGCTTTTATTCGTCACTATTTGCCACCCGAGATTCGCCGAGCTAGAGCGGATAGATTTCTAAATCTGAGGCAAGGGAATATGAGTGCCCGGGAATATAGCATGCAATTTAATTCTTTGGCTAGATATGCCCCGACTATTGTGGCCGACATGGGAGATCGGGTACATAGATTTGTAAGTGGCCTAGGGCCACATTTATTCAGAGATTGTTTAACGGCTTCCTTGCAAGACGGGATGGATATTTCCCGAATACAGGCCCATGCTCAGAATTTAGAGGGGCGACAACAACTACCAAGAAATGACCGCGATAACGAAAAAGGCAAAGCAAGAGGGCTAGATCTATGGGAGCAGGCAGTGGTTATAGAGGGGGATCAAGGCAGACATATTCTGGTTACTCAGGCCAGTCGGTGACCAGTACACCTCCTCGATTTACAGGTAGGAGATTTGATCGCTCCTTCCGTTCAGGACAGGGCCAGAGTTCGAGGACTCCAGATTCCCAGTTCAGGGAAGATTATAGTCAGAGGAGACCCCCAGTACCGCGATGCTTCCAGTGCGGTAGATTGCATTCTGGAAAGTGTCGCCAGGGTTCGGACGCTTGCTATACTTGCGGCCAAGTTGGGCACATGATGAGAGATTGCCCGTCGATGAGTGGTAGAGTTGGAGTTCAGCCTACAGGTTCAGCAGCTGGTTCTTCATCAGCACACGCGGCAGGACAGATTCCCCAGATGTCAGCAGGACGAGGTAGAGGTAGAGGGGCAGCATCTACTTCAGGTGCCACTCAGCCCCGTGTATATGCTTTAGCCGGACGGCAGGATCTTGAGTCCTCCCCGGATGTGGTTACAGGTACATTGTCTATATTCTCCCGTGATGTATACGCACTGATAGATCCGGGTTCTACTTTTTCTTATATTACTCCATATGTTGCTGGTTGTATTGGGGTGAAACCTGAGCCAATCAAACCTTTCGAGGTATCTACTCCGGTTGGTGATCCCGTGATAGCAAGACAAGTGTATTAAAATTGTGTAGTTGTGATATGTAATCGCCAGACCGCAACTGATTTGATTGAGTTAGAAATGTTGGATTTTGACGTAATTATGGGCATGGATTAGTTGGCCTCGTGCTATGCTAATGTTGATTGCCGATTGAAAGTGGTTCGATTCCAATTCCCGGGAGAGCCCGTGCTTGAATGGAAGGGTAATGCAGCATCTCCAAAGGGTAGGTTTATTTCCTATCTTAAGGCAAGGAAGATGATAGCCAAGGGTTATATTTATCATTTAGTTTGGGTTAATGACACCGAGTCAAAGCCGCCAACATTCCAATCAGTTCTGGTCGTGAATGAATTCCCAGATGTGTTTCCAGACGAACTTCCAGGTCTTCCTCCAGAGAGAGAGATTGACTTCACCATTGATGTGTTGCCGGACACCAAGCCTATTTCTATTCCTTCTTATCGAATGGCTCCGGCAGAATTAAAAGAGCTAAAGGCGCAGTTGAAAGACTTTCTTGAAAAGGGGTTTATTAGACCCAGTTCATCACCGTGGGGAGCACCGGTCTTGTTTGTAAGAAAGAAAGACGGATCTCTACGAATGTGTATCGACTACAGGCAATTGAATAAAGTGACGATAAAGAACAAATATCCTCTTCCGAGGATTGATGATGTATTTGATCAGCTATAGGGTGACAAATGGTTTTCAAAAATAGATTTGAGATCGGGTTACCATCAGGTGAGAGTTAGAGAAGCGGATATTCCCAAGACGGCCTTCAGAACGAGATATGGTCACTATGAATTCCGAGTGATGTCGTTTGGGTTGAATAATGCTCTGGTCGTGTTTATGAATTTGATGAACAACGTATTCAGGCCTCTCTTGGACCTGTTTGTGATAGTATTTATTGACGATATTCTGGTGTATTCTCGCACGGAATCGGAACATGCAGATCATTTGCGAATTGTTCTTGGCATTCTTCGAGCCCGAGAATTGTATGCAAAATTTTCAAAGTGCGAGTTCTGGCTAAATTCTGTGACATTTCTGGGCCATGTTATTTCAAATGATGGCGTTCGAGTCGACACTCAGAAAATTGAAGCTGTGAAGACTTGGCCAAGGCCCACAACACCTACAGAAGTTCGTAGTTTTTTTAGTTTGGCAGGATACTATAGAAGATTCGTAGAGGGCTTTTCATCTATTTCAACCCCATTGACGAAGCTAACCCAGAAGTCAGCCAAATTTCAATGGAATGATGCTTATGAGCACAGCTTCCAAGAGTTGAAAGACAGATTTACCTCAGCTCCGATCTTAACACTTCCAGAAGGGCCAGATGGTTATGTTGTATATTGTGACGCTTCCGGTGTTGGATTAGGGTGCGTATTGATGCAGCATGGGAAAGTTATTGCATATGCTTCGAGATAATTACGGAAACATGAAAGGAATTATCCAACTCATGATCTCGAATTGGCTGCGGTTATTCATGCCTTAAAAATATGGAGGCATTATTTGTATGGTGTGCATGTTGATATCTATACTGATCACAAAAGCCTTTAGTACATTTTCAAGCAGAAGGAGTTGAACCTGCGGCAGAGGCGGTGGTTAGAATTATTGAAGGATTATAATGTGAACATTTTGTATCACCCCGGAAAAGCGAATATAGTAGTCGATGCGCTTAGCCGCCGATCAATGGGCAGTTTATGTGAAGACCCTCCGGAAAATAAAGAGATGGTTCATGAGCTCCGCCAATTAGCTAATCTTGGAATGCGTGTGATTGATTCGGGTAATGCAGGGATTGGCATCAATGACCCCACAACTTCGTCTTTGGATATAGAGTGAAAGAATGGCAATATGAAGATCCTCAATTGTGTCGTTACAGGGACACATCTCATGGAAAAGAAAAATCTCCATTTGAAGTTTCTATTGACAGAATTCTTAGATACCAAGGCAGGCTGTGTGTGCCGAATGTAGCGGAGTTGCGCCAACGAATTCTAGAAGAAGCATATTGTTCTCGGTATTCTATTTATCCAGGTGCAACTAAAATGTATCATGATCTCAAGATGATGTATTGGTGGGATGGCATGAAGAGAGACATAGCCAAATTTGTATCGCAGTGTCCGAATTGCCAACAAGTAAAAGTTGAACATCAAAAGCCTGGAGGCTTATTACAAGCAATGGAAATCCCTACATGGAAATGGGAACTGATTAACACGGATTTTATTGTGGGATTACCTCGTTCCCGCGGCAAGT
Organism: Lycium barbarum; assembly: GCF_019175385.1. NCBI lineage: Eukaryota > Viridiplantae > Streptophyta > Magnoliopsida > Solanales > Solanaceae > Lycium > Lycium barbarum. The sequence goes on from NC_083339.1 coordinate 61,086,525, forward strand.
ACGATTCCATATGGGTGATCGTGGACAGGTTGACGAAAGCAGCCCATTTTTTCCCAATTAAGACTACATACTCAGCTGAAGATTACGCAAGGTTATATCTCAAAAAAATTGTGGTATTCCATTATCCATTATCACAGATAGAGGAGCATAGTTTACAGCCAAGTTTTGGAAGTCCTTCCAAGAAAGTCTAGGCACTCAAGTGAAGCTCAGCACGACATTTCATCCACAGACCGATGGACAAGCCGAGCGCACTATTCAAACCTTGGAAGATATGCTACGAGCATGTGTGCTGGATTTTGATGGACGTTGGGACGATCATTTGCCGCTAATCGAATTTGCGTATAATAACAGCTATCATTCCAGTATTCAAATGGCTCCATATGAAGCTTTATATGGAAGGAAATGTAGATCCCCAATCGGGTGGTTTGAAATAGGAGAGGCACAACTAGTAGGCCCTGAATTAATTCAACAAGCGGTGGAAAAAGTTAAGGTGATCCGAGATCGATTGTTAACAGCCCAAAGTCGCTAAAAGTCTTATGCGGACAATCGCCGACGAGACTTGGAATTTCAAGTTGGTGATTGGGTATTTTTGAAAGTATCGCCAATGAAAGGGGTAATGAGATTTGGTAAGAAAGGGAAGCTAAGCCCTAGATACATTGGACCCTACAGAATTATCCGCAAGGTGGGTCATGTAGCCTATGAATTGGATTTGCCTTCGGAGCTTGAATTAGTCCACCCAGTTTTCCATGTTTCGATGCTCCGCAAGTGTATTGGAGATCCCACAAAGATTTTTCCGATAGATGATGTGCAAGTAATAGAAAATCTAACCTATGAAGAAGTGTCTATTGCTATCCTCGATAGGCAAGTGCGAAAACTCCGAAACAAAGAGGTGGTTTCAGTTAAAGTCTTGTGGCGAAAAAATAACCAGGAAGAAATGACTTGGGAAATGGAAGAGAGTATGAAGTCTGAGTATCCGCATTTATTTCGACCCCCAGGAGAGATTCAAGATGAAACGCCAGCGATATAAGGTATGTATGTTTATTTTTCATGCTTTTGGTCGGGTGTGGCCATAGATATGTCGATGTTGGGATGTAGCCCTGTGAGACGATGATATTATGGGATGTTGTGACAGGTTGGTAGTGCCAAATTACAGGGGAAACTCTGGCGAAATTTTTGTAGAATCTCGAGTGTTTTAACATTCGAGGAAGAATGTTCCAAAAGGGGAGGGGGGGGGGGGGGGGGGGGGGAGAGTGTTAGACCTCGGAAATTTCCCCGTGAACGTACAACGAATAGACTAACGAAGAATACGAGTATACGATGTTTTAATGTGAAGGGAACGATGTTTGACGACCTTAAGTAAGATTCCAAAGGCAATGGGAACAAGAGATAGGTGATGCTCCGCAATGGCTAATTATAGGTTTTGAAGACTTGAAAGTTACAGATTTGCACTTTGGCCAGTTGGTCGTAAAGTGAAATACGGACCGTAAAGTGGTATACGGCCCGTAAACCACCAGGTCGTATTCCAACTCACAAAACATCAACTTTCTGCCAAATGTTCAAATGGTTAAATACGACTTGGAATACGGACCGTAAATTGATATACGAACCGTAAACTGCGATCGTAAATTGCCATGATCCTTAGCTTACCTTTCTGGTTTTGACATGCTTAAATACGACCACGATATACGGCCCGTAAACTGGAATACGGACCATAAACTGGGTTTACGGCCACTGTGCACTTCAGTCACTGTTCATTTCGGATTAGATTTTAAGTCATTAAAAGGAAACCTAACCTCATTCAATTCATTTCCACTCCACGATATTTCTCTCAAGGAGCCTCTAGAATACTCTCTACTCTTCATCACAAGAAAACCAAAGGAAATTAGTGATCAACTACATGAAACTCACGAAATCAAGTGTAAGAATCACACTAAAGTTCATCTTTCTCAAGAAAACCCAAAAGAGGTGAAGTAGGGTTTTGGTGCTAAAGGAGTAATTCCATTCAAGGCTTGTTCAACCATCATCTAAGGTAAGTTTCATGACTAAAACATGTTGTTTGAAGTATTAGAAGGTTAAGATACTTGAATTGTAAAAGACATAGGAAATGGGTCATTTGTGAGTGAATAGTGTCATGGTTGGATAGTAGTTGGGTTGGATTATGAATGATGGAGTGTTGTGATTATGAATATGTTATAAATGAAATTTAGGCCATGAAATAAGTATTATATACGAGGAAACGCGATGGTAAGCTCTAACCATAAATGTGGAGAAATTAAAGAGAAATGGTGGATTGTGGTCAATGTATATAAATGATGATTGTTGATTGCGATATTGTGAATGTTGTTGTGAGCGTGTGGGAGTTGATATAGAATATGGCAAAAGTAGTATAACCAAAGGAAGTGCCGCCCAATTTTCCCTAGAAATAGTAGCGCGTTCTTATAGTCGATTAACTAACGTAAATGTGAATTCTCTTTTGAAGGTAGAAACGCGATGTCTGTTATATCCCGTATTTTGCATATTCGGAAAATTTGAAATAGTTGTGACAAGTAAGAGATAAGGCAATATTTTGATCTTACTTAATATATAAGTTGATCATGGAAAATATTGATGCGGAAATATGGAGGAAGGCTAAGGGAAAAATTGGAAATTTGAAAAATGGTTTCATGAATTACAAATACTAGACATAAGTAAGTGGGCTTGGAAAATCAAAAAAAAAAAAAAGGCCCAAGAGGTGGCCGGCCATAGGGCAATAGCCCAAGGGCCATGTAGAAAATTTAATCCAAGTATTAAAAGGAAAGGGCCACCACTTATTCATCATTTTATAACTTTCAAGAAAAAAAAAAGAGCAAAGAGATATAGGGGTTTTCGGCCAAGGAGAAAAAAGAAAGAAAAAAATTTAAGCCATCAATCTTTGATCCAAAAATTATAATTTTCTAGTATTCTTGCTAATTCAAAGACCCTCTTCAACGTGGTATAATTATTAGAACAAGAAAACTACTTTTGTGGCAAGTCCAAAAATTCTATTCAAGTGAAAAATTGAGGAAGAAGGTAAGAATTTCTCTTCTTTTATATGTTATAGAAGGTTTATGTATGTTGTAGTATGTAGAAATGAATTAAAAGCATGAAAATAGTGTGTTGTGCGTGTGGTCGTGTGGGTGTGTGTGAGTGTGTGTGGCCGTTTGGTGTTGTATAGTGGAGGAAGGATGAATTAATTTTATTTAGCATGTTAGTTGTGTTGTTGTGGCCTTTATGATCTACATGAAGGTTTAATGGTTCAAGTCGGCATTAAAATTTGTTGTGGGTTGTTGTAGGAAATTAATGTGATTTTAATATGGTTTTATGTAATTGTGGAAATGGAGTTGCTAAAGTGTGCATTGTTGTGATAGTTATGAATTTGAAAGAAGAAAATGCGACGTTGTAGTTTTGTTGCACTTGTAGAGATTTCGGGTGGAGTATGGTGTGTTGGTGGAATTGTTTGAATATTGTATAGATTGTTTGGAATGTTCTTGAATTGTGTTTGAATGATCTCGAATTAGTAATGAATATGTGAGCGTTGATATTGGTTTGAATGTACGTAGTTGAATTGAATGTGATAAGCTACGTAGAGAAGAAGGTTACTAATGTTAGAATGCGTTTTAAATTGATTGTTGATGTTATTAGTATGGTTGTTGGTATTGTTTGTATGGTTGTTGATAAATTTGGCCGAGTTAAATTCTCGGGGATGTTGAATTACAGGGGAGATGCTGTCGAAATTTCTGTAGACAAGTACTAGTTAGAATTGAATTTCTAAGTACTTGTAGCTAATGTTTGGTAATTAATGGCGTTATTGTAGATCGTGGGGAGCCCGAGACTTGAGTTGCGATTAGCTTAGGAGGCGAGCGAGGTATGTAAAGCCCAACCTTTCATTCTCTTGGCATGACCCTTATGAAAGAACCAATGACATATATGTATGATTTTAAAGAAAATCATATTCTTAGAGCTACTAGGATAACTAATATCCTTGACTTCTATAAGATACTCCATATGGTTTGACGCGTATTTATGATATTCGAAGTTCTAGTTGATATGTTTCTGAATGTTGTATGAAAGTGGATTGCTATAATTAAAGTCTTTGATACACATTTTGATACGTACACGTGATTCTAAAAGCTCTATTTAGTTTGATCCATGACGACATTCGAAAGGTACATAATATAATGGTCACTTGATTTTTAAAATTGGCTTATGAAACGCTTTTAGAAAGTTCTGTACTTCAAAAGTTCGTAACTTTCGTATACTAATTCCGATTGACCCGAAACTTGTTTTCCGAGCCTTCGGACGTCGTAAATATATATTTGTTCATCGGGTCCTGGGATTTATTTATTCATCTATATGCATATGGTTTCTCACTACTCTGCTCGTGCATACTATTATGATATCGTTCGCCGAGTCCCGGGCAGGTTTTGTTATCGTGCGCACTATGTTATATTCGGCAGTATGATGTGTTACGGTTCCCGAGTTCCTCGCCATAGGGCCGGGTACCGCTTATATACGGCGTTATGATGTGATATGGCAGATGATGTGCTCTGATGTTGTGATATGTTATGATGATACGATATGTTCGGGTTTGTACGGAGATTTGAAACCTTCTGGAGTATGATGTGTTGTGCCACCAGCGTCGGGGTGGCGACCACGTTCCTGAGCCCTATGCATGATTCTTATATTTGCATTATGTGTGTCTTAAAACGAGCTTTCGGTATATTGATTCTATTCTTATTTTCCATACTCCATATTTCCGTTATGACTTTGGATAGTATATTTCATGCTTTACATACTCAGGACCTATTTCGTACTGACCCCCTTTCTTCTGGGGCAGCGTTTCATGCCCGCAGGTACAGACGTTCGTTTTGGTGACCCGCCAGTGTAGGATACATATTCTGCTACTTTGGAGTGCTCCTTTGACTCGGAGCCCATAATTTTGGTACAGATCTTTCATTGTATATGTCTCTGTATATATGTATGACTATTTGGGGTACGGTGGGGCCCTGTCCCGTCATATATTTATGTTATGGTTTGTAGAGGCCTGTAGACATATATGTGGGTCATGGGTCATTATTATTCGTTTATGTCTGTGATCGGTGTCTTAAGTGGTCCGTTTGTTGTGATGGCCGAAACGGCCCATATGTGGGTCTGGACGTATATATTTTGGGCGATGTGTTTTCCGCTAGCCTCGTCGGCTTCTGTATGATATTTTGCTATATATGACCGCTTAAGACGACATCTGATTTTAGTATCGGTATAACTTAATGTAAGGTGACTACGGATAAATCTTTGATATATCGAATTGGTAAGTGAGTGTGCATGGGTGTCCAGCTAGGGCACCAGTCACGGCCCACGGGGTTGGGTCGTGACAAAAAGTGGTATCAGAGCGGTTTATCCTCGGAATGTCTACAGGAGGCCGTGTCTAGTAGAGTCTTGTTTATCGGTGTGTTGTGCACCACATCTATAAACAGGAGGCTACAGGACATTTAGGGTGTTACCTTTCTTTCAATCTTAGATCGTGCGATAGAGCTGTGCTATTAGGATGATTTCTTTCTGACCGATTGTTATGTTTAGAGTGATGCCTCCAAAGAAGGAGACGGCAGCCCAGAAGGGCAAAGCGGTGGCAGGAGAGACCAGCCAGATATAGAGAGTCACTCGGGCTCGTGCTCAGACTATACCCGATATTGCACCCAGTCAGAGGGTTCTGCTACACCCCCACCATTAGAGGAACCTGGAGCGGCAGCCGCTGCCACCATGGATCAGAGGGCGGCTCCACCAGTAGCTCCAGAGGCTCTAGCGCCCGAGCCTCCAGCTCCTCAGCTAGGGGCGGAGGACAGGGCGATGAGGGATGCTGTGCAGTTATTGACGAGATTGGTAGCGGGACAGGCTCGCAGACGCGGGCTAGGGGGTGATGATGTGGACAGACGTGACGGTTTGAGGGTCCGTGATTTCTTGACCTGTAATCCCCCAGAGTTCTACGGGTCTAAGCCTGAGGAGGACCCCCAGGATTTCATTCGACAGATGCAGCGCACACTGAGACTAGTCAGGGCTTCTGAGACTGAGTCTGTCGAGCTGGCTTCACATAGATTGCGGGATGTAGCGATTAATTGGTACGAGTCTTGGGAGCTGTCCAGAGGCGAGGATGCTCCTCCAGCTGTGTGGGATGAGTTTACAGCAGCTTTTCTCAGCCACTTTTTTCCTCCAGAGTTGCGGTGGGCGAGAGTTGACAGATTTCTACAGCTGAGGCAGAGAGGCAGGAGTGTCTGAGAGTACAGCTTAGAGTTTGATTCTCTGGCCAGATATGCGCCCGCCATTGTAGCTGATATGGCCGACAGGATGCACCGGTACGTGATGGGTTTGGATCATTACTTGGTCGATAGCTGTATGGCGATGGCATCACAGACTGGTATGGACATTTCCCGGTTACAGGCATATGCGCAAGGAATGGAGGACCGGCACAGAGGGCGTCAGCCCGATAGAGACCGTGACTGGAGGCAGCCCAAGAGGGCTAGGTTAGCTGGTTATTCTGGGGAGTCTCGAGGCGGGCAGCCTCAATAGCAGTATAGCAGATATCCTCCTCAGTCCGGCCAGAGTGCACATTCACAGTCTACAGGCAGATGATTCGATGGTGCAGGGCACTCAGGAGCCGGCCAGAGCTCCAGGGCTTCAGGTTCGCAGGTGAGCCGAGGTTCCAGCCAGGCGAGGCCACCTATGCCTCGATGTTCTTATTGTGGGAGGTCTCACCCAGGAGAGTGTTATCGAGCTACAGGTTCCTGTTTTTCTTGTGGCCGCCAGGGCCATATTATGAGAGATTCTCCGTTGGCGGGTGGTTCCGGTGGTGCAGCTCAGCCGACGGGATCAACTGCTGGTTCATCTCCCACTTCTGTTGCTATGCGCCCTATGGGGCGGGGTACGTCAGCACCGGCAGGCCGCGGCAGAGGCCGTGGCGGGATTTCTGATTCTAGCGGTCCCTCGAACCGCATATATGCCTTGGCTAGCCGACAGGATCAGGAAGCGTCGCCAAATGTATTTACAGGTACATTATTGGTTTTCTCTCGAGCTGTATATGCATTGGTAGACCCAGGTTCTACTTTATCATATATTTCTCCCCTCGTCGCTAGTAAAATTGGGATAACACCTGAACCTATAGAGCCGTTCGAGGTAGCTACACCGGTCGGGGATTTTATTATAGCAGGGCAGGTATATAAGGATTGTTCTGTGATTATATGTGGCCATTGCACCAAGGCCGATTTGGTAGAATTAGATATGATGGAATTCGATGTTATTATGGGCATGGATTGGTTAGCCTCTTGTTATGCTAATGTTGACTGTCAGAACAAGGTAGTTCGCTTCCAGTTTCCAGGGGAACCAGTTATAGAATGGGCAGGAAATACAGCATCGCCGAAGGGTAAGTTTATTTCATACCTCAAGGCCAGGAAGATGATTCAGAAAGGGTATATTTATCATTTGGTTCATGTGCATGATACTAAAGCAGAAACACCTACGCTCCAGTCAGTCCCGGTTGTTAATGAATTTCCAGATGTATTTCCGGATGAGCTTCCAGGTCTCCCACCTGAACGGGAGATAGAATTTACGATAGATGTGCTTCCAGATACTCAGCCTATATCTATTCCTTCTTACAGAATGGCACCTGCAGAATTGAAGGAATTGAAGGAGCAGCTGAAGGATTTATTAGAAAAAGGCTTCATCAGACCCAGTACGTCACCTTGGGGAGCGCCAGTATTGTTTGTCAGGAAGAAAGATGGGTCGCTGCGGATGTGCATTGATTACAGACAGCTGAATAAGGTGACTATAAAGAATAAATATCCCCTCCCCCGGATTTATGACTTATTTGACCAGTTGGAGGGTGCAAAATATTTTTCAAAGATAGATTTGCGTTCGGGCTATCATCAGGTGCGGGTACGAGAGGCAGATATTCCAAAGACTGCTTTCAGGACCCGATACGGGAATTATGAGGTCAGGGTGATGTCTTTTGGGCTAACTAATGCTCCATCAGTGTTTATGAATTTGATGAATCGAGTATTCAGGCCGTTTCTAGACATGTTCGTGATCGTATTTATTGATGACATTCTGGTTTATTCACGATCAGCAGAGGAGCATTCAGATCATCTGAGGACAGTACTTGGCACACTTCGGCAATAGAAATTATATACTAAGTTCTCCAAGTGTGAATTCTGGTTAACTTCAGTGGCATTCTTGGGGCATATCGTCGGAGCAGATGGTATTCGGGTTGATACACAGAAGATCGAAGCTGTAAAGAATTGGCCTAGGCCTACGACACCAACCGAGGTACGCAGTTTTCTGGGATTAGCAGGGTATTACAGGAGGTTTGTAGAGAATTTTTCTTCAATTGCAGCACCATTAACGAAGCTAACTCAGAAGGCAGCAAAATTCCAGTGGACCGATGCTTGTGAACGCAGCTTCCAGTTGCTGAAGGAAAAGTTGATTACAGCTCCGGTTCTAACTCTTCCCGAGGGGCCAGACGGGTATGTTATTTATTGTGATGCTTCAGGCGTGGGAATAGGTTGTGTACTAATGTAGCATGGTCGCGTTATAGCCTATGCTTCCCGGCAGCTCAGACCGCACGAGAGAAATTTTCCTACTCATGATCTGGAACTAGCCGCGGTAATTCATGCTTTGAAGATATGGCGACATTACTTATATGGGGTTCATGCTGATATTTATACGGATCACAAAAGCCTTCAGTATATTTTTAAGCAAAAGGAGCTGAATTTGCGGCAAAGGAGATGGCTCGAGTTATTGAAAGATTATGATGTTGACATTTTGTATCATCCTGGAAAAGCCAACGTTGTAGCCGATGCACTTAGCCGCAAGTCCATGGGTAGTTTGACCGACGTGCAGCAAGAAAGAAAAGAATTAGTTCGTGAGATTCATCAGCTAGCCAGTCTTGGAGTCCGTTTGGCCGATTCTGGAAATGTTGGGGTTTCTATCCGAGAAGTTGCTGAATCGTCTATCATGGAAGAAGTAAAACGAAACCAATATGAGGATCCTATTTTGGTACAGTACAGAGATGCGGCCCTTGATAAGGAGAAGACCCAATTCGAGATTTCACCTAACGGGGTATTATTATATGGAGGCAGGTTATGTGTACCTGACGTTGCAGGGCTGCGGCGACAGATTATGGGAGAGGCACATTACGCTCGGTATTCTGTTCATCCTGGATCCACTAAAATGTACCATGATCTCAGATGTTTATATTGGTGAGATGGCATGAAAAGAGACATTGCAGAGTTCGTTGCCCAGTGCCCAAACTGCCAACAGGTTAAGATCGAGCATCAGAAGCCCGGTGGATTGCTATAGGAAATGGAAATTCCAGCTTGGAAATGGGAAATAATTAATATGGATTTCATTACAGGTTTACCGCGTACTCCATGAAGGTATGATTCTATATGGGTTATTGTTGATAGGCTGACAAAATCAGCCCATTTCTTCCTGTCAGGACCACCTATTCGGCTGAGGATTATGCCCCGTTGTATATTAAAGAAATAGTAAGGCTTCACGGAGTTCCTATATCTATTCTATCCGACAGAGGTGCTCAGTTTACAGCTAACTTCTGGAGGTCGTTTCAGGAAGGATTAGGGACTCAGGTGAGCCTTAGCACCGCATTCCATCCTCAGTCTGACGGACAGGCCGAACGTACTATTCAGACGCTGGAAGATATGCTACGGGCCTGTGTTATTGATTTCAGAGGTAGCTGGGATGATCATTTGCCGCTTATTGAATTCGCTTATAATAATAGTTATCATTCCAGCATCCAGATGGCACCATATGAAGCTTTATATGGTAGAAAATGCAGATCTCTGATTGGTTGGTTCGATGTGGGTGAAACTAAATTAATTGGTCCAGATATGATCCAGCAAGCAGTCGATAAGGTGAAACTCATTCGGGAACGGTTATTAGCAGCCCAGAGTCGACAGAAATCATATGCAGACAAACGACGTCCACCTTTAGAATTCCATATTGGCGATTGGGTATTTCTGAAAGTATCACCTATGAAAGGTGTGATGAGGTTCGGTAGAAAAGGAAAGCTCAGTCCGAGATATATTGGGCCTTATCAGATTGTTTAAAAGATAGGCAAGGTCGCCTACGAGTTAGACTTACCATCCGATCTGGAAGCAGTACATCCGGTATTTCATGTATCAATGCTCCGCAAATATATTGGCAATCCTTCCAGAGTATTTCCTATAGAAGATATCCAGGTAACAGAGGGATTGTCCTACGAAGAATAGCCTGTAGCCATCTTGGATCGTCAGGTGAGGAGACTACGTACCAAAGATGTGCCTTCTGTCAAGGTCTTGTGGCGGAACAATAACTGAGAAGAAATGACCTGGGAAACGGAGGACGAGATGAAGAAGAAGTATCCTCACTTGTTTCCTATTCCTACATGTAATCTAAATTCCTTAATTGGTTATATTACTTGGTGAATGAATTATATGTGCTGCCCATAAAAAGAAACTCCCCCGAAATGCTTGTAAGACCCTATAAGACGAGTTTAACATTTGAGGACGAATGTTCTAAAGGGGGGGAGGATGTTATATCCCGTATTTTGCATATTCGGAAAATTTGAAATAATTAGGACTAGTAAGAGATAAGACAATATTTTGATCTTACTTAATATATAAGTTGATCATGGAAAATATTGATGCGGAAATATGGAGGAAGGCTAAGGGAAAAATTGGAAATTTGAAAAATGATTTCATGAATTACAAATACTAGACATAAGTAAGTGGGCTTGGAAAATTAAAAAAAAAAAAAAAAAAAAGGCCCAAGAGGTGGCCGGCCATAGGGCAATGGCCCAAGGCCCATGTAGAAAATTTAATCCAAGTATTAAAAGGAAAGGGCCACCACTTATTCATCATTTTAGAACTTTCAAGAAAAAGAAAAAAAAAAAGAGCAAAGAGAGATAGGGGTTTTCGGCCAAGGAGAAAAAAAAGAAAAAAGTTTAAGCCATCAATCTTTGATCCAAAAATTATAATTTTCTAGTATTCTTGCTAATTCAAAGACCCTCTTCAACGTGGTATAATTATTAGAGCAAGAAAACTACTTTTGTGGCAAGTACAAAAATTCTATTCAAGTGGAAAATTGAGGAAGAAGGTAAGAATTTCTCTTCTTTTATATGTTATAGAAGGTTTATGTATGTTGTAGTATGTAGAAATGAATTAAAAGCATGAAAATAGTGTGTTGTGGGTGTGGCCGTGTGGGTGTGTGTGAGTGTGTGTGGCCGTGTGGTGTTGTATTGTGGAGGAAAGATGAATTAATTTTATTTAGCATGTTAGTTGTGTTGTTGTGGCCTTTATGATGTAAATGAAGGTTTAATGGTTCAAGTCGGCATTGAAATTTGTTGTGGGTTGTTGTAGGAAATTAATGTGATTTTAATATGGTTTTATGTAATTGTGGAAATGGAGTTGCTAAAGTGTGCATTGTTGTGATAGTTATGAATTTGAAAGAAGAAAATGTGACGTTGTAGTTTTGTTGCACTTGTAGAGATTTCGGGTGGAGTATGGTGTGTTGGTGGAATTGTTTGAATATTGTATAGATTGTTTGGAATGTTCTTGAATTGTGTTTGAATGATCTCGAATTAGTAATGAATATGTGAGCGTTGATATTGGTTTGAATGTACGTAGTTGAATTGAATGTGATAAGCTACGTAGAGAAGAAGGTTACTAATGTTAGAATGCGTTTTAAATTTATTGTTGATGTTATTAGTATGGTTGTTGGTATTGTTTGTATGGTTGTTGATAAATTTGGCCGAGTTAAATTCTCGGGGATGTTGAATTACAGGGGAGATGCTGTCGAAATTTCTGTAGACAAGTACTAGTTAGAATTGAATTTCTAAGTACTTGTAGCTAATGTTTGGTAATTAATGGCGTTATTGTAGTTCGTGGGGAGCCCGAGACTTGAGTTGCGATTAGCTTAGGAGGCGAGCGAGGTATGTAAAGCCCAACCTTTCTTTCTCTTGGCATGACCCTTATGAAAGAACCAATGACATACATGTATGATTTTAAAGAAAATCCTATTCTTAGAGCTACTAGGATAACTAATATCCTTGACTTCTATAAGATACTCCATATGGTTTGACGCGTATTTATGATATTCGAAGTTCTAGTTGATATGTTTCCGAATGTTGTATGAAAGAGGATTGCTATAATTAAAGTCTTTGATACACATTTTGATACGTACACGTGATTCTGAAAGCTCTATTTAGTTTGATCCATGACGACATTCGAAAGGTACATAATATAATGGTCACTTGATTTTTAAAATTGGCTTATGAAACGCTTTTAGAAAGTTCTGTACTTCAAAAGTTCGTAACTTTCGTATACTAATTCCGATTGACCCGAAACTTGTTTTCCGAGCCTTCGGATGTCGTAAATATATATTTGTTCATCGAGTCCTGGGATTTATTTATTCATCTATATGCATATGGTTTCTCACTACTCTGCTTGTGCATACTATTATGATATCGTTCACCGAGTCCCGGGCAGGTTTTGTTATCGTGCGCACTATGTTATATTCGGTAGTATGATGTGTTACGGTTCCCGAGTTCCTCGCCATAGGGTCGGGTACCGCTTATATACGGCGTTATGATGTGATATGGCAGATGATGTGCTCTGATGTTCTGATATGTTATGATGATACGATATGTTCGGGTTTGTACGGAGATTTGAAACCTTCTGGAGTATGATGTGTTGTGGCGCCAGCGTCGGGGTGGCGACCACGTTCCTGAGCCCTATGCATGATTCTTATGTTTGCATTATATGTGTCTTAAAACGAGCTTTCGGTATATTGATTCTATTTTTATTTTCCATACTCCATATTTCCGTTATGACTTTGGATAGTATATTTCATGCTTTACATACTCAGTACCTATTTCGTACTGACCCCCTTTCTTCAGGGGCTGCGTTTCATGCCCGCAGGTACAGACGTTCGTTCTGGTGACCCGCCAGTGTAGGATACATATTCTGCTACTTTGGAGTGCTTCTTTGACTCGGAGCCCATAATTTTGGTACAGATCTTTCATTGTATATGTCTCTGTATATATGTATGACTATTTGGGGTACGGCGGGGCCCTGTCCCGTCATATGTTTCTGTTATGGTTTGTAGAGGCCTGTAGACATATATGTGGGTCATGGGTCATTATTGTTCGTTTATGTCTGTGATCGGTGTCTTAAGCGGTCCGTTTGTTGTGATGGCCGAAACGGCCTATATGTGTGTCTGGACGTATATATTTTGGGCGATGTGTTTTCCGCCAGTCTCGTCGGCTTCTGTATGATATTTTGCTATATATGACCGCTTAAGACGACATCTGATTTTAGTATCGGTATAACTTAATGTAAGGTGACTACGGATAAATCTTTGATATATCGAATTGGTAAGTGAGTGTGCATGGGTGTCCAGCTAGGGCACCAGTCACGGCCCACGGGGTTAGGTCGTGACAATGTCGACGGAGAACAAGCGAACGATAGCTTAGTTAAACGTCAAAACTATGTGAGGCTAGTCCCTTCTTTCTAATGGCATGAATCTCATAGCATAATTTTCCTCCTCTTCATGAGTTCCTATATTCCGGAAAGCTAAAAGTGTATATCTATGAATGGTAATATAAGATAAGAGATATGATATGATTATCCTAAAATGGCATGATGTTATTTATTGCTCACACTCACCTTATATATTAGTTCCTTCAAGGTGAGGTAGGATGTCGATAATCGCTCCATAATGAAATCAGGGGATCACGACCTTACGTCACCCCGATAAAGTAAAGTTGTTCATAAGCCTTATGCATGTATTATGATAAGTATGTTACGATAAGCATATTATGATAAGCATGTATGGTGATGATATAACACCGCGCCTAGTTGGCCAGGCAGTCACCGCTAAGGCGGGCAGCTATACGATACACCATGGCCAAATGGCATGGGTAGACACCACTAGTGGGCGGCATGAGATGATACCCGGACGCGGGAGGCCTGGACGCAGGCTAATGTTATGATTATCACGCCGATCCGATATCGACGGGCAGCTTATACATTGTGCATACATGATATGATGACGAGTATGAGTAAGACAGCATGACTTAATTCTTTTATACATGACCGTCAGATATAGATGTTCCATATTGATATTTCCATTATGTCATTGTTCTATTTCTTTGTTTATGCCTCTCATACACAGTACAATGTTCGTACTGACGTCCGTTTTCTTTGGACGCTGTGTTCATGCCCACAGGTAGACAGGGAGGAGAGCTCGACCCAGACCAGCAGTAGCTGTCAGCCAATTGAAAGCACTCCTTTGTTTGGAGGTGCTTATGACGATTCTTTTGTGTATATTCATGTATATGTATCTTTGGGCATGACGTGGTCTTGTTCCGTTCTTATGTTTAGTACTCCAGTAGAGGCTCGTAGATGCGCAGTGTGGGTTAGATGGTCTCACGAAATGCTATTATATGTGTATATATTATTTTGATGGCCGAGAGGCAAATGTATATAAAAAGTATTTATGTTTCCATGTAAAATATGATTTTCCTACAATTTGAGTATAAAGCCGATAAAAGATCATTAAATGAGCAAGATGAGTAGTAGCACGAGTGGTGCTCGGTGGCTAGCCCCGGGTACCCGTCATGGCTCCTAGCTGGGTCGTGACAAAATATAATTATCTTCATTATGGGAACGGTATAGTTCCGACTTTTTTGTGCTAGTACATTTTATATGTATTAAACGGACCAAGAAGAGATAAATGTTTTGTACTGAATATAAAACAACCTCTCTAGCTCATTAAATGTACTTATACTCTTAATCTTGATGTGATTATTATGATCAATGTGATTTGTTCATTATTTTGATTTATTAAAAGGTACGACTCAATTGGGGGTCTATGTATTCCTGGTAAATTGGATAATGGCAAAATACATTTGAGAAATAATAATTAGTTGATAGAATCCATGTCTTGACTTTGATATTGATGATACCTCTTTATGGATGCTTATAAGTTTTCATGTGAAAACCCTGTAGGTGGATTTTGTATCTGTCACATGAAATAAGTTAAGCGGAAGTATAAAAGATTTAATTAGTCAATGATTTAAATTGTCAGTAATTTAATTTAATTGGTTGGTATCTATAATCTTAACATCGGGAGTTAAATAAGATTAAAAAGATTTCGAAATTAAACTGAGGAGTGCAATTACGAATTTTTAGTGGAATAATTCGTAATTTATTATGGTAGAACTAATTCAGATATTTCGAATTAATTTCATAATAGGAAGCCTAGTAATTAAGTTCTGTGGTCCCTGCTGTATCCGAATAATAAAGAATTAAATGGAATCCTATTTCTTGGTGGAAAAGAAAGACCTAGCAGGTTTGGAAAAAGGGTTTAAACCCTAAAACCTGTAGTTATAACATGGGTCTTATTCCATAAGGAGGTGACGGCCATTACAAGTTTCTACACCTTTTCCATAAAAATTTGCCCAGACGAATTTCACAAATTTCGGTATTATTCGAGTTACACAGCAGAAGACTGTGGAACTGAAGGATGAACGCGTGAACAACTTTTGCTCATGCTTGAAGGCTAGATACGTGGTCGCATTTACGCTTCAAGAGATAAGTATCAATTTTACGTTTGATTAAAATCTTGATTATGTGTTGTCTATATTACATGTAAGTTTGATCCTGACTATTTGCTTCCGCTGTTTATGCCTGTATTCCATCAATCATACTATTAATTGGGATCGTCATTTTTTCTTTCCATTAAATAGAAAAGAATACCGTTTAGATTGTGCTTAAAAAAATAATTTTGGACTAGAAATTTGAAAGGCACCGTTTTCCATATTATTTTACTCAATTTTTAAAAGAAAATAAAATAGAAACAATATTGATTTGATACTAGAATCGGGTCTAAGATGTAATATTAAAATCAATTTGTCAACCTAGCAATTTTCTTTAATCAATTAAAATTTAGGCATGCGAAATGTTTTATATATACACTTATATGTAGTAGCAATATGGCATTGTTTTTCTTTTGACATAAGGAATTTGGTACAAATGATGGAATTCGAAATTAAACATTGATTATAAATTAGGTATAAGAAATCCGTCAATTTCTTGAGGGAGAATGCAATGATATTGTCTAAAAAAGAAGCTAATCATATGTACCAACTTTTGACTATAGAAGTTATTCTTGATTATATTACAATGAATACGTGGAATCCGCGACTTTTGTAGCACAAAAAAATAAAAGGTTGAACCAAACTAGCGCAAAAAAAAAAAAAACATTACTAGGTATCACGTACTAAATTAGTGCGTGAAAGGACCAAACTGCACAAATGGAACTTGGGCCTTTCACGCACGAATTTCGTGCGTGAAAGGACCAAACTGCAAAAATGCAACTTGGGCCTTTCACGCACGAATTTAGTGCGTGAAGGAGGGTGACCGAGTATGACCCAACTCAACATGTGTATGAAGTTAGGACGGGTTATTACAACGGTAAGGGTGGAAACGTGCATACCGTTTATGAGGCAACAAGAACATGCACTTGTGGTAAGTGGCAAACGTACCACATGCCGTGTTCTCATGCTGTCAAGTGCTTCGAGAGAATGAGAAAAACGGTAACAAGTTATGTGGCGGGGAAATACAAGGTCCACAGTTACCTTAGAGCATATTCCAGCCAGTTCCACCCACTTGGTAATGAAGCTTATTGGCCAAACGAGCCGTGTTCGATGGTTGGTAACAAGGATTACATCAGGAAATTGGGCATTAACTCACGGAGTCGTAGACCCAATCAAATGGATGTTAGTGAAAGAACTTACTCTCGCAAGTGCTCTACATGTAAGCAATATGGCCATGGCAAGCGTTCGTGTGGGCAACAAGGCCGTGGTAGTACAAGCACGTCTCGAAGTAATAGAGCCTCTAGAACTTGAAGATTGTATTGTTATTATAATTTATTATTGTATTGCTTTGAATTAGTATTGTAATTAAATGGAATGAATTATTTTTTAATTAGTATAAACCTCTCGTATTGGATGAATTATTATTAAATCCAATATTTATATTTGTACATTCAAATATAATAAAACACTTAAATCAAAATCCTATAAATATGACAAGTTTCAAAACTTACTTCAGAGAACTTTAGAATCCCTAAAACGACGATTCAAACGTTCAGGTGGACTTGATGTAATGAGCCGACATTATTGTACGCAAAAAAAGATATTAAGTTTTATATAAAATATTGATATTTTGGGGTTTTGAAACATGACTAATCTTTTCCCAAAGTATGGAAAAAAACGTGATTTGAAAGGTAACACCAAAAAAAAAAAAAAAAAAAAAAACAGAAGACCTCCTTCACGCACGAAATTCGTGCATGAAAGGCCCAAGTTGCATTTTTGCAGTTTGGTCCTTTCACACACTAATTTAGTGCGTGAAACCTAGTAATGTTTTTTTTTTTTTTTTTTTGCGCTAGTTTGGTTCAACTTTTTTTTTTTTGTGCTACAAAAGTCGCGGACTGGTTAATTTGTCGGACATGTTACGAATTTGTTTCTTTTTTCTAATTTTCAATCAAATATCTCTCTCTAATTAAGTATGCCAATGGCTTTCGTAATCTATATTAGATCGTCATAAAGTCCAACTTTTCTCCAGTTACATTCTAACCCTCCCAAAGTTGACTCTCGTAGTATATTTCTTAATTTCATTGTGATGTACTAGTCCCAATTAAGTTTATCTATGCTCTAAATTGTTTTACATGCATGCACAATTAAAGCAATTTAACCATTCCAATATGTTAAAAACAAGATTTATATACACATGTACACATAGTTGTTGAATACCCTTAATATAAAAGAAATTTTTGTGTAGAATTAAATGTAGTTTAAAATTGCTTTAGGTGATATTTTTGCATTTTCTTTTTTAGAATTCTCTTATTAAATTTTTTAAAATCTGCCACTAATTGTGTGATACTTTTCATACCACGTTTGATAAAAAAAAAATAGACTTGAAATCAAATCATCAATTTCTAGTTTTTCATGAGTATTTTTACCCGTCATGATCATACTCGTGTTACAAAATACGAAACGTAATAAATTTTGTTTGACCAGAGGACTAGGTTGGTGTTGGGCCTATCGGCACTTTGCCACTTCTTATTGATTATGATTTACAAGGATATCTTATAGAACACGAAGTTGGTATAAGTTCATTACACGTTGCCTAGCAAATAGTTATGTTCACCAAATCTAACTGTATGGTTCTATCCTTTCCAAAGTTTTGATTGCTTTCAGATCTAACTTTCAGAATTAATATTTTTACTTGAAGTTGTAAAATATATTAGATTAATTCTTCGAAGGAAAATAAAGAAATACCAGTTTGAAATGCCATTAGTGTTGAAAACTAGAAAAAGACAAAAAATAAGCTGATGTATAATAATTTTTATTGCCCTGTTTTATTCTTAAGAATTAAAAAGGTAAGGGAACTTTTTCGAAATTATAGAGGGCTGTGGGATTTTGAATATGTAGGTAGACGAGCGTACTATAAGCTGATATACACTTAAGTGAGGTATGGTGAAGTTGCCCGCAATCTCCAAATAAATCCAATCCTATATAATATTCCTTCGATATCATTTTACTTGTCCAGTTTGCATTTTGCATTCTCCTTAAAAAAATTATTAATTAGTGTAAAAATCTAAATTTAACAATTGGTACTTCAATCAATTAGAGAAATGATTACTATCGGAAACAATCTCTCTACATTCTCAAGGTAGGGATAAGGTCTACGTACACTCTACCCTTCTCAGACCCCACATGTGGGATTACAATGAGATTGTTTTTGTTGTTGTTGTTACTATGATAAAGGTAAAATTGAAAAAAGAGTAATTAATTCTCTCTCAATTTGCTAAAATAAATATGTAAAAGGGAAAATTTATTTTTAGTACATACTCGACAAGTAAATAAAAATAGAAGCATTTAACTTTTATTTAGGTTTTATTCATTCCCTTTAATTTAATTTGTAGGAGACATCAGACGTCAAACATCACCACGCTAAAATCCTATTTTGTGAAAAAGAAGAGCTACAATCCTTTTCTTTAAGACTAAAAAACAAAAACAAAAACGAAAAAGAAAATAAACATCTCACACAAATATTCTATTAGGGAATTAAAGATCCTAAAAAGTCCCAACGGCCAATATTATGGACAATTGCAGAAATTGATGTGAAGACTTTTAGAAAACTTAATTAAAACTCATTGAATATTTGTTAGTTACAGGATCATTCAATTAGATAACGTATAATGCCGCACAATAAGAAACTCATTGAAAATTTTAATAGTAAGCGGAACATGCTTGTCACGATCCAAATCTGACATCTAGATCGTGACAGGACACCCTACGAGCTACTACCCATAACGCGAACCTTATAAGCTAAGATATGCAATGCTTACGAAATGAAGGAGAATATAGTCTCAAATTGCAGCAATATAAATAAAAGTGCGGAAGTCAGTGTAAAACATAAACTACTAAAAAAGAAAGTGTCACACCCCTTTTTTTTCATAATAAAAATAAATTTATTTGTTTTAAATTTAAAAGGGTTTTTCCAATTAAAGTGACATTTTGAGAAGGGATTATTTATTTATTACAGAGTCGCCACTTGGAATTGAGTTTTGGTGTTCCAAGTCACCTTATTGAATCCCTAATCAAAAGGAAATGACTCTTTATTTTTGGTCTGCGAAAACCAAAGTCCGGGTAAGGAATTTTGTTGATCGGGGAGAAGGTATTAGGCATTCCCCAAGTCCCGTGGTTCTAGCACGGTTGCTTTTACCGACTAATGTTAGGCTTAAACCAATCTTGGATAAAATCATGCTTACCTTAATTCTAGTTTACCCGATTAATTCGCTTTGAACATGGTGACTTATGTTTTCGGCCATGTCTCACTCCCTCATACATATTCTTTCCACTCTTTTTATTTTTATTTTTATGTGACAACGTGATTGAAACAAATTTGTATCCCATCTCGTTCTTTCTCACGTTAAAAGAAATTAATTGAACCTTAAATATTTATCTAGGCCTAAAATGTCTGGACAAAGTAAATAAATTTATAAGAATCATCGAAGATAACCTTTTCTTTAAAACACATTGGAATAAACAAAGGAAAGATAAGCTAATAACATATATGCATATGGTAACGGAATAGCAACCCAAACATCGTACATATAAGACAATTAAGTATCTGAATCCCTCATTATCTGAAACCACTTTTAGCCATCAAATGCTAATTAAGGAAAATGGTCAGTTCAAATATTCATAGCACTTTAGATACAAAAGACCTTTTAAGCACGGTAATTAAATAAGATCTTGGATAAATATAGAACACTTTAACTTATCAAAGAAAACTTCATAAGCATACTGTTTTTTTTTTAATTATTAGTCAAAAATCAAAACAAACGTGCTAAATATTTAAATCCATTCACGGCCCAAACTAATTTAGCTAAAAGTTCCGGTCATTTTTCCTACTCAAAAAAATATAAACTGAAGAGTTAATATGCAAAAAGTGAGAATTTAAACAACAACAACAAAAAATGGCAACGTCAACAAGGATTAATAATTTATCAAGAACAAAAGTTAGTCTTTTCATAAAACTAATGGATTCTCTCACCGTTTTCAGTTTATGTTGTTATACTCATTCTATCAGAATGATCAATTTCTTTGTTTGCTTTAGGACGGTGATTTAGCAAGCAACTAACAGTGACGGTAGTATTAATTTTTCTCTCAATTATAATAAACTAAACCCATGTTATATCTAAACAACTTCATATTATAACATCAAGTGAATTATAGCCTCATATAGACGTAAACTATCACATGAAGGAATATTAAAAATACAACGAAAATTAACATGTTATAAGCAACACCTAAAATTTTTAACCTACTCGCCTTACTAAAACAATGATGATTATCTGTCCCTTTTCCACTCTTTTACAACGGGTTTTGAAATGAATTCGCAACCAACCTCACTCCCTTACCAATGTTTTTACCACTCTTTTCTTTTCAAATTTGCAACGGGTCTTGAATTTATATCCCAACTCCTCATAATTAATTTAGTTAAGCCTTAATATTGATCTTGGCCCGAAGAGGCCTTTAAAGTTAACTAACACCCGAATCATTAAAGACCAACCCACGGGTGTTTAAAACACAATGGTTTCCCGCATTCATAACCATTTTATATTATCGACAGTTATTTTATTCATGTAATTAGGTTAATAACACTAATCTTTACTGAGAGCCAAACTAAAACCAAAAAGAAATATATGGCTTAAACTTCAAGCAATGATAGGAAAATGTACTGTATTAAAAAATGAAAGAATGTTCATGAAAAAAAAAAACAATTGACTAGTTATATCCAAATATTTTTAAAACATAAATCATGAGGCCAAACTTGGATACTGCTTTAGGTCCAATAAATATAAAGTTTGGCATCTCAATTTTTTTTTTTTTTTAAAAAAAGGTTTATCCATTTCGTTCATCCTGCAAAAGAACTCGACCAAACTTGAGTGTAACAACTTACAAATTTTACTGGTTTAACCATTTCTTTCAATGTTAAATGCGAGCCTAAATGTGAACTAAATTAAACAACAAAAAAAAATGATAATATAAGTATTCATGTCATGATATTCTAGTTTTCATATTATCTTAGCACATGAAACTTTAAACAAGGAAGCCAACATTTAAAATCCATTTAGAATGATGATCAAAATCTTTTGCAACTACAAAACACACTGAACGCCCCAAAGCGAAAGAAAAATACTTACCCCCATTTTTAGAAAAGAAACTAAATAAAATCATGGAATTTGCATACCAACTTTCAAACGCATTTCCTTAAATATTCAAAGCTTTGTTACATGGTTATATGCAAACTAACATATAAAAATCTATGAGACCAGAGTAAAGACCATAACAGATTTTACAACAATCAAGTTCTCAAGGAAGGAGGCAGAAAACCAAAATAACTTAAACAAAGTTAGAAATAGAAAGAAAGAAGAAAGACCACTAAAACTAATCCATCATGTTCATAATATCACCAAAACCTCAATAGACATGCACGATCTTCAACAAAAGCATCAACGGATTTTAAACGGAGCCAAAACGGATCTTCTTCATGTATCATATATTAAAAAAAAGAACACTAAATAACTACTAGAAAGATTCGGGTGTTACCTTTGCGTAAATATCTCGCTGAAAAATAATAATATGAAGCTATAATATTCTACCGATTTCCCAGTTAATAACGACTAACTTCAAGTCCGCGAACTCGAAACCGCGAAACGGAAACCTCGAACTCCAACTTAATTTTCAAACAAAAACCTTTTCGAATACTGGTATTCTTTATCTCTCGGTATTTTTTGCTCTCTGTTTTTACTTTTTTTTTCTCTCTACTGCTTTTGATGTGTTTTTCTCTACTGCTTCTGATTTCTTTTCTACTCTCTGTTGTTCTCCTTTTTCTTGTGTGTTGTGTTGCCTTATTTATAGTGTATGTGTGTGGGTGTTCTGCATAATTAAAGGGACGTGTGGGAGTGGAAGGTTAGAGGATAATGTTTGGGGAGAGTTTATGGTGAGAGATAAGGCGTGAACGTGAGGGTGTAGGAGTCTAATAGAGTTTGTTTTGCTGAGAGTTTGTAAGGAAAAGGAGATTTAAGGGAGAGGAATTTTAGGGAATTGGCTTAGGCTGAGAGATTTTAGGGGAAATGGAGTTTTAATGTGGGTGTGCATGTGTGTGTCGTGTAGTAGGGAAATGGGGAAGGGGCTTTGTAGGTTATTTTTAGTTTTTCTTCTCCTTTTTTTTTTTTTTTTTTTTTTTTTGCTTTTCCATACTTATTTTGGTCTAGAATTAACAAGTTTTAACAAATATAAAAAAAAAAAATTAAATAGCTAATATAGTAGCTAATAACTATACTAAAATCACTAGCTTATTTATTAAAATTTACATTAGAAGAATACATTTTTTATATATATATTTAAACACTAAAAGTGGTCAAAAATTAGGTGTTTACAGAATGTCCCTCTTTACTTGGAAACATGAAGAGTTTTCAGGCAAAGACGTGAAAACTGTGACTGATTTTTGACCTGACCATTATTTGAAATCGAAAAGAAATGAAAGAAAAGGATGTGGCCGAGTCCTTGTTTTGGGCATCCTACATATTCCGGGTTATAAGGGAATCAGGTCACGTGTAGTTCAAGTGGGTAAAAGGATGGAAGGATGAGTTGGAGAATCGAGTGAGGTCCCGTCGAGGTTCTGGTTCGTGGCTCCTGTTATTACATAAAAAGAAAGAAAAATACAATAAATGATGAAAGGAAATACAAGGTCCTATTTACTCTACTTGTCTTGAACCTTCCTTTAGACCATCACTTGGATCTTCAGCTATCACCTCACCTTCTTTCGGTGGGTACCTTGATCTCAAAGTATGACCTTGAAGTTAGAATTCGAGACTTCAACTTGCAACTTGGAATGAGTTGTTGATGCTCTTCCGAATAATAGTTCGTAGAATATTCTTGGATGCTTGTTTCTTGATTAGAAGTTGAAAAGATGTATCCTGAGACGTTGGGCCGCCTTATGTGTCAAAGCTAACTCTGGCTGCCTTCGAGATTTGAACATTCCTTTTTCTTTGACCCAATATGGAACTTCATTCTTGAATATCAATTTTGTGCTTGCGGGAGAACCTGCAAGCCATCAAAGACAAACAAGACAAACAAAATTTTTCTGTCCCAGTTTGTACCAGGAAAATTTTGTGAGTGTTAGCAAAATCATGAACCACTTGGGACTGTATTCTGAGGTAGTCAACCTGAAATTTAAAAAACATGACTTTATTTTGAGGTAGTCGACCTGAAAAAAATGACTTTATTCGGAGGTAGTCAACCTAAAATTTAAATACGTGACTGTATTCTGAGGTAGTCAACCTGAAATTTAAATACGTGACTGTATTCTGAGGTAGTCAACCCGAAATTTAAATACGTGACTGTATTCTGAGGTAGTCAACCTGAAATTTAAATACGTGATTGTATTCTGAGGTAGTCAACCTGAAAATATGACTTTATTTGGAGGTAGTCAACCTAAAATTTAAAAACGTGGTTGCATTCTGAGGTAGTCAGCCTGAAATTTAAAAACGTGACTGTATTCTAAGGTAGTCAACCTGAAATTTAAATACGTGACTGTATTCTGAGGTAGTCAACCTGAAATTTAAATACGCGACTGTATTCTGAGGTAGTCAACCTGAAATTTAAATATGTGACTGTATTCTGAGGTAGTCAACCTGAAATTTAAATACGTGACTGTATTCTGAGGTAGTCAACCTGAAATTTAAATACGCGACTGTATTATGAGGTAGTCAACCTGAAATTTAAATACGCGACTGTATTCTGAGGTAGTCAACCTGAAATTTAAAAACATGACTGTATTATGAGGTAGTCAACCTGAAAATATGACTTTATTTGGAGGTAGTCAACCTAAAAATATGACTTTATTTGGACGTAGTCAACCTAAAATTTAAAAACGTGACTGCATTCTGAGGTAGTCAACCTATGAAAATATGAGAAAAGTAGGGATTTTTGTCCCTAAGATGCAACCAGGGAATGTCGTACCCTGTGAAGATATGAAAAGAAAGTAGGGGTTTTGTTCCCTAAAATGCAATCAATAATAACATGATTATATGCATATCAAAGGAAAAACAAACATTTGAGAACTTTAATTTATAGCGTTCATCAATTTTTAAGAACTGTTTTCCTAAATTTCTTCGCCCCTGTTTTTCAACAAAGAAAAATTTGTTAGTCTTAAAATGGCGGTCAATTTGTGGCCTTCACTCGCTGTGGAAATTATCTTAGAGCCTATCCCACTTTACGAAAAACGAGGCTGACAGTGATCGACCAAATTGCTTAGAAACTATCTTTGCTTGCGAGAGACCATGATCTTTCAATGCCCACCTTGACTATATTGTACCCCGTATCATTTTGCGTATGTGGTGTAACCGATCTTATTCTTAGAGCGAATTTTTGTTGTGGTGATCCTTTCCCCTAGTACCTCGAAATAATGCTTTGTTTTTTTCGGGCAATTCACTTTTCTGGATAGATCACGAATGGCTTTATGCCGTTGCCAATGCGGTGCGCGCCCAGTAGTCTTTGCTCTGTACCGCTAGGAAACTATAGTCAATTTTGCAGCCTTTTCTTTGCTCTTGAATTTGACGCAAGATTATACCGAAAGGGACTCAAAGGACATACTAGAGATAAGGAGAAGAAAATGACAAAAAAAAAAATGAAAAAAAAATAAAAGGAGTTATGTTTAAACAAAAAGGTGTCCCTTTCGGGGAAAGAGGGAAGAGACTTATCTGGATGTATATGCCGACATAAATGAATCATGACATGCATTTTGGACAGGACGCTTGATCCGTCTGAGCTGTCTAAATCTCAAAATATAGTACCCTTCAATCCAAAACCGAGCTTTCTACCTAGATCGTGTTCATGCCGGAATAGAAGAAACTTATTTGATCAATGGTTCCCTTTGCGGGTTTTTACCAACTGTCCTTTATCAACTTACAATCATCTTATAGTGCCCTTGAGGGTTTCACCAATAAGACTCTCTCATATTTTTTTTTTTTGAACTCATTATCGCCTTATAGTGCCCATAAGGGTTTTCACTAGTAAGACTCTCTCATTTTTTTCTTTCCTCCTTTGCATTCAAACAAAGCGTTGTATACAGCACCAAAGTCGTGGCATGCTGATTTGGCATTCTCAAAGATCGATTAGAAGGTCTTAAAGGGGAAAGGCAAAAAGAATCATAGATTGAATTACAACTTTGGAACCTTTTTATGAAATAAAAATAAAAAAATGTCCCAGTTTCTTCGAATACTAGGGAAATATGATTTTTGTTTGTGGGACCGAACCCCGAAATAGGGCTGCCTACGTATCCTTTTAGGAATCAGGTCGAACGTAGTTCAATAAACACATTTGATTTTTTTTTAATTTTTTTTGTTTTTTTTTTGCGTTACATTAGTTCCAAAGAGGGGAAAACAAAGAAAATGTAAATAAAGCTCAAAGGGGCTAGAAAAGGGTGACCGGTATTTGGATAGTGAGAACGATAGCCTTTCGTCATCCCAAACTGAAAATGTCAAGTACCAAAGCGTCGAAGTGAAAACATATCAAACATAATATCTTTTGACTGAGTCTGTGTTAATGGCTATGTCAGCCACCTTTCCTTCTATATCGGACAACTGCAAAGCTCCATTTGACAACACCTGTTTGATAACATAAGGGCCCTGCCAATTTGGGGAGAATTTTCCCCTCGCTTCTTCTTGGTGCGGAAGGATGCATTTCATAACAAGTTGGCCCACCTCAAAATGTCTTGGACGCACCTTCTTGTTGTAAGTGCGAGCCATCCTTTGCTGGTATAACTGGCCAAAACAAACCGCCGTCAACCCCTTTTCATCGATTAACGATAATTGTTCTAGTCTAGACTTGACCCATTCAGTGTCATCAATCTCTGCTTCAACAATGATTCGAAAAGAGGGGATCTCTACTTCTGCTGGTATGACTGCCTCAGTTCCATAAACCAATAAGTAAGGAGTTGAGCCAACAGACGTGCGGATAGTCGTGCGGTACCCTAAAAGAGCAAAAGGCAATTTCTCTTGCCATTGCCTGGATCCTTGTACCATTTCCTGAGGATCTTCTTGATGTTTTTATTTGCAGCTTCAACAGCTCCATTGGCTTTGGGTCGATAAGGGGTAGAGTTGTGATGCACAATTTTAAATTTCTCACATACCTCCTTCATGAGATGACTATTAAGATTGGCCGCATTGTCCGTGATAATGGTCTTTGGGATACCAAAACGACATATGATGTTAGAGTGAACAAAGTCTACCACTGCTTTCTTGGTGACTGATTTGAACGTAACAGCTTCTACCCATTTGGTGAAGTAGTCAATGGCATCTAGAATGAATTTGTGCCCATTAGAAGCTTTTGGCTCAATTGGCCCAATAACATCTATCCCCCAAGCTACGAAAGGCCAAGGATCAGACATAGGGTGCAACTCCGAAGGGGGCGAATGAATTCGGTCACTGTGAATTTGGCATTGATGACACTTGCGAACAAAGCGAAAACAATCTCGCTCCATGGTAAGCCAATAGTATCCTGCTCGAAGAATCTTCTTTGCTAGAACATAACCGTTCATGTGCGGGCCACATACTCAGGAGTGCACTTCATTCATGATCATTTCAGCTTCTTGGGTATTCACACATCTCAACAAATTCAAATCCGGGGTCCTTTTGTATAAGATCTCCCCACTCAGAAAGAAACCATTGGAAAGTCGCCTGATAGTTCGTTTTTGATCTCCATCGGCATGTATTGGATATTGTTGTGTTTTTAGGAATCTTTTGATATTGTGATACCATGGCTCACCATCTGGCTCTACTTCAATTGTATTGCAATAACCATGTTGATCCCTAATCTGAATCTCCAACGGATTAATGTAAGCATTGCCTGGGTATGGAAGCATTGAGGCTAAAGTGGCCAAAGCATCAGCCAACTCATTGTGAAATCTGGGAATATATCTGAACTCGATTGACTTAAACCTTTTGCTAAGGTCCTCCAAACATTGTTTGTACGAAATGAGCTTGATGTCTCGAGTTTCCCATTCACCCTGATCCTGCCGAATGAGTATGTCAGAATCTCCCAAAACTATTAACTCGTGTGCATCCAGATGTATTGCCATGTTTAAACCCATTATGCAAGCTTCATATTCCGCTGTATTATTGGTACAGAAGAAACAAAGTCGTTCCGTGGCGGGATAATGATGCCCCATTGGTGAAATGAGAATTGCCCCAATCCCGACACCTTTAATGTTGACCGCTCCATCAAAGTATAATTTCCAAACGTGACTGTCATCGCGAACTTCCTCCTCAACTGAATTAATCTCTTCGTCAGGAAAGTAAGTATTCAAAGGCTCATACTCATCGTCAACTGGGTTTTCTGCCAAATGATCGGCCAATGCTTGTGATTTTATAGCGGTGCTGGTAACTTAGACAATGTCGAACTCCGTAAGTAAAATCTGCCACTTTGCTAACCTTCCACTCGGCATAGGTTTCTGAAAGATATACTTCAAAGGATCCATTCGAGATATGAGGTGAGTCGTATAGGATGAAAGATAGTGCTTCAGTTTCTGGGCGACCCAAGTCAAAGCACAACATGTTCTTTCTAAAAATATGTATTTTACCTCATAGCTTGTGAACTTCTTGCTCAAATAATAAATCGTTTGTTCCTTCTTGCCTGTGGCATCATGTTGTCCTAGAACGCAACCAAAGGAGTTATCCATCACTGATAGATACAAAAACAAAGGCCTACCCGGTTCTGGCGGGACAAGCACTGGAGGGTTAGATATATATTCCTTAATCTTATCAAAAGCCTCTTGACACTCGTCTGTCCACTTGACAGCGGCATCCTTCTTCAACAGCTTGAATATGGGCTCACATGTAGTGGTGAGCTGAGCGATGAACCTACTCATGTAGTTCAACCTACCAAGAAGACTCATGACTTCAGTTCTGTTCTTCGGGGGTGGTACTTCCCGAATGGCCTTTATCTTGGAGGGGTCTAATTCAATTCCTCGCCGACTAACTATAAACCCTAGAAGTTTCCCAGATGGAACTCCAAATGCACATTTGGCTGGATTGAGCTTGAGGTTGTACTTGCGCAATCTGTCAAAGAACTTTCTCAGATCACGCACATGGTCAGCTTGAGTTTTGGACTTAATGATCACATCATCGACGTACACTTCAATTTCTTTATGCATTATGGCATGCAAGATAGTAGTCATAACTCTCATGTAAGTTGCCCCTGCGTTCTTCAAACCAAATGGCATGACCCTGTAACAGTAAGTACCCCATGGGGTGGTGAAGGCGATCTTTTCTGCATCCGCTTCATCCATCAAAATTTGGTGATATCCAGCATAACAATCCACAAAAGATTGAATCTCGTGTTTGGCACAATTGTCAACAAGAATGTGGATGTTAGGCAAGGGAAAGTTGTCCTTTGGACTGGCTTTGTTCAAATCTCTATAGTCAACACAAACTTTGGTTTACCCATCCTTCTTTGGTACGGGCACAACATTTGCTAGCCATGTAGTAAATCGGACGACCCTAATCACATTTGCACTCAATTGCTTCACGATTTCCTCTTTAATCTTATCACTCACCTCTTTCTTAAATTTTCTTTGCTTTTGTTGGATTGGTGGGAAATCAGGGTATGTAGAAAGTTTGTGCACTACCAGATCAACGCTCAAACCCGGCATGTCATCATAAGACCAAGCGAACACATCTTTATATTCAAACAAAACCTGGATTATGTCATATCTGGTCTTTTGTTCGGCATGAATGCTTATCTTTGTTTCTCTAGTTTCTTCAGAAGTTCCCAAATTAATTGCCTCGGTTTCATTTAGATTAGGCTTAGGCTTATTCTCAAATTGATCCAGTTCCCTTTTTATTTCTTCAAAAGCCTTTTCCTCGTCATATTCATCAACATCTTGATTCATTGCTTCGAGATTAGACAACTCTTTAGATCTGGACGTGAATTCCGCATGCATGTCATGTTATTAAAGCCGGCGTTAATGAAACTGAAATGAAAATTAAATAACAAAATTAGGGAAAAGGAGAAGATAGAATTGACTAAGAAACTGAAACTTCATTTTATTGAATTGGAAAGGATAGAAGGGTTAACATTAGAGCATAGCAACTAAACTATTTGGATTACCACCCAGAGAATAATCCAAATATAGAAAAAAAAGCAGCAAAATAAACTACAAAGACTCCTTCCTTGTGGGGAGAGGAGTAGCTTCCCAGTTGGCGAGCTTGACTTCTGGGCCAATACGTTGCACATCTGCAGGACTAGGGCCTTCACCAATCTGAACCATGTTTACTCCATAGAACATTTCTTTGAGACCTTGACATATTTCGTCCACGTCATCTTGGATAGATATGTCCTTATTTTCTTCAAGACGTGACCTAGTAAAAGACTTGGCAATGTGGGGAACGGGATTTGGCAATTTCCAAACCTTATTTTTTCTGCTCTTTTGTCCATTTCCTGTCAGCATTAGTTGGCCTAAAACCTAAACCAAAAGTATCTTGATTACCAAATGGGGAGATAGGGTCAACAATTCCTTGCAATGACACCCCCAAGCCCTTTCCTGGCTCATAACCGTTTTGCAGCATTTGTGTAGCCACCATGACTGAAGTAGAGGATAGACGAGGCTCTAGGATAGGCTTCCCTTCCATAAACTGATCAGCTGCCACTATTTCAAAGGTCTGAAATATGAGGGATTCACAACCTTCCTAGGCCTCGACGCATGGGACAAAAGGGTCTATATATATTGAAAGATCATCTTCACCGTGAACAATAATTTCTTGTTTCTCATATTTAAACTTGACCACTTGGTATAAAGTAGATGGCACCGCTCTGGCTGCATGGATCCATGGCCTTCCTAAAAGCAAGTTGTAGGAAGTGTCCATGTCTATAACTTGGAATGTGATCCCAAAATCAACAGGCCCAATTTTTAAAGTGAGATCAATCTCACCAATGGTGTCTCTTTTTGCGCCATCGAAAGCTCGAACACACACATTGTTAGTACGAATTCTATCTGTGCTGATTTTCAAAATTTGCAAAGTAGAGAGGGGCAGATGTCCACACCCGAGCCTCCATCAATCATGACTCTTTTCACATAATGTTCTTCACATTTGACAGTTAAATGCAAAGCCTTGTTATGTCCGTCTCCTTCCACAGGCAACTCATCATCGGTGAAAGTGATTCTATTCACCTCAAATATTCCATTGGCCATCTTTTCTAAGTGACTTACAGTTGTTTTGTCCGAAACATATGCCTCGTTCAGAATTCTAATCAATGCTTGACGGTGCTCTTTAGAATATATGAGCAAAGATAGCAATGAAATCTGAGCAGGAGTTTTTCTCAACTGATCAACAATAGAGTAATCCTGAACTTTCATCTTCTTCATGAACTCTTCAGCCTCTTCTTCAGTGATAGTTTTTTTCACCGAAAATTGGCTATCCCTAGCTTGTTTGGCTCTCCTTAATTCTTCTGGAGCATAACACCTTCCAGAACGCGTTAAGCCACCGGTTTCGCCTATTTCTTCAACATTCTCCTTGCCCTTGTAAGTCACAGTGATTTTGTTGTAGTTCCATGGGACAATTTTCATGTTTGTCACCGGAAGTTGTGTCGTGTGTTTTATCACAACTGGTTCTGTCATCTTTCCTAAACCATTCTGGTTTTGACCAAACCTGGGAAAACCACTAGGAACATATAATTTTGGTCCGGTCACTAATATCTCTTTTTTCTTTATGGCTCAAGGGACATACAATATCAACTTTCCCGAGCCTTTGAGATTTTCATTAGAACTTTCACCTTTTACAAACAACGGTGCTTCTTGTGCAGACTTTTTCACCATACCCAACCCTTCTTTTAAGGTGTCAATTTCCATTACTGTTTTGCCTATTTGCTTGTATTCCTTATCGTCACGGATCATCCCAACAACATGAGCATTTTTGTGAGCAGGAAGTGGGTTGTTGGTGACATTCGGAGCCTCTTCGTCATGTATCACAATTGCTTGGTCATCAATTAGCTTCTTAATGGCTCTCTTCAAAGTAAAACAATTTTCTGTGCTATGACCCTGAGCGTTAGAATGATACTCGTACCTGACAGTGGGGTCAAAACCTCTTGCATTTGGGTTCACATTATACGACATGATAGGTTCAATCAAACCCAATTGTATCAATTTCCGCAACAGGCTTGTGTATGATTCTCCAATTGGGGTGAAATTTTCCCTATGTCCTTGTTCTCTTACATACTCAGTCTTAGGACGTGGATTATAGGGTGCTTGAATTTTTTTTTGTTGGGGACGAAATCCTTGTGGAGCAGGCGCCCTCCATTGTTGGCGTTGAGGAGGTCGGGCATATGCCTGGGTGTTGAAAACCGTATATCGGGGTGGAGCAATTGAGTAGTGGGGATCCTGATGCAGATAAAAATGTTGAGGTGAGTTGGATTGTCCCTGCAAGATTTGGTGGTTTGTCCCCCTTTGAGCAGCACTGGACCCTGATGCCATCATGGATCTTTCCTCTTTCTTTTTTCGATTTCCAAAACCACCAGACCCATTTTGAATTGCTTGGGTGGTAGCCTTGAGTGCTACCTGACTCACAATTTTGTCAGACTTGATGCCATTTTCAACCATTTCCCCAACTTTAATTGCTTCTGCGAATGTCTTTCCCACTGTGGAAAGCAAGTAGTGGAAGTAATCAGGTTCTTGTGCCTAGAGGAAAACATCAATCATTTCTGACTCCTTCATCGGCGGGTTGACCCTGGCAGCTTGTTCTCTCCACTTGATAGCATATTCTCTAAAACTCTCGGTAGGCTTTTTCTTCATACTGGCGAGAGAAGTGCGATCAGGCACAATATCAATGTTATACTGAAATTGTCGAACAAAATCTCCTGCCATGTCATCCCATGTAGGCCAATTAGAAATATCTTGATAGATAAACCATTCTGAGGCAATTCCCACTAGACTTTCTCCAAAATATGCCATGAGTAATTCTTCCTTACTCCCTACCCCTCTTAGTTGATTACAATACTTCTTCAAGTGTGCTACGGGGTCACCGTGACCATCGTACTTCTCAAACTTCGGAGTCTTAAAACCAAGGGGCAAATGAACATTGGGGAACATGCACAAATCTCTAAATGAGACGCTTTTTGGACCTCCTAATCCTTGCATATTCCTCATTTTTCTAGCAATTTCTTCTTGTCCCTCATTCTTAGTAGTTTTCTCGATCTCGACGGGGGAACTATACTGCTGAAAGGGGTTATACGAGTCTGGGACTTTAAAGGTCAATTTCGGAGAATAATATTGATCGTGGTGACCTTTAGATGGAGGCTCATTATTGGACTTCTGTACCAATGTTGGTTGAGGGATTGTAGTAGTTTGTACAGTGGGGATGAAAAGTGGGTTATTTCTGAGGGGTGCATTTGGAGGGCGCACAGTGGAAGTTCCAGAAGTGTTGGATATGCTAACATGTGGACCAAATCCAGGAGGAAAAAGTGGATCACTTGTCGGGGTTTCAATGAGAATTGACATAGTCACATCCGGGAATCCAGGGATTGAAGATGGTGGAGCTTGCCCATTCATCCAAGCCTGGTACATGTCAGCCATTTGTTGTCTCAACATCCTTACTTCCTCTGTTGATGCTGATTCATGTTGAACGATCTGACCTCGAGATTCATCACCGTCTGACTCGTTCCCATCCTTATGGGCCATTATCCCCTTTCTTTTAGACCTTGTGTTATATTCGTGAGGAGCCAGTTCACCCACAAACCAACCACCTTATCTTTAAGACAAGAACAAACAAGTTAGGGTTTAGCATTTTGCAGATATTAATCACACATTGTATGCCATGCACCTAAATTATTTCCCATCTAATATGAGCATCAGAAGGCTTTCATGTTTCATCCCGAATTTTAGGTGAATTCATTTCTCATTTTATTTATTTATTTTTTCCTCTTTCGGTGATTTTGAATTATTTTGATCGAACCCATTAAGGATGCCTACGTATCATGTTAAACATGAATCAGATCATTATGTCGTTCATGAAAAAGAACAAATTTGGATTTTTTGAATCAACTAAAAATATTTTTATTGACTTTCAAATTAGTATTTTTCAATACAAAGACGTAAAAGAAAATAACCAAGAAGAAAGGCACCATAGACTCGAAAAGACTAAATCGGGACTAGAATATCCAAAACAAACTAAAGATAAAGACTCGAAAAGAGTCAGTCTCAAAATACAACTACTGAACTAGAACTCCTAATAATCATAACTAAACTTCAATCTTGAGAAATCCTCAATCTTGCCTGTGAACTAATGCATATCTGCTCACGGTGCTTCTGGCCCAGGCTGACCCCCTAACATGTGATATATCTGCTTCAGTTCTGCTATGAAGTAGCATGCGAAGGTAGGCACCTCTCTAGCAAATTGCTCATAACCCATCCCCTGACAGTCCAGATAACTTTGAGCAACATGAACAGGTAAATGGTAGACATGTTCTCTAACATCCTGATAGTTCTGCTCTAAGTCTCGGACTTGCTGCTGGCGGGTAGTGGCTATCTCTCTTATACCTGCCTCACGATTCAATGCTAATTCAATCTGGTTTCGAATTCTTGCTCGGTCATTCATTAATTGGTTCTTTTCTACACCAAACTGAACTCTTTCTCTGTCAAATTCAGCTTGTTTTTGAGCTTGCAGGGTCAAGAATTGAGCTTTCGCATCTTCAAAACGTGCTTTCTCTGCATCAAACAGGTCTCCCTTCTCATCAAGCTTCCTCTGTAACTGATCCACAGCTTGTGTGACAATGCCTAAGTCCTCATACAAGGTCTGAATTGTAGAGCGATGTTTCCTCACAGCTGTTTTGCGAGCTGTCGTAACTCTATCATCCACTTCTGCCTCCATCTGGGCCAAATACTCTCTGGCATTTGCTAGCTCTTTATCGAGAGCGTATAGAGTGGACTAATAATTTTTCTCCACATCTACACGGGTTTGCACGATCCTCGCCTCGTATACAGCCTGTTGCTCATTTAATCTAGCTCGAAACTCATGTTCAACCTCCAGACGGGCCTGCCAAACTCTTGCTTTGACCTCTGACTCTCTGTCCAACTTTCTTTTTCTAGACCCCTCGGGCCCTTTTTCAAATAGGGATGGCTTGCGCAACCACAAAAGGTACCCAGGAACTACTTTCCCCCTGTCACGATCCTCTACCATTTCTCTCAATTCGGAGATTATGCCTTCATACCAAATCTTCAGTATTCCATCACTATCAAAACGAAAGCGTGGAGGAGTGTCATACATAAATATTCTCATGTTTTCCTCTCGAGGAATTTCTTGATGTCTACCTAGCTGTCGCATAACCCGAAGTGGGGCATAAGGTTGGACAGCCCTGAGCCCAATTAGTACTAAAAAAGGATGGTGTGAGGACATACAAATGACTTCATGAGCGGGGAACCAGTGGTAGTTCCAAATAATCTTATCAGCAGTCAACTTAGAGAGTTTTTCCTCCCAGGCTTTGATACCAATTGGTAAATCACACTTCTCGACCCTTTCTTCATGCTCGGTCATGTAGTTCACCCAATCAGCATTGAATTTTGGTGCAAAATGATGACGATAGAAGAGTTCAAGAAACCAAATTTGTAAAAGAATGTTGCATCCCTCAAAATATATAGCACCTTCTTTACATTTGGTCAGTGCTCGGAAGATGTCCCCGAGAATCATGGGTATAAGAGTGGGGTTATCCGTCGTAGTCAATGCCTGCACTACTCCAGCCAGACAAATATCAATTTGTTTATCTCGCTCAGGGAAAACAATACAGCCTAGGAATGCAACCATAAAAGCAAAGCGTCTATGTATTTTCCATGTCTCGATTTATCCTTTGTTGTTGAGTTGACCCAAATACTTCTCAAATCCGTCTTCTTGCCCGTACCTTTCATATAAAAACTCCAAAGAAACCCAACCGCTTTCCAAACTTGCTTCCTCCATCTTATTGATTTTTAAATAATTCAATAACTTAGTTCCATCCACCCGTTTCGGAACTATGGGTCTTTTATTACGAAGATCAGAACCCTGGAGCTTAGAGCCCATCCCCATGAAGCCCGCAATTTCTTCTAGGGTCGGTGTCATTTCATAGTCCGAGAATCGAAACACGTTGTTCTTATGGTCCCATACCTGAACTAATGCCTCAAACACATCTCTTCTAGGTTTGATTTCCATCATATGCACCAGATGCCTCAAATGAACTTTTACTTGCCTTTGGTCATATCCCCCCATGTTTCTCCACCATTGCCATAGTTTCAGTGGTATTTTGTCGACAATCATGAACTTTGGTATCCCTTCAACCCTGGGCCTTTTATCACACACTCCTCTAGTTGGTAACGACATATTGTACCTTTAGAGAAAATAAAGAAAATTAAGATTGAAACTTACTAAGACACAAAATTCCCGATTTTCTCGAGTATACAAAAAAAACTTAAAAGAATGAGGAACTTAAAGTAGATTTGGCCAAGACACGGGTCCTTAAATCAATTTTTTCGAAACAAACTCTGATAGACTTCATGGGAGGTTTTTAGACTAATTAAAGAAACAATCAAACGAAAGGTAAAACTAACTAATGGGACTATTTTTGCAAGATACAATATTTTTTATACTTTTGAGTAGAGTTTTAAAATTGTCTTAGCAAAAAATGGACGAAGACGGGACCACAAAGTAATCATTTTTGCAAAAATCAACCTTTAATGTGACCGAATATGAGACAAGATTGACAAAGTGGTTACTCTTACGAAAACAACATTTATTTACTCTCCATTGCAAGATTTAAAGCTATTTTGATAAAGATGGCCAAAAGCAAAAAACTAAAAGACTTAAAGTTAGCTTTCTTCCTTTTTTTTTTTTTTTTTTTCAAAACAAGATTTTTTTTTTATCCAAAAAAAAGTTGGAGGATAATTATTTCTCCCTTATTCTTCCTAATCAACCTAAAAACCGGTCAACATGCAAAAGCCTTCC
Source organism: Lycium barbarum (assembly GCF_019175385.1). Classification (NCBI taxonomy): domain Eukaryota; kingdom Viridiplantae; phylum Streptophyta; class Magnoliopsida; order Solanales; family Solanaceae; genus Lycium; species Lycium barbarum. The sequence goes on from NC_083339.1 coordinate 61,123,191, forward strand.
AAATAAATGTGTTTTCATATAGCACATAAAATGAACATGGTGGTCTTTTGAAATGGATACCTGTCTTAGACGGACCCGGCCCCTGTGCCGAGTCCCACTAAGTCAAATGCACGTGATGTAAATAAAGCGTAGCCTACTAGGGATAATCAATACTTGTGGCTCGTTCTGCTAGGTTTAACATCCTAAAGGAGAAGGTGTCTAGACTGGCTTACCCGAGCGGACAACTCGAGCCGGGGAAGGGCCAGATCGCCGGTAGCAAAGCTTTTCCAGCTTCACTGGTGGTCCAACCCGCCTATCATGTGTGACTGCTAATTATCCTGAACCAGGAGCGTAACCGCCCACAGGCTCATTCAGATAGAAAATTTTGTGGAGCGTAACCGCACACACAGTGAACAGTGGTGAATGTGTTCAGAGACTCAGAGGGGTGCGCAAGAGGAGACAATTTATATATGAAGTCACATAACATCAAAGCGGTAAATAAGCAGAAAATAGCACATTAGGCTAACAAGCACAGAATATATATCCAAGAAATAAAGAAAGTCAAATACAAGTCAATATATAAAGCTCGAATTCTGGTTATCCCCAGTGGAGTCGCCATCTGTCACACCCCTTTTTTTTCATAATAAAAATAAATTTATTTTTTAAAATTTAAAAGGGTTTTTCCAATTAAAGTGACATTTTGAGAAGGGATTATTTATTTATTACAGAGTCGCCACTTGGAATTGAGTTTTAGTGTTCCAAGTCACCTTATTGAATCCCTAATCAAAAGGAAATGACTCTTTATTTTTGGTCTGCGAAAACAAAAGTCCGGGTAAGGAATTCTGTTGATCGGGGAGATGGTATTAGGCATTCCCCAAGTCCCGTGGTTCTAGCACGGTCGCTTTTACCGACTAATGTTAGGCTTAAACCAATCTTGGATAAAATCATGCTTGCCTTAATTCTAGTTTACCCGATTAATTCGCTTTGAACATGGTGACTTATGTTTTCGGCCATGCCTCACTCCCTCATACATATTCTTTCCACTCTTTTTATTTTTATTTTTATGTGACAACGTGATTGAAATAAATTTGTATCCCATCTCGTTCTTTCTCACATTAAAAGACATTAATTGAACCTTAAATATTTATCTAGGCCTAAAATGTACGGACAAAGTAAATAAATTTATAAGAATCATCGAAGATAACCTTTTCTTTAAAACACATTGGAATAAACAAAGGAAAGATAAGCTAATAACATATATGCATATGGTAACGGAATAGCAACCTAAACATCGTACATATAAGACAATTAAGTATCTGAATCCCTCATTATCTGAAACCACTTTTAGCCATCAAATGCTAATTAAGGAAAATGGTCAGTTCAAATATTCATAGCACTTTAGATACAAAAGATCTTTTAAGCACGGTAATTAAATAAAATCTTGGATAAATATAGAACACTTTAACTTATCAAAGAAAACTTCATAAGCATACTTGTTTTTTTCTTAATTATTAGTCAAAAATCAAAACAAACGTGCTAAATATTTAAATCCATTCACGGCCCAAACTAATTTAGCTAAAAGTTCCAGTCATTTTTCCTACTCAAAAAAATATAAACTGAAGAGTTAATATGCAAAAAGTGAGAATTTAAACAACAACAACAACAAAAAAAAAAAAAATGGCAACATCAACAAGGATTAAAAATTTATCAAGAACAAAAGTTAGTCTTTTCATAAAACTAATGGATTCTCTCACCATTTTCAGCTTATGTTGTTATACTCATTCTATCAGAATGATCAATTTCTTTGCTTGCTTTAGGACGGTGATTTAGCAAGCAACTAACAGTGACGGTAGTATTAATTTTTCTCTCAATTATAATAAACTAAACCCATGTTATATCTAAACAACTTCATATTATAACATCAAGTGAATCATAGCCTCATATAGACGTAAACTATCACATGAAGGAATATTAAAAATACAACGAAAATTAACATGTTATAAGCAACACCTAGAATTTTTAACCTACCCGCCTTACTAAAACAATGATGATTATCTGTCCCTTTTCCACTCTTTTACAACGGGTTTTGAAATGAATTCGCAACCAACCTCACTCCCTTACCAATGTTTTTACCACTCTTTTCTTTTCAAATTTGCAACGGGTCTTGAATTTATATCCCAACTCCTCATAATTAATTTAGTTAAGCCTTAATATTGATCTTGGCCCGAAGAGGCCTTTAAAGTTAACTAACACCCGAATCATTAAAGACCCACCCACGGGTGTTTAAAACACAATGGTTTCCCGCATTCATAACCATTTTATATTATCGACAGTTATTTTATTCATGTAATTAGGTTAATAACATTAATCTTTACTGAGAGCCAAACTAAAACCAAAAAGAAACATATGGCTTAAACTTCAAGCAATGATAGGAAAATGTACTGTATTAAAAAATGAAAGAATGTTCATGAAAAAAAAAAACAATTGACTAGTTAGATCCAAATATTTTTAAAACATAAATCATGAGGCCAAACTTGGATACTGCTTTAGGTCCAATAAATATAAAGTTTGGCATCTCAATTTTTTTTTTTAAAAAAAAGGTTTATCCATTTCGTTCATCCTGCAAAAGAACTCGACCAAACTTGAGTTTATCAACTTACAAATTTTACTGGTTTAACCAGTTCTTTCAATGTTAAATGTGAGCCTAAATGTGAACTAAATTAAACAACAAAAAAAAAATGATAATATAAGTATTCATGTCATGATATTCTAGTTTTCATATTATCTTAGCACATGAAACTTTAAACAAGGAAGCCAACATTTAAAATCCATTTAGAATGATGATCAAAATCTTTTGCAACTACAAAGCGCACTGAACGCCCCAAAGCGAAAGAAAAATACTTACCCCCATTTTTAGAAAAGAAACTAAATAAAATCATGGAATTTGCATACCAACTTTCAAACTCATTTCCTTAAATATTCAAAGCTTTGTTACATGGTTATATGCAAACTAACATATAAAAATCTATGAGACCAGAGTAAAGACCATAACAGATTTTACAACAATCAAGTTCTCAAGGAAGGAGGCAAAAAACCAAAATAACTTAAACAAAGTTAGAAATAGAAAGAAAGAAGAAAGACCACAAAAACTAATCCATCATGTTCATAATATCACCAAAACCTCAATCACTACAAAAAAAACTGGAAATAGCTACGAACCTTGTCGCTAATCCGTCGCTATATTGCTCGTAGCTAACAGATATCTGTCGCTAATCCGTCATTAAATAGGATTAGCAACGGATTTTTCTGTTTAGCTACGGAATTCGTCCGTCGCTAAATCCTATTTTTTTAGTAGTGAATAGACATGCACGATCTTCAACAAAAGCATCAACGGATTTTAAACGGAGCCAAAACGGATCTTCTTCATGTATCATATATTAAAAAAAGAACACTAAATAACTACTAGAAAGATTCGGGTGTTACCTTTGCGTAAATATCTCGCTGAAAAATAATAATATGAAGCTATAATATTCTACCGTTTTCCCAGTTAATAACGACTAACTTCAAGTCCGCGAACTCGAAACCGCGAAACGGAAACCTCGAACTCCAACTTAATTTTCAAACAAAAACCTTTTCGAATACTGGTATTCTTTATCTCTCGGTATTTTTTGCTCTCTGTTTTTCTCTGACTGTTTTTACTTTTTTTCTCTCTATTGCTTTTGATGTGATTTTCTCTACTGCTTCTGATTTTTTTTCTACTCTCTGTTGTTCTCCTTTTTCTTGTGTGTTGTGTTGCTTATTTATAGTGTATATGTGTGGGTGTTCTGCATAATTAAAGGGACGTGTGGGAGTGGAAGGTTAGAGGATAATGTTTGGGGAGAGTTTATGGTGAGAGATAAGGCGTGAACGTGAGGGTGTAGGAGTCTAATAGGGTTTGTTTTGCTGAGAGTTTGTAAGGAAAAGGAGATTTAAGGGAGAGGAATTTTAGGGAATTGGCTTAGGCTGAGAGATTTTAGGGGAAAGGGAGTTTTAATGTGGGTGTGCATGTGTGTGTCGTGTAGTAGGGAAATGGGGAAGGGGCTTTGCAGGTTATTTTTAGTTTTTCTTTTCCTTTTTTTTTTTCCTTTTCCATACTTATTTTGTTCTAGAATTAACAAGTTTTAACAAATATATATATAAAAAAATTGTTAAATAGCTAATATAGTAGCTAATAACTATACTAAAATCACTAGCTTATTTATTAAAACTTATATTAGAAGAATACTTTTTTTATATATTTAAACACTAAAAGTGTTAAAAATTAGGTGTTTACAGAAGGAATTAGAGACAGACAAATCTAGTAGATAAACAGCAAAATTCGTTCCTAATATTATTTAGCAACGTATTATCAGAAAATTAACTTATCTACGTGTTAGCAATAAAGTTCGTAGTTAATTTCAGTGTTTTGGTATTGATAAGACTACTCAAACAATCCCAAAGTGTACAAGTCATGGAGCTACTAATATATGGGACACAGGATACGAGATGCAACTCGATAATAGTGAAAATAGTCAAAGAAGTATATGTCATGATCTAATGGCGACTCATCTGGAATGGCTGAGGAAGCTGGAATCACTGATTGGGTACTGGTTCACCGTCTGCTTCCCTTAGACACACACACACACACACACCAAGAGTGAGTGTAAAGAACCAACAAGATCATCGACTCGCTCTCTCAACTTACCCCCGAGACAATTCTCTCTCTCTCTCTCTCTCTCTCTCTCTCTCTCTCTCTCTCTCTCTCACACACACACACACACACACACACACCAAGAGTAAGTGTAAGAACCAACAAGATCATCGACTCGCCCTCTCAACTTACCCTTGAGACAAGTCACACACACACACCAAGAGTGAGTGTAAGGAACCAACAAGATTAGCGACTCACCCTCTCAACTTACCCTCGAGACAAGTCACTAGAAATCATTGGTAATGCATACAGACATAAACAAAACAATAGTAGTATAATAATGATATACATTTAAAGAAATTGAACTGAAATCACGGATACAGATAATAAGTGTAAACATAACATAATAACTGTAATAAACCACTCCCTCCAGATCAAAACAAGTGTCCACTTAGCCATTTGCACACCCCTTAAGAAAATACTAACTCCTAGAAAAAATAGGTAATTTGACTAAGTTTCCCTTAATTAAATAGGTATTGGGATTTGATCACATAACACTTAATAGGGGCAAATCTGAAAAAATAAGGTTAATTCTTTCTTGATTTACTAAGAGGACACTCTTTTTGACCCAAAAAAAAAAAGTTAATTGAACACTCTTTTTGATCCTGAGGGAGTACTATATGGCATAGGTTGTCTGTCTAAACCATCCCAGCGGTGCATCAACCTCATATCTTACCTATCTTCGAAGCATAGATTCCTGTCTTACCTGACTCTGGTAGTGCAGCGACCTCCTGTCTTACCGTCTCACCAGTGGCAACTAATTAACCTCTTATCCGACATTATCAGTGTGTACTTAATCAAGTTAATAATGAATACTAATAAACAACTAATCTTTAATTACATCATGCTCAACTTAATAAGAAGTATCAAACAAAACTAACGTAAAAACACATAATGCAACTCTTGTGGTCTAATTAGATACTTCAAATCTATCCAATCTAACTTATTTGTTTCCACTCACACGAACAAGATGCTCACACAAACAGCACATATAACATTTTTTTAGAAAAGCAATCAAATTAAGAGTTATGCCTCACTTGCATGGATTTTGTTAGCCAAAATCCTACTTGAAATGTCGAAGTCCCCCGAGATGAGCTCTGATAAATTCAGTCTATTCAAATTTATTAATAATGGGTCCAATCTAGTCAAGGAGAACTTTTTTCATAATTTTAATATGCCTCTGGATCAAAGTAAACTCTTGGTCAACTCCAGTCTATTCAAATTTATTAATAATGGGTCCAATCTAGTCAAGGAGAACTTTTTTCATAATTTTAATATGCCTCTGGATCAAAGTAAACTCTTGATCAACTCAAATCCGACTCTCGGGTCAATGATCATATATCCGAATTTGAATACATGGACAGGTAACCTATAAGCTAAGGAATTCAATAAATAATCAAAATCCTAATTTGATATCAATTACCAAGTCAAATCAGTGATTTACCTCTTTAAGGATTAGGACTAAATTTCCCAATTAAAGCCTCATAGTCTACATGATTTCATGGTCAAATTCAATGAAGTTGAACTATAATCACTAGATTAGTGTTGCCATTACCTATAATATTAGGTTAAATCTCCACTTTTTCCTTGCTCAAATCCGAAGCTAAACCCCTTCAAAATCCCAATATCGTACTTAATCATCTGAAATTTGACCTCTTCTATTTATAGGCTACATTGCCTTCCTCAGTTCGCAGCACCTTTCCTCACGTTCGCAGATCTTAACTTGCCAGCAGGGGCGGACAAGGCTTTGGGGACACGTCCCCCCCCCCCCCCCCCCCGAAGGGAAAAAACCTTGTACATGTATATATATTCATATATCTTGAAAAACTATCATAAATTTTAAAAGGACCCTTTAAACATAATTGTTAAAGTACTGCAGTTTGTAGGTGTGCCCCTGAGCCTAATGCTTAACTTGTCGCGACTCGAGTTCGATTCTCGGCGTATAAACCTGCGTCACTTTTCAAATTAGTGCAGAATTTTTATTTTTTTTTATTCTTTAGTTCCTCCCATTTTACTTTTTCATTAAATCCCTGCCCCCAAAAGCCCTAAATTTCAAAAGATCTTTTCCCATTTCTCACTTATTTTCCCAACGTAACATAAGCAAAAAGAAACTCCTTTGGCTCTCCCCATTCTCAAACTCTTCTTCCATTATCAAGTTTCTCACAAGTCACTAAGTTAGAAACCTCACTCATAGTCGAATCTATTGTCGATATTCATCAATTTCTCCGATAATCGAATTCGAGCCAATGATCGGACTTCTCTTACGGTAAAGCTTTCCCTTTTTTTTTAGTGATTAATATAGATTACTTATTATATAACTATATGATAGTATTTAATTACTAGGGATTGAGGAAGACATAACTTTATAGATTAATTTAATTAAAAATTGTATTATCTTATACTAAGCCCTAAAATCTTATCATATTCTTAAAGTTGGGATTTCATACAATAAATTTGCGATCTTGAAAAGTCAGGTTTGTTTTTATTTTTCAAATGGATTTGGGAGAAGTTTCTTGTATCCTCTTTTTAATAATATATGGATGATAATGAGCCTAAAATTTGTTTCCAGTATTTGCATACCACAACTCACAAGGCAAGACCAGGTTATTTTCAATTTCGTTGAACTAAACACCTCTTTATCTCAAGATTATATTTTCGCTAATTGGTAAGTGTTCTTTCTAATTTTTTTTGTATGAAATACAATATAGTTATAACTTATAATAATATAATTAAGGGGTGTGATTCCTCTATTATATGTTTTTTTTTTTGGCTATTGATGTACGCGGTGTAATTTCGCTATTACGTATACTTTGCTATTATAATCAATAAGTTTTTTAAGAGTCGCACACCTAAATTTGTTGCTAGCAATTGGCGTACTAAAGATAATGGTGCCCCCGTTGCGCTCAAATCCTGGGTCCGCCTCTGCTTGCCAGGCCTTTGCAATTGCAATCTTGTCTTTCATGGTCGGGTAAGTGGTTTGACCGGGGTTTGACCTGGGACCTCTTCGCGGTCGCTTACGTCCTACTCGAGGTCGAGATGCATATTCCACTTGTTTATCCTAATTGCGACTGGTGCCCACGCGATCGCAATAGAGACATCAAACACTAGATTTTAGCTGCTGCAATTTAGGTTCCAATGGTGTTGAATCACACACGACCCTCGGGTCCCAAACAAGTCTAAAGATATACTATGAACTTTTTTTTTTTTTTTTGCTTAAACAGATGTAATTTCATTTATAAGTAACTGTTACAAAATGTGACCCTTCTCCTCATAGTTTGATTTGAAGGGTCATTAATATAGTAGTCATACACAAATGAAGGCGATGAAGTAAAGCGTGACAGAACAATAGTAGCACTATTAGAACAACCATATTTGGAAAAAATATCAGCTACAGTGTTGGCTTCTTCGAATATATGTTGGACATGGGCCCTCCAAGATCATCGAGTAGTGACCTGCATATAGTAAAAATGTGTGAATGTTTATCATTTACACATTAAGCATAAAGCATAAGACCTGGGAGTCAGATTCAATCTGCAAGGAAATGATGTTCAGTTCCTTGGCGAGTTGTAGTCCATGTAACAATGCAAGTAGCTCCGCTTGGATAATAGAAGTAGAGATAAAGTGTTTGGAAAATCCAAATATCCAGCTACTTGTATGGTCTCTAAAACACCCCCTGTTTCTCTTTTTCCAGTGATATTGTCATAAGCACCATCTACATTAAGCTTAACGACATCTTCATAAGAAGGTTGCCATTTGACAGGAACGATGGAGATTTGTGGAGAGAAAGTTACAGTATTGGTGAGGAAAAGGAATTCAGAAGCTTGCGTAATGATATGGTGGACGGAAATAGGATTTGATGCATTGTTAAAAACATTTTTGTCTCTATTAATCCAGATGTTCCAAAGGAGAATTGGAAGGATGATGTTAATGGGAAAGGATATGCCCTTTACGGTGGTGGTATCAGTGTTGAGTTTAGAGCATACTGCCTTAATTTATGTACCTAAATTTTGGACATCAAGGTGGTTGTTTAGGGTGGTCCAAAGGTGAGAAACATGCACACATTCAATGAAAAGGTGTTGAAGACACTCAATTGGAGCAGAGCATAGGGAAAAACAACTAGTAGGTCTAATATTTCTAGCAAATAGGACTGTTTAACCTTAAAATGGAGAACAATTAAATTTATGCGTGATGCCAAAGATATGTGGCTCAATTTAATTCGAGATGAGATTACAAGATAAACGAATAAGTAAATAAAAGGTGCACATCTGACCAAATATTAATGATAACTGGCCTCGGGTATCGGAACCGAGGTCGAACCCGTTTGACCGGGTGTTTACACAATGAATAATGAAGTCAACCTTAGAAAATATGAATGAACTCAGATGATTCTATTGCTTTAGTACATGAATTCTCTCTTTCTTTCTGTCGCGGGACCACCTACAATGAATGGGGGCCTCATCTTTATATAATAGAGGAGTCTTAACCCTAGTACAATTCTAAGTAAGGAAAAGAAATCTAGTGACAACTGTCGCCGAGACTGATGCCGAAATATCCGGCTAAGGGTGGATATTCCGGTCTTCTCCTCATGGTGGTTAACCACCTCTGTTTTAACGCCTCGTTATGGATCGAGCTTGGAGCCTTATCCTCGATAAACCGATCGTATCCTGCCCGAACATAACCATGACAATGGGAAGCCGAGCATGTCCATATCCTCGATTTTACCCGTATACAGATAGTCCCCCCATTTCCCGAGGTGAAATGTTTTACAGCGGGAAATGGACCCAAATAAAGTTGAGCAGCCGCCTCCAACTATCTAGGACAAGACATTCTAGTCAACATTTTACTCTGCTCGATGCTAGATCATTATTACTCAGCCGCCAAATCCTTTTTGGGAGACCTCCTTGTGTCAGAGTCCTTGATTCACTACAGGACCCCTTGATTTCCTTTCTATATAAAGCCCATGTACTCTTCTTTTCTCATGCATCCGTGCTTTTTCAAATATAACTTTGCTTCTCCTAAAAACACCTTACTGCGATTCTCGTATTGAGCTCGTAGCACTACCCGGACTTTAAATCTTCTTCCATCAGGGCGTGATCATTCACTTTTAAGGAAAAACTACCACGAATATGGCTTAAGTTCCATTATTAACCCAAGGTGACGATCAGCATTCGTTCTCGGCGTCAACGGGAGCCGCCGGTTTTGATAAGGAGCTAGAATCTCTCGCTGCTGGTATCCTCCCGTTGGGATTTAGCAATATGAACGACTGCAAAATTTCTTACCATTTTGATTCGATGGACAATTTCGAATCTTGTATCGATGATGGCACCATTACCGCAGTCAGGGAAGATTGCAACTTAGGCACAGATGTTGACGTTTGCCCTGTTGGGAATGGTGTGAAATAAATCATCATGTTGTCGGCTACTCGTTGTCATACACTTTTCCTTTCTCCATTGGGTTCACTCTCCCTGTTCCTCGAGTGATCGAGGACTTTTATCGTCGGTATCGGATATGTATCGCACAGATCGCCCCATAAATATGGAGACTTGTGTATTATATTGAGAAGTTGGCTACTATAGCCGGGGTCGCCTTCACCCTTGACTATTTACTTCATATATACATACCTTAGGTGATCCGAGAGGGGATTATTCATCTGCTTACCGGGGAAGTCGAAGCCTGATTGACACCGAAGATGATTATGACCGAGGGTGGCTTTATCAGTTTGTGATGATGCGCACAACTCAACTTTACCGTCCATCATCTACCGATTTTCCTGAGGCGTGGAACCCTTCACCAAATCCGGTTGAACCCGAGCTTGATACGTATCATTGCGGCATCCTACATGATAGGTTGAAGTTCTCAACCTTCGGCTTGCTATGTCGGTTAAGGGTGTTGCCGTTTTTCTTTTATTTTTCAACTTATAGCCGTAGAGTAGGGCCTTTCCTGCTTTATTCTGATGGACCAATGTATCCGAAATAGTCAAAAAATTTGGTGAGATGGAACAACTATTTATAGAATTCTGCGAATTGGTTCTTATCGGACTTTATTGAGCATTCCATTTGCGTTGTTTAAACCTGAGCTTTTGTATATGTCCTTGCAATATTTGATCAATTGTCATTTGTTCTATAGCTCACCAAAATTCGAAATGCTTCGCTACCGGCCGCCATGTTTGAACATTTTATTTTTTGCACTCGACCGCAATTGGTTGTGGACCGCATCCTTTGTGACTGATATGGCAGCTTTACTTGATCATAATGATATCGGTGTGAGAGCCCGACCTAGGTCGCATCAGGAGGCCGGCTTGCTCACGTACGCCCCGTTGATCTAGATGGGCGACCCGGTTCCTTCTCGTGTACGCTTCCCATGGTTAGATAAGATTAAGGTCACATCCGTCATATCATTCTGACATCGGCACGTGTCGAGACCCGGTTGGCTCTGAAGACGGTTGCGGAATGTGAACTGTCTCAACCCCACTCTATAAAAGAAAGTTTTCTCTTTCATTTTTCACTTTCTGACTTTTACCAAAGAGAATTTTACCTTCGTGTGCTTTGGATATGCTAACCCTCATATCTTCAAATCTTCATATCTTCATATCTCCTTATCGGTTATTTATCCAATCTTCAAACCTTCATACAAACCTTTATACCTTCATATTTCCGTAATGACGAGCAAATTTTCAAAAGCTAAAACCGGCGAGACCTCCTCGGTTCCAAAACTGGAGCCTGTACTGACGGACTTCATTCCTCAAGACTATGCGACCATCCGGGATTTCAAAGTCGAGAAACCTTCTCAACAAGGGGATCGAGGTGTTGATATATCAGACTATTTTGCACGATACCCCTGAGTAAACTCGAACAGGTCAAGGCAGATTGCGATTGGAAGGGTAAAGAGGTCGTTATTCCCGATCAGACTGAAGCTATAACGACCTACGTGGAAGGGTATTTAAGCGTTTACACTTACCCTTTCACATTTAGCATACTCAATCTCGTGGTAGTGGATTTTTGCAAATGGTATGATATTTGCCTCGGCCAAATTCATCCGTCATTTTGGAGGATCGTTGTGCTTCTCTGTTACTTCACTACAAACGTGAATATTCCCTTCACGGTGCACCATCTACACCGGCTGTATAGTCCCCGTGTCTTCCGAGGGGGTATGATTAAACTCTCCAAACGAGCCAGAAAGGCACCCATCTCCGGTCTGGACGAACATAGAGACCGAGGCTGGCAGGGCAGATTTGTCCGAATCAGGACAAACGATTTGATTCTCGCTGAAAAGTTTCCATTTCCTGAGAAATAGAACCCAACCCAAAAGTAACTTTACTTTGGTATGATATGATCATATGTCTGTACCTACACTGACCCCTTGATTTGCTTATTATATAGCACTTGTTCGAACCCTCGGTGTGGTTCCTAACATTGATCAATGGATCGGGAAGATCTGTTCCCAACTTACTTATGCCGACCGCACCTGGCGAATTTGTCTCGGTCCCGGTGGGAGGCTAGAAATCACGGTAAGTCCTTCCCTTAGAGCGTTGTTCCGTCTTCCCTAAAATCAACCCCCTTCTGGGTTGGTTTATGAGATGCTATGTTATGTTTGATAAGTGAAAACTGTTCTTCTTTGCTTTACAGGTCTATCAAAGGCCACCAAAATTCGGGGTCAGGAGGTTGCTGAGGCCTCGGCCGATGAGCAAAATATCAAAGCTCCTGATCAGGGAGACAAGGCAGAGAGGAGGAAAAGACAGTCGTCCGAGTCTTCTCGAGCTCCTTCCGAGGCCAGAAAAAGATCGAGGCTCACCATCAGAGAGACCTCTTCGGAAGAAGTCTCGGTACGAGCTCTAGACGCCAATGTCGCCGGTCAACTATCGGATCATTCTGATGATGAAGACCAGGTGTCGGGCAAGCACCGACTTACCGATGAGCTTCTTGATCAAGAGCTGACCGGTTATGCTGAGATTACTCCACCCTTGGTGGAAAGATCAAGTCCGATTCCGGTGGGTTCGAGGGATGTCCCGAGACCGACGGACGTAGGGAGCATCAGGTCGAAGGTCGGGACATCTAAAGACTCTATGACAGAGCACATTCCCACTCAAAGCTTGGGAAGGCTTCCAGCCGCAGCCGCTGGATCGAAGGCAGCTTCCTCCGTACCGGGTTCAAAAGTACTTAACATTCTGCCTTTGTATAGTATTGGTTCTGTCCTTCCGATACAAGTTGTGGCCTCGTTTGAAACAATAATTTGTATATAGGACTCTCCCCCTCAATTGGTGGATATTTCCGTCCATGTTAATAAAGCCAAAGGCAAGATGACCGAGGAGTCAACAGGGTCGGAAAGGGCAACCGGTTATGGGATTTATGAAATACTTGCTCCTAGCATATCGGGCTTCGAGCATTTATCTATCCCCATGGCCAACCGTTTCGGGGTTAATTCCGGTCTTAGATTGGAGAAAGTCTTTCTTGCCCCTAGTACCGACCCTAATTAGAAGAGCCTAATCTTTTTCAAGGTGCCGGCCGATATGAACATGTTATCGGGGCCGGCCGGGGTGGCCAGCTGTCTGTACCCTCTGGTGTCGTAAGAGGACCGTAAGAAGATAGCTGAAGTCAACGAATCCTGCCTTTTCAACGAGGGTCAGCAGGCGTTAAATCGAGTAAGTCTTGTTTCTACGTTCTTTTCACTTGGCTTTAATTTCATGCCTCATTTTAATAATTGCTCCTCTGTCCCTTATAGGCCTCCGTGCTTCATTATGCAAGCTTCCACCGGTTTAGGAACGAAGTGGATCGGCTCAAGAAGAGCTCAAAAGGAAAACTCAGGAGGTGGACGAGCTCATGGATTTGTATGGGCAGAAATTGGAATATATCTCGTCTCTTCCTGACCTTTCTATCCTTAAATCAGATTTGATAGCGGCTCGAAACGAGGCTACCGAGGCTAAGCAAGAACGTGACCAGTTGGCAGAGAAGGTAAGGGCTTTCGATGTTTACAATAAATCTTTAATAGCCGATGTTAATGCCCCTCCTTCCCAGGCCCGGGCATACGTTAGCCAGATTGATCAACTTCGAGCGGAGCTTGATGGGATCAAACCCGAGCTTAATGCCCTCCAAGAGATGATAATTGGTGTTGTACTCGAGCGGGATGTTCTCAGAGAGCAGCTTCGGGTGACGGTGGAACAAGTAAACGAACTTATCTCGTCACTTGCTGCGGCCGAGGCTGAACGGGATAGACTGGGCTGGGTCATCACCGATCTGCAGGCTGAACATGGAAAGACTTTTGACCAGATCTCAGGTTATGACGATATGCTGGACCAGTACAAGTCTGACGTGACTGCTGCCGAGAAGGCCAGTAATCTTCGAGCCGAGTTCGTACGGTGTTTATCTTGAAGAGAAACCCTCGAAGAAGTTCAAGCCACTAGAGTGGATTTATCAGATCTGATCGAGGAGGCCAAGAAGCTCGAAGCGGAAGCAAAGGTTGTATTCAACCCTGAGGATTCGGATATTAACCTTGAGTCAGAGCAATAGAGATTGTTTACCCCAAGATTGGTGAATTGTCATGATAGCTTGAAGCGGGTTCAAAAGATCAACTGTATGGAGTTTTTACTGTCGGGGAAGAAACCGAGGGATGGGCTGAAGATTAGGCTCAGGGGCTTTATGTCTTTTTTGTTGTTGTTTTTGTTTTTTTGTTTTAAGGCCGCTAGTTTGAGCCTTTGTATATCCTCTATGTGTATGTATAAATGAAAAGAAAGATCTTCATTCGGCCTATTAATAGCCTTTTGTTGCCCTGTACAAAGTATTCTTCAATTTGTTGTTTGTACGATTTATGCCATTGTTTTTGGCTTGCCTTACTGTTTTAACCAGAATAGAATTCAAGTGGTAACAGCTTGTGATCGAGTTTCAGTTCGTGTTGACCTTAATCATTGCTTTATTTATAAATTGCAAGACAGACCGGATCACAATATTTTTTGTGTTTTTAGACTGTAATCTTTAACCGCTTAGACCATAGTCTTTCAAGCTTGCGTATGTTTTCTAGATCGTAGTCTTTAACCGCTTAGACTTTTGATCTTGCGTATGTTTTCTAGACCGTAGTCTTTAACCGCTTAGGCCATAGTCTTTTATTATTTGGCAATATTGGATCATTTTGATCGAAGCAAGATTTTTATTGATAAACCAACGGAGATGTATCTGCAAGCCGTGGCAAGAACAAACTAATTGGACACGATTCAATCGATCGTTTGGTCCTTACATCTGATCCTATCGTTCAAGCCTTGGCTTTACATAGTTATCGATGTGACTGCTATCGTTACCGTGCCAAGGACGACCTAATTGGACACGATTCAATCGATCGTTTGGTCCTTACATCTGATCCTATTGTCCAAGCCTTGGCCCTTACATAGTTATCATTTAGCCCACTGTATAGTAGTCCCCTAGTACTCGAGTCCGAGGTTTGAGGGCTCGGGTACTATTAGCCTGATATGTGCAATCTCTAGTCCCTGGTCTTTGATCAATGATCTCTATTCGCATAGCACGTTGTTCAGCGCTGCCTCATTAAAAACCTTTTCGAAAACCCACTTCGGGACAAAACGGTCGAAGGGAAAAAAAGTGCAGCACGTGCTTTCAATCCTAAGTCTATGACTTTCCAGTTTCGACTGTGCTGCTCTGATGTTCCTTGGGTTGTATCCCTGCGTGGTTAGATCGAGAGAGAAGAAAAAAAAAATTATTCGTACCTTTAACAATAATACCTCTTTAGGTGTGCCACGTTCCAGTTGTGTTTCAACTGTTGTCCGTCTTCGTTCTCGAGCCGATAGGAACCTTTCCCGGTTATTCTAGTGACTCGATACGGTCCTTCCTAATTCGGGGCTAGTTTCCCTTCGTGAGGGTTCTTGGTATGAAGTGTGACTTTCCTTAGTACTAAGTCCCCAATCTAAAAGTGCCTACCCTTCGGTTATAATATCTTTGCATCCTTTGTTTTTGTGCGGCTATCCGGATATGAGCAACTTCCCTCCTTTCGTCCACGATATTCAGACTAGCAGGCATTGCTTCATGGTTTGAGTCCTCAGTAAAATATCGGAATCTTAAGCTTGGTTCACCGACTTTGATGGGTATTAGGGCCTCGGCTCCATAGACAAGGGAGAACGGAGTTTCCCCGGTGCTTGATCTCACCGTTATGGGTTGGCCCACAAAACTTCGGGCAGAACCTCCTTCCATCGGTGCTTCGAATCGGTCAATATTTTCTTTAGATTCTGCAGTATAGTTTTATTAGTAGATTCAGCCTGGCCATTCGCGCTCGGGTGATATGGGTTGGACAGGATCTTCTTGATCTTGTACTCTTCGAAAAACTTGCTGACCTTGCTGCCTATGAACTGCTTCCCGTTATCACACCCGATCTCTGCGGGTACCCCAAAACGACAGATTATATGGTCATAAATGAAATCAATAACCTTTTTTTCCCTGACTTTCTCAAGTGCCTGTGCTTCAACCCATTTAGAGAAATAATCAGTCATAAGTAAAATAAATTGCGTCTTACCTGGGCCATGGCAACGGCCCTACTATGTCCATACCCCATTTCATGAATGGCCATGGGGAAAGGACCGGATGGAGCTCTTCCCCGGATTGGTGTATTGACGGGGCGTGCCTTCGGCATTCGTTACATTTTCGAATGAAGGTTTTGGCGTCTTCCTCCATCTCGTTCAAGTAGTATCCCACTCTGATCAGCTTGCGAACCAATGAATCGGCTCCCGAATGGTTTCCGCAAGTTCCCTCGTGAATTTCCCTCAGAACGTAGCCGGTTTCTCCTAGTCCTAGGCATCTCGCCAAGGGGCCGTGGAGCGACCTTCGGTATAACTGTTCATCGACCAAACAAAATCTAGTTGCTTTGGTTCAGAGGGCTCTTGATTCCTTGGCATCGGATGATAACTTTCCTGTTTGAAGATAGTCTATGTATTTTTTCCTCCAATCCAAGTGAGGCTGGTCGAGTTTATCTCGGCGTGACCGGTCTCTATGACCGATTTTGTCAACTGCACCATAGCTCCGGAATTGAACCCATCCGATTCTACCGAGGATCCCAGCTTTTCCAGGGCATCCGCCTCATTATTTTGATCCCGAGGCACGTGTTCCAACATCCACTGCTTGAACCGGCGAAGGCCAACCTGCAGTTTCTCTTGGTATCTCTGCATTCGATCATCCTTGACTTCGAAGGTTCCATTCACTTGGTTGACCACGAGGAGAGAATCACATTTGGCCTCTATGATCTTGGCTCCCAAGCCTTTAGCCAGTTCTAAACCTGCAATCATAGCCTCATACTCAGCTTCGTTGTCAGTTAAATCAGTCGATCTAATAGATTGTCTTATTGCGTCACCCGAGGGAGGTTTGAGAACAATCCCTAACCCGGACCCTTTTACATTAGACGCACCGTCTGTGTAAAAAGTCCAGACTCCCGTACTAGTCCCCGAGCCAAGAAGCATTTCTTTATCGACCTCGGGGATCATGGCGGGTGCAAAATCGGCCACGAAGTCCGCCAGTAATTGGGATTTGATTGCAGTTCGGGGTTTGTATTCAATATCATACCCGCTAATTCCACAACCCACTTTGCTAGTCGACCTGAGAGTTCGAGTTTATGCATGACATTCCTTAGGGGGTACGACATTACGACGCATATGGGATGACACTGAAAGTAAGGTTTTGATTTTCTAGATACGCTCAATAAAGCCAAAGCGAGTTTTTCCAAATGTGGGTACCTGGTTTCAGCGTCACCGAGGGTTCTACTTACATAGTAAATCAGGTATTACGTACCTTTCTCCTCTCGAACTCAGACACCGCCAAGTATAGATACAACTGCTCGTTCGCTTTTGGCGTGTGGAGTAGAGGCGGACTTGATAAGTACTTTTTGAGTTCTGCTAAGGCCATCTGACATTCGGGGGTCCATGCAAAGTCAGTCTTTTTCTTTAGCAATGACAAAAACCGATGACTTTTGTCCGAGGATCAGGAGATGAACCGACTTAAGGCAGCTATCCGTCCTATCAATATTTGTACCCCTTTGATGTCATTTATCACGGTGATATCTTCAATTGCCTTTATCTTATTTGGGTTGATTTCGATCCCACGATTCGATACCATGAATCCAAGAAACTTGCCCAATCCAACACCGAAAGCACATTTTTTCGGGTTCAGCTTCATGTTGTACCTCCTTAATATGCTGAAAGTTTCCTGCAAATATTTCAAATGGTCTTCTACTCGCAGGGACTTAACGACCATGTCATCTATATAAACTTCCATTGATTTCCCTATTTGGTGTTCAAACATGCGGTTGACTAACCGCTGATAGGTGGCCCCAGCATTTTTTAAGTCGAAGGGCATTACATTATAACAATACGTTCCAGACCTAGTTATGAAAGAGGTTTTTTCTCGATCCTTCGGGTCCATCTGTATTTGGTTGTACCCGGAGTAGGCATTGAGGAAACTCAGTATATCGTGACCCGCTGTAGCATCGATCATGCGATCGATGCTGGGTAAAGGAAATGAATCCTTCGGCAAGCCTTGTTTAAATCTTTATAATCTCCGCACATTCTAAACTTATTTCCCTTTTTAGGCACTACTACAACGTTAGCTAACCAATCTGGATATTTTACCTCTTAAATGGACCCTATGTTTAGGAGCTTGGTTACCTTGTCTTTGACGAATGCATGTTTTACCTCGGGTTGCGGCCTCCTCTTTTGTTTGACGGGAGGAAAACTTGGATCCAGACTCAACTCGTGTGTTGTCACATCTGGTGGGATACCTGTCATGTCTAAATGGGACCAGGCAAAGCAATCTGAGTTATTTTTAAGAAATTCAATAAAAAAATTCCTAAGCTCAAGGGTTAACCCCGTGCCCAGGTATACCTTCTTATCCGGTGAATGAGCGAACAATATGATTTGCTCGAGTTCTTTGACTGTGGATTTAGTGGCATCTGAATCATCGGGCACCACAAAAGTCCTCGATACTCCGAACTTTAACTCTTCGTCCGGTGTGCCTTTGTTCCGATCTTCTGAGGACTCCGATATCGGAATCTGTGACTGCTATTTGGCACCCTCCCCTTCGTTCCGATCTGGCACCTCTGTAAACTTAACAGATTCTTCAACATCGAACATTTCCTTTGCGGCCTGTTGTTCACTATGGACGGTTTTGATACCCTCTGGGTTCGGGAATTTCAATACCTGATGCATAGTTGAGGGGACCGCTTTCATGAGGTGAATCCACGGTCTTCCAAGCAATGCATTGTATCCCATGTCTCCCTCTATCACATAAAATTTTGTCTGCTGCGTATTTCCTGTCGTGTTGATCGGTAAAGTTATCTCACCCTTTGTCGTCTCGCAGGCCATGTTGAATCCGTTGAGGACTCGTATTGCTGGCACGATCTGATCTAGTAGCCCTAGCTGCTCGATGACTCTCCATCGGATGATATTAGCCGAACTACCTGGATCAATTAGCACACGTTTGATTCTAATTTATTGACAAGGACATATATTACTAGCGCGTCGTTATGAGGCTGAGCGATGCCTTCCATGTCCTCGTCACTGAACGAGATGGGACCGTCGGGGTCGTCATTCCGAATACGCTTTTCCCTTGTTATGGAAAATTTGGTGCGTTTTACAACCAGCCCAATTGGAACATCCGTTCCTCCCATAATCATGTGTATCACTTGCTGAGGCTCTTCCGGTCTATCCTGCTTGTTGGATTCCACGTTCTTGAAATGAATTTTTGCTCGTTCACTTAACAATTCTCGAAGGTGTCCCAGATTGAACAGACGGGCAACCTCCTCTCCCAGCTGTCGACAATCTTCAGTTCAATGGCTGTGAGTGTGATGGTATTTGCAAATAAGGCTTTTATCCCGCTTCTTTGGATCAGATTGGATTGTCCTTAGATGCCTCATTTCTCTGTTACGGATAACGGCCGCCGCTATGGTCGCTACATCAACGCAGAAATTATACTCGGGTAACCTTGGAGTTTCTTTATTTCCCGCGGCTCTATCGACAACATTTCTGTTCATCAGTCCACGACTACTTGGGCCTTGATCGTTCCTTAGATCATTCCTCTTATCATTCTTGGCCGATTCGTTATTGCACCCATTTCCCCTTCGATCGAGCGGGTAAGGTTGATACCTGTCATATGATGATCTGGAATCCCGATCTGTCGTTCTCTTTGATCGATCATTCGCTTTACCAGAATGCCATGATACTGAAGCGGCCCTCAGAATCTTGTCATCTTCGACCCTGATATTTGATTGATACCTGTTGTGTACATCAGCCCAGGCGATCGCCGAGTACTCTACCAGATTTTGCTTTAGCTCCATAGATGTGATCGAGCTTCTTGAATTAATTCATTGAGTGAAATCTTGAACGGCCCAATCGTTAGTGACCGGAGGTAAGTCCATGCGTTCCATTTGAAATCGGGCCACAAACTCGCGGAGGGTCTCGTCATCTCGCTGCTTGACATTGAACAAGTCCGATTTTCGGGTTTCGACCTTGATAGCCCTAGCATGGGCCTTGACAAAAGCATCAATGAGCATGGTAAATGAATCAATCGAATGCTCGGGCAAGTTATGATACCAAATCATTTCCCCCTTTGACAGGGTTTCCCCGAATTTCTTAAGCAACACTGATTCCCTTTCGTCATCGGCGAGATCATTGCCCTTAATAGCACCCGTATATGCAGTCACATATTCATTTGGGTCCATTGTCCCATTATACTTTGGGATATCGAGCATGCGAAATCTCTTTGGGATTTTCATCGACCTAGCACTCGGCGAAAATGGTATTTGAACGAATTTTTTCGAATCCGGTCCCTTCAACATTAGTGGGGCCCCCGGAATCTGATCGACCCTCGAGTTGTAGTTCTCCACTTTCTTATTGTTTGCCTCTATCTTCTTTTCGCCGGACTCGACTCGTTTCGTTAATTCTTCGAGCATTCTTATCAGCTCGCCGCTCTGCCCGAGTTGGTTCTCATTATTCCGAGTGACGTGCCTTTCTTCCGTATCCTGGGTCTGTTTCGATGGAGCAATATCGGGTGCTTGACTTCGGTTCTGCAATTGCGCTATGATCTCTTGTTGGGCCTGAAATTGGGCCATAGCCATGTCTAACTGGTTTTGGAGCTGTTGCAGCATGGCTCTGTTATTCTCGACGGTCGGTACATTGCCCACCGATGATCCGGCTTGAACAGAATTAACAGAGGGCACGTTGTTATTAGGTATGCCCCCGTCGTTATGCTCGTGATGGCTTGGCTCGACTTGAAAGTTGACGGAATGGGAATCTGACATGTCTGGTAGACTTGAAATCAAACCTTAAAGAACAAATGTAAAATATCGAGTGTAACCAGAATTTTGTATTGAACTGCCACTACTATCTCTGGCCCCACGGTGGGCGCCAAACTGTTTAACCTTAAAATGTAGAACAATTAAATTTATGCGTGATGCCAAAGATATGTGTCTCAATTCAATTCGAGATGAGATTACAAGATAAACAAATAAGTAAATAAAAGGTGCAGATTTGACCAAATATTAATGATAACTGGCCTCGGGTATCGGAACCGAGGTCGAATCCATTTGACCGGGTGTTTACACAATGAATAATGAAGACAACCTTAGAAAATATGAATGAACTCAGATGATTCTATTGCTTTAGTACATGAATTCTCTCTTTCTTTCTGTCGCGGGACCCCCTACAATGAATGGGGGCCTCCTCTTTATATAATAGAGGAGTTCTAACGCTAGTGCAATTCTAAGTAAGGAAAAGAAATCTGGTGATAGCTGTTGCCGAGATTGATACCGAAATATCCGGCTGAGGGCGGATATTCCGTTCTTCTCCTCATGGTGGTTAACCGCCTCTGTTTTAACGCCTCGTTCCGAATCGAGTTTGGAGCCTTATCGTCGATAAGCCGGTCGTATCCTGCCCAAACATAATCAGGACAACGGGAAAACGAGCATGTCCATATCCTCGGTTTTACCCTTATACAAGGACCTCACCGGTGGGAAGCTTATTAGCATAGAAGAGCCACAGAAAAAATTTAATCTTATTTAAGGCTCGGACCGACCAGACCCAGTTCCCATTTTGATGAGTAGGAATATCAATCATACTTTTACTAAGGGGAAGATAAGAGTGCATATGCCGATTTGGTAGTGAAGGACCCATCAGCACAAGGATTCCAAAAAGGTTTATTTGCGTAATAAGTGTTATCTCCAACAAATGTATTGCGGATGGATTGAGTAATATCACGAGGAAGGACAAAGGAGATGCTAGAAAGGGACCAAGAACTATTATGAAAAATAGTAGATAGAGGCTTTTGATCCTCCAACCTATTCAGGGGATCTTGGATAAGTGTTCTAAGATTTGTAGTTCCAGAGATTCAGATGTCTGACCAAATATTGATAGATTCCAAAGTACCAATATTCCAGGCGGTTCCCGCTTTACATAGATAGTCTGCCTTACAAGCGCTTTTCCAAATGTAGGAATGAGACTTTTTAGAAACCAAGCTAGTAATATTATTTCTATTATTCATGTACTTAGCTCGGAGAATATTAGCCCAAAGGCTATTTTTGTTCCTTTTAATCCTCCAGTTGAGGATAGTGAGAGTAGCATGGTTTTTGCCTTTAATTTTAGTAAGACCCAGGCCACCTTGCTTTTTAGGCATGGTAACTATGTTCCATTTAATCTTTTGGCCAGACATAGATTTCAGCATCTGAAACATTGTTGTAACAGTGCTGGCATTGTTAGTATCTGCTTTAGCAAAAAGAATTAAGTCGTCAGCAAATAAAAGGAGAGAAATTTTTTGTCCGGACTTTCAAATTTTTATAGGAGTCCAAACCTTATCTTCCACAGCTTGAGATATATGTAATTTCTAAAGAGCACTTCCATACAAATAATAAAAATATAAGGGGATAACCAATCTCCTTGTCTAATCCAACAGAAGCAACAGAAGAGGAGGTGATGCAAGTCATGATAATATTGATCATCTTAGTAGGGAAATTTAATATTATGAACCTATGTAAAGCCTCAAATCACCGAACAAAAGGCTAATACTAAAAAAAAAGCGGTCGGGTTCTTCATTTTAGTTTTAAAGCCTTCAAAACAAGATTACGTCCGATAACCTTCCTTATTAACCCTTCAGATTTCCACTCGAACCATCCCGCTAAGCCTGAAAATATAATATCAAAGTATCCAAGGAATCAAAACATAAAAGTAGAGTACAAATGCTCAAAACGGGAACTTGATTATTACATTACCTTATAAGGTATAACAACTCTGGTCAATGACATAAAATAACAAAAAATAAAAATAATTGTCCAGACGACAAGCAATATCGCCTTTTGCATTCTAGAAATGCACTAAGGAACATATAGCTTTAAGACTATTCAGATAAGTTAAAAGAACGACTCAACAAATGACAGCTTACGCGGTTTATGCATGCTAAAAAAGTTGAAAATCCGAAAATGACATGCAAAAGTCATACAGAATCTTCTTCTCTTAATTAAATTCCAAGTGTGCCTCAAAAGCAAGAATTTTCCTCAATATTATAAGCTTAATTGTACAGTTTTTCCCTGATTGATCAAAGATTCTACAACTTTATTGCTTTCACACAATATATGTCTTTGCACGATACTGATCAAGTCAATATTGGATTAGGATCTAAAACTCCAAGAAGGCAGCACATACTACCTAGAGGGAAAAAAAGGGTATTTTAATATTGGGAAAAGGGCCTGATTTGCCCCTCTACTTTAGTAAAAGGTTCATATTTACCCCCGTTATACTATCAGGCCATTTTTACCCCTATATTTAACCCTTATCCACTGTGGCCAATGTCGTGGGCCAGGCCTGTCCACTGTGGCCAATTACATTGCCACGTAAGAGGCCATGTCAGCAACCCAATTAAATTAGTCCTAAAATTAAAAGATCAAATAATGCCTTCTTCTTCACCATTAAAATGTCATTAAAATACCTGCTTGATTCCTGCAGAAACATATATGCGTTTCTTCAAAAAAATTAAAGACCAATGCATTTAAAGGGTCCGCACAAAAAAAAAAATGAAGAGCAAAAATTAAAGACCAGTCCAATTCGTGCAATTTCTTCAAGCAGTGCAGCAGATTATAGCACCAGATAAAAGCAAATCATCATCACAGCCCATTTTTCAGATCAATCAAGATCAATAAAACACTTTTTCCTCATTTTTAAGCTAGAATTTGATAAAGAACTTGAACAAAAACTGCAAAATCCTCTTTTTTTTCTCCAAATACCTCTTTTTTAAGCTAAAATCCATCAACAAAAACTGAAAAAATCTCTTTTTTTCTCCGATTACCTCATTTCTGAGCTAAAAATTGATAAAGAACTTCAACAAAAACGAAAAAAAAAAAAATCCCTTTTATCTCCTATTAACTCATATTTGAGCTTAAGTACTTCAACAAAAACTTAAATATCCCTTTTTTCCTCCAATTACCTCAACTTTTAGCTAAAAATTGCTAATGAACTTCAACCAAAAACAAAAACCAAAAAAAAAAAAAAACCTTTTTCTCCGATTACCTCATTTTTAACCCGAAATTTGCTTCTATGTTTCTGCAGGAAACCATATATGCGTTTGGCCATAGATTGGAAGTATATTTCTGCTTCTGCTGCTATTACTAGAGCTGTTTTTCGCAAATACCCACTTTTTAAGGAAATTTTTGCGAGAATTTGAGGGTCAAAAATTAAAGAGCAACCCTAAATAGGGACGTTTGTGCCAATGACCCATCTTTAAGAGTTGGGAACCTAAATGACGTGAATAAAAAAGGGCTATGATGATTATATTCTGGGCTAATAATCAATTTTTGAACATGTTGAAGACAACACTTTAATGGTGAAGAAGAAGAAGGCATTATTTAATCTTTTAATTTTAGGATTAATTTAGTTGGGTTGCTGACATGGCCTCTTACGTGGCAATGTAATTGGCCACAGTGGACAGGACTGGCCCACGACATTGGCCACAGTGGATAAGGGTTAAATATAGGGGTAAATATTGTAACTATTCTAACGGTAGGGGTATAAATGGCCTGATAGTATAACGGGGGTAAATATGAACCTTTTACTAAAGTAGAGGGGCAAATCAGGCCCTTTTCCCTTTAATATTTGCCACCAGTGCAAGTGCAAATATGCTAATCATTATTCAGTTCATTTTACACGGCGGTGAATACTGATTGGGCATATGTTTTGTTTCTTATTAAAAAGAAAGACTCTTGTTATATACCAAAACTACCTTTGAAATTTGTGCGCTTAATTATGTCATATAACATTTATGTGTATATAATAATATTTCATTAAGGATAAATGTAAAGTTTAACACTTTTTTTTTCGTTAAAGAAGTTTAAAATTAAAGAGGCAAAATCGGAAAACTTTCACAAATATTTATACAAGACATATACAATATTTACCAGCACTTAGGCATAGAATCCTATTACAACCTGTAGCCAAAATAAAAAATAAAAAAAAATACAATGTGTATACACTCATCTTCAATTCCGGAAAGATGCTGGGTAATGCATTGAAGAATTCTCTATTCTTTTTCTATTAGATTTCTTTGATTGAACTCCATCATTAATAACCTTTGATTTGGAGAATAGTTGAAGAAATTAGTTTTGACGAAGCACCATAATTAACGACTCATTTGAAGCTTCACTTCGAAATCTGAATTTTTTGGTAGTGGTTGTTTGAGTGGGTATGGTTGAAATTCGTTAAAAACACCTGACGAGACAGTATATACACAAAATTTGAGAGCTGATTTGGAAAAGTTTGGAGTCAAAATTCAGAGCTGAAATATACCTTGAAAATATCACTGTCACATATGTGTATCATTGTATATTGCGCATACACAGACTTTATGGATACACGAATATATATATATATATGATATACAAGAGATATATGTGTTTACTCCAAATTTGAATAATCAATTAAATTTGTGAGTGAGGTATAGGGTATGTGGTTGTGCCTTGAATCTATTTGACAAAGAAAAGAGATATACGAATATACTATGAAAAAGCGACTGATGGTCGGTGATGTACTGTAGATTTGTATGTTTACTAACATATGAGTGTTACTTGATTGAATATATTTAAGAGATGAACACAGCAAATGAGGACCGAAATCAGATATTTGAGAGAGAGATTTATATGATTTTGCTATTACAAGAGTTATTAATATGAAGAAGCCAACCTCTTAAAAGTGGGCAATGACCCTTATTTATAGTGTTTCTGTCACGACCCGACTAGGGGGCCGCGACGAGCACCCGGTGCTAGCCCACCCGGGCACCCCTTAGCTTACACTTAGACTTGCATCTAGGTGAGCCACATCATTAATCATACATTTCTAAGCATCGATCATGCTAGTCCCATTGGACAACAACATCTTTAATCATTATAGGCATCTGTGCCACAATAATGTACATGGGCCGACGAGGCCAACAAAATGATATACAAAGTATAGGCCAATAAGGCCAAACATGTCTAACCATATACACGTGACTACGAGCCTCTAAGAAGAGTAAAACATATCACATGAGCGGGACAGGACCCCGCTATGCCCATAATTATATACACAAAAGAATAAGTACCCAAAAGCTATGGCTCCGAAGGAAATGGAGCTCCGCTATGTAATCTCTGAATAAGCAGCTATGGATCAAGTCTGTCTCCCTGTGCACCTGCGGGCATGACGCAGCGTCCACAAACAAAAGGACGTCAGTACGAAGAATGTACTGAGTATGTAAAGCATGATCAACATCAATATAGAAGCATCATAGGCAATATATGAAGTGGCATAGGGAGGGGGGGGGGGGGGGGGGGGGGAGACAATAATATCATCATCATGGCACTTACCTGCCTTTCATAGGAACTTTCCATTTCTCATGCATATTTCATAATAGTGCTCGTATTCGTATACATAGTCTTTTCACATTCATATTCATATTATATACATAGCCATACACTTATATACGTACATAGCGTACCCGACCATAAGGTTTGGTGTTTCATACATACTTGGCCAACCAAGGCTCAATGTTATATCTACCTGGCCCTACCAAGGCTTCAGGGTTATCCGTACCATCTGCAGATGTGTGCGCGTTACGTAATCATACACATACTCTATATACATCCATATACATATATTCTACCCGGCATTATAAGCTCGGGGTTCATTATAGCCTTGTATAGGCACACATACGTATAATAGCCCATAGGCACCTTTAACATCATTAATATTATCATCATCATTACTATCCTCATCATTATCGTTACATCTAGATCATGGGCCTACTCGCCATACGAGGAGCGTAGTGCAATCGTAGTATGTATCAAGGATCGTGAGCTTACAAGCTCGGAAAATTTATCAGTTGAAGGCAACATACGCGTATAGAGGATTTAGAGAATTGGCCAAAGAACCATGCCTTATGAAAGAAGGGTTAGCCTTACATACCTTTTTCGTTGAGCTATTCTACACTTGCACGTACTCCTCCGATGCTAGCGTTTCTACCTTCATTAAGGTCACACTACCATTAGAATCGATAACTAGTACACATGGCTAAAGCTAGAGAAAATCGGGCAGCATCTCCTTTATTTACACAACGTTTGCCCACATCGTAATTCAACTCCCAAATGTCGACAATACATTCACAATAGCCATTAATCATCCACACTATCCACATTATCTACATTTCTCAATTTGTTCCTAATTCACCCATATTCATAGTCATAACCCCCGACCTCGTCCATTCGTGTACAATGTACATTTCATGATCTTAACGTCGTTTATAACACATTCATATCACAACACAACCAAATCATGATTCAATTCAAACTATTTCTCAAAAACGTCACTATTCATCATTCATAACCCATTTTACTATATTCTTCTAATGACCAAACATTTTAACTCTCAAATACCTTAAAAAACATATAAATATCATGAATCTTACCTTAGATGTTTTAGGAACAAGCTTTAGTCGATAATACCCCACTTGAGCAAAAACCCTAGTTTTCCTCCATTTGGATTTCTTGACTTTGAATGGTCTTTGATGGGTTTGCTCACACTTGATTCACTTGGTTATGTTGTTAATCACTACAAACCCTTGAAAACCTGTATAATATATGTAGAGAGATGTTTTAGAGAGAAGGGGGTGTGAAGGGAAATGAAATGAAATCATCTTGGTCCCTTACAGTTAATGAGCATTTTCAGCCCCGACCAAAATATACGGACCAACATACGGTTTGTATAAATTGTATGGGCCGTATGTCTGGCCGTACATTTGGTCCAGAAACTTTTGGCCAATCTGGGCTGATTATACGGTCCAGACATACAGACCGTACAAATTATACGGCCAGTATGTTTGGCCGTATAATCCCCAGTGAATCCGAAGTTCGTTCCGTCGATTCGTTTGATCTCCGATCCTTATAGAACCTCCTTAACACTTGTTCAACACTTCAATACCAATCTAAGGAACGTTATTACTCTTATCCAAGATGTCATGAAGTTCTTGCTAACTCGTTACTCGTAATTCCTTTTCGATACTTATCAAATACTTCGCCTTACCTAGCCAACTTTCTCGTCCTACGTCGGATGCCTTTGAAATCTCACTTAGGGTCATCAAATGGCATTTCTTACTCACACAAATATCGTATGCTTGTACTCCTTACTAGTTCATTCACCTGCGTACCAACGGAGGATTTTCCGTGGTGTAACAGTTGCCTCATGGGCTCCATACAATAAGAGAAAACTAAAAATAAAGAAAACCTCTGACTTGGATTAGGTTGGGTTAGGTTGGTCGTACGGTCTGACACCCGTACGATTGGCAGTTGAGCATGGCAGGACGTTATCGACGCATGGCAATCGCGCAACAGATCTCCCAGAATAACAGCCACGAATAAACGGACTAACGGCCACGACCAAACGGACCAATGGCAACGACCAACTCGGCCATGAAGAAATCGGATCAAATGATGTCCTTCCTTGGATTCGGTCCAAGCGTTCCTCCGGTTCAGAATGAAAGTCCTCGTGCATGTTCTTGTCCCCTTCTTCTTTCGGTTCCTGGTCTCACCGGTTTAACGCGTATCCAATTTTTACCGTATACAGCTAGTCCCCACACTTCTCGGATCGTAGATTTACCAAAGTAACAGGAAGTGGATGCATTAAGAAATCGTCGACTCCGTTTGTCCGTTGTTATCTTCTCATTTTGGAGGGAACAGTTGCGTCGCGTCCCCTTTTCATCGGTCACATGTCTTATTCCGGATGGTCAACTATGACAACCGCCGTAACGCACGTCACTTCAGGTCATTCCTCATTAATTATGGGACACGTGGCTCCCCCTAGTTGGCTGGCATCGGTAACCGTTCCGCTCCCATGCCTATATAAGGCTCTTCACCTCTCCATTCAAACATTTTCGACTCTTCCATTCATTTTCTCTCTCCTGAAGTTCTTCACTTCTCCACTTCTCATCTTTCAACTCTCATTATTTTTTGATTCGCTGTTTGTACTACGCAAAAAAGGAAACAATTTTGCCAACTTCTTCAATAGTTGCTCTTCTGCGTTGCTGCTTCTTCCTCTCATTCTTCACCCCTTTTTTTTGGAATTCTTTGACTGTCTCCTTTACCCTTTTAACTTCCTTTTCGCATTCTCCCAATCTCTCTATCCCATATTTTCAAATGTCTGCCAATACTGAAACCACTTCCCATGATGTCCCCTCGGTTTCTTCTCAAGGAACCGAGCCACCTTCTCCAGCTAAGGCAAAGAGCTCCTACGAGCCCACTGCCTCAGACATCATACTGGCCAAGCCTAATTTCAACAAGGATTTCGAGGTCGAAAAGCCTTCTCCGGTATCCGATAGAGGATTTGACGTGAGACGATATCCCTCATCCATTACTGAGGGAAAGCTTGACTTAGTCCGAGCCGATTGTGGGTGGGACACCCGTCCAGTTCAAGTTTTCACCCCCGAGCCAAGCGAATCAATCACCGACCACCGGGAAGGTTTCTTATACGTGTATACTTACCCATTCACTCTCAAGCTCGACCCCCCGGTTGATCCGGTCATCTTAAACATGTGCCGGACCTAATGTGACCCTGGCACAGATTGGTCCGATCGTTTGGAGGGTCGTGTCCTGCCTCCGGCTGCTGGCCAATAATGCCGGGAAGGAGCTCACGCTGGCCCACCTGATATGCCTATATTCCCCGAGGTTGTTCCGGGGTGGCGTAATAAAACTCGCAAAACGTAGCCGGAATCCATTTTTCTCAAAAATGGACGAAGATAGAAACAGGGGCTGGTTGGAGCGATATGTCTGGGTACGGACCTCGGACATCATCCGGGACGACTACATGACTTTCCCGGAAAGGTGGAATAATAATCGTAAGTCTGCGTCCTTTTAATAATTGCTTGCGTGCTTTGTTGAACTGCAGCTTATCCACTTTCTCACTACTCTTCTTATCTATGTTAGCCGTGGGTTGGATTCCTCCGGTCGTCCGGGATTTAAACGAATGGGTCGCTGCTCTCCTCGGCCAACACGCCCACGACGATTGGCCGTGGGGTCACCTGTCACGTGGCCGGTGGGTCGCCCAGATCCATGGTAATACCCTATTTATATCCGCATTCATTGCAACTTCTATCTTTTTATATCATATTCGATTTTCAGGTTTACCTAAGGGCTCGGTGGATCCAAGGCCGGCGCCAGCAGCAGAACCAGCAACGTCGGCACCCGAGTTTGATTCGGTGGGTGCCTCTCGTATCCTTGCTACCGCCGCCAAGAGAAAAAGGCCCTCGGACAAAGGGCAGAAACCAAAGAAACGGGCGAGGAGCGTCGTTAGGACTCTGAGGGATGAGGCAGAGCCCGAGCTCCTCGTTCGAAGTATTAGTGCGGCCCCTTCCGTGGTTTCCATTCCGGAGGAGGGTATCATCGCTTCCCCCCTTCCTTCACCCGGGGAAAGACCTTCGGTCCAAGCATTACCCACAGGTGCGGAAGAAATTCTTTACTCGACTCCTCTACGGTCGATTGAATTCATCGATATTTCAGGTGAAGCTTCTTCCGAGGAAACCCCCTTACAAAGGACAAAGAGATTTGGGGGGGCAGCTGCTGCCGAAGCTGTTCAAAGAGCTGGGCTGGTCCCGAAGACCGAAGTCCCCACGGATATGGGTCCGCTGCCCGATTATGAAGCTGTTGCGACTACGGAGACCCCTGCTTTTGCTGAAGCTGCTGAGGCCGTTCCAAGTTCTCCGACTCCAGCTTCAAGGTCGGATGAGTTTGAGGACATGTTCTCGGGCACTTCTCCCGCTACCGGCGAGGCTGCTGGATTCAGACATCTCCCGATCCCTCAGGCATCGAGGATGGCTAGCCGGACCTCCGAATCTGGTGCCAGGGACAGCTTGGTGTGCATCGTTCTGGCCCCAAGTGTGGAGCCGAGGAGGACAGGATCGGCTAAGATCACCGTCCCCGAGGATTGCAACTTTCTTTCTTGGCAGTGCCTCATTAACGAGGGTATGCACGCGGGCAACCGGGTAAGTTTATCAGCCATCCTTGCATAATTTCACCGAGAATTTTAGTCTCGTTTGTTCAAGTTTTTAACTTGCTTCATTTGCAGAGTGTGGTGCTCATCAACGAGGCCTTCGTTCGTGCCCAGCAAGAGGTGGACGACCTCAAGGGCCAGCTGGATGCCAAAAGCCGAGAGACCGAGAAGTTTTTGCATCTTCTGCGGGTGAAGGAGGATGAGTTGAATCAAGTAGTTACTCTTTCCAACCTCCGACCCGAGCTCGACACAATAAAGGCCGAGAATCGTCAGTTAAAGGGTGAGCTGGCCGCGATGGCCGAATATAATCGGAGTCTTGAAGCTGACAAGATCGGCCTTAGCCGAGACAATACTAATTTATCCTCAAGGCTCGGTGAGTTTGAAACCACCGTCGCAACTCCGGGAGGAGCTGGACTCTGTCAAGTCCGATGCTACGAGCATGGCCGAGAGGCATCGGCAACTCAAATCCGAGAATGCCCGGTACAAAGAGCGCATGAGGGTGCTCGATGAGAAGGCGGAAAGACGGGGCCAGATATGTGTTGATCTAAGAGCCGAGCTCGAAGAGACAACCGATACCAATGACACTCTCAAGGCCGAGCTCGAGTTGGCCATCCAAATGCAGAATGTCCTCGGAGAGGCTCGGGATGTTTTGGCTGAAAAGTTCGCCCAGGCCGAGGCCGATTTGGAAAAGGCTCTGAAGAGCGTGGAGGCCACCGAGGCTCATGCTATTATTGCTGCCGAATATGAGAAATGGAAGTCTCGGAGGATCACCCTCGAGCAAGCCGAGCACGGCTTTACGGATCTTCCGGCCCTGATTCTCGAGGCTAAAAGAGTCGAGGAAGAGGATAAGGGTGCCCTCGGGTCTGATTCCGTCAACTCTGAGCGGACAGTGTCTGAAGCCTCCGGATCCAGCCATGCCGGATAGATTAGGGCCTGTACTTAGCCTTTTTACTTTTTTGGAGTCTCCGATGTAAAATCCTTTGTATAAATAGAACATGTATTTTCCTTGACTCTTTACTTTGTTTGAATGTTTGTTGTGACTTCCAACCGAATTGCCGGTCTGCTTTAAAGAATCATTATTTCTGACTATGCCTGAATATCAGCTTCTTACTTCATCCGGTACATTTTGTCCGAGAATTTTATTGAGTTTTTGCCCGTGGGACATATTTTAAGCTTTGTGAATTCGGACGTCTCCGAATCACGATGGGTATTTTTAGGGCCGGATTTTTTGGCTATTTTTATCTTTTAGGGCCGGTATTTTTCGGACACCTGAATCTCAGCCTTAGTTAGAATTTAATGTAAAAGTCCCTATTCGTGGGATTAATGACTTTGGCTCGGATCACTATGACCTTGCTGCCTTTGTCGAATTTCGACCGTAGTGCTCGGTATCAGGTATATGAATGAAGTAGTGCCGAAATACGGCAGTAATCATCGGGGTAAAGTGCTTTACCAGTAAGACATCTTGAGATAGTGTTATCCAAACTTTTGATAATTTTTGCATTGCAAGTATTTATATACATGTGAATGAACTTTTTCCTCCTGCCTTTGCCGTAGCAAATACTAAATGGACACGATTCATTCTAATCGTTTGGTCCTTACATTGGAACCTAATGTAGAAGGTTCGGTTCTTGGTTTTGCCGTAGCAAATATTGCGTGGACATGATTCATTCTGATCATTTTGGTCCTTACATCAAAACCTGATATTTTAGGTCCGGTTTTGCTTATTGAGCTCCTCCGATTTCCGCTAATCGGGGTAAACTTCAAAGTGGGTATTATAGTCCCCTAGCGCTCATCCGAGCTGGAAGATCGGGTGAGCGCTATTGAGTCCCCACTCGTAGGGTGCGACCCCGAGTATCCGGACGTTTTTCCTTTATCTTCGTCGAGTAACACGTTGTACTTGTTGCCTCATTAAAAACCTTGTCGGAAAACCCATTTTGGGACAAAACCATACTAACGAAAAGAGTGCAACACGTGTTTTCAGATTTAGATTCTTTTCTTTGCCCGGTACCTGACTCCCTGCAAAAAACAGAGGTCAAAATAGAAAAACACAGGGAGTCCATACCTTAGCAGTAGTATCTTTTCAGATGAGCCACATTCCAGTTATTGCGCAACCGTTGCCCGTCCATGGACTCCAGCTGGTACGATCCTTTACCCCGTTACCTCGGTTATCTTGTACGGTCCTTCCCAGTTCGGACCCAGTTTTCCTTCGTTGGGATTCTTGGTGTTCAAGGTAACCTTTCGAAGCACAAAGTCCCCAACTTGGAAATGACGAAAATTGGCTCTCCGATTGTAATACCTTTCCACTCTCTGTTTCTGGGCAGCAATGCGAACCTACGCGTTTTCGCGAAGTTCATCCGTGAAGTCGAGTTTTACGGCCATGGCCTCCTCGTTCGACTCCCCGGTCGTATATCTGAACCGGAGGGTCGGTTCACCAACTTCCACGGGGATAAGGGTTTCAGCCCCGTAGACCAACGAGAAAGGAGTTTTCCCCGTGCTTGATTTCGATGTGGTTCTGTAAGCCCACAACACCTCCGGTAATATTTCCCTCCAGTGATGCTTTGATGCTTCAAGTCTTTTCCTCAGATTTTGGATTATTGTCTTGTTCGTGGATTCCGCCTGTTCATTTGCACACGGGTGATACGGGGTTGATACAATTTTCTTGATCTTCAATCCCTCGAGAAAATCGTTGACTTTGCCACCCACGAACTGGGGTCCGTTATCACAGGTTATCTCAGCAGGGATGCCGAAGCGACAGATGATGTGGTCCCATATGAAGTCAATGACTTTGTTCTCTCTGATTTTTTGAAAGGCCCGCGCTTCAACCCACTTAGAGAAATAAATAGAATGAAACGGGCTTTACCTGGTGCCCATGGTAATGGACCGACAATGTCCATTCCCCACTTCATGAAAGGCCAAGGTGAAACCACCGAATGCAGCAACTCCCCGGGCTGGTGAATCATCGGAGCATGTCTCTGAGACCCATCACATTTCCGGACAAAATTTTTTGAGTCTTCGTCCATCCAGTTCCAGTAATAATCGGCCCTGATGATCTTTCGGACTAGAGCTTCAGGACCGGAGTGGTTGCCACAGGTTCTTTCGTGCACCTCTCTCAACACATACTCCGTCTCTCCGGGACCCAAACACTTAGCTAGGGGGCTGAAGAAAGATCGTCGATACAATGCCGTCTACCAAGCAGAAACGCGCAGCTTTGGTCCTTAATGACCGTGATTCTTTTGGGTCATTCGGGAGCTTTCCATCACGCAAGTAGTCGATGTACTTGTTGCGCCAATACCAAGTTAAACCCATTGTGTTTATTTCGGCATGCCCATTTTCTATCGCCGTGTTCAACAAGTGCACCGTAGTCTCGGGGTTGATTTCTTCCCCTTCGACCGAGGATCCCAAATTTGCCAATGCATCGGCTTCGCTGTTCTGCTCCCTCGGTATATGCTGCATGGTCCATTCTTTAAACCGATGTAGTATCATTTGGATTTTTTCAAGATACCTCTGCATCCGTTCGTCCTTTACCTCGAAGACGCCATTCACCTGGTTTACAACCAAGAGCGAATCGCACTTTGCCTTGATTATTTCGGCCCCCATACTTCGGGCCAATTCTAAACTTGCAATCATAGCCTCATAGTCGGCTTCATTGTTAGTCAATTTAGCAGTTCTAATAGAATGTCGAACGGCGTCCCCGGCTGGGGTTCTAAGGACGATTCCTAGCCCGGAACCTTTGAGGTTCGAGGCTCCGTCCGTATGTAGTGACCAAATACCCCAGGCTTTCCCCGAGGTTAGCAGAAGCTCTTTCTCAACCTCGGGGACCATAGCCGGGGTGAAATTTGCCACAAAATCGGCCAAGATCTGGGACTTGATGGCCATTCGAGGTTTGTACTCGATATCATATCCGCTAATTTCGACGACCCACTTAGTTAGTATACCCGATAATTCCGGTTTATGCATGATGTTTTTCAGGGGGTAAGTAGTTACTACACATATTGGATGGCATTGAAAGTAGGGCTTGAGCTTTTTAGAAGCACTTACTAGTGCCAATGCCAATTTTTCCAAGTGAGGATAACAGGTCTCCGCATCCCCCAAAGTTCTACTTACATAATAGATAGGGAATTGAGTACCTGATTCTTGTCGGACCAAAACGCCACTTACGGCTACCTCGGAGACAGCAAGGTAGAGAAAACGTGGCTTGTCCGCCTTTGGTGTGTGCAACAGCGGGGGGCTAGACAAGTATCTCTTCAATTCTTGTAAAGATCTTTGGCACTCCGGTGTCCAAACGAAGTCGTTCTTCTTCCTTAGTAAGGAGAAGAAACGATGACTCTTATCTGAGGACCTCGATATGAAGCGACTCAACGCTGCTATCCTTTCGGTGAGCCTCTGTACTCCTTTGACGTTATTCACCACCTCGATATCCTCGATGGCCTTGATCTTGTCCGGGTTGATTTCAATCCCCCGGTTTGACACCATGAAACCCAAAAATTTACCGGACCTTACCCCGAAGGCACAGTTTTTCGGGTTGAGCTTCATGTTATACTTGAGGAGCACGTCGAAGGTTTTCTGCAAATGTTTTAAATTGTACTTTGTTTCCAGGGACTTGACCACCATGTCGTCAATATAAACTTCTACTGTTTTCCCTATTTTTTCTTCGAACATCTCATTAACTAGGCGTTGGTAAGTTGCACCGGCATTTTTTAGTCCAAAAGGCATGACATTATAACAGTAAGTCCCATATCGGGTAATGAAAGATGTTTTCTCTTGATCCTCTGGGTGCATCTGAATCTGGTTATACCCGGAGTAGGCATCGAGAAAACTTAACATCTCATGCCCGGCCGTCGCATCGATCATTCTTTCGATGTGAGGCAACGGGAATGAATCCTTCGGGCATGCTTTATTTAAATCCTTGTAATCAACACACATTCAAAATTTATTACTTTTCTTGGGCACCACTACCACATTAGCTAGCCAGTCCGGGTACTTTACCTCCCGGATATAACCTATTTTTAAAAGCTTTGTTACCTCGTCTTTTACGAAGGCGTGTTTTGCTTCCGCCATGGGCCTTCTCTTCTGCTTCACCGGGGGAAACTTCCCGTCTAAGCTGGGCTTGTGAGTTGCTACTTCCGATGATATACCTGTCATATCTATATGGGACCATGCGAAGCAGTCTGCGTTAGCTCGAAGAAATTCAATTAACTTGTTCCTGAGCTCCGGGGTTAATCCCGTGCCCAGGTATACCTTTCTGTCTGGTAGGTATTCGAACAAGATGATCTGCTCCAGCTCCTCTACTGTCGACTTGGTTGCATCCGAGTCATCCGGCATGACGAATGACCTGGGTACATCGAAATCATCCTCTTCATACCCCGGGTTCAAACCCGTGTGCTTTGATTGCTATTTGGTGTTCGCTCTTCCGGTTAGATCCTCTACCTCGTGAACCGATTTTTTGGGCTCAGGTGTCGCTTCCTCGACCGCGAACATCTCCCTTGCAGCGGGTTGTTCACCTCGGATGGTTTTTATCCCTTCCGGGGTTGGGAATTTCAGCAGCTGATGCAATGTTGAGGGCACGCCCTCATGCTATGTATCCAAGGTTTACCTAGCAATGCATTATACTTCATGTCCCCTTCGATTACATAGAACACCGTTTGCTGGATAGTGCCATCGATGTTCACCGGCAACGAGATCTCCCCCTTCGTGGTTTCGCTCACCATGTTGAACCCGCTGAGTACTCGGGCTACCGGTACGATCTGATCGAGCAGCCCTAGCTGTTCGACCACTCTCCACCGGATGATGTTGGCCGAGCTACCTGGGTCAATCAAAATACGTTTAACCTGAGTTTTAAAGATAAGTACAGAAATTACCAATGCATCATTGTGCGGTTGAATGATGCCTTATGCATCCTCGTTGCTGAAAGAGATAGAACCCTCGGGTAAATAATCCCGGCTGCACTTTTCGCGAACAACAGAAACCTTGGCCCGTTTCATCACCGGCCCTCGAGGGGCATCGGTTTCCCCAACTATCATGTTGATTATATGCTGGGGTTCTACTGGCTCGGCCCTTCGATGAGCCTCCCTTTCCTTGTAGTGGTTTGGCTCGTTCACTCAGCAATTCTCGGAGATGACCATTCTTCAGTAATCGGGCTACCTCCTCTCTTAGCTGGCGACAATCCTCGGTTCTGTGACCATGGGTTCCATGGTATTCACACACCATGCTCAGGTCCCGTTGGCCCGGATCCGACCTTAGTGGTCTGGGCCATCTTACATCCGGGACACGGCCAATGGCCGAGACGAGGCCCGAGGTACTGACGTTGAAGTTGTACTCCGATATCTTTTGTAAATCCTTGTTGCCGGCAGAGCTTCCGGCATCACTCCTGAATGAGAGACCCCGACTATTCGACGGGCGCTCGACCCGTTTATTACCCCAACCGGAGGAATGGCTTGGGCTAACCCTTGATTTCTCTGACCTAAAGCTTGGCTTCTCCGAATGGGAGTATGGCCGATACCTTTCCCTCGATGATTCGACCTTCGTTTCGTAACCTTTCCTTGGTCTCTCAAAACTTTTGTTCACATTTATTGGCCTCGGGGGAAGCTCGAATTGATCATCCTCCACCTGAATCTTCGACTCGTATCGGTTATGGACATCAGCCCATGTCATAGCCTCGTACTCCAGCAAGCTTTCCTTTAATTTGAACGAAGTCGTTGAGCTCTGAACATTGAGCCCCTTTGTGAAAGCTTGTGCAGCCCATTCTTCTAGAACCGGGGGGAGTTCCATCCGTTCCCTTTGGAATCGGTTGACGAATTCACACAGTAACTCGTCGTCTCTTTGGGCTATACGGAAAATGTCGGCCTTACGGGCCTGCACCTTTTTGGCACCGGCGTGGGCTTTGATGAAGGCATCGGCGAGCATTTCAAAAAAGGTGATCGAATGCTTGGGCAGATGGTCATACCATGTCAATGCTCCTTTTGACAGAGTTCCCCGAACTTTTTCAGCAATACCGATTCAATTTCGTCCTCCTCCATATAATTGCCTTTTATAGCGCATGTGTATGAGGTCACGTGTTCGTGTAGGTTCGTGTGGGTCCGGCATCTTGAACCTCTTCGGGATTAGTTTTGGAGCTGCACTCGGAGGAAAAGGCCTTTGGATGTACCTCTTCGAATCCGTCCCTTTTAGTAACGGCGGAGACCCCGGGATTTGGTCTACCCGAGAGTTGTATGTTTCCACTCTCTTCTCGGTCGAGTCTACCCGTTTTGCCAAAGTTTCGAACATTCTCAGAACCTCGGGGGAGGACCCAGCTTGTCACGACCCGACTCGGGGCCGCGACGAGCACCCGGTGCTAGCCCACCCGGGCACCCTCTTAGCTTACTCTTAAGCCTACATCTAGGTGAGCCGCATAATTATACATGCATTTCCATTCATTCGTCAACTAGTCCCATTTGGACAACAACACATTTATATCATCATAGGCATCTATGCCACATCAATGTACATGGGCCAACGTGACCGACAAAATGATGTACAAAACATAGGCCGACAAGGCCAGACACATCTACCCACACACACACATGTCTACGAGCCTCTAAGAGTATAACATATCACATTAGCGGGACAGGACCCCGCTATGCCCATAATTATATACACAAAATAATGAGTACCCAAAAGATATGGCTCCGAAGGAAATGGAGCTCTCTATGTAATCTCTGAATAGGCAGCTATGGATCAAGTCTGTCTCCCTGTGCACCTGCGGGCATGACGCAGCGTCCACAAACAAAAGGACGTCAGTACGAAGAATGTACTGAGTATGTAAATCATGTGCAACATCAATAAATAAGCATCATGAACAACATATGAAATAGCATAGGAGGGGAGACAATAACATCACCATCATTACACTTACTTGCCTTTCATAGGGGCTTCCCATTTTTCATACGTATTCGTACACCTACGTCATCATCCTTATTCCATACATAGTCTTATCACATTCATATTCATATTATATACTTAGTCATTTCATATACATAGCATACCCGACCTCATAGGATCGGTGTTTCATACATACTTGGCCAACCAAGGCTCAAGGTTACTCATACCTGGCCCTACCAAGGCTTCAGGGTTATCCGTACCATCTGCAGAGGTGTGCGCGTGTTTCGTAATCGTATACATACTTTATACATAATCATATACATATATTCTACCCGGCGTTATAAGCTCGGGGTTTCATCATAGCCCTTCATAGGCACACATATAAGTATAATAGCCCATAGGCACCTTTAGCACCATTATTATCATCCTTATCATTACTATCGTCATCATTAACGTTACTTCTATATCATAGGCCTACTCGTCGTATGAAGTGTGTGGTACAATCGTAGTACATATCAAGGGTCGTGAACTTATGAGCTCGGAATATCAACCAATTGAAAACAACGTACTCATATAGAGGATTCAAGAGTTTGGCCAAGGAACCATGCCTTATGAAAGAAGGGTCGGCCTTACATACCTTTT
Organism: Lycium barbarum; assembly: GCF_019175385.1. Classification (NCBI taxonomy): domain Eukaryota; kingdom Viridiplantae; phylum Streptophyta; class Magnoliopsida; order Solanales; family Solanaceae; genus Lycium; species Lycium barbarum. Next base: position 61,162,916 of record NC_083339.1, read on the forward strand.
CGTCGAACTATTCTACACTTGTACGCTTCCTTCCAATGTTAGCGTTTCTACCTTCATTAATATCATAACAATGGTCGTTAGTCATTCACATCATCCACAAAATCTAGATTTCTCAATTTGCTTCTAATTCACCCATATTTATGGTCATAACATTCAACTTCGCCCATTCGTCTAAAGTGTCGAGTTTGTGATCTCAATACTATTTGTAACACATTCATATCTCAACACAACAACATTCGTGATTCAATTCAATCTATTCCTCAAAATGTCACTATTCATCATTCATGACCTAGTTGACCATATTTTCTACAATCCATGTATTTCAACTCTCCAATATCTTAAACATCATATAAATATCATGAATCTTACCTTAGAAGTTATAGGAACAAGCTTTAGTTGATAATACTTCACTTTGAGCAAAACCCTAGTTTTTCTCCATTTGGATATCTTGACTTGGATGACCTTTGATGATGTTCTTACTCTTGATTCACTTTGTTTTATGTTGTTGATGACTTATGATCCTTGAAAACTTGGATAATAAATGTAGAGAGATGTTTTACAGAGAAGTGGTGTAATGTTGAAATGAAATAAAACAAGTGTTGGTCCCTTTATTTAATGACTTGCAAAATCTGAACTGAAGTGCACAGTGGTCGTCCATGGGGGTTTACGGTCCGTATTCCAGTTTACGGACCGTCCTTCGTGGTCGTCTTTAACCATATTCAGAACAAGAAACTTAAGGCTGCAACATGGTGATTTACGACCACGGTTTACGGGCCGTAAATCACTTTACGGTCCGTCCTCCAGGTCGTATTTAGCCATTTCCTCAACTGGCAGAAAGTTGAAGTTTTGCATGCCAGTTTACGACCTGCTAGTTTACGGACCGTATACCAATTTACGGTCCGTCCTAGCACTTTACGACCACTGGGCAGTTGCAAATCTGCAACTTCCCATATTTCTTAGACTTCTCATTAGAATCACCCACGTCCATGCACATACATTGCTCACCTTATATCTCATCTTGACTTAGCCAACTTTCTCATTTCACATCGGATACCTTTGCAATCTCGCCTAAGGTCATCAAACGTCGTTTCTTGCTCATGGACATCATGCACTCATATTCATCACTAGTTCATTCACTTTCGTACCAACGGAAAAATTTCCGAGGTGTAACACAGCTCCTGACCCATCACTCTCAACCTTCCGTGCCTCATCTCTTCTGGGTTCAGCAACACCCTTTGCCTCCTCCGAGGTCGTTTTATCCCCTCCGTTCTGCAACCGGGCTATTGCGATTCCTTGTTCGGCAATCGCCGCTCTCTGTTCCTGTAACATTTCAAAAATTAAACGTAAGTCAATATTATCTTTCGGGGCTTCCAGCTCTTTCCTGTTACACCTCGGAAAAATCCTCCATTGTTGTCCAAGTGAATGGACCCGCGAGGAGTATGAGTATCTGATGTTTTCATGAGTAAGAAATAACATTTGACGACCCTAAGTAAGATTCCGAAGGCAATTGCAATAAGAGATAGGTTATGCTCCATAATGAATAATTAATGGTTTTGGAAATGTGAAAAGTTGCAGGTTTGCATTTTGGCCAGTTGGTCATAAAGTGAAATACGGACCGTAAAGTGGTATACGGACCGTAAAGTGGTATACGGTCCGTAAACTGCCATGTTGTATTTTGGCTTCCAAAACTTCAACTTTCTGCCAAATGATCAAAAGGTTAAATACGACCTGAAATACAGACCGTAAAGTGGTTTACGGCCCGTAAACCGTGATCGTAAATCACCATGTTTCAGCCTGAGTTTCTGGTTCTGTTATGATTAAATACGACTACGAAGGACGGTCCATAAACTGGAATATGGACCGTAAACCAAGTTTACGACCACTGTGTTGTTCACTTAAGATCAGATTTTGGGTTATTAAATAAGGGACCAAGTTTATTATTTCATTTCCACATTTCATCCCTTCTCTCTAAAACATCTTTCCACATTTATTCCACAAGATTTCAAGGGTTATTAGTCATCAACAACACAAATCAAGTGAATCAAGTGTAAGGAAACCCATTAAGATCATTCAAGTCAAGAAAATCTTATTGAAGGAAAACTAGGGTTTTTGCTCAAGTGGGGTATTTCGACCAAGGCTCGTTCCTACAACATCTAAGGTAAGATTTATGGTATTTATATGTTGTTTAAGGTATTTGAGAGTTAAAATGCTTGGACATTAGATGAGTATAGGAAAATGGGTCACGAATGATGAATAGTGACATTTTGAGGAATAGTTTGAATTGAGTTATGAGTCTTGATGTATTGTGATGTAAATGTGTTATAAATGATGTTGAGAACGTGAGATGAGCAATGTACGTGAATGGGCATAGTTGTGTGTTATAGCCATGGATATGAGTAATTGAAAGTAAGTCTAGAAAAGTAGATAATGTGAATGAATAATGATTATTGTTATGGTATTGTGAATGCACTATTGACGTTTGGGAGTTGATATACGCTATGGAGGAATGCCGTATAAATAAAGGAGATGCTGTCCGATTTTCTCTAGCTTTAGCCATGTGTGCTATTCGTCGATTCTAACGATAGTATGACTTTAATGAAGGTATAAACGCAACCGTTGAAAGAGGACGTGCAAGTGGTAAATAGTCGAACGGAGAAGGTATGTAAGGCTAACCCTTCTTTCATAAGGCATGGTCCTTTGGCCAATCATCCAAATCTTTTACCATCTTATGATGTTCTCCAAACGCTTCTAAATTCCTCGTATGACGAGTAGGCCTATTAAGGCAAATGTGACGAATAACGATAATAGTGATAATGATATCGATGACGATAATGATGACGATGATGATAATGATGTTACTAGAAATGATGCTTATGAGTTAGTATATGTATGTACCTATGTATGACTATTATGGAACCCCGAGCTTTTGAGGCCGGGTATGATATGTAAATAAGTATGTATACGATTATGAAACGCGCGCACACCTCTGCAGATGGTACGGATAATCCTGACGCCTTGGTAGGGCCAGGTAGATGTAACCCTGAAGCCTTGGTAGGGCCAGGTATGAGAAACCTTGAGCCTTGGTTGGCCAAGTATTTGAGGCAAGGTAGTATGAGTGCTCTAGAGTATAGTCTCCGCTTCAATTCCTTGGCTAGGTATGCTTCGGCCATGGTAGCGGACGTGGGTGACCGAGTGCACCGATTTGTGAAAGGCCTAGGGCCACACTTGATGGATAGATGCCTGACTGCGTCCCTTCAGGACGGTATGGATATTACGCGCATTCAGGCCCATGCTCAGAACTTAGAAGAAAGCTTGCAACAGCAGAGAAGTGAACACGAGCAAGATAGGGGACATGGCAAGAGGGCTAGATCTTTGGGTCCGACGAGTGAGTTTAGAGGTGGGCACAGGCAGCAGTTCCCCAAACATTCAGGCTATTCTATGACCAGTGCACCTCCACGGTTTTCAAGCCAGAGATTTGATAGATCTGCTCGTTCAGGGTCAAGTCCGAGTTTTTCAGGGTCTCAGTTTAGGGATGATTCGGGTCAGGCAAGGCCACCCGCCCTACGATGTTCCCAGTGTGGGAAGTTGCATTGGGGTCGATGCCGATTGGGTTCAGATGTTTTCTATTCATGTGGTCGACCAGGCCATATCATGCGTGATTTCCCCTCAGTACATGGTAGAGGTAGGATCCAGCCATCAGGGTCGGTAGCCGGATCTTCAGCATCTGTACGCCCTACGGGGCCAGGTTCACATGCGCCAGTCGGCCATGGTAGAGGTAGAGGGAGAGCTCCCAGTTCTAGCGGTCCTCAGCACCGTGTTTATGCTTTGGCTGGACGCCAAGATCTTAAGTCTTCTCCTGAAATGGTTACAGGTATATTATCGGTATTTTCTCATAATGTATATGCTTTGATTGATCCGGGCTCCACATTATCATATGTTACCCCATATATTGCGGGTCGATTTTGAGTCGAACCGGAGTCAATCAAACCTTTTGAGGTGTCTACACCGGTGGGTGAATCGGTAATAGCTAGTCGGGTATATAGAAATTGTGTAATTGTGATTTGTGATCGTCGTACCATGATTGACTTGCATGAGTTAGAAATGGTGGATTTTGATGTTATTATGGGCATGGATTGGTTGGCTTCTTGCTATGCCAATGTTGATTGCCGAATGAAAATGGTTCGTTTCCAATTTCCGGGGGAACCAGTTTTAGAATGGAAAGGGAATACGGCGTCACCAAAAGGTAGGTTTATTTCCTATCTAAAGGCAAGGAAAATGATCACAAAAGGGTGTATCTATCATCTAGTTCGGGTTCAGGATGTAGAAGCTGAATCGCCGACTCTTCAGTCAGTTCCCGTAGTGAATGAATTTCTGGATGTGTTCCCGGAAGAGCTTCCAGGCTTTCCTCCCGAACGGGAGATTGATTTTGCTATCGATGTGTTGCCAAGCACGAAGCCTATATCTATTCCTCCTTATAGAATGGCTCCCACAGAATTGAAAGAGTTGAAGGAGCAATTGAAAGACTTGCTTGAAAAAGGCTTTATTAGGCCTAGTTCATCCCCGTGGGGAGCTCCCTTATTGTTTGTCCGAAAGAAAGATGGATCCTTGAGAATGTGCATTGATTATCGGCAATTGAATAAGGTGACAATTAAGAACAAGTATCCTCTTCCGAGGATTGATGACTTATTTGGTCAATTGCAAGGTGCCAAATGGTTTTCAAAGATTGATTTGAGGTCTGGGTATCATCAAGTGAGAGTTAGGGAGAGAGATATCCCTAAGACAGCCTTCAGAACAAGATATGGTCATTTTGAGTTCCGCGTAATGTCATTTGGGCTAACGATGCGCCAGCGGTATTTATGGATTTGATGAATAATGTGTTCAGGCCCTTCCTGGATTTATTTGTGATCGTATTTATCGACGATATCTTGGTGTATTCTAGATCCGAGGCAAAACATGCGGATCATTTGCGTACTGTCCTTGGAGTTCTTCGAGCTCGAGAATTGTTTGCAAAATTTTCGAAATGTGAGTTTTGGCTGAACTCAGTGTCATTTCTGGGGCATATTGTTACAGCCGATGGTATTCGAGTGGATAGTCAAAAGATTGAGGTCGTGAAAACCTGGCCAAGGCCCACAACTCCTACGGAGGTTCGTAGCTTTCTGGCTTAGCAGGTTGTTACAGGAGGTTTGTTGAAGGCTTTTCTTCTATTTCTGCACCGCTCACAAAGTTGACCCAGAAATCAGCTAAGTTTCAATGGACAGACGCTTGCGAACGTAGTTTCCAAGAGTTGAAAGATAGATTGACTTCTGCCCCAGTCTTGACTCTCCCAGAGGGATTGGAAGGATATGTTGTTTATTGTGATGCTTCAGGTGTTGGGCTAGGTTGTGTATTGATGCAACATGGTAAAGTGGTTGCGTATGCTTCAAGGCAATTGCGGAAACATGAGAAGAGTTATCCAACCCATGATCTAGAATTGGACGCAGTGGTTCATGCATTAAAAATATGGAGACATTATTTGTATGGTGTCCATGTGGATATTTATACAGATCATAAGAGTCTCCAGTACATCTTCAAGCAGAAAGAGTTGAATTTGCGGCAACGACGATGGTTGGAACTGCTAAAAGATTATGATGTCGATATTTTATATCACCCTGGAAAGGCAAATGTTGTAGCTGATGCTCTTAGCCGCAGATCCATGGTAAGTTTATGTGATGTACGACCAGAGAGAAGAGAAATGGCCCGCGATCTCCAGCAATTAGCTAGCCTAGGAGTTCGAGTGGTGGACTCAGGCAGCGGGGGAACTACTATTCAGAATTCAGCGATCTCGTCGCTAGTAGCAGAAGTGAAAGAGCGACAATATTAGGATCCCATGCTAAGGCATTACAGAGATACACTCTCTCAGAAAGAGGAGTCATCATTTGAGCTTTTGGGAGACGGCGTTCTCCCATGTCGAGGCAGATTGTGTGTTCCCGATGTGGCAGGTCTACGCCACCAGATATTGAGAGAAGCTCATTGCTCCCGTTATTCTGTTCACTCTGGTGCGACAAAAATGTATCATGATCTTAAGTTTGTATATTGGTGGAATGGAATGAAGAAAGATATAGCGGAATTCGTAGCTCAATGTCCTAATTGTCAGCAAGTGAAAATCGAGCACCAAAAGCCGGGTGGATTGTTGCAAGCTATAGAAATCCCAACTTGGAAATGGGAAGTGATTAACATGGACTTCATTTCAGGCTTACCCCCGTTCTCGACGTAAGTATGACTCTATATGGGTAATTGTAGATAGGCTGACAAAGTCAGCTCATTTCTTACCGGCCAGAATGGCCTATGTGGCAGAAGAATATGCAAAGCTTTATCTTAAATAGATAGTAAGACTCCATGGTGTTCCAGTATCTATTATCTCAGACAGAGGGACTCAGTTTACAACCAACTTTTGGAAGTCTTTCCAAGAGGGTCTGGGGACCCAAGTGAGCTTTAGTACAGCATTTCACCCGCAGACTGATGGACAAGCCGAGCGTACCATTCAGACTCTTGAAGATATGTTGCGGGCATGTATGATAGATTTTGGAGGAAATTGGGATGACCATTTGCCACTCATTGAGTTTGCTTACAATAATAGTTATCATTCTAGTATCCAAATGGCACCGTATGAAGCTTTATATGGGCGAAAGTGTAGATCCCCAATTGGGTGGTTCGAAATAGGAGAGGCCAGACTGATGGGGCCAGACTTGGTCCAGTAAGCCATAGAGAAAGTCAAGCTCATACAAGATCGGTTATTAGCAGCCCAAAGTCGTCAAAAGTCCTATGCGGATAATCGCCGAAGAGACTTAGAGTTCCAAGTGAAAGATTAGGTATTCTTGAAAGTGTCACCAATGAAAGGTGTAATGAGATTTGGCAGAAAGGGGAAGCTTAGTCCCCGGTACATTGGACCTTATGAGATTGTGCGCAAAGTGGGCAAAATGGCCTACGAATTAGATTTACCTCCGGATTTGGAGTCAGTTCTCCTAGTTTTTCATATCTCGATGCTTCGAAAATGTGTTGGAGATCCTACTAGGATCGTGCCAATAAGTGGTGTGCACGTGACAGAAAAGTTGACTTATGAAGAAGTGCCCATTTCCATACTAGATAGGCAAGTACGAAGGCTTAGAAACAAAGAAGTGGCCTCAGTTAAGGTTTTATGGAGAAGCAGTAAACGAGAAGAAATGACATGAGAAGCGGAAGAAAGTATGCGATCCAGATACCCTCATTTATTTCAGCCCTTGGGAGAGATTCATGATGAAACATCAGCGGTATGAGGTATGTATGATTTCCCTTTTCATGCTTTTAGTCGTGTGTGGCCATAGATATGTTGATATTGTGACGTAGCCCTGTGAGGCGATGATATTTTGGGTTGTTGTGACAGGATGGTAGTACCATATTATAGGGGAAACTCTGGCGAAATTTTTATAGAATCCCCGAAGACTTTAAACATTCGAGGACGAATGTTCTTAAGGGGGGGAGAATGTTACACCTCGGAAAAATCCTCCATTGTTGTCCAAGTGAATGGACCCGCGAGGAGTACGAGTATCCGATGTTTTCATGAGTAATAAATAACATTTGACGACCCTAAGTAAGATTCCGAAGGCAATTGCAATAAGAGATAGGTTATGCTCCATAATGAATAATTAATGGTTTTGGAAATGTGAAAAGTTGCAGGTTTGCATTCTGGCCAGTTGGTCGTAAAGTGAAATACGGACCGTAAAGTGGTATACGGTCCGTAAACTACCATGTTGTATTTTGGCTTCCAAAACTTCAACTTTCTGCCAAATGATCAAAAGGTTAAATACGACCTGAAATACGGACCGTAAAGTGGTTTACGGCCCGTAAACCGTGATCGTAAATCACCATGTTTCATCCTGAGTTTCTGGTTCTGTTATGATTAAATACTACCACGAAGGACGGTCCATAAACTTGAATACGGACCGTAAACTAAGTTTACGACCACTGTGCTGTTCACTTAAGATTAGATTTTGGGTTATTAAATAAGGGACCAAGTTTATTATTTCATTTCCACATTTCATCCCTTCTCTCTAAAACATCTATCCACATTTATTCCACAAGATTTCAAGGGTTATTAGTCATCAACAACACAAATCAAGTGAATCAAGTGTAAGGAAACCCATTAAGATCATTCAAGTCAAGAAAATCTTATTGAACGAAAACTAGGGTTTTTGCTCAAGTGGGGTATTTCGACCAAGGCTCGTTCCTACAATATCTAAGGTAAGATTTATGGTATTTATATGTTGTTTAAGGTATTTGAGAGTTAAAATTCTTGGACATTAGATGAGTATAGGAAAATGGGTCACAAATGATGAATAGTGACATTTTGAGGAATAGTTTGAATTGAGTTATGAGTCTTGATGTATTGTGATGTAAATGTGTTATAAATGATGTTGAGAACGTGAGATGAGCAATGTACGTGAATGGACATAGTTGTGTGTTATAGCCATGGATATGAGTAATTGAAAGTAAGTCTAGAAAAGTGGATAATGTGAATGAATAATGATTATTGTTATGGTATTGTGAATGCACTATTG